>NC_133123.1:197782915-198412263 GCF_033568475.1 Henckelia pumila | reverse complement strand
ACAAGCTGATAACTCAATTCATAATCTGATAACTTCAAACCAAATTGCATTTTAGCCCTTCAATTCTTTAGAAATTGCAATTCAGTCCTCGGTCCTTATTTTAATTCAATTTCAATCCTAAATCATTTAAGAATATTAGAATTTAAATCGAAACTCTAAATATTCTCAAATTAAATATACTTGGATTAAAATTAAATAAATTCGGATTAAATCAAATAATCCCGGGCCTTATAATATGTTTCTTTGTAAATTGAAACAAAATCCATACAAATGTAAGTGGACAATTTGTGATGATTTTCTATGCAAAAAACTTCATAGGATGTTTGTTGGACAATATTTCAAGTATGACCTGAAAACGAGTGACAAGTGATCATCATCGAATTTTACATAAGCTTTTCTTGGTCTCTCGATTTAGTTGTTCATTTTTACCTCCCACGAACATTCAATTTATATGTTTCTACAATTGGGCTTTTTTTTTGTTAATAAAATATATTGAATGTGTTTCAATATATTCAATTTATGGATAGTAAATTTGAGTTTGGAGGCAATATCAATATGCGTGTTTCATTAACAGTCGAACAATATATCGGGGTTCACCGCGTTTGTCCTGCTATTAATCTCACATTCATTGCCAAATTATTGCCAATTCTCCTCATTTATTCAGAATACACAATTCTTTATATGTTTCATATGATTTAATGAGTTATGGCTTTGATAGGATTGTCGAATTCTCGCCAAAATTTGATTATTAATTTGTTTCATTGATACGATGAGTTTTATCATCTAATGGGGTTCCCTGATTAGATTGTTTCGAAAGGAAATGTATGAACCATAATCTTTTGAGTTCTTTTTGGGAATGCTAAAGTCTTTGAGATAAATATGTTTGCTAAAATGCCATAGTTTATGATACTTATTCCTGTCTGGAATATATTTTGTTTTACAATATTGAAAAGATACGACTGTGTGTAATTTCATTGAAATGAAGTAATATGAACCTATAGAAAATATTGAACAAGCATACTGCCATTTGAAATACTTAAGAAGAAGGTTATCTGGGATTTGTGAAAGGTGTGAATTTGTGCTTCTGGTGTTTGAACAGTACTTGGTTGAGAATATAGTGTGATTACTCTTCCTCCATTTTATGTTCAGGATTTAAATAACGATGTGTAAACACATTCCTCACTCTTGCGAAGGCTGCCACTGGAGAGGGAACTGAAGGTATTGATAAGCACTCTTCTTATATTTTGAGACTTTGACAGGTTCATTGGTTTGATCCATATGAAAAAATAACAAGCCTCTACACTCGTATTCCTCCTTTGAAATTCAATTTCCTCACGAGGTAACTAATAAGTTTTCTTCATTCTATTGAATAGTTTCACAATAATATTTAGGATTTTTTCAAGACCGTATTTATTTTTGGAAAAAAAAAAACATGGCTATGTTGCTTTTGAGGTGTTTTATGTTTATTATTTTATGGATATATATCATTCATCTTTAAAATATTATTTTTATTTTCCATATAATTATGAGCTATTTTGATATTTTTATTTAAATTAACTCCATATGTTTGTTAATTTCACAGGTTTGTCTCTAAATAATTCATGAGCAACGAGAATTTGACAATGCATGGGAAAATGCCTCAGGTTTTCATCCGGTTTCAGTTTTGAGAATTGAACAATTCTTGGTTCTTTCTTTAAAATTAAATTGGTGGAGTTTTTTTTCCTTTGTTGATATATGTTTTGAATTGAGACGTTTATGCTTATTAATTTATGGTACCCTTAGAATGATTTTTGGTTCATGGAATTTTATTCTGTTTTTGTTCTAATTATGCTATTGAAGATGAGAATTTTATCAATTTTGTTGGCGTGGAAAAGTTAAGACTGCGTGATGACTTATAGATATGGGTTTGCAGAAGAAAAAAACAGAGAAGCATAATTATTTGTGTTTAGTTTATGTGATCAAAAATTTTTATGGGCCAAGGTGTATGTATTTGATTTTTTTACATTGAGCAAAGTGTTTTATTTGCTGAAAGTGTTTCATTTTACTCTCCTTCCTTCTTTTAGGTAAACATAATATTTTATTTTACAAATACAAATTATTATAATATTATCTACAAGAGTATCAATGAAGTATTTATCAATAATCTACCTTTTTTCTTAAATGCAAAATTCCAAAGAGAATTCGTCGGAAGAGTGGAGGGAGAGCAAGACATTGAAGGCTTATAGGGAGCATAGAGCTAGGATAATGTATTCAAACTGTAGAGAGGTCGGAGACTAAACACTATGGAAATTATAGTCCAGTCTTATTTTTTTTATTTGTTGTTCTTCTTGATTGAACAATTCATATTTGAGTTTCTGAAATCATGTGAATGTGATTAATAATATATCGTAATTATGTTTTTTAAATTTTATGATTGTAATCAATATTTGAAGGACAATAGTAATGCATAATTCTTCCAATATATGTTTTTTAAATAATATTTCATGCATAAATCATATAACACACATGATTACTCATGTTACGCTTAATATTCATGTACAAACGTCGCACACGCATCGCGTGTGCCTCGGTCGCTAGTTTTCATGTGAATATACAGAGGCAAACCTGTACAAGTACGCGTACGAAACTTGGAGCCACCATATTCAATACAAACGTAGGGATCTTGCCGGGTGGTCCATTCGGTATTTTCAATTTGTTACAACCGACAACTGAAAATCCAATCCAAAAACGTGATAATAAGCAAATCAAACATGAAATATATACATAAAAAGTAAAATATAGACATCAATCGTACCTGTAATCTCCAACGGTTGACCTTGGATGCCGAAAGTCGACATTGACTCATTGAGCAATCGATTAAGGGGAAGAAACCTCGGATTTAGCTTTTATTCAAAATTGCTTCACCGCAGTAACAATGCAACTTGCAATTAAAGAACTCAAAAATTGACGAATTGGATTAAAATAGGGTTGACGAAGGAAATTCGGAAAGGGGATTTGTGACGGAAGGGTATTTATAATAGAGGCGCCGCGTCTGAGCTTAATTGATTTGCCGCCATCAATTAATACTCTGAAACTCGTTAGGTGATTAATGAGTAACTTCTTATGTTCCAAGAAATCTCCATGCAACCTTTTCCTTCGAGATTATTTTTTCTAAAAAAAATAATTAAGGAGACGTACGTGCTAAAAAGAATTGAAAACATATGGAGTAATATATTATTCTTTTTTCATAAATTTTTTTTATATAATTTTTGAGATTTCACAATAATGATTTATGTAATTTACCTAGGGCTGAGATACCGAACCAAAATACCGACTTTTCGGGATACCGTACCAAAATTTTTTCGATTTTTAGACATTTTTTTGGTATATCGAATTTTTTTTCAGTATTTATACGGTATCAATATGGATTTTTTCCATACCAAAATTTCGAAATTTCGATATCGGTATCTGTATGAATTTTTTTCATACGAATATTTTAGATACGGTATACCGAAAACTCACCCCTAATTATTTACCCATAAATAAATAGGGTAAATACATTACTGGGCCTATTCATATATTCATGTGTCGAGATAATTTGTAAAATTTTTAAATTATTTAGATATAAGTCGTGAATGATATAAATCGGGAGAAATTCCTTTATTTTTCCCATGATATATTGGATTTCATATTTTTTTGCAAATTATTACGAGTGCGACACAAACAAATTATACATCGAAAGTAATTGCAAAATGTTATTTGAAGTTTGTAAGCACACAGAGAAGTGAGAACGAGTGAGTGACAATGACGAGGTCCGACACCTCGTAGAATATACATGAGCTGACTAGCGTGTTCAAACATCAGCTTCGTAAATCCTTTTGGAGGGATAATTTATAAATATATCTCTCTAGTTTCGTTATCGAGCCAATTATATCTCTTTTATTTTTCGTGCCCTGAAAATATCCCTTATTAATTAAAAAGTGTCTCGAATATGTCCTTGAAACTAAATAATACATATTCTGCCCTTTATTTCCCAATTTTATTAAAATTATGCATAAGCCCATCATGCTTCCGTAAGATTAATTAAAATTAAATACCTCTTTGATCATAGTGTCGTCGGGTCATACCTGCCGAGTTTTACGAAGTGCTCCTCACACTCAACCACGCAGTCGCAACAGATGGTTTCTGCACAAGCTCCTTCAATGACACCCAGCAGCCTTAATTCGTTTTCTACTTTAAGGCGTATGGTATATAAAATTAATTATAAAATATAAGCATGAATGAACAAGAGACTTATGAAATTTATTCAGATAACATATTATTACATAAATCAACCTCCTTTGAAGAGGAGGAGATAACTAGTTTAGCTACTCATAGTAGCCTTGTTCTTGAAATACATAAAACAGAAATTTAACACAAACTTAGAAAGAGAAATATTACAATAATTTTTATTTGTAAGAAAACTGAAGGAAATGATCGATGTCTTCAGCTTCCTCAAAATCCTGTATTTATAGCCGAAGTTCCACTCGTTTCACCGAGAAACTTCAGGGAATCTTACAGCTGTCTTGAATTCTTTATGCCATTATTGATGGAATCTTTTGCTAGTGGAAGAGTCACATGCCTGATGACATCTTTTACTAGTGGAGGAGTCACATGCTTGACTTTTTCTTTTGGATTTATTCTCCTCACATGCCTTCTTTATTGTTGTCGGGGCATCTTTTGCTTTTGCAGTGGGCCCTTGGGAAAACGTGGTTTTAGTGGTCCCTGTCCACCTTTGCTTGTCTCGAAAAAATCTTTTCGATCCGTTCGGGGTTTGAAGGTTTTTCCGAATTCTGGCTCCTTCTGGTTTGGACATTCTGGGCAGATATTCTCTGACCATCTTTCGATATGAGTCATGTTACAAAATTTTCGGCGAGTTTCTTTACTCCCCGGCAGCTTGTTGTTCCACAAAAAGTTCCTCTTCTTTTCGAAGAGTTCTTCCGCAAAAGCCGTAGTTTTTCCTGTCATTGTGTTTAACAGGAATGATCCGTTCACATAATTTTGATAAAATTTGAATGGAAACTTGACCTTATCCATCTCGGTGAGACAAACCCAAATACCCCATGCCCTTCTGGTTGAAATTTCATTTTCTCCAAAAATGGACACTAATGATATTTTTTCAGATATAGGATCCTTGATAAATATTTGATTATTCATGTCAGGTCTCCTTAGCTTGATGAAATGAAAGGGCTCGTGTGATCCTTTCCCTGTTGTTTCTGGAGCTGCACTAAAGAAGTATAACTCGAGCACGTCTCCTCTGGACAAATGATCATTATTTGCCCATGTTTCCTGGACTGCTTCCTGAATCCATTTTGGTAGTTGTGATATTTCCTGGAAGCCTGGTGAAGTTGTATAAACTGAGGCTAGAGCCCGAAATTCATACCATAGTTTTACATCCTTAGGATTGACATTGTTTTTTAGTCAAACCCTTGGATATATTCTTGCAACATCAACCCTACAAGTGATCGGGTTGATTTCACTTCTTGTACTTAATTTCTCCCATCTTTGTTGATAAACCTGAAATGGAGAAATGACAGCTGGGTTAGTATCAATCTTAGATTTTTCCTTGTCAGTGTGGGGCCTAAGATTGATCTCTTTCTCTTTTACCCCAGAGGCGGAGGATTGACTTGATGAGTTATCCTCATCAATTGTTGCTTTATCTAGATCATCAAAAGCTGATGATAGATTAGCACTTGTTTCTTGAGTATTAGAATCTTCAACATATTGTTTTACAACCGGTGGCTGTATTTCTTGTTCTTGTAAAACCAATGGTTTTAACATTTCTTGTTTTTGAGAAACCAGTGGTTTTTCTATGGCACACATAATTGTCCCTTGAATAGCACTTATAGTTGAGTTTGAGCTTGCATACATCCTGTGATTCGATTGGATACTTTGATCCGATCAGCTTGTTGTAACCTGCCCGCCATATCGGCACTTATGACAAGCTGGTTGAACTCGGTTTGAAGCAACCCAAGATGTTCCCTGAGATGCCTCTGCATTTTCATGATGGAATCTACGTCACCGCCTTCCATCTCTTGTTAAGAAATCTGCAAGAATATTTTCATGAGATTTAATAATAACAATATCAAAAATATAATTTTGACATAAAGCTTGCCATCTTAATAACCTAGCTTTCTCAGGTTTAGATTCAATCTTATTCCTTAGGAAAGCTTTTACTTGAGTGTTATCAACTTTCAAAGTGAATTTTTTAGCAGGTAAAAATAATGGCCATTTTTCGAAAGCCCTTTTAATTGCATAAAATTTCTTCTCGTTGATATGTCATCTAATAGCCTCAGATTCTGAAAAAAGACCGCTACAGTATCTGTATGGTATTTCTCCATCCGGAGTGATCTTAGTAAGCACTGCTGCCCACCATTCGTCACTAGCATCCGTAAATAACACCAGATCATCTTCATCCACGGTTACATCCATTTTTGGGAGATTCTTACATATCTCCTTTAATTGGTTCACCCCTTTATTATGGGCATCGGTCCATATAAATCTTGCATCCTTTTTTAACAAAGGACTGAACACCTTTCTGTACATTGCCAGATTGTTTATGAACATTCCTGCAAAATTAACTACTCCTAGAAAACTTTGGAGTTGTTTTACATCTTTGAGTTTATCTGGAAAATTCTTTACCTTTTCCACAATATGGGATTGTAGAATTATTCCAGTTTCATCAATCTCAATCCCAAGGGATTCAATTTTCCTTCTTGTTATGACGGCTTTCTTTTCAGATAAAACCAGTCCTTCTTGTTTACAAATTTTAGAGAAAATCTCTAAATGTTTAACATGTTCATCTATGTTTTTTGATGTTATAATAATATCATCAATATAAACAAATATGAAGTTGAAATAATCTTTAAAAAGATTATCCATCTTTCTTTGAAATATTTGGGGTACATTAGCCAATTCCATAGGCATAACTTCCCAAATATAGTGTCCTTGTGGTGTAGAGAAGGCCGTGAATTTCTTACTGCCTTCTTTCATTCGAATCTAGTAAAATCCAGACTTACAATCAAATTTTGAGAACACTCTAGCATTTCGTACACAACTAATTAGATGTTCTCTACTGGGTATGAAGTACCCATCAAACTCCAGGATTTTATTAATATATTGGTAGTTAATAACTAACCTGGGTTTCCCTCTTTTTATTTCACCATGATTTTTGACCAGAAAACCTGGGCTGCTATATGGTGAAACTCCTTCTTTGATTAGACCAAGGTCCAAATGTTCCTTGATAATCATTCTCATATCCCTTTGATCTGTTATGTTCATTGGAATAGGCTTATATCTGACAAATTCATACTCTTTGACTTCCTTTAGAGTAAGACTGACTTTGAGTTTATTTCTATCCCACCATGCCATAGGATGCTCGTTGTAACTTTCTTTGAGCCTCTTTTTGACATCTTCAAGGGATACCTTATTTTCTAACTCTATATCTCTGTGATTTAGAGTTACTTTGATAAGCTCCATATCCTCTGTTTGGAGTTCTTGTTCTGTTGTTATTTTCAACATGGTTTCTCCAAACCTTCTTGGATCTTTCATTTTTTGGTGAAAAAGTTGTCCTTTATCACCACGGTGGCTGCAAAATATTATCGGCAATTGTCGATAAAAAGCAACCTTGAGTCGTTGAACGATAATTTTATGATCACAAATTGTAGTGAACATAAGTCTTCTTGACTCATTGTCTTGTGTGTACTTCTTAAACATTTGTAAGAAGTTATTTCCTAACAGGATATCAGCTCCTGTATCGTGGAAATAGATTGGTGGTGTCTTTACCTTGTACCAAGGTGTTTGACCTGCTCCTCCCATAAGGATCTCTGCTTATTTTATTTCTTTGCAAAGAATTAAAATTCTTCGAGAGAAATCTCGTCCAGCAATTTTTGGCAATTCTTCTTCACATTCTTCAGGGAAGACTCCTCTTTTTGCTGTACAAATTCCTGCTCCCGAGTCAATATAAGCTGCAAAGTATTCAGCCTTATATTGTTCATACAACATACCTATCGGAATGTATATGGAGAAAGGACTTGTTGTCATTTTTTAAAAGAATTACTAAATGGCCCTGCCATTTTTAACAGACTGTGTTGTGACTCACTAATCCGCTTAAGACTATTCACCTTTAGTTTTTCTAAGGCTTTAGAAGGTAGAGTATGGTTATTCCTTTCCACTTCTTCAATGCGTTCTAGTAAATCATGTTCATGACTTACTAATTTCAACAGTTGCTTCTTCCTCTATTTGTAAACAGAGTTTTCGAATCTGATTAAGGGATTGTCCCTTATCCAATTCTCTTGGTTTTCCATCTCGTAGAATTCTTATTGAATCCTCCAAGTCTTTTTTTTTGCCATAAACTCTATTCCTTTTTCAAGGCGTTTCCATGGTTTATGGTCCTCTAGAAACTCTAGGCCAAGAATGAGCTGATCCACTTCTTTTCCTGGAATTTCACAGATTTGAACTTTCAATTCTCCAATATTTATTAATCCTTGGTAAGTTCCTGTTACCTGTTGCTCTAAATAGTAAATCGAGTTACAAGGAAATTGGTTCCTATGACTTGTAATTTCGAATATTATTTTGACTTCTTTCCATCCTTCTGGAGAACTAAGTTTTTCTATTATTGAAAACTCCTTTTTTTCTGGTGGAATTTCCTGAATAGGAAATTTTTCCCACCTTCGACTTGTCATTCGGTCACCTTGAAAAGATAACCTTCGGGGTTCTATTTTAAGATCTCTGTATAGAACCGGTTTATCTTGTATTTGAATGTCTGTTTCTTGAATTAAAGGAAACTAGATTTTTTTCGGGTATATTGCTTGAGAAACTTTCCCAAAGATTTCTGGAATTTCAATAAACTCATTTCTAATGAATAATTCAGAATGATGAGTATTAGAAAGAGCATATGAAATTTGATAAGTAATAGAATATGGTCTATTACCTTCCTTCATTAATCTTTTTTCCTTGAAATTTTGATGCAACGTCAAGGCTCGGCTAAAGTCTCTGTCAGCTAAATTGTAGGCTATTATTGGATAAATAACTCCTACAATTTTCCCTGCACATAGATTTCCTGAGATCGTACCCAGAATAGCATCTTGGATATTCCCCATTCTTTTATCACATACTACGATATCTATGGGTGAATCTATTCCTTCTTTAAAAGTTGCCTTGATCATTATTTGGATTGCTCCAATATGAATCCAAGACATTGTTCTTGCTACCTCACTTTTCAACTTCTGCAATTCATCTCTTACTTCTTCAAAAGGAATTAACTGCATCTCTATTTGATTACTTGCTAACTTCATAGGGATTGCCATTTCCCTTCTGGATACTTTGTAAATTAAATGATGTCTTCTTTGTCTAAGCCCTAGGTTGCCTAAGACTCTTTCTACTTATCCTTCCGAAAATCCTTGGTACTTCTGTAATGTCGGATTTTCTCTCATAATCCTTTGGACCATATTATGAGATATCGTGGTTTGACTAAAAAATCCAGCCAAACTCTCATGTGTTTCGTGTCGCAACACTTCTTCTTTATTCTGATTCTGATTCTGATTCATCTTCAGATTCATCTTGGCTAAACAATATCTCTTCTTCGTATATACTTTCATCTGAGGGGATATCCTCAAATTGATATACTTGGACTAGATCTTGAAAGAAGACCGCATCATCCATATCTGGTGTTGCTTCAAAGAACTTAACTCCTTTTTTCTCGTTTTCTGGACAGTTCGTAGATATATGGCCTCTAGCTCCACATGTCCAGCAATTGCAATCCTTGAAACTTTCACTTGCTCTCGTATGAGTTCTTCTGAAAGTTCTTCTAGATGGTGTTCTTCCCCTACTTTGCGATGAGTTTGTTGCTGGGGATGCTCTTGTAGGTCCACTTCTTCTACCTGATCTATAGGATCTGGCCTTTTGTTTGGACCAAAATATTATTGGTTTCCAAGAACTTTTCATTTTTTATTGTAGGGATTATTTTTGAATTTTTTCCTCTTAAATCCCTGTTATCTATTCCCTATAACCATAGGGAGATCATTTTCTCTACAACATAGAGGAGTATGCTTATTAATACCCCTTATTTTCTTGTAGTTCTTTTCTAATGCTGCCATATGACACCATTCCACCAATTTTCCTTTCAAAAAGGAGGCGCGTCTTGCGAATGTATCAAGATTACCTGGAACGTATTCTTTTATCAGCATTTCTCTCCAGGGGCTTGGCATTTTTGTGAAAAATAGCTGAATGGCTACATTTTCTTCAACTCCCGAATTCCATCTGTATTTGGTGAATAACATAATATATTCATCAACTAAACAGATATCATGTAATTCAAGGTTATACAGAGCTTGAGTATATCTTCTCTTTTTCTCTGTATCTTGATTATTGAAATAGTCTACCCCTATGAATTGTCCTTTAAAAAGGGTGGCCATTCTTCCTCCAATCTCGCTAAGTGATTCTCCTGCTAAGATTGATTCCTTGGTTTTTGGCATGGTCATTTCCCAAGCTATCTTGACAGATCCCATTAGACTCATTTCCAGATGTTTGATAAATCCTTCTTTATTGAGATCTAAAGTTTATGCTGCTATTCTCATAGCTGATGTCCAATCATCTATGAGATCTTCTCTGTTTTTGAAGTCCAAAACATCCAGGTTTAACATAACCCCATAAGGATGTATCGGGTCTAAAACAGTTTTTCCATAAGGAGTTTGATGTATTGGTATATTACTCCTTCTTGATCTGGTTCCTACTGGATGTGAATTTTCTCCAACATGGAACTGACTATGTGGTTCTTCTATTTTAACCACATATCTAGGGGAATTCCCTATGGATTGTTCACCCTCAGAGGAATTCATTTTTAGATCTACTACTTTGAGATTCGCAAAAGAATCCGCAAGATCTTGTAGATTCTCGAGATTTAATCTTTCTAAAGTAGTCATCAGATAGTGTTTTTCTCTGATACTGCCTTTATAAGATTAATCATAATTTCATCATCAGTTAAAGGTTTTTGAACCATTTTGGTTTTACCTTTCTGATGTAACAGAGGTTCGGTACCAAACGAGAGTGGTAACCTTCCTCCTGTATTTCCCTTTCTAGAACTAGAAGTGTGTTCTAGATTTATGATTTTGGTTTGAAGATCCTTTAGAGTTACAAGAATTTCTTCTTGTTTCTTAAGGATTTCTCCAATCTTTTGAGGTATTTCATACAGCTGATTGCTGTAATATTGTACCGTCTTTTGAATTTTTCTAAGATCTCCGGAGAGTTTAGAGGAATCTGGGGTAATCTCTAAAAATTGAGAGTTAGAAATCATCTTTCTTTATCTCTTCAAATTTGAGAGTATTAATCACCACCTGTTGTAAGTAATCTATTGTGAATAAATTAACTTGTTTATAGGATTTTATATAAATAAAATCCTCTTGATTCAAACCTTCGTTTGAAGTCATCTTTTGTAAAATATCTTCTCCTCAACAAAGAAAAGTATGAATTAACGAATAATATAAAGTTTGAATAAAATTACCTAGGCTTTGATACCATTTTTTGAGCCATAGGGAAATTTTTTTTATAGAAAAATTAATATAAGGGTAGTATAGGAAACTATTCTCGAACTATCGAATAAAATAATTTTAGCTCGAGTTCTGCTCGAAAAAAAGTTCGAACATGTTCGGATTTGATTCGAATTCGATACATCCGAATACGAATCAAATATTTATCGGACCGGTTCACGAGCTATTTATCAAGCCGACTCGAAAAACGTTTTTCGAGCCGGCTCGATTCGTTTGCACCTCTGTGCTGGGGTATGATCCAACCCACAATAGCTCTGGTTATAAGTGATGAACCGTGACAATTACTTCTATTATATATAATAATAATTTCAATTATGCAAAAATATATCAGGTACCTTAAGGTATCGTTTGTTACGCAATATTATTAATTTATGTATAACTTATCTCATCCAATCTCGCGTTCTTCTCGTCATATTATTTATCCATCTATAAATTATTAAGTTTACATCAATCAAATCATTAATAATTTATCTTACATCAATCAAATCATTGAATTTAAATT
This sequence comes from Henckelia pumila, assembly GCF_033568475.1. NCBI lineage: Eukaryota > Viridiplantae > Streptophyta > Magnoliopsida > Lamiales > Gesneriaceae > Henckelia > Henckelia pumila. The sequence continues at coordinate 198,400,197 of NC_133123.1, read as the reverse complement.
ATTATATTACTCTTTATTAATAATATTATTTATATATTATTTATTGTTAAAAGAACAAAATGAACATTTTACATTTTTATATAAAATTTATTCAATCAAATCAAATAAACTATAATCTATCAATCAAATCCAATACTCTATTAACTATCATTTCTTAATTATTTTTTATTACATTATATTACTTTTTTATGTATTTATCATGTCCCTCCACCAAACGGTACCTTAGGTTATAAAGAGTTACACCAATCTTTAATATCAAATCTTTAAAAGTATATTAAAATAGTATGTACATGCGACAAATTCAGAATTTGATCCAACCGCAAAAGCATTCCCGAACAAAGTAACAAACCATTTAACCCTTAAAATAGAAAGGAATGAAATGAAATGCACACCACGGTCGCCGAGTTTATGAGCATTCACAAGCATGTATATACATAAGCTACTCACTTTCAGAGTCATCGTCATCTCCAAATGAAAATATCGAAGCATCCGCAGCCATTGCATTGAACTCACTCACCCCCTCCACCGGCTTTGATGCTTCGCTTCTCGACGAATTTACTCCAACAGCCTCTCTGCTTGGCTCAGATCGAGTTGAACCTGAAGTTCCTATCGAGACTTGTTCGGTTTTGTGCGTCAAATTTGCTATTTGATTTGAGCCATCTTTGCTGTTCGGTGCAGCATCTTTTGCCGTCATAGTTGAACTTACTTGGGGAGGCTTATCAGACTGATTGGATTTTGAAGATGCGGATACTTCATCTTCATTGTCGGAGAACCGTCGTCCTTGTCTTTATTCGAGTTAGTCGCAGCTGCAGGCTCCTCAACTGGGATGGGACTAGGTTTCGAGTTTGTACTTGCACCGGAAGTTTGGATAGATTCATCACTAGTGGTTTCAGCTGGGGTTCTTGGTGAAACAGCAGCAGCATCATAATCAACGAGGACAACTTCGACTTGGAAGCCGGGAGATGGCAGTTTTCTCTGCACACAAATGGATGTTAGTAATATTTATTATGCGCCACAGACTGAGCGAGTCCTGAAATGAAAGAAGGAATACAAGGTTGTCTGCAACAAAATGCCACTGTCATCATTCACAGATAAGATAACCAGTAACAATTATCATCATCTCTGAAACCCCAGAAACTAGGACATGAAGGATCCCTGAGAGTCGAGTTGGGAAGAAAAAGATCAACACATGTTTGACAAGCAAATAATAGTGCGTTCGCAAAGTTGCAGTAATCTTGTAGCAAATAATGAAATTTACCTTGTCAAAACCATCAAGATCACTCGTGTTCAGAACTTTCCGGTTGTCAATCATTGTGGTGTTTAACCAGCTGATAATTGGGAAAACCATAAATGTTACAAAACGAAGACAATAATATCACCTCTCCTTTCTTAACCAGGTTTTGACAGGGAAAGGAGGAGAAATATCATCACAACAGGGAAAAAAAATAAGACGACGTTGATTTATTATACCAATAGAAGTCTCCTTGGCGATCATGAAAACGGATTTTGAAATCGCCAGACAACTCAGTCAGACCAGGCTCCCCGGGAAGGGCAAACACCATTATCCCTTTCTTAGGTGCACTAAACCAATAATCTTCAGGCTGCAAAAAACAGCACAAGACAAATAAAAAGTTCATGAAACCAAATATGCAACCACATAAAAAAAAGTTCATGAAACCAAATATGCAACCACATTGTAACAAGTCATTGCTATGATTTTCTGATGGTTCAAAATGACTAGTTCATAAAATCATTCAGAATTTCTAATAGATGACAACGGAAAGCCAACTAAGGGATTGATGAAATCCCTCCCCATAAAATAATTCATAGACCTGTGAAGCATAAGCAGTTGTTATGTGATATCTGTGAAAGAATGGAATGATAAAGACATTAACACATGCCAAAATCTGAGACTGGTTGCAGAAGGATGACTAACCGATAAATCCTTGGTTCTAGGATGTTTTTTCGTTGTGAATAGCACACCTGCAAAGTGGAGGTCGTCAGGTTAGAGACAAACAATTGAAATATGGTTTTAAAAAAAATGGTGTCATGAAGCTACATGAACTAAAGTGGTAAAAGATATAAGCTGATACCAACACTCAAAAACTAAGAGAAGTGGTTGATTTACAGCATAACTAGCATGCACAAGTCACAAGATCACATATGACAAAGAAATAGAGGTTACCATTATGATCAGAAACTGTAATTGAAGGCCTGATCCAGTATGGGCATCTGTGCAGCCGGAATCCTCTGAGCATGCACCTGCATCAATGCAATTCTTGATGATTTGAAACATCAACTCACAGAGGCTATACACACCCTTGATTTTCCTTGAAACATTCTATTTACAGCATCCATGATGATGCAACATCCATCATGAGTGCGCTAATATGGACACAAATACTAAATTCATTGATTCCTAAATGGTAAATACCTACGACCGGGCTGATTTTCTCCATTGAAGTAAATTAAGATTCGTTCAAAATACTTGACGTATCTCTACAAGAAAGACGATTGTCAAAAGGCGTTAAGTATTAACAAAAAGACGAAAGAAGATTAAAAATAATTGAGACAGCTCACAATCTGACTAGGCAGAACAAGTCCTTTCCCATCAATACATCTTTTCTGGTTGTAGTAATCGATTGATTCCTCTGCTGTGGGAAAGAACTGAAAAATAGCAAATGGTAATACAAAGATGGTCATAAACAGTACAACGCCAACAAGGCATTACTATTAATCTGAGAACGTACTATCAGTCTGAGAACAGCTTATGAAGCATTCAAAGAACCATGATAAAACTAACCTTCAGGTACAGAAGAAGACTAGAAATCATCAATCCCGTCCTTGCCATTCCTGCTTTACAATGCACGACAACGACATTTTCAATATCTTCCTTCAACCATGAATATGCACTTTGACAAAATAACAGAATGAGCTGAATAGGAGGGCAATTGTGATCATCAAAAGGAAAGCTAGCCACCTGTAGAAATAGAAAAAAAAGAATAATGTAATAATGGCAGAGTAAAACCAACTTCCTGCCTCACATATGCAAGCGTTGCTGCTTTTTTCCAAAGCAAGACACATCAAAATACCAAAGTAAGCAAGACACTATTTTCTACTATTACTGATAGAGCTGAAAAGTTAGCTACACCTCCATTCACTAAGAAATGGGAGTTGTAGCAAGATTTATCTTGTTTTGCATTACACTGCGGAACCTAATATAGGCTACACAACAGTAAACTAGAGAACAAGAGGGGAAGAGGAAGATAAAAAACGTGAAAGGTTGTTAAAAGGGGGGAAATCATCTGAAAGAAAGCACATCTCACAGCATCAAAGAACAAGACATCAACCATAGTAACAAATTTAAGTGGCGCCAGCATATTAAAGGCGAGTATAGCACCTGCTGCTAACAAGAATAACGGGGGCAAAATTAAAGAAGGAAATTAAAAGATTCATAATTTAATATAAGAAATGATAAACGATAACAAACCTTTCCCTCAAACAATGATGCATCATACAATCTTTCAGAACAAAGGTTGTATACTTTGTATTTCCCCTGCACAATTTGAATATAGTAATCAAGTAATAGTAGTGGCCATGAAATGCAATGACAAAAAACTTGTGGGCAAAGACAAATACACCATAATCATTCGAGGGTTGGGTGGTGACAACAAGATGCCTGCCATTCATTGATCATGTTTATACTGACATTTAAAGATACCGCAATAATTTCTCACCTTGTGATAAGTTTCAAAGAACCTGATTACTTCCTCCATGTGGTTCCTGTATAATCCCTAAACACAATCCTAATTCAGTTCAAATTAGAATGAATTAGCAATTATTTGTGTGCCATCTTTCAGAAATAGGATCTGGTACCTCAACATAACCGAAAAATCCAGAGCTCATATCACCAGCAGGGAAGCCCATGGCAATAATGTTCTCTGTGATGTAAGTCATATCTAAATCAAATCCTCCTTCCTATAAAAATAATTGTTGTCAGAGAAACACACCAATTTACAGGAGCATAGTACAACCAGAAACACATAACAATAACTTTGACAGGCTTCATATTTTTATAAAGCAAACAGAAATTAATTTCCACCAACAAAGAAAATAAGCATATCAAGTTACACATCACTGGCACCAACGGAAGCATAAAGATAATTTTAATGTTTCATAACTTTTTGGAACAAACAAAAATGGACTTCGACCCACAAAGAGAACAATTAAATTCTAAAAAGCATTCTGCCTAAACAAGGAAACAATTGAACAGTCTACACTTATGATAATTCCGTACAAATGTAAGCACCTGGTATCTTCTTTTATTTTGGGATACAACATGGCGAGCTTTGACCTGCACCGCCTTCACTGCACTCTTAGATGAATCAACGAAACCTTTTGTAATGGTACCAATAAAGCTGGACTGGTTAGTTGGTGAATTTACGTCAGAATTTTCATCTGATTGAGGAGATTTTGGAGACATGCGCAATCCAAACCCACTAGTGAAACGTGAAAAAGTTGACTGCCCTGAATTTCCAGAGGGTGATTCATCCTTGGAACCCACAAATGGCTGGGGAATTTTTAGATTCTTTGCCCAAGTGGAGATGCCAGAAGCAGAAAACTTCGAAGGCGAGCCGCGTTGAGAATTATCAGGTGCAGATTCCACAGGATTCGAAATTGGTACATCTGCAGTCTTAATATGCTGAGGATTTGACGAATCAGAAGATTCCGACCTCATTTCAACAGCTGAAATGTTTAACACTCAGGGAAGCACAGGAACTTGGCAGCAAAAATGAAATTATGCTCCTTACAAAGAAGGGAGGGTGCATTGATCATTGCTCGAGTACATTTCACACTGAAAACATGAAGACAGAGAAAATAGATGAGGTTATATGCATGTAGAATATACAACGTGGCAATAGCTTCCACATATGAGATAAGGCCTGGCAACTAAGTATAAGGTTGGAAAACATTGTTGCAACCTGAAGCAAACTCAAGTAACTCCCTCCAAGCTGATCAAAAATTGAATAATGATCACTGTCAACTTAAAAATGTAAACTCAATCGTAGCTGTATCAAAACTCCAAAAACACCCCTATTTTCTTTGATACGGGATAAACAGCAATAGAAAAGAGAGATACCCTATAGTTTGATAGGAAAGATTCAGGGTTCATCATATGAGAATATATATGCAAATTATTATGTTCCTCTCCATCTCTCGAAACTTTGACAAAAAATCTTGTGAACAAGTTTACAAAATTCACCCACCCAATTAACTGACATCTCTCGAAACTTTGACAAATAATCTCCAACGGTTGACCTTGGATACCGAAAGTCGACATTGAAGAACTCAAAAATTGACGAATTGGATTAAAATAGAATTGACGAAGGAAATTCGGAAAGGGGATTTGTGACGGAAGGGTATTTATAATAGAGGCGCCGCGTCTGAGCTTAATTGATTTGCCGCCATCAATTAATACTCTGGAACTCGTTAGGTGATTAACGAGTAACTTCTTATGTTCCACGAAATCTCCATGCAACCTTTTCCTCCGAGATAATTTTTTCTAAAAAATAATTTATTAATAAAAAGTTAATCGCATACATTAGCTCGTGAAATGAAAAAATTAATTATAAAAAGTTGTAAGGTGAAATTTGTGATAAATCCCTGATAGTAAACATGAATTCTTCCCGTCCCCGTTTCAGACATTATTTGTTCCCAATCCCTGACAAAAACCTGCTCTTTGTTTGAACTCCCTATTGTGGCCAATTTACCAAAATGTCCCTAAAATGATTTACGAAAAAAAAAGAAAACAGGATGGTTCCACTGTAATCGTTATTTTCCCTCTGTTCTTCTTCTTGATTCTCTTCTCCCGAACCTTTCTCTCTCAATCTTAAACGTTTAATCCATCAACAAAAATGTCGCATATCTGTGTTTACTCGATTAATGTTGAAGATCTACATTGACGTGGGTTGAGGGAATTTCGCATCTTTGTGCTCAAACGAAAATTTTCACATATTTGCAGGTTAGTTTTTAGATTAGAAATCTTTTAAATTTTGAGCAAATAAATTATTGTCACAGCTTGATGTATGTCTTACAAATTTAAAATGTTGAATTGATGGAATTGTTTAAGCTTTTTTATGATTATAGAGGTGGTGTTGATTTTTCGGGCATCGCGTTAGTTTTACAGATTAGCTTACTAATATCAATTTTCACGTCTGTTGCTGGGAATGCAGTTCATTTCATGAGCATTTGTGAATTGTGATATATTAGCTTATATTTCGTATTGTTCTCGATTATAATATTTTAATTTTTAATTTTGGGGTTTTAGTTCTATAATCTTACATTTATACTGTGATTTAAATTATTAGAATTAAAATCTAGTATTCTGAATTGAATTTGTTATTTTGTACTGTTTATGTGTAATATATGATGAAAGAATATATTATTGCTTCGATTTACTGTATTGAAGAGCATTCCCCTTTTGTAGTTTGAGAATGAAGTTTTACAGATTAGCTTACCAATATCAATTTTTACGTCTGTTGCTGGGAATGCAGTTCGTTTCATGAGCATTTGTGATATATTAGCTTATATTTCGTATTAATCTCGATTATAATGTTTTAATTCTTAATTTTGGGGTTTTAGTTCTGTACTATTACATTTATACTGTGATTTAAATTATTTGAATTAAAATCTAGTATTCTGAATTTGTTATTTTGTACTGTTTGAGTGTAATATATGATGAAAAAATATATTATTGCTTCGATTTACTGTTTTGAAGAGCATTCCCCTTTTGTAGTTTGAGGATGGAATCTGAAAGTGGTCCTTGCAATCTTTCGTTTTTGGGTTGCTGTAAATTCAAGAAGCATCTGTTTGTCATCTCAATCTTCAGTGGTTGTAGCTTGATGGATGTTTTTGCTAATCTGAGAAAAAAATGTGCAGAAATATCTCCGGAATCCACTATGCTTCAATACCTAGCTCCACTGCATAAGATGCTTGTGTCTTTGAATGATGATGATGATGTCCTTAATATGATTCATCTTCATATGTGTGTAAAACTTACGACGATTGAATTGAGGGCAGAGAAAATAAATGAACACTTCAACAACTTGAATGATGGGAGGTAAAATACATTTACTTATTATTAGACGTATTTTCATTCTCCTATTTTGATATGTTTAGTAACATGTTTAATAAAAAAAATTAAAGGTTAAATATTGTAGATTGCTTTGTATAAATTATCAATTAGCTGTTTGAAACAAAGATTAATTTTTTAAAATTTAAAATTTGTTTTTGTGGTTATTGTTCTCTTTTATCTTATTAATTGTATATTAAACTGGTAAGGGTTGATGAGGAAGACACGCAGTCGAAGAGTGACAACGAGGTTGAACAGCCCCCTTGCGCCAATACTATAGATTCCTGGATTAGTTGTATTCATGGTGTACGACAAACTGTAGTGACCCTAACCCGAATCACCTACTAAATAGAACTTAGGCATGCAATTAACTTAATTAAACAGATATCAGAATTAAACTGCGAAAACCATAAATATTAATACAATTCCAAGAGAAGAAATCTGTAAATATCCAAATATAATACAACCACATCGAACGCTGTATCAATCCAATAACAACAGAATAAAACCTAGACAAAGCTCCAGCTGGCCAACCACTGCCTAACCCCTCTTGGATCCACCCGCCTCGTCCAATCGCAAACCTGCCCCATGGAATAGGGTGTCTAGAAATACAGAGTACGAGACGTGAGCATAAAACGCTCAGCACGAGAGTATGAGTACACATGAATGCAAGTGAACCTCCTACTGACTAGAGGTCAAGAAACAGATGCAGAGACAGACCGGGCCCTGGTATGTAGCACGCTGTGCCATCGCTTCAGGAGGTGGCTCACATACCGAGATAATAGTGGATACGCCGGACCCAAATCGATGAAAGTCCAACCACTAACAGGATAGGGTACAACCCTACTAATAGACATCTCGAAGGAGATAACAGCAAGATGCAAATGTATGCAGCATAAAATCATGGCATATAAATCATGCAGTCACATAATACATGCATACTCTGTCAGGATATCTCGAACAGTACTTTCGTACCTCAAATACTAGGCAAATGCTACCAGCTCTAGGTCCACGCCTAAATCCGCACTACACTGCCAAATGATACTAATATCATTAAATTGCTCTAAAAGCCTTAACTAAGCTAAAGCATACTCCTAAATATTTTTAGGAAGCAAACGCTATACCTTCGTCCGTCGTTAGCTCTTTGCTGTCGAATGCCTCAAAACTAGGCCACAGCTTTGCTACAACGCCTGGACTGCTATGCCACTTCGGGATTCCCAACAGGACGCCTAGAATGCCCTAGATCTGAGCTAGAAGGCTGAAGAAACGAGAGAGAGGAAGTGAAAGGTGTGCTCAAATGTGAGCCTCGACACCGCTATTTATAGACAACGAACGTTGCTTCCGTTCCTCCGACAAACGTTGCGTCCGTTCGCCAACGTTGCTTCCGATGGTGCTCGTATCACATCAAGTATGTAAGCAATGAAGCATTTCGGAAGACACGAACGTTGCGTCCGTTCCCTGGATGTTGCATCCATTCTACCTGACCCTCCGGGCCATATCTGATCATTCTGGGTCCATTCCCAGACTTCGTTAATCCATTAAAAGTTCCCTTAATCATGATTAACGAATTAATTAGCAATTACTCACTAAAACTGGATACGCGATACTACATTCTCCCCCACTTAAGATATTTCGTCCCGAAATCAAATCTTAAGTACTGAATGTAAAGCAAGATACATAAACATTCTTTTATTACAAATCAGAGTTTACAACTGAATACATCTCAAAACAGAAATCAAAACAACTCAGGATGGTCGGAATGCATCCTGCTCTCAAGCTCCCAAGTAGCTTCCTGCCTCGACGCTGCCACTGAACTAAAACCAAAGGAATGACTTTGTTCCGCAAGACCTTATCCTTATGATCCAGGATACGAATAGGTTTCTCAACATAAGTCAAATCCTTGTCCACCTGAACATCAGACTGTTGCAGAATATGAGACTCATCCACCACATACTGTCGCAACAGAGATACGTGGAACACGTTGTGAATACTGGACAGATACGGTGGCAAAGCTAACCGATAAGCCAAATCGCCCACGCTCTCTAAGATCTCAAACGGACCGATAAACCTAGGAGACAACTTGCCCTTAAGGACAAATCTGAGAATCCTATGGAAAGGTGAAACTCTCAGAAATACTCTCTCCCCAATGTCAAACTGCAAAGGCCTACGCTTAGTGTTAGCATAGCTGGCCTGACGATCCTGTGCAGTCTTAATCCATTTCTTGATCTGATCAACAATGTCGGTTGCCTGCTGGATTAACTTCGGTCCCTCAGCCTGTCTCTCCCCCACTTCTTCCCAGAAAGTGGAGTACGAAAACGTCGTTCGTACAATGCCTCAAACGGTGCCATACCAATACGAGTATGGTAGCTGTTGTTGTACGCAAACTCAATCAATGGCAAATGATCCTGCCAGGCTGACCAAAATCCATAACGCACGCTCGTAGCACTTCCTCCAAAGTACGGATAGTGCGCTCTAACTGACCATCAGTCTCCGGATGATAGGCAGTACTCAGACTGAGATTAGTACCCATTGCACGCTGAACACTCCCACAGAATCTAGAAGTAAACCTGGGGTCTCGATCGCTGACAATGCTCACATGCACTCCATGAAGTCGAACGATCTCCTGAATGTACAACCGAGCCATACGATCAACATTGTACTCTCGGCTATAGGCAATGAAATGCGCTGACTTGGTGAGTCGGTCCACCACAACCCAGATAGCATCACAATTCCTCAAGGTCGCTGGCAAATGGATCACAAAGTCCATCGTGATAAACTTCCATTTCCACTCAGGAATAGGCAGACTGTGAAGCAAACCTTCAGGTCGTCGGTGTTCTGCCTTGACCTTCTGACACACCAAACATCTCGAAAAAAACTGATAAATGCTGCGTTTCATTCCCTTCCACCAGAACCGAGTACGTAGATCCTTGTACATTTTGTTACTCCCCGGATGAATACTCAACTTGGTGCGATGCGCCTGAGATAAGATCTCCTCTCGCAACTCTACATCCTCCGGAATCACAAGCCTACCAGACAAACACAGAAAACCATCGACTGATAGTGAAATCCAGACGAACTACCCTCGTTGGCTAGACGAGCCAATCGCTGAGTCTTTGGATCAGACATCTGAGCATCCCGAATCCTCGAATATAAAGCTGGCTCAGATAATATCGCAAACATCTGGATACTCTGCATACCTTTCTTATGCTTGAAGGTATACCCTGAAGAACAACAGTCACTGATCGCACTAGACATCGAACAAGTCTGAAGTGCGGATAGTCGCACCTTGCGACTCAAGGCATCAGGAGTGAGATTAGCAGCCCCCGGATGGTAATTAATCTCGCAATCATAGTCCTTAAGCAAATCCATCCAACGTCTCTGCCTCATGTTCAACTCTGCCTGAGTGACCAAATACTTGAGACTCTTGTGGTCGGTGAAAATCTCAAATTTCTCACCATACAGATAATGGAGCCAGATCTTCAAAGCGAACACAATAGCTGCCAACTCCAAATCATGGACTGGATAATTGTCCTCGTGAAGCTTCAGCTGTCTAGAAGCGTATGCAATCACATGCCCATTCTAAGTCAGGACACAACCTAACCCCTGAAGAGAAGCATCCGTGTAAACCACATACCCTCCAAATCCTGACGGTAATGCCAACACTGGCGCAGAAGTCAACCGTCGTCGAAGTTCGCAAAAATTCTCCTAACACTCGGAGGACCACTCGAAATCCACACCCTTACGGGTAAGCTGCATCAAAGGTCGAGCTAACTGAGAGAAATTTAGAATAAAGCGACGATAATATCCTGCTGGACCCAGAAAACTACGGATCTCAGCAACCGTTGTCGGGCGCGGCCAATTAAGTACAGCCTCAATCTTGCTTGGATCAATAAAAATCCCCTCCCTGGATATAATATGGCCAAGAAAGACCACTCGATCCATCCAGAACTCACACTTACTCAAGTTGGCGTACAACTGCTCATCCCGAAGAGGCAATGCATGTAATATAGCAAATTGTTCAGATATAAACGTATGGGATACACCTGTATCTATGAGCACATAAGCAGGATAACCACAGAGAGTACAGTTACCTGCTATAACGTCGTCAGGTGCTGCCTAAGCCTGCTCGTCAGTCAAGGCAAAGACTCAAGCTTGTTGTCTTGGAGGTTGATTCGTTGCTTGACTACCTCCTGCTCTATTTTGTTGCTGAGGCTGTGGCTGGAAGGAGTGTACAGTAGATGCTTGCATTTCAGGCTGAGCCACTGATCGTGATGACCCCGCACCTTGAGACCTTACAAGACCACGCTGTGGACACACCTTGGCAAAATGTCCTGGCTGATGGCATATGTTACAATTTCCAGACACACCTCTGCACTGATCACTGGGATGTCTTCCTCCGAATTTGTTGCAATACATTCCTGTATAGCCTGAACCCTGTCCAGCACTGCTCTGTCTTGGCCCACTAGAGCTGGATGAACCACTGCCTGACTTCTTAAATTTCTTTCCTTTTGCTTTCAGATAATCTTTCTTACCACCGCTGCTGCTACCTCCCTCAAATCTAGGAGATGATTGTTGAAACTGAGCTTGGGGTTGTGGTTGTCATTGAGACTGTGCAACAAATTGTAAGAGTGGGTGCCCAGTGAGCCAACTGTGTGGCTATGGGCTTTGATGACTCTTTGTATAAACAATCTTTTGTTTAATATTATTTACACTTTTATGGCAATGACTTTATATTACTTCATATTGTTATATTGTGATATACTATTGTTGTTTTGATAAAGACCTTGAATATACTATAGTGTATGTAAGATGTGGTAGAACATGGAGATGTCTATCATGAAATACATCTTATAGTCACTGTATATTCTAAAACCGTTCCTAGTCGATTGAGCCGTCCGATAATAAGGATAAGGATCGCTCGAGTTTGAGACTAGCATTTGCGATGCTGAGTACCACGTTTCATTGGTAGGGAACATGGAGATGTTCGAAGCATGCAAATGGATATTCATAGGATGAATAGTCGAACTACCCTATCCGGACTTTCCAAGTGGTTATCACTTATCGAGTGGATAAAGTCCGCGGTTTTGGTTGTACACCATTAGTCCTTACGACTCGAAACATCATGGAGACTCTATATGCTAGTACTGTGCTTTGACTCGTTTACCGACTCTGAGGGGGTCATCAGGTGTCGAGATTGGGTACAGTTACGACACATATAGGAGTCGATGCATTGTTGTCGAGGATTCACCACATACTTGCGAGTGTGGATATCCTATGCGATCTGAGGAGATATTAGTGTGATAAATCTCTGGCCAGAGTAATTGATGTGATTTAAGAAATGGTTTCTTAGTATCACATGCGATGTCACTAATTTGATCTTCAAGATGTATTGCATAGTTATCGAATCTTGAGCGACTCTCGATATACCAATGGTTGTTGATTCGATCGGGATATATGGATGAAGGGACCGTACTGTACGCTAACCAAAATCTACTGGTTCTTGTAGGCACTATCAGTGATACCTAGGGAATCATGGTGCGATGTTGCTAGGCGCTTTACCATGATTCGTTGGGCAAGTCGGAAAGTGTTGTTCCGAGTCACAAGGAGTTGTGAGCCCACGGCTAGCTGTATCCCTGAACCATTGAGGGTCACACAGTGTAATGGAGTTTTAATCCCCGTTGAGATAGTTAAATTTAAAGAGTTAAATTTAATGAACTAAGGAGTTGGACTTCTTAATTAAGAGTAAGGGAGTAGGGTTTCCTAAAATGACATAGGGATGGACATTTTTGGAAACCACTGAATTCGGATTCAGGAAAATTTATTTTGACTTTAAAACGTGCAGAAATGGTTTCTGTACACATTGGTGAAATCGGTTCATCAATCGGAGTCACGATAAATTTTATATTAATTTCTGAACGAGTGGGCTTTGCTTGTCGGGCCCCAGCTTACCCTAAGGTGTTAGTGGCCTGCATTATAAATAAGTTATTTCAGTACAGAAATTAAACACAAAAGGTCATTATTTTGAGAGCTGAATTTCGAACCCTAGCCTCTTAAAAAACCGATCGGCCGTCCCCTCCCTTTGCTCTGCCCGAGAAAATTCCGGTCTGTGATTTTGAATCGCAGTAAGGAATAACGAATCAAATTCGTGTATTCTCTTCGCAGAAAACTTCTGATAGATTTTCTAGTGCAATCTATCAGAGGGATTAAACCTCTGTTCGTGGACCTGATTGAAGGCGTTCATCGGTTCCAGGGAGAGACAACAAGAGCAGAATTGTTCTGTTGGTGTCCATTAATCTCGTTGCGAGATTTGAGGTAAAATTATTTAATTGTTATTTAAATTTTACACACACGTAATTCAATCGATGTATGGTTGATACCCACACCATGGAATCGTTCCATGAGAAAAATTTTTAAACTTTCGCTGCACCGGGTATCAATCGCGTTTGATCTGGGAACTCGCCAGTTTTTCCAACAGTGGTATCAGAGCCAGGTTGCTCAGATCAATCGATTGAATTAATCAATTGTACAAAATTTTTGAGTCTCGGTTTTTGAAACAAAAATAAATATTTTTAATAAAAAAATTTTTTTTTCCGGGGGCGAAACCCGGGCAGCGATTGGATCGCTGCCCGGAGGGGGCAGCGATGGTCGCTGCCCCCAGGGGCGGCGCACGGCGCCGCCCAAAGGGGGGCGCACGGCGCCGCCCAGGGCGGCGACCGTCGCCGCCCAGGGCGGCGCACGGCGCTGCCCAGGGCAGCGCTGTGCGCTGCCCAGCGCAGCGCTGGGCGCTGCGCAGGGCAGCGCTCGGCGCTGCCCAGGGCGGCGCACAGCGCCGCCCAGGGCGACGCACGGCGCCGCCCAGCGGCGGCGCCAGGCGCCGCCAGGGCAGCAAGCGTTGCTGCCCTAAGGGGGCAGCCGGGCTGCCCCGGCCCGCGCCCCGGGTGCGGGCCAACCCGGGAGTGTCCCGGGCGGCCCGCGGGAAAAATCAATCCGGTCAAACATTGTTTTTGATTGGTTCACGAGATTTCGGATCGAATTGTTCGAGTCCGTAAATTTTAAAATTGATTTTGGATAAATATGAATTTTTGGAAAATTTTAATATTTTATCCGTAAATTGAATTTTGAAATCAATCATTTTGGTACAATTGATGATAAGATATGATCTTATGATATATTAAGTAAAATATGATTTTATTTGTAAAATTGGATTTTATAGATAAAATATGATTTTATTTGATATAGAGATAAAATATGATTTTATATGTGAAATGGGATTTTATATATAAAATATGATTTTATCTTGTTTAAATTTGAATTGCCACAGCATGTTATCCAATAAATTAATTTTGAATTAAAAGTTATTGGATAAGGATGATCGATTGCCATGACCAATTTTGTAGGTGTATGTTAGGAATTTACATTTTGTCTTTATTGTTGTTGGTTTTATTAATGGGCCTGGTTTATGGCCCGATATGAATGTCATATGTAATAAAAGTGGGCTTGGTTTATAGCCCGTTCCCACCCCTAAAAATGTATCCCCTACTTGTCATTGTTATTTATTGTAAATACATTAGATTTAGTGGGAGATCAAGATTTGAAGACGGTGGGCCCAGCAGACAATGAAGACTGAAGAAATGTAAATTGGAAGCATATGTAATAGGATTGCATTTGCATACTGCATATTACCTAGGATTGGACTAAGACCCGTGATTGGCAACCACGGGTCAATTAGAAATGGAATCGATCATCCTATATAATATGTGATATTATGATTGTATGCATGTTTTGACATAAATTGCGTGAATCCGGCAATGCATGCAATAAATTAAATATGATGAGACAAATATTTTTATAATTAAAAATCCCTCATTTTAAATATGATTTAAAATTTATATCAAGATAAATAAAGGAAATTTAAATATTGTTTAAATGTTCCTACCTTCCATCAACGGTCAATGTATGTGATGCTACCCGCGGATACGGTCCGGCTCATATTATTGGGGGGGCCCGTCCGTCGGAAAGCTGTACATTGGATCGACAAATGTTGTAAGTTGGGTGGAACTCCCATGGGATCGGCTCATATTATTGGGGGATCCACATGGCGACCGTCCATCACAACTTAATATTGATGGGTCATCTTGACATGTCACTTTAAACGGCGTCATATTATTGGGCCCTTATTGGACATGAGGTAAAAACATGGGGGTTGCTTTGGAAGCAATTGGGCTCTACCTTTTGAGAATTATGGTTGGCTGATATTATTCGGGACCATAAGTTTGTCAATTGGACTCCATGTTCTCACTAAGGAAAAAGTTTCCCGTTTTCACTAGAGGGTGGTGAAATCGTTAAAATAGTGGGAGTGAGATTCATAAAATTAAATTCGCCTATTTTATGTCTTAGTAAATTGTTAAACAATCATTGATATATGTCTGTTTTCCTTTTCAGTATTTCATACAATGAATTCGCGAAATCCTTTATTCTCGATCCTCGAACAAAACAAGCTGACTGGCGCCAACTATACGGAATGGTTCCGGAAGTTGAAGATTGTCTTAACTTCGGAGAAAATGCTCTACGTGTTAGAGAAAGCACCTCCGAAGGAAGCACCAGCTGACATAAGTCCAGAGGAATTGGCCAAACTTGATGCATGGTGTGACCATGACATCAAGACCAAATGCTATATGCAAGCCTCGATGTCTGATGAACTCCAGAGGCGATTTGAGGACACGGTGAATGCTGCTGACATTCACGCGCAACTCAAGGAACTTTTTGGGGCTCAGTCGAGGGCTGAAAGGTTCTCTACTGTCAAGGAGTTGATGACGTGCCGCATGCGTGAAGGGACTTCGGTCCGTGATCATGGGGTACGAGTGATTTGGCTCATACAGAAGTTAGCGACCCTTGATTTGGTGTTGGAGCATGAACTAAATGTGGACTTGTTGCTTCTATCTCTTCCTTCCTCATTTGATGGATTCGTGATAAATTTTAATATGAACAAGATAGAGGCCACCCTTGAAGAGATGGTCAATATGCTCGTTACATATGAATCCACACTTAAGAAGGATAAGCCAGCTTTCTTGGTGGGCTCCTCATCTTCTGCTAAGAAGGGGCCAAGTATGAAGGGCAAGAAACGTTCTGCCCCACCCAAGAAAGTGGAACCCGAGAAGAAGCAAAAGACAAAGGCTTCAAACAATGGAAAATCCAAGGATGTTTGCCATTACTGCAAGAAGCCGGGTCATTGGAAGCGCAACTGCAAGGAGTATCTTGAGCAGTTGGGAACTGCAAAGGGTATGTTCTATATCGAAATAAACATGTCACTTAATACAACTTCTTGGGTATTGGATACCGGATGTGGATCTCACATTTGCAATGATTTGCAGGTGATGACAAGAAGTCGCAGGCTTAGAATGGGTGAGACCCAGCTGAGGCTCGGGAATGGTTCCAGAGTTGAAGCTACGGCCATTGGAGATGTTTGTTTGATATTGCAGAACGGTTTTAAATTATTGTTGAGAGATGTTTTATTTGTGCCAGATTTAATTAAAAACATTATTTCTATTTCTATGCTTGATAGAGATGGTTATTCTTGTAATTTTGTGAATGGGATTTGCAGTATTTACAAGAATGAATGTTTAATTGGAAATGGACAACTTGAAAACGATCTATATAATTTAAAACTAAAAGACGTTCCAGTGAATTGTATTGACAAACCGGCAACAACAAACAAAAGGAAAATCGATAGTCAAAACCCGGCAAACCTATGGCACGCTAGACTAGGTCATATTTCCTCAAGGAGGATGAACAAGCTAGTGGGAGAGGGCATGTTTGATATGTCTGATATTAACTCTCTACCTACTTGTGAATCCTGCCTAAAAGGAAAAATGACTAAATCTCCTTTTAAGGGGAAGCCTGAGCGTAGTCAAAATCTGTTGGATTTGATCCATACAGATGTTTGTGGTCCATTTAGAGTAGGGACTCAACATGGCCACACCTACTTCATTACCTTTACTGATGATTATTCTAGGTATGGGTATTTATATTTAATGAAATATAAGTCTGAAGCATTTGAAAAGTTCAAAGAATTCAAGGCTGAAGTAGAAAACAAGGTAGGAAAAAGTATTAAAGAACTTCGATCGGATCGAGGTGGAGAATACTTGAGTACCGAGTTTTTGGACTATCTAAAAGAGAATGGGATTCTCTCTCAGTGGACTCCTCCTATGACACCACAGCTCAATGGTGTATCGGAGCGTCGTAATCGAACTTTGTTGGACATGGTTCGATCTATGATGAGCTTCACTGAGCTTCCACCTTCGTTTTGGGGCTATGCGCTTGAAACGGCGGTATTGTTGTTAAACAACGTCCACACTAAAGCAGTGGACAAGACACCATACGAGTTATGGAATGGCAAAGCTCCTAAGTATTCGTACTTGAGGATTTGGGGATGTCCTGCTTACGTGAAGCGGACAGTGGGAGATAAGTTGGATAGTCGATCCAGCTTGAGTTATTTTGTGGGGTATCCAAAGAATTCAATCGGATATTATTTCTATTATCCTGCTGAAACAAAGGTGTTTGTTTCACGGAATGCCACCTTCTTGGAGAAGGAGTTCTTATTGGATAAGAAAGGCGAGATGATGGAACTCGAAGAAGTTCGAGAAGAACCCGAAATACAAAATAACAATCCTACACCTCAGGAACCATTGCTGGACACGCCTGCACCTAGAAGATCCGAGAGGACTTCTAGACCTCCAGTTCGATATGGTCTTCTTCTTGAAGAGGGTCAAGATGAACCCGACATTGGATGTGATCCAAGAAGCTTCAAGGAAGCAATTTCTGATGCGGATTCGAATTTATGGCTTGAAGCTATGCAGTCTGAATTGGATTCGATGCATACAAACCAAGTTTGGTCTTTGGTAGATCCTCCCGACGGAATTGTTCCAATAGGGAGTAAATGGATCTACAAAAGAAAGCTTGGGCCTGATGGTAAGGTATTGACCTACAAGGCGCGATTGGTGGCAAAAGGTTATACTCAAAGGCAAGGAGTTGACTATGATGAAACCTTTTCACCAGTTGCTATGTTCAAGTCCATAAGAATCCTTATTGCCATAGCTGCATGGTATGACTATGAGATATGGCAAATGGATGTGAAGACTGCTTTTCTTAATGGAGACATTAAGGAAGAAATCTATATGAAGCAGCCTGAGGGGTTCACATCCATGGGAAGCGAGCATAAGGTATGCAAGCTCCAGAGATCAATTTATGGTCTAAAACAAGCATCAAGAAGTTGGAACCAGAAATTTGATGAAACAATTAAAGATTTTGGTTTCATCAAGAACCCGGAGGAACCTTGCGTGTACAAGAAAGTAGTTAAGGATGCGGTGACATTCTTAGTACTTTATGTTGATGACATCCTACTCATTGGGAATGATGTAGGGATGTTGCAGTCAACAAAGATATGGTTATCAGGTAGATTTTCGATGAAGGATTTGGGTGAGGCATCCTACATTCTTGGGATACAGATCTATAGGGATAGATCTAAGAGAATGATAGGACTCACTCAATCAACCTACATCGATACCATATTGAAACGGTTTTCAATGGATGGGTCCAAGAGAGGACATCTACCCATGTGTCATGGAGTTTCTCTATCCAAGTCTATGTGTCCCAAGACTGATGCAGAGATAGAGAATATGACACATGTACCATATGCGTCAGCTATAGGTAGTATCATGTATGGAATGATATCTACTAGACCGGATGTAGCATTTGCTCTGAGTGTCACGAGCAGATATCAGTCTAATCCTGGTCAAATGCATTGGAAAGCCGTGAAGGACATTCTTAAGTACTTGCGAAGGACTAAGAATATGTTCATGGTTTATGGAGGACGAGAACTCAAACTGGAAGGCTATACCGACTCTAGCTTCCAAAGTGATGTGGATGACTCGAAGTCAACCTCTGGATTTGTGTTCATGCTCAATGGCGGTGCTGTCTCTTGGAAGAGTTCCAAGCAGGACACCACAGCGGATTCCACCACTGAGGCTGAATACATTGCAGCATCAGCTGCTGCTAAAGAGGCCGTTTGGATGAGGAATTTCGTCCAAGAGTTGGGCGTCATTCCTGAATTTGTTGGTCCAGTCCCGGTGTACTGCGACAACACGGGTGCCGTTGCTCAAGCAAAGGAACCAAGGTCTCATCAAAGATCCAAACACGTACTGAGGAAATACCACATAATCCGGGAGATTGTGGAAAGAGGAGACATCAGTGTCGAACGAGTGGCCTCTGCAGACAATATCGCTGATCCACTTACTAAGCCTTTGCCAGGACCATTGTTTGACAAACATCGCGAAGCAATGGGTCTACGTAGTATGACTAGTTGGCTATAGGGCAAGTGGGAGATTGTAAGAGTGGGTGCCCAGTGAGCCAACTGTGTGGCTATGGGCTTTGATGACTCTTTGTATAAACAATCTTTTGTTTAATATTATTTACACTTTTATGGCAATGACTTTATATTACTTCATATTGTTATATTGTGATATACTATTGTTGTTTTGATAAAGACCTTGAATATACTATAGTGTATGTAAGATGTGGTAGAACATGGAGATGTCTATCATGAAATACATCTTATAGTCACTGTATATTCTAAAACCGTTCCTAGTCGATTGAGCCGTCCGATAATAAGGATAAGGATCGCTCGAGTTTGAGACTAGCATTTGCGATGCTGAGTACCACGTTTCATTGGTAGGGAACATGGAGATGTTCGAAGCATGCAAATGGATATTCATAGGATGAATAGTCGAACTACCCTATCCGGACTTTCCAAGTGGTTATCACTTATCGAGTGGATAAAGTCCGCGGTTTTGGTTGTACACCATTAGTCCTTACGACTCGAAACATCATGGAGACTCTATATGCTAGTACTGTGCTTTGACTCGTTTACCGACTCTGAGGGGGTCATCAGGTGTCGAGATTGGGTACAGTTACGACACATATAGGAGTCGATGCATTGTTGTCGAGGATTCACCACATACTTGCGAGTGTGGATATCCTATGCGATCTGAGGAGATATTAGTGTGATAAATCTCTGGCCAGAGTAATTGATGTGATTTAAGAAATGGTTTCTTAGTATCACATGCGATGTCACTAATTTGATCTTCAAGATGTATTGCATAGTTATCGAATCTTGAGCGACTCTCGATATACCAATGGTTGTTGATTCGATCGGGATATATGGATGAAGGGACCGTACTGTACGCTAACCAAAATCTACTGGTTCTTGTAGGCACTATCAGTGATACCTAGGGAATCATGGGGCGATGTTGCTAGGCGCTTTACCATGATTCGTTGGGCAAGTCGGAAAGTGTTGTTCCGAGTCACAAGGAGTTGTGAGCCCACGGCTAGCTGTATCCCTGAACCATTGAGGGTCACACAGTGTAATGGAGTTTTAATCCCCGTTGAGATAGTTAAATTTAAAGAGTTAAATTTAATGAACTAAGGAGTTGGACTTCTTAATTAAGAGTAAGGGAGTAGGGTTTCCTAAAATGACATAGGGATGGACATTTTTGGAAACCACTGAATTCGGATTCAGGAAAATTTATTTTGACTTTAAAACGTGCAGAAATGGTTTCTGTACACATTGGTGAAATCGGTTCATCAATCGGAGTCACGATAAATTTTATATTAATTTCTGAACGAGTGGGCTTTGCTTGTCGGGCCCCAGCTTATGATTAATGGGCCCTAAGGTGTTAGTGGCCTGCATTATAAATAAGTTATTTCAGTACAGAAATTAAACACAAAAGGTCATTATTTTGAGAGCTGAATTTCGAACCCTAGCCTCTTAAAAAACCGATCGGCCGTCCCCTCCCTTTGCTCTGCCCGAGAAAATTCCGGTCTGTGATTTTGAATCGCAGTAAGGAATAACGAATCAAATTCGTGTATTCTCTTCGCAGAAAACTTCTGATAGATTTTCTAGTGCAATCTATCAGAGGGATTAAACCTCTGTTCGTGGACCTGATTGAAGGCGTTCATCGGTTCCAGGGAGAGACAACAAGAGCAGAATTGTTCTGTTGGTGTCCATTAATCTCGTTGCGAGATTTGAGGTAAAATTATTTAATTGTTATTTAAATTTTACACACACGTAATTCAATCGATGTATGGTTGATACCCACACCATGGAATCGTTCCATGAGAAAAATTTTTAAACTTCCGCTGCACCGGGTATCAATCGCGTTTGATCTGGGAACTCGCCAGTTTTTCCAACACAAATGATGCTCCTCTCTGTTTAATCAAACCAGCCTCCGCTCCCTTTGCTCTATCAAGTGCATCAGCAAAGTTATTCGACCTTCTAGAGTTCACAAGGGTAAAGACATCTGGATTCAGTCCATTGATGAACTGATCAGCTTTGGCCTCTTCACTTCCGGCTACATGTGGAGCAAACTTTAGCAATGTAGAGAACTTGGCAACATACTCTTCTATATTCAGATTCCCCTGTTTCAGATTTGCAAACTCTGCACCCTTGTCCTTTCTGTACGACACTGGAAAGAAACGTTGATAAAATTCTTTTGTAAATACTTTCCAAGTGATAGTTGTATCTCGATTTTCAAGAGCTCTCTTGGTTGTTATCTACCAACTCTTGGCAACCTCGTGTAGTTGGTGCCCAATCAGTCTGACTCTTCTGTCATCTGCATAATCTAGGGAATCAAACAACATTTCCATATCCTCTAACCAGCCTTCACATTCAACTGAGTTCTTGGTTCCTTTCAAAGTAGGCGGCTTGAAGGATTGAAACCTTTTCAGTAAAGTCTCCATAGGTGTTGCTGTAATATCCATTGGATCATTGGATGTACTACCCTGTTCCGGTCTAGGAGCTTCTACGGCCTGTGGTACATCTGCCTGTTCTGGTGGAGGAACGACCAATGTTTGTCTAGTAACCGGCGCTTGACGAGGAGGCATATCTGATATTCAAAAGGATTAGCACACAATTATATCAATAGCATTTTCATGCCTTCTCTAGAGATCAAGTTCTGATCCAAAACCGGTTTTAATTCATTCTCAAATAATACATAATTGATAAAGCAATAACGCATGCTTATAAAATCAATACACATAATCATGTGATCAATTTAATCTAAAACATTAAATCATGCAACCAAAATCAATCAATCAAGAGGACTCGATCTACCCTGCTTGCTTCTCTCTAATCAGTCCAGAACTTACGCTTTAATACCACCTGTTGTGGGGACCTCGGGTGCTAATCTCATTTTAAAGGGCGATTAATAACAAGAAATACTCAATCAAAATATTAATCCGCTTAAAAATCAAATAAATAATACAGGACATTTGACAACGCAAAACCATACATTTGGCGACACAAAAACACGTCGCAAAAGATCAACAAATTTTTTTTTTTTTTTTTTGTAGACCTTGAGGCGCGGGCGCGCCTAAGGCTCGGGCCAAGGCACCCAAGGTGCCTTGGTTAGGCGCGGCCGCGCCTCTGGGCTGGGCGGGCACGCCTGGCCCTCGGATTAGGCTTCCAAATAGCAGAAAAATGAAGGTTTTGCCCCTGTTTTGAATCTCAAACATCCTCTAACTTATTTAGCATGAATTCAACATCAAAATCTAGAAGAAAACATGCAAATCCATGAGCTAATCAAGCAACTAAACATGGAACTTGACATAAAACCCATAAGATCTTACATTGTTCTTATTCTTGCCAAACATTCAAGTCTTTATGTGCAAGTGTTTATAACAAACATATACAAGATCTAGATACAAAGGTTGACATCAACTCTACTGCATAAACCCGAGTTCACCACATGCTACTCTTGATCTCGTTCTTCTTACAACCTTCTTTGTCCTGTGCTTGAAAGAGTGGGTGCCCGGTGAGCCAACTTGTGGCTAAGGGCTTTGATGACTCTTTGTATAAACAATCTTTTGTTTAATATAATTTACACTTTTATTAATGACAATGACTTTATCTTTCTTCATATTGTTATATTGTGATATACTATTGTTGTTTTGATAAAGACCTTGAATATACTATAGTGTATGTAAGATGTGGTAGAACATGGAGATGTCTATCATGAAACACATCTTATAGTCACTGTATATTCTAAACTGTTCCTAGTCGATTGAGCCGTCCGATAATAAGGATAAGGATCGTTCGAGTTTGAGACTAGCATTTGCGATGCAGAGTACCACGTTTCATTGGTAAGGAACATAGAGATGCTCGAAGCATGCAAATGGATATTCATACGATGAATGATCGAACTACCCTATCCGGACTTTCCAAGTGGTTATCACTTCTCGAGTGGATAAAGTCCGCGGTTTTGGTTGTACACCATTAGTCCTTACTACTTGAAACATCATTGAGACTCTATATGCTAGTACTGTGCTTTGACTCGTTTACCGACTCTATTGGGGTCATCAGGTGTCGGGATTGGGTACAGTTACAACACATATAGGAGTCGATGCTTTGTTGTCAAGGATTCACCACATACTTGCGAGTGTGGATATCCTATGCGATCTGAGGAGATATTATTGTGACGAATCTCTAGCCAGAGTACATGATGTGTTTTAAGAAATGGTTTCTTAGTAACACATGCGATGTCACTATTTGATCTTCAAGATGTATTGCATAGTTATCGAATCTCGAACGACTCTCGATACACCAATGGTTGTTGATTCGATCGGGATAGATGGATGAAGGGACCGTACTGTACGCTAACCAAAATCTATTGGTTCTTGCAGGCACTATCAGTGATACCTAGGGAATCATGGGGCGATGTTGCTAGGCGCTCATACCATGATTCGATGGGCAAGTCGGAAATTGTTGTTCCGAGTCACAAGGAGTTGTGAGCCCACGGCTAGCTGTATCCCTGAACCATTGAGGGTCACACAGAGTAATGGATTTTTAATCCCCGTTGAGATAGTTAAATTTAAAGAGTTAAATTTAATGAACAAAGAAGTTGGACTTCTTAATTATGAGTAGAGGAGTAAGATTTCCTAAAATGACATAGGGATGTGCATTTTTGGAAATCACTGAATTCGGATTCAGAAAAATTTATCTTGACTTTAAAAGGTGCAGAAATGGTTTCTGTGCACATTGTGTTGGAGAACACGTCGATCAGATCAATTAGGATTGATATCCGGTGCAGCGGAAGTTTAAAAATTTTTGTATGGAATGATTCCATAATAGGTATCAACCTTACGATTAAATTGTGTGTGTAAAAATTAAATAACAATTATAAAATTTTTACCTTTAATCTCGAATCGAGATTTTGGACACCAACAGATTTCTCTGCTCTTGTTGTATATCCCTGGAACTGATGGACGAACTGTTCTTCAATCAGGTCCACGAACGGATATTTAATCCCTCTGATAGATTGCACTAGAAAATCTATCAGAAGTTTCTACGAAGAGAATTAACGAATTTGATCCGTTAAACCAGACTGCAATTCAAAATTCACAGACTGGATTTTTCGAGCAGAGGGAGGGAGGGGGCAGCCACTTATTAAAAAAACGCAGCTAGGGTTTTAAAAATATTTTGTGACCTGTTGTGTGTAATTTCTGTACTGCAATAACTTATTTATAATGTAGGCCACTAACAGCTTAGGGCCCATTAGTCATAAGTTCAAGCCTGACAAGCAAAGCCCGCATGTTCAGAAATTAATATAAAATTCATCGTGACTCCGATTGATAAACCGATTTCACCAATGAGCACAGAAACCATTTCTGCACCTTTTAAAGTCAAGATAAATTTTTTTGAATCCGAATTCAGTGATTTCCAAAAATGGCCATCCCTATGTCATTTTAGGAAATCTTACTCCTCTACTCTTAAATAAGAAGTCCAACTTCTTCGTTCATTAAATTTAACTCTTTAAATTTAACTATCTCAACGGGGATTAAAAATCCATTACACTGTGTGACCCTCAATGGTTCAGGGATACAGCTAGCCGTGGGCTCACAACTCCTTGTGACTCGGAACAACAATTTCCGACTTGCCCATCGAATCATGGTAAGAGCGCCTAGCAACATCGCCCCATGATTCCCTAGGTATCACTGATAGTGCCTACAAGAACCAATAGATTTTGGTTAGCGTACAGTACGGTCCCTTCATCCATATATCCCGATCGAATCAACAACCATTGGTATATCGAGAGTCGCTCGAGATTCGATAACTATGCAATACATCTTGAAGATCAAATAGTGACATCGCATGTGCTACTAAGAAACCATTTCTTAAATCACATCATGTACTCTGGCCAGAGATTCGTCACACTAATATCTCCTCAGATCGCATAGGATATCCACACTCGCAAGTATGTGGTGAATCCTTGACAACAAAGCATCGACTCCTATATGTGTTGTAACTGTACCAAATCCCGACACCTGATGACCCCAATAGAGTCGGTAAACGAGTCAAAGCACAGTACTAGCATATAGAGTCTCAATGATATTTCAAGTAATAAGGACTAATGGTGTACAACCAAAATCGCGGACTTTATCCACTCGATAAGTGATAACCACTTGGAAAGTCCGGATAGGGTAGTTCGATCATTCATCATATGAATATCCATTTGCATGCTTCGAACATCTCTATGTTCCTTACCAATGAAACGTGGTACTCCGCATCGCAAATGCTAGTCTCAAACTCGAGCGATCCTTATCCTTATTATCGGACGGCTCAATCGACTAGGAACAGTTTAGAATATACAGTGACTATAAGATATGTTTCATGATAGACATCTCCATGTTCTACCACATCTTACATACACTATAGTATATTCAAGGTCTTTATCAAAACAACAATAGTATATCACAATATAACAATATGAAGAAAGATAAAGTCATTGCCATTAATAAAAGTGTAAATTATATTAAACAAAAGATTGTTTATACAAAGAGTCATCAAAGCCCTTAGCCACAAGTTGGCTCACTGGGCACCCACTCTTTCAATCTCCCACTTGCCCTATAGCCAACTAGTCATACTACGTAGACCCATTGCTTCGCGATGTTTGTCAAATAATGGTCCTGGCAAGGGCTTAGTAAGTGGATCAGCGATATTGTCTGAAGAGGCCACTCTTTCGACAGTGATGTCTCCTCTTTCCACAATCTCCCGGATGATGTGGTATTTCCTCAGTACGTGTTTGGATCTTTTATGAGACCTTGGTTCCTTTGCTTGAGCAACGGTTCCCGTGTTGTCACAGTACACCGGGACTGGACCAACAACTTCAGGAATAACGTCCAACTCTTGGACGAAATTCCTCATCCAAACGGCCTCTTTAGCAGCAGCTGATGCTGCAATGTATTCAGCCTCAGTGGTGGAATCCGCTGTGGTGTCCTGCTTGGAACTCTTCCAAGAGACAGCACCGCCATTGAGCATGAACACAAATCCAGAGGTTGACTTCGAGTCATCCACGTCACTTTGGAAGCTAGAGTCGGTATAGCCTTCCAATTTTAGTTCTCTTCCTCCATATACCATGAACATATTCTTAGTCCTTCGTAAGTACTTAAGAATGTCCTTCACGGCTTTCCAATGCATTTGACCGGGATTAGCTTGATATCTGCTCGTGACACTCAGAGCAAATGCTACATCCGGTCTGGTAGATATCATCCCATACATGATACTACCTATGGCTGACGCATATGGTACATGTGTCATTTTCTCTATCTCTTCATCAGTCTTGGGACACATAAACTTGGATAGAGAAACTCCATGACACATGGGTAGATGTCCTCTCTTGGACCCATCCATTGAAAACCGTTTCAATATGGTGTCGATGTAGGTTGATTGAGTGAGTCCTATCATTCTCTTAGATCTATCTCTATAGATCTGTATCCCTAGAATATAGGATGCCTCACCCAAATCCTTCATCGAGAATCTACCTGATAACCATATCTTTGTTGACTGCAACATCCCTACATCATTCCCAATGAGTAGGATGTCATCAACATAAAGTACTAAGAATCTCACAGCATCCTTAACTACTTTCTTGTACACGCATGGTTCCTCCGGATTCTTGATGAAACCAAAATCTTTTATTGTTTCATCAAATTTCTGGTTCCAACTTCTTGATGCTTGTTTTAGACCATAAATTGATCTCTGAAGCTTGCATACCTTATGCTCGCTTCCCATGGATGTGTACCCCTCAGGCTGCTTCATATAGATTTCTTCCTTAATGTCTCCATTAAGAAAAGCAGTCTTCACATCCATTTTCCATATCTCATAGTCATACCATGCAGCTATGGCAATAAGGATTCTTATGGACTTGAAAATTGAAACTGGTGAAAAGGTTTCATCATAGTCAACTCCTTGTCTTTGAGTATAACCTTTCGCCACCAATCGCGCCTTGTAGGTCAATACCTTACCATCAGGCCCAAGCTTTCTCTTGTAGATCCATTTACACCCTATTGGAACAATTCCATCGGGAGGATCTACTAAAGACCAAACTTGGTTTGTATGCATCGAATCTATTTCCGACTGCATAGCTTCAAGCCATAAATTTGAATCCGCATCAGAAATTGCTTCCTTGAAGTTTCTTGGATCACATCCAACATCGGGTTCATCTTGATCCCCTTCAAGAAGAAGACCATATCGAATAGGAGGTCTAGAAGTCCTCTCGGATCTTCTAGGTATAGGCGTGTCCATCAATGGTTCCTGAGGTGTAGGATTTGTTATTTTGTATTTCGGGTTCTTCTCGAATTTCTTCGAGTTCCATCATCTCGCCTTTCTTATCCAATAAGAACTCCTTCTCCAAGAAGGTGGCATTTCTTGAAACAAAAACCTTTGTTTTAGCAGGATAATAGAAATAATATCCGATTGAATTCTTCGGATACCCTACAAAATAACACAAGCTGGATCGACTATCCAACTTATCTCCCACTGTTCGCTTCACGTAAGCAGGACATCCCCAAATCCTCAAGTACGAATACTTAGGAGCTTTGCCATTCCATAACTCGTATGGTGTTTTGTCCACTGCTTTAGTGTGGACGTTGTTCAACAACAATACCGCCGTTTCAAGTGCATAGCCCCAAAATGAAGGTGGAAGCTCAGTGAAGCTCATCATGGATCGAACCATGTCCAACAAAGTTCGATTACGACGCTACGATACACCATTAAGCTGTGGTGTCATAGGAGGAGTCCACTGAGAGAGAATCCCATTCTCTTTTAGATAGTCCAAAAACTCGGTACTCAAGTATTCCCCACCTCGATCCGATCGAAGTGCTTTAATACTTTTACCTAGCTTGTTTTCTACTTCAGCCTTGAATTCTTTGAACTTTTCAAATGCTTCAGACTTATATTTCATTAAATATAAATACCCATACCTCGAATAATCATCAGTAAAGGTAATGAAGTAGGTGTGGCCATATTGAGTACCAACTCTAAATGGACCACAAACATCTGTATGGATCAAATCCAACAGATTTTGACTACGCTCAGGTTTCCCCTTAAAAGGAGATTTAGTCATTTTTCCTTTCAGGCAGGATTCACAAGTAGGTAGAGAGTTAATATCAGACATATCAAACATGCCCTCTCCCACTAGCTTGTTCATCCTCCTTGAGGAAATATGACCTAGCCTAGCGTGCCAAAGGTTTGCCGGGTTTTGACTATCGATTTTCCTTTTGTTTGTTGTTGCCGGTTTATCAACATAATTTATTGGAACGTCTTTTAGCTTTAAGTTGTATAGATCGTTTTCAAGTTGTCCATTTCCAATTAAACATTCATTCTTGTAAATATTGCAAATCTCATTCACAAAATTGCAAGAATAACCATCTCTATCAAGCATAGAAACAGAAATAATGTTTTTAATCAAATCCGGAACAAATAAAACATCTCTTAAAAGTAACTTAAAATCGTTCTGCAAAATTAAATAAACATCTCCCACGGCTTTTGCTTCAACTCTGGAACCATTTTCGAGCCTCAGCTGGGTCTCACCCATTCTAAGCCTACGACTTCTTGTCATCACCTGCAAATCATTGCAAATGTGAGATCCACATCCGGTATCCAATACCCAAGAAGTAGTATTAAGTGAAACATTTATTTCAATATAGAACATACCCTTCGCAGTTCGCAACTGCTCTAGATATTCCTTGCAGTTACGCTTCCAATGACCGGACTTCTTGCAGTAATGGCAAACATCCTTGGATTTTTCCATGTTTGAAGCCTTTGTCTTGTACTTCTTCTCGGGTTCGATTTTCTTGGGTGGGGCAGAACGTTTCTTACCCTTTGTACTTGGCCCCTTCTTAGCAGAAGAAGAGGAGCCCACCAAGAAAGCCGGTTTATCCTTCTTTAATGTGGATTCATATGTCACAAGCATATTGACCATCTCTTCAAGGGAGGCCTCTATCTTGTTCATATTGAAATTCACCACAAATCCGTCAAACGAAGAAGGAAGAGACATAAGTAGTAAGTCCACATTGAGTTCATGCTCCAACACCAAATCAAGGGTTACCAACTTCTGTATGAGCCAAATCACTCGTACCCCATGATCACGGACCGAAGTCCCTTCACGCATGCGACACGTCATTAGCTCCTTTACAGTAGCGAACCTTTCAGCTCTCGATTGAGCCCCAAAAAGTTCCTTGAGTTGAACGTGAATGTCAGCAGCATTCACGGTGTCCTCAAATCGCCTCTGGAGTTCATCAGACATCGAGGCTTGCATATAGCATTTGGTCTTGATATCATGGTCCCACCATGTATCAAGTTTGGCTAACTTCTCCGGACTTACGTCAGCTGGTGCTTCCTTCGGAGGAGATTTTTCTAACACGTAGAGCATCTTCTCCGAAGTCAAGACAATCTTCAACTTACGGAACCATTCCGTATAGTTTGCGCCAGTCAACTTATTTTGTTCGAGGATCGAGAAAAGTGGATTACGCGAATTCATCTTATGAAATACTGAAAAGAAACAGACAAATATCAGTGATTGTTTAAGCAATTTACTAAGACATAAAATAGGCGAAATTTATTTTATGAATCTCACTCCCACTATTTTAACGATTTCACTACCCTCTAGTGAAAACGGGAAACTGTTTTCCTTAGTGAGAACATGGAGTCCAATTGACAAACTTATGGTCCCGAATAATATCAGCCAACCATAATTTTCAAAAGGTAGAGCCCAATTGCTTCCAAAGCAACCTCCACGTTTTTACCTCATGTCCAATAAGGGCCCAATAATATGACGCTGATTATTGTGACATGTCAAGATGACCCATCAATATTAAGTTGTGATGGACGGTCGCCATGTGGATCCCCCAATAATATGAGCCGATCCCATGGGAGTTCCACCCAACTTACAACATGTGTCGATCCAATGTACAGCTTTTCGACGAACGGGCCCCCCCCAATAATATGAGCCGGACCGTATCCGCGGGTAGCATCTCATACATTGATCGTTGATGGAAGGTAGGAACATTTAAACAAATTTAAATTTCCTTTATTTATCTTGATATCAATTTTAAATCATATTTAAAATGAGGGATTTTAATTATAAAAATTTGTCTCATCATTTTTAAAGTTTTGTATGCTTGCCGGATTCACACAATTATGTCTAAAACATGCATACAACTATAATATCACATATTATATAGGATGATCGATTCCATTTCTAATCGACCCGTGGTTGCCAATCACGAGTCTTAGTCCAATCCTAGGTAATATGCAGTATGCAATGCAATCCTATTACATTTGCTTCCAATTTACATTTCTTCTGTCTTTATTGTCTGCTGGGCCCACCTCCATCTTCAAATCTTGATCTCCCACTAAATCTAATGTATTTACAATAAATAACAATGACAAGTAGGGGATACATTTTTAAGGGGTGGGAACGGACCATAAACCAAGCCCACTTTTATTACATATGACATTCATATTGGGCCATAAACCAGGCCCATTAATAAAACCAACAACAATAAAACAAATGTAAATTCCTAACATACACCTACAAAATTGGTCATGGCAATCGATCATCCTTATCCAATAACATTTAATTCAAAATTAATTTATTGGATAACATGCAATGGCAATTTAAATTTAAAAGGATAAAATCATATTTCATACATAAAATCTTATTTTACATACAAAATCATATTTTATCTTTTTATCAAATAAAATCATATTTTATCTATAAAATCCAATTTTATACATAAAATCATATTTTACTCAATATATCCATAAGATCATATCTTATCATCAATTGTACCAAAAATAATTAATTTCAAAATTCAATTTAACGGATAAAATATTAAAATTTTCCAAAAATTCAAATTTATCCAAAAATCAATTTTAAAATTTTCGGACTCGAACAATTCGATCCGACGCCTCGTGGACCAATCAAAAACAATTTTCGATCGGACCAAAAATAGAATTTTAACATATTAAAATTTAATTTAAAAATTAAAAAAAACAATTTTTTCCCGCGGGCCGCCCGGGACATTCCCGGGCTGCCCGCGCCCTAATTTTATTTTTAAAATATTTATTTTGTTTCAAAAACCGAGGCTTAAAAAATTTTTGTACAATCGATTAATTTAATCGCTTGATCTGAGCAACCTGGCTCTGATACCACTGTTGGAGAACGCGTCGATCAGATCAATTAGGATTGATACCCGGTGCAGCGGAAATTTAAAAATTTTTGTATGGAACGATTCCATAATAGGTATCAACCTTACGATTAAATTGTGTGTGTAAAAATTAAATAACAATTATAAAATTTTTACCTTTAATCTCGAATCGAGATTTTGGACACCAACAGATTTCTCTGCTCTTGTTGTATATCCCTGGAACTGATGGACGAACTGTTCTTCAATCAGGTCCACGAACGGATATTTAATCCCTCTGATAGATTGCACTAGAAAATCTATCAGAAGTTTCTACGAAGAGAATTAACGAATTTGATCCGTTAAATCAGACTGCAATTCAAAATTCACAGACTGGATTTTCCGAGCAGAGGGAGGGAGGGGGCGGCCACTTATTAAAAAAAACGCAGCTAGGGTTTTAAAAATATTTTGTGACCTGTTGTGTGTAATTTCTGTACTGCAATAACTTATTTATAATGTAGGCCACTAACAGCTTAGGGCCCATTAGTCATAAGTTCAAGCCCGACAAGCAAAGCCCGCATGTTCAGAAATTAATATAAAATTCATCGTGACTCCGATTGATAAACCGATTTCACCAATGTGCACAGAAACCATTTCTGCACCTTTTAAATTCAAGATAAATTTTTCTGAATCCGAATTCAGTGATTTCCAAAAATGGCCATCCCTATGTCATTTTAGGAAATCTTACTCCTCTACTCTTAAATAAGAAGTCCAACTTCTTCGTTCATTAAATTTAACTCTTTAAATTTAACTATCTCAATGGGGATTAAAAATCCATTACACTGTGTGACCCTCAATGGTTCAGGGATACAGCTATCCGTGGGCTCACAACTCCTTGTGACTCGGAACAACAATTTCCGACTTGCCCATCGAATCATGGTAAGAGCGCCTAGCAACATCGCCCCATGATTTCCTAGGTATCACTGATATTGCCTACAAGAACCAATAGATTTTGGTTAGCGTACAGTACGGTCCCTTCATCCATATATCCCGATCGAATCAACAACCATTGGTATATCGAGAGTCGCTCGAGATTCGATAACTATGCAATACATCTTGAAGATCAAATAGTGACATCGCATGTGCTACTAAGAAACCATTTCTTAAATCACATCATGTACTCTGGCCAGAGATTCGTCACACTAATATCTCCTCAGATCGCATAGGATATCCACACTCGCAAGTATGTGGTGAATCCTTGACAACAAAGCATCGACTCCTATATGTGTTGTAACTGTACCCAATCCCGACACCTGATGACCCCAATAGAGTCGGTAAATGAGTCAAAGCACAGTAGTAGCATATAGAGTCTCAATGATGTTTCAAGTAATAAGGACTAATGGTGTACAACCAAAACCGCGGACTTTATCCACTCGATAAGTGATAACCACTTGGAAAGTCCGGATAGGGTAGTTCGATCATTCATCATATGAATATCCATTTGCATGCTTCGAACATCTCTATGTTCCTTACCAATGAAACGTGGTACTCCGCATCGCAAATGCTAGTCTCAAACTCGAGCGATCCTTATCCTTATTATCGGACGGCTCAATCGACTAGGAACAGTTTAGAATATACAGTGACTATAAGATATGTTTCATGATAGACATCTCCATGTTCTACCACATCTTACATACACTATAGTATATTCAAGGTCTTTATCAAAACAACAATAGTATATCACAATATAACAATATGAAGAAATATAAAGTCATTGCCATTAATAAAAGTGTAAATTATATTAAACAAAAGATTGTTTATACAAAGAGTCATCAAAGCCCTTAGCCACAAGTTGGCTCACTGGGCACCCACTCTTTCACATTGGTGAAATCGGTTTATCAATCGGAGTCATGATGAATTTTATATTAATTTCTGAACATGCGGGCTTTGCTTGTCGGGCTTGAACTTATGACTAATAGGCCCTAAGCTGTTAGTGGCCTACATTATAAATAAGTTATTGCAGTACAGAAATTAAACACAACAGGTCACAAAATTTTCGAAAAACCCTAGTCTTTTTCCTCTGAAGTGGCCGCCCCCTTTTCCCCTCTGCTCGGTAAAATCCAGTCTGTGAATTTTGAATTACAGTCTGGTTTAATGGATCAAATTCGTTAATCTCTTCGTAGAAACTTCTGATAGATTTTCTAGTGCAATCTATCAATTGGATTAAATATCCGTTCGTGGACCTGATTGAAGAACAGTTCGTCCATCAGTTCCAGGGATATACAACAAGAGCAGAGCAATCTGTTGGTATCCAAAATCTCGATTCGAGATTGAAGGTAAAAATTTATAATTATTATTTAATTTTTACACACACAATTTAATCGTAAGGTTTTGATACCCACTATGGAATCGTTCCATATAAAATTTTTAAACTTCCGCTGCACCGGGTATCAATCCTGATTGATCTGATCGCCGCGTTTTCCAACAGTGCTCGCCCCATCCATTCCCATGCACACATACAAACATAGAAATAGCCGGATATCTCCGGTGAGAATTGAATTCCAGTATAAAACAACTATATCATGCATATCATAGAGTTTAAGGAAATACTCATATAAACATCTCAACAAGCATTAAACCAATCTATAGTAATGCATGACTTAAAAATCTGCTATCAAGTTCTATATCGGTTCTTGGGATCCCGGGAAAGAAGAACACAACAAATCTCCCACCTACTCTCCCTTTTGGGGTGGCGTTGAGCTCTTTTCCCGAACTTTGGCATACTATATCAAGTTTCTAACCATAGGAGTTGATCTATCTCCTAGGTTCCTTTATATATATCCAAACGTCCGTATTCTTTTGGCGAATCTGCCATTTCAAATCTCAAAGGGTTTTTGGCTCAAGATGAATGCATTAAAATCTAGAAGCATAAGAGTAAAAGCCAACTAATAACAAGCTAAGTCAAACAAGCAAGTAAATGTGCAAATACAAGATATATAAGCACATAGTATGTGGTTTTGGAAGGGCATTCAAGCAAAATATCTTGAATGTACAAGCCCTTATTCAAAGGTTGTCTTATACCTTTCAAACTTGATTTCAAAGCTCTTCAAATCTGATCTAGCTGCACAACAAGAACACAATCAAAATCTGCTCATACTCTTCTCAATCTTTAAGGCTAACAAGTCACAAACCTTGTTCTTCCGTCGATCGGTTTCGAAGTCGTGATTCTTAACTTGAAGTCCCCTGTTTTCAATCTGAAAATACATCAAACATGTCTAAGAACATCAGCAAGAACTCACATAATACTCAGCTCAAACAATCTAGACTCAAACTTGATCATTTTTCAAACCGACGGCATAACGGTACGGAATCGATAACCGAAACTGAAATCCAACCAATCTATCATTCATATCTACTTCAAATACATGACACACCAGCCAAAATACATCAATATACCAGCATATCAGCAGCTACCATTTCGAAATACATGCTAAAAAATTCATAAGAAATAGAAATGGCATCCAATCTTCGACCCGATTGTGATAACACAACACATAGAATCTCAAGAACATATATCCATACTCAAATTCTGAGTTCTTCACACACATAATTTCGAAATATACTGAATCTCATCAATACTTACATCAATTCATAGCTCTTGACGAGAGGATCGTAGAACTATGCCCGGAATTGCAATCGGCCGGATGGATCTTGAGATATTGAAGATTTAAGATGAAATCTCAAAGAAGAAAATGGGAGCTCTCGGTTCTTGGCTGAAGGAGTTGATAAATTCTGATGAATTTCATACACATTACACGTTATTATGCATGTGTAGACAAGTGTCCCACTCAAAAAGCCATAATTGCACTTTGGCCCTTCATTTCTTCACTATTTGCAAATTGGCCCTTGAAACTTCTTTTTAATTCAATTTCAATCCTAAATAATTTAAGAATATTAGAATTTAAATCTAAACTCCAAAAATTCTCAAATTAAATATTCTCGGATTACAATTAAATAATCTCGGGCCTTACAATTCTCCCCCTCTAAGATATGATTTCGTCCTCGAAATCGCATGCAGTCTATATGCATATAAGATAAGGAAATAACAGAAATACTGAATAAGAACTCACATCAGTGAAATAGCTCTGGAAAGCGTTGTTTCATATCTGATTCGACTTCCCAAGTTGCTTCTTCAACTCCATGTCTACTCCACTGAACTTTCACAAGAGGAATAGTCTTGTTTCTGAGTTGTTTTTCTTTCTGATCAAGTATCTGTATCGGCTTCTCAAAGTAACTCAGAGTCTCATCTAATTCTGCTTCATCTGGAAGGAGAACATGAGAAATATCAGGCTGATACTTCCGCAGCATAGAAACATGAAAGTCATCATGTATTCCAGAAAGAGCTGGAGGAAGAGCAAGTCTATAGGCAAGATTGCCTATCTTCTCGAGAATTTCGTAAGGACCAATAAATCGTGGAGATAATTTCCCTCTCTTGCCGAATCTGACAGTGCCTCTGAAAGGTGAAATCTTCAAGAATACTCTGTCCCCCTGTTCAAAGCACAAAGGTCTGCGTCGAACATTTGCATACTTGGCTTGTCTATCTTGTGCTGTCTTCATTCTTTTCTGAATCAGTCTTATTTTCTCGGTCATCTCTCGAATCATATCTGGCCCAATATCAGGTGTTTATGAGATATCATCCCAATAAAGAGGAGATCTGCACTTCTTTCCGTACAATGCTTCAAATGGAGCCATCTCGATACTAGTCTGGTAGCTGTTATTGTACGAGAATTCCATAAGTGGTAGTGAATCTTGCCAACTAGTGCCAAAATCTAGCACTACAGCTCTAAGCATATCCTCGAGTGTCTGGATAGTCCGCTCTGACTGTCCGTCAGTCTGAGGATGATACGCAGTACTCAAGTGCAATTGAGTACCAAGAGCTTGTTGCAAGCTGTGCCAAAAGTGCGATGTAAATCTAGGGTCTCGATCTGAAACGATAGATTTAGGCATACCATGTAATCTTACCACTTCTTTGACATAAATCTCTGCCATCTGGTCGTGTCTGTATGTCATTCTGTACGGAATAAAACATGCTGATTTCGTCAATCTGTCGATAACTACCCAAATAGCATCACAACCTCTGGATGAATGCGGTAGCTTCGTTACAAAATCCATAGAAATATGATCCCACTTCCATTTTGGAATAGGTAAGCTATGCAATAAACCACCTGGTTTCTTTCTTTCGGCCTTTACCTGCTGATAATTCATACAACGAGATACAAACTCTGTAACATCAGATTTCATCTGTTTCCACCAATACTGAGTTTTCAAATCATTGTACATTTTTCTGCCACCAGGATGAACACTGTATCTGCTGCAATGAGCCTCTTTCAATATCTGCTGTTTCAAATCTGAAATATCTGGAACAACAAGTCAGTTATTCACATATAAAACACCATCTACACTAACCTTGTATTCAGACTGATGCCCTGATCTGACCATGTCAACGGACTTCTGAATACTCTGATCATTTCTCTGTGCTTCTTTAATTCTAACCAACAATTCTGGCTCAGATTGAAGTGCACAAATTCTGATAAACTTCATATCTGTTTCAAATATCAATCTAGAAACACAGCAATCTTCTACCAATTTAGTGATACCTATCGTAGATAAGGATAAGACACATACCTTTCTACTCAAGGCATATGCAGCTGCATTGGACTTTCCCGGATAATATTTAATCTCACAGTCAAAATCTTTCAGTAAATCTAGCCATTTTCGTTGCCTCATATTCAGTTCAGACTGTGAAAATAGATATTTCAAACTTTTATGATCAGAATAAATCTCAAATTTCTCACCGTATAGATAATGTCGCCATATCTTCAATGCAAATACGATAGCTGCAAGTTCCAGGTCATGGATAGGATATCTGGTTTCGTGTGGTTTCAGCTGTCTCGAGGCATAAGCAATGACATGTCCTCGCTGTGTAAGAGTGGGTGCCCAGTGAGCCAACTGTGTGGCTATGGGCTTTGATGACTCTTTGTATAAACAATCTTTTGTTTAATATTATTTACACTTTTATGGCAATGACTTTATATTACTTCATATTGTTATATTGTGATATACTATTGTTGTTTTGATAAAGACCTTGAATATACTATAGTGTATGTAAGATGTGGTAGAACATGGAGATGTCTATCATGAAATACATCTTATAGTCACTGTATATTCTAAAACCGTTCCTAGTCGATTGAGCCGTCCGATAATAAGGATAAGGATCGCTCGAGTTTGAGACTAGCATTTGCGATGCTGAGTACCACGTTTCATTGGTAGGGAACATGGAGATGTTCGAAGCATGCAAATGGATATTCATAGGATGAATAGTCGAACTACCCTATCCGGACTTTCCAAGTGGTTATCACTTATCGAGTGGATAAAGTCCGCGGTTTTGGTTGTACACCATTAGTCCTTACGACTCGAAACATCATGGAGACTCTATATGCTAGTACTGTGCTTTGACTCGTTTACCGACTCTGAGGGGGTCATCAGGTGTCGAGATTGGGTACAGTTACGACACATATAGGAGTCGATGCATTGTTGTCGAGGATTCACCACATACTTGCGAGTGTGGATATCCTATGCGATCTGAGGAGATATTAGTGTGATAAATCTCTGGCCAGAGTAATTGATGTGATTTAAGAAATGGTTTCTTAGTATCACATGCGATGTCACTAATTTGATCTTCAAGATGTATTGCATAGTTATCGAATCTTGAGCGACTCTCGATATACCAATGGTTGTTGATTCGATCGGGATATATGGATGAAGGGACCGTACTGTACGCTAACCAAAATCTACTGGTTCTTGTAGGCACTATCAGTGATACCTAGGGAATCATGGGGCGATGTTGCTAGGCGCTTTACCATGATTCGTTGGGCAAGTCGGAAAGTGTTGTTCCGAGTCACAAGGAGTTGTGAGCCCACGGCTAGCTGTATCCCTGAATCATTGAGGGTCACACAGTGTAATGGAGTTTTAATCCCCGTTGAGATAGTTAAATTTAAAGAGTTAAATTTAATGAACTAAGGAGTTGGACTTCTTAATTAAGAGTAAGGGAGTAGGGTTTCCTAAAATGACATAGGGATGGACATTTTTGGAAACCACTGAATTCGGATTCAGGAAAATTTATTTTGACTTTAAAACGTGCAGAAATGGTTTCTGTACACATTGGTGACATCGTTTCATCAATCGGAGTCACGATGAATTTTATATTAATTTCTGAACGAGCGGGCTTTGCTTGTCGGGCCCCAGCTTATGATTAATGGGCCCTAAGGTGTTAGTGGCCTGCATTATAAATAAGTTATTTCAGTACAGAAATTACACACAACAGCTCATTATTTTTGAGAGATAAAAATCGAAACCCTAGCTCTCTCAAGAAGAAATCGGCCGCCCCCTTCCTACTCTGTCAGAGAAAATTCCGGTCTGTGATTTTGAATCGCAGTAAGGAATAACGAATCAAATTCGTGTATTCTCTTCGCAGAAAAACTTCTGATAGATTTTCTAGTGCAATCTATCAGAGGGATTAAACCTCTGTTCGTGGACCTGATTGAAGGCGTTCATCGGTTCCAGGGAGAGACAACAAGAGCAGAATTGTTCTGTTGGTGTCCATTAATCTCGTTGCGAGATTTGAGGTAAAATTAATTTAATTGTTATTTAAATTTTACACACACGTAATTCAATCGATGAACGGTTGATACCCATACCATGGAAACGTTCCATGAA
Organism: Henckelia pumila; assembly: GCF_033568475.1. NCBI lineage: Eukaryota > Viridiplantae > Streptophyta > Magnoliopsida > Lamiales > Gesneriaceae > Henckelia > Henckelia pumila. The sequence goes on along the minus strand of NC_133123.1, from coordinate 198,360,770 downwards.
AAATTTTTAAACTTCCGCTGCACCGGGTATCAATCGCGTTTGATCTGGGAACTCGCCAGTTTTCCAACACGCTGCATAAGCACACAACCTAATCCCCTGTGAGAAGCATCACAATATACAGTAAAATCACCAGTACCTGAAGGAATAGTCAAAAGTAGTGCACTTGTCAATCTCTTCTTCAACTCAAGGAAACTGGCTTCACATGCTTCAGTCCAGACATACGGTGCATTCTTCTGAGTCAACTGAGTAATAGGCTTGGCAATACTGGAGAAATCTTTAATAAATCTGCGATAAAAACCTGCTAAGCCCATAAAACTCCATATCTCTGGTACAGATGTCGGTCTAAGCCAACTGATCACTGCTTCAACCTTGCTAGGATCAATAGAAATCCCATCTCCGGATATAATATGCCCAAGGAAGACCACTCTCTTCAACCAGAATTCACACTTTGACAGTTTGGCATACAACTTTTCTGTTCTTAAAGTCTTTAAAATAATTCTGAGATGCTCGGCATGATCACACAGATTCTTAGAATAAATCAGAATATCGTCAATAAAGATAATAACAAAGTCATCGAGATATTTATGAAATAATCTATTCATAAGACCCATAAATACTGCTGGAGCATTCGTCAGACCAAACGGCATAACAATGAACTCAAAATGACCATACCTCGTTCTGAATGCGGTCTTCGGTATATATTCATTCCGCACTCTCAACTGATGATATCCGGATCGTAAATCAATCTTGGAATACATTGAGGAACCCTACAACTGGTCAAACAAATCATCTATTCTAGGCAATGGATATTTATTCTTTATCGTCACCTTGTTCAATTGCCGGTAGTCAATGCAAAGTCTCATTGAACCGTCTTTCTTTCGTACAAATAGAACCGAAGCGCCCCAGGGTGAAACACTCGGTCTAATGTACCCTTTTGCTAAGAGATCTTCAAGTTGTTCTTTTAATTATTTCAACTCTATTGGTGCCATTCTGTAAGGTGGTTTAGAAATCGGTAACGTACCTGACATCAATTCAATACTGAAGTCTATCTCCTGAGCTGGAGGTAATCCTGGAATTTCATCTGGAAAGACATCAGCAAACTCACTAACCACTGGCAGATCTGCCAATTCTGGGCTGGTTTTCAACACATCTACTGCATAAACAAGAAATCCCTCTGCCCCTTTTTGCAATAAACGAGTCATAGATAGAACTGATATCAAAGGTATTCGAGATCTCGAACCTTTACCATAGAATTTCCATTCCCCTGCCATTTCTGGTCTGAATCTCACAACTTTCTGAAAACAGTATACGGTAGCCCTGTACTTGGTTAACATATTGATTCCGATAATGCAATCAAATTCTGACAACCCAAGCACAATACAGTCTATTTCTATCACATTACCTTCAAACTCTAGTATACAATTTCTAACAGATTTCACTGATACTATACCGCTCCCCAATGGTGAAGATATAGATACTATAGCAGATAATGACTCAACAGGCAATGCATGTAATATAGCAAATTGTTCAGATATAAACGTATGGGATACACCTGTATCTATGAGCACATAAGCAGGATAACCACAGAGAGTACAGTTACCTTCTATAACATCGTCAGGTGCTGCCTGAGCCTGCTCTTCAGTCAAGGCAAAGACTCGAGCTTGTTGTCTTGGAGGTTGATTCGTTGCTTGAATACCTCCTGCTCTATTCTGTTGTTGAGGCTATGGCTGGAAGGAGTGTACAGTAGATGCTTGCCTTTCAGGCTGAGCCACTGATCGTGATGACCCCGCACCTTGAGAACTTACAAGACCACGCTGTGGACACACCTTGGCAAAATGTCCTGGCTGATGGCATATGTTACAATTTCCAGACACACCTCTGCACTGATCACTGGGATGTCTTCCTCCGAATTTGTTGCAATACATTCCTGTATAGCTTGAACCCTGTCCAGCACTGCTCTGTCTTGGCCCACTAAAGATAGATGAACCACTGCCTGACTTCTTAAATTTCTTTCCTTTTGCTTTCAGATAATCTTTATTACCACCGCTGCTGCTACCTCCCTCAAATCTAGGAGATGATTTTTGAAAGTGAGCTTGGGTTTGTGGTTGTCTTTGAGACTGTGTGACAAACGATGCTCCTCTCTGTTTAATCAAACCAGCCTCCGCTCCCTTTGCTCTATCAAGTGCATCAGCAAAGTTATTCGACCTTCCAGAGTTCACAAGGGTAAAGACATCTGGATTCAGTCCATTGATGAACTGATCAGCTTTGGCCTCTTCACTTCCGGCTACATGTGGAGCAAACTTTAGCAATGTAGAGAACTTGGCAACATACTCTTCTATATTCAGATTCCCCTGTTTAAGATTTGCAAACTCTGCACCCTTTTCCTTTCTGTACGACACTGGAAAGAAACGTTGATAAAATTATTTTGTAAATACTTTCCAAGTGATAGTTGTACCTCGATTTTCAAGAGCTCTCTTGGTTGTTATCCACCAACTCTTGGCAACCTCGTGTAGTTGGTGCCCAATCAGTCTGACTCTTCTGTTATCTGCATAATCTAGGGAATCAAACAAACATTTCCATATCCTCTAATCAGACTTCACATTCAACTGAGTTCTTGGTTCCTTTCAAAGTAGGCGGCTTGAAGGATTGAAACCTTTTCAGTAAAGTCTCCATAGGTGTTGCTGTAACATCCATTGGATCATTGGATGTACTACCCTGTTCTGGTCTAGGAGCTTCTACGGCCTGTGGTACATCTGCCTGTTCTGACGGAGGAACGACCAATGTTTGTCTAGTAACCGGCGCTTGACGAGGAGGCATATCTGATATTCAAAAGGATTAGCACACAATTATATCAATAGCATTTTCATGCCTTCTCTAGAGATCAAGTTCTGATCCAAAACCGGTTTTAATTCATTCTCAAATAATACATACTTGATAAAGCAATAACGCATGCTTATAAAATCAATACACATAATCATGTGATCAATTTAATCTAAAACATTAAATCATGCAACCAAAATCAATCAATCAAGAGGACTCGATCTACCCCGCTCGCTTCTCTCTAATCAGTCCAGAACTTACGCTTTAATACTACCTGTTATGGGGACCTCGGGTGCTAATCTCATTTTAAAGGGTGATTAATAACAAGAAATACTCAATCAAAATATTAATCTGCTTAAAAATCAAATAAATAATACAGGACATTTGACGACGCAAAACCATACATTTGGCGACACAAAAACACGTCGCAAAAGATCAACAAATTTTTTTTTTTTTTGTAGACCTTGAGGCGCGGGCGTGCCTAAGGCTCGGGCCAAGGCACCCAAGGTGCCTTGGTTAGGCGCGGCCGCGCCTCTGGGCTGGGCGGGCACGCCTGGCCCTCGGATTAGGCTTCCAAATAGCAGAAAAATGAAGGTTTTGCCCCTGTTTTGAATCTCAAACATCCTCTAACTTATTAAGCATGAATTCAACATCAAAATCTAGAAGAAAACATGCAAATCCATGAGCTAATCAAGCAACTAAACATGGAACTTGACATACAACCCATAAGATCTTACATTGTTCTTATTCTTGCCAAACATTCAAGTCTTTATGTGCAAGTGTTTATAACAAACATATACAAGATCTAGATACAAAGGTTGACATCAACTCTACTGCATAAACCCGAGTTCACCACATGCTAATCTTGATCTCGTTCTTCTTACAACCTTCTTTTTCCTGTGCTCGCCCCATCTATTCCCATGCACACATACAAACATAGAAATAGCCGGATATCTCTAGTGAGAATTGAATCCCAGTATAAAACAACTATATCATGCATATCATAGAGTTTAAGGAAATACACATATAAACATCTCAACAAGCATTAAACCAATCTATAGTAATGCATGACTTAAAAATCTGCTATCAAGTTCTATATCGGTTCTTGGGATCCCGGGGAAGAAGAACACAACAAATATCCCACCTACTCTCCCTTTTGGGGTGGCGTTGAGCTCTTTTCCCAAACTTTGGCATACTATATCAAGTTTCTAACCATAGGAGTTGATCTGTCTCCTAGGTTCCTTTATATATATCCAAACGTCCGTATTCTTTTGGCGAATCTGCCATTTCAAATCTCAAAGGGTTGTTGGCTCAAGATTAATGCATAAAAATCTAGAAGCATAAGAGTAAAAGACAACTAATAACAAGCTAAGTCAAACAAGCAAGTAAATGTGCAAATACAAGATATATAAGCACATAGTATGTGGTTTTGGAAGGGCATTCAAGCAAAATCTCTTGAATGTACAAGCCCTTATTCAAAGGTTGTCTTATACCTTTCAAACTTGATTTCAAAGCTCTTCAAATCTGATCTAGCTGCACAACAAGAACACAATCAAAATCTGCTCATACTCTTCTCAATCTTCAAGGCTAACAAGTCACAAACCTTGTTCTTCCGTCGATCGGTTTTGAAGTCATGATTCTTAACTTGAAGTCCCCTGTTTTCAATCTGAAAATACATCAAACATGTCTAAGAACATCAGCAAGAACTCACATAATACTCAGCTTAAACAATCTAGACTCAAACTTGATCATTTTTCAAATCGACGGCGTAACGGTACGGAATCGGTAACCAAAACTGAAATCCAACCAATCTATCATTCATATCTACTTCAAATACATGACACACCAGCCAAAATAAATCAATATACCAGCATATCAGCAGCTACCATCTCGAAATACATGCTAAAAAATTTATAAGAAATAGAAATGGCATCCAATCTTCGACCCGATTGTGATAACACAACACATAGAATCTCAAGAACATATATCCATACTCAAATTCTGAGTTCTTCACACACATAATTTCGAAATATACTGAATCTCATCAATACTTACATCAATTCATAGCTCTTGACGAGAGGATCGTAGAACTATGCCCGGAATTGCAATCGGCCGGACGGATCTTGAGATATTGAAGATTTAAGATGAAATCTCAAAGAAGAAAATGGGAGCTCTCGGTTCTTGGCTGAAGGAGTTGATAAATTCTGATGAATTTCATACACATTACACGTTATTATGCATGTGTAGACAAGTGTCCCACTCAAAAATCCATAATTGCACTTTGGCCCTTCATTTCTTCACTATTTGCAAATTGGCCCTTGAAACTTCTTTTTAATTCAATTTCAATCCTAAATAATTTAAGAATATTAGAATTTAAATCTAAACTCCAAAAATTCTCAAATTAAATATTCTCGGATTAAAATTAAATAATCTCGGGCCTTACAATTCTCCCCCTCTAAGATATGATTTCGTCCTCGAAATCGCATGCAGTCTATACGCATATAAGATAAGGAAATAACAGAAATACTGAATAAGAACTCACATCAGTGAAATAGCTCTGGAAAGCGTTGTTTCATATCTGATTCGACTTCCCAAGTTGCTTTTTCAACTCCATGTCTACTCCACTGAACTTTCACAAGAGGAATAGTCTTGTTTCTGAGTTGTTTTTCTTTCTGATCAAGTATCTGTATCGGCTTCTCAAAGTAACTCAGAGTCTCATCTAATTCTGCTTCATCTGGCAGGAGAACATGAGAAATATCAGGCTGATACTTCCGCAGCATAGAAACATGAAAGACATCATGTATTCCAGAAAGAGCTGGAGAAAGAGCAAGTCTATAGGAAAGATTTCCTATCTTCTCGAGAATTTCGTAAGGACCGATAAATCGTGGAGATAATTTCCCTCTCTTTCCGAATCTGACAGTGCCTCTGAAAGGTGAAATCTTCAAGAATACTCTGTCCCCCTGTTCAAAGCACAAAGGCCTGCGTCGAACATTTGCATACTTGGCTTGTCTATCTTGTGTTGTCTTCATTCTTTTCTGAATCAGTCTTATTTTCTCGGTCATCTCTCGAATCATATCTGGCCCAATATCAGGTGTTTCTGAGATATCATCCCAATAAAGACGAGATCTGCACTTCTTTCCGTACAATGCTTCTAATAGAGCCATCTCGATACTAGTCTAGTAGCTGTTATTGTACGAGAATTCCACAAGTGGTAGTGAATCTTGCCAACTAGTGCCAAAATCTAGCACTACAGCTCTAAGCATATCCTCGAGTGTCTGGATAGTCCGCTCTGACTGTCCGTCAGTCTGAGGATGATACGCAGTACTCAAGTGCAATCGAGTACCAAGAGCTTGTTGCAAGCTGTGCCAAAAGTGCGATGTAAATCTAGGGTCTCGATATGAAAAGATAGATTTAGGCACACCATGTAATCTTACCACTTCTCTGACATAAATCTCTGCCATCTGGTCGTGTCTGTATGTCATTCTGTACGGAATAAAACATGCTGATTTCGTCAATCTGTCGATAACTACCCAAACAGCATCACAACCTCTGGATGAACGCGGTAGCTTCGTTACAAAATCCATAGAAATATGATCCCACTTCCATTCTGGAATAGGTAAGCTATGCAATAAACCACCTGATTTCTTTCTTTCGGCCTTTACCTGCTGACAATTCAGACAACGAGATACAAACTCTGTAACATCAGATTTCATCTGTTTCCACCAATACTGAGTTTTCAAATCATTGTACATTTTTCTGCCACCAGGATAAACACTGTATCTGCTGCAATGAGCCTCTTTCAATATCTGCTGTTTAAAATCTGAAATATCTGGAACAACAAGTCTGTTATTCACATATAAAACACCATCTACACTAACCTTGTATTCAGACTGATGCCCTGATCTGACCATGTCAACGGAATTTTGAATACTCTGATCATTTCTCTGTGCTTCTTTAATTCTAACCAACAATTCTGGCTCAGCTTGAAGTGCACAAATTCTGATAAACTTCATATCTGATTCAAATATCAATCCAGAAATACAGCAATCTTCTACCAATTTAGTGATACCTATCGTAGATAAGGATAAGACACATACCTTTCTACTCAAGGCATCTGCAGCTGCATTGGACTTTCCCGGATAATATTTAATCTCACAGTCAAAATCTTTCAGTAAATCTAGCCATATTCGTTGCCTCATATTCAGTTCAGACTGTGAAAATAGATATTTCAAACTTTTATGATCAGAATAAATCTCAAATTTCTCACCGTATAGATAATGTCGCCATATCTTCAATGCAAATACGATGGCTGCAAGTTCCAGGTCATGGATAGGATATCTAGTTTCGTGTGGTTTCAGCTGTCTCAAGGCATAAGCAATGACATGTCCTCGCTGCATAAGCACACAACCTAATCCCCTGTGAGAAGCATCACAATATACAGTAAAATCACCAGTACCTGAAGGAATAGTCAAAACTGGTGCACTTGTCAATCTCTTCTTCAACTCAAGGAAACTGGCTTCACATGCTTCAGTCCAGACATACGGTGCATTCTTCTGAGTCAACTGATTAATAGGCTTGGCAATACTGGAGAAATCTTTAATAAATCTGCGATAATAACCTGCTAAGCCCATAAAACTCCGTATCTCTGGTACAGATGTCGGTCTAAGCCAACTGATCACTGCTTCAACCTTGCTGGGATCAACAGAATCCCATCTCCGGATATAATATGCCCAAGGAAGACCACTCTCTTCAACCAGAATTCACACTTTGACAGTTTGGCATACAAATTTTCTGTTCTCAAAGTCTTTAAAATAATTCTGAGATGCTCGGCATGATCACACAGATTCTTAGAATAAATCAGAATATCGTCAATAAAGATAATAACAAAGTCATCGATATATTTCTGAAATACTCTATTCATAAAACCCATAAATACTGCTGGAGCATTCGTCAGACCAAACGGCATAACAATGAACTCAAAATGACCATACCTCGTTCTGAATGCGGTCTTCGGTATATCTTCATTCCGCACTCTCAACTGATGATATCCGGATCGTAAATCAATCTTGGAATACACTGAGGAACCCTGCAACTGGTCAAACAAATCATCTATTCTAGGCAATGGATATTTATTCTTTACCGTCACCTTGTTCAATTGCCCGTAGTCAATGCAAAGTCTCATTGAACTGTCTTTCTTTCGTACAAATAGAATCGGAGCGCCCCAGGGTGAAACACTCGGTCTAATGTACCCTTTTGCTAAGAGATCTTCAAGTTGTTCTTTTAATTCTTTCAACTCTATTGGTGCCATTCTGTAAGGTGGTTTAGAAATCGGTAACGTACCTGGCATCAATTCAATACTGAAGTCTATCTCCCGAGCTGGAGGTAATCCTGGAATTTCATCTGGAAAGACATCAGCAAACTCACTAACCACTGGCAGATCTGCCAATTCTGGGCTAGTTTTCAACACATCTACTGCATAAACAAGAAATCCCTCTGCCCCTTTCTGCAATAAACGAGTCATAGATAGAACTGATATCAAAGGTATTCAAGATCTCGAACCTTTACCATAGAATTTCCATTCCCCTGCCATTTCTGGTCTGAATCTCACAACTTTCTGAAAACAGTCTACGGTAGCCCTGTACTTGGTTAACATATTGATTCCGATAATGCAATCAAAGTCTGACAACCCAAGCACAATACAGTCTATTTCTATCACATTACCTTCAAACTGTAGTAAACAATTTCTGACAGATTTCACTGATACTATACCGCTCCCCAATGGTGAAGATATAGATACTATAGCAGATAATGACTCAACAGGCAATGCATGTAATATAGCAAATTGTTCAGATATAAACGTATGGGATGCACCTGTATCTATGAGAACATAAGCAGGATAACCACAGAGAGTACAGTTACCTGCTATAACATCGTCAGGTGCTGCCTGAGCCTGCTTGTAGTGACCCTTACCCGGATCACCTACTAAACAGAACTTATGCATGCAATTAACTTAATAAAACAGATATCAGAATAAAACTGCGGAAACCAATAACATTATACAATCCCAAGAAAAGGAATCTGTAATTATCCAATAATATACAACCAAATCGAATAGCTGTATAAACCCAAACAACAGTAATAAAGCCTAGACGAAGCTCCAGCTGGCCAACCACTGACTAGCCCCTCCTGGATCCACCCTCCTCGTCCAATCGCAAACCTGCCCCATGGAATAGGGTGTCCAGAAAATACAGAGTACGAGACGTGAGCATAAAACGCTCAGTGCGAGAGTATGAGTATACATGCATGCAAAGTGAACTCCCTATAGACTCGAGGTCAAGGATCAGATAACAGAGACAGACCGGGCCCTGGTATGTAGCACGCTGTGCCGTCGCTTCAGGAGGTGGCTCCCATACCGAGATAACCGTGGAAACACCGGACCCAAATCGATGGAAGTCCATCCACTAACAGGATAGGGTACAACCCTACTAACAGACATCTCGAAGGAGATACAGCAAGATGCAAATGAATGCAGCATAATATCATGGCATATAAATCATGCGGTCACATAATACATGCATACTCAGTCAGGATATCTCGAACAGTACTTTCGTACCTCAAATACCAGGTAGGCACTACCAGCTCTAAGTCCAAGCCTAAAGTCCGCCTACACAGCGAAATGATACTACTATCATTAAAGTGCTCTAAAAGCCTTAACTAAGCTATAGCATACTCCTAAATATTTATAGGAAGCAAAAGCTATACCTTCGTCCGTCGTTAGCCCTTTGATGTCGATGCCTCCAGAACTTGGGCACAACTCCGCTACGACTATCGAACGCCTCTCCGACCTCCGGACCAAGCCTAAGAAGACTAGAACAGCTCGAATATGACTAGAAATAGAGAGGAAATCCGGAATTGGCAAGGAGAAATGAAGTCTCGGCCTTCTATTTATAGACAACGATCGGAGCCTCCGATCCTCGATCGGAACGTCCGAACCTGGATCGGAACGTCCGATCCTGCCATCGAAGCTTCCGAAGATCCTGATCTGCCACGTGTCAAAATATCACTTGTTGACTCCAGATAGGGGTGATCGGAGCCTCCGGTCCTGATCGGAGCTTCCGATCCCGCCACACGTCATGGATGACGTAATATCATCGGTGCCTCCGATCCTCATCGGAGCTTCCGATCGTCCCTTCGGAACTTCCGATCCGTCCAATCCCCAATTTATTTAATTAGCATTAATCCTTTAATTACTCAATTAGGGTTCGGGCTACTACATTCTCCCCCACTTAAGATATTTCGTCCTCGAAATCAGATCTTAAGTACCGAATGCAAATACAGAAATCAGAAACATTCTTTATTCAAACAAACGTTTACAGAGTTTGCAACTGAATACAACTTAAAGAATGAAATCAAAACAACTCAGGATGGTCTTTACGCATCCTATCCTCAAGCTCCCAAGTAGCTTCCTCAGTGTCTCGGCGCTGCCACTGAACTAAAACCAAAGGAATGACTTTGTTTCGCAGAACCTTATCCTTATAATCCAGGATACGAGTAGGTTTTTCAACATAAGTCAAATCCTTGTCTACCTGAACCTCAGACCGCTGCAGAATATGAGATTCATCCGCCACATACCGTCGCAACAGAGATACGTGGAACACATCGTGAATGCTGGATAGATGCGGTGGCAAAGCTAGTCGATAAGCCAAATCGCCAATGCTCTCCAAGATCTCAAACGGACCGATAAATCTGGGAGACAACTTGCCCTTAAGGCCAAATCTGAGAATCTTGCGGAAAGGTGACACTCTCAGAAACACTTTCTCCCCGACCTCGAACTGCAAAGGCCTACGCTTGATATTAGCATAGCTGGCCTGACGATCCTGTGCAGTCTTAATCCGTTTCTTGATTTGATCAACAATATCTATCGCCTGCTGGATAAACTCCGGTCCCTCAGCCTGCCTCTCCCCCACTTCTTCCCAGAAGAGTGGAGTACGACAACGTCGCCCATACAACGCCTCAAAAGGTGCCATCCCAATACTAGTGTGATAGCTGTTGTTGTAAGCGAACTCGATCAACGGCAAATGATCCTGCCAGGCTGAACCAAAATCCAAGACGCACGCTCTAAGCATATCCTCTAACGTACGGATAGTGCGCTCTGACTGACCATCAGTCTCTGGATGATAGGCTGTACTCAAACTGAGAGTAGTACCCATCGCACGCTGAACACTCCCCCAGAATCTAGAAGTAAACCTGGGGTCCCGATCGCTGACAATGCTCACAGGCACTCCATGAAGTCGAACGATCTCCTGAATGTACATCCGTGCCATGCGATCCACAGAGTACTCTCGGCTATAGGCAATGAAATGCGCTGACTTGGTGAGTCGGTCCACCACAACCCAGATAGCATCACAGTTCCTCGGGGATACCGGCAAATGGGTCACAAAGTCCATAGTGATAAACTCCCATTTCCATTCAGGAATAGGCAGACTGTGAAGCAATCCTCCAGGTCGTCGGTGCTCTGCCTTGACCTGTTGACACACCAAACATCTGGAAACAAACTGATAAACACTGCGTTTCATTCCCTTCCACCAGAAACGAGTACGTAGATCCTTGTACATCTTGTTGCTCCCAGGATGAATACTCAACTTAGTGCGATGTGCCTGAGACAAAATCTCCTCTCGCAACTCTTCATCCTGTGGAATCACAAGCCTACCAGACAAACACAGAAAGCCATCTGACTGATAATGAAATCCAGACGAGCTACCCTCGTTAGCTAGACGAGCTAAACGCTGGGTCTTCGAATCAGACATCTGAGCATCTCGGATCCGCGAGTACAAGGCTGGCTCAGATAATATCGCAAACATCTGGATACTCTGCATACCTTTCTTATGCTTGAAGGTATAACCTGAAGTACAACAGTCACTAATCGCACTAGACATCGAACAAGTCTGAAGTGCGGATAGTCGCACCTTGCGACTCAAAGCATCAGCGGTGAGATTAGCAGCTCCCGGATGGTACTTAATCTCGCAATCATAGTCCTTAAGCAAGTCCATCCAACGTCTCTGTCTCATGTTCAATTCTGCCTGAGTGAACAAATACTTGAGACTCTTATGGTCGGTGAAGATCTCAAATTTCTCGCCATACAGATAATGACGCCAGATCTTCAAAGCGAACACAATGGCTGCCAACTCCAAATCATGGACTGGGTAGTTGTCCTCGTGAAGCTTCAGCTGTCTAGAAGCGTATGCGATCACATGCCCATTCTGAGTCAGGACACAACCTAACCCCTGAAGAGAAGCATCCGTGTAAACTACATACCCTCCAGATCCTGACGGTAATGCTAACACCGGCGCAGAAGTCAATCGCCGTCGAAGCTCACGGAAATTCTCCTCACACTCGGAGGACCACTCGAAATCCACACCCTTGCGGGTAAGCTGCGTCAACGGTCGAGCTAACTGAGAGAAATTCAGAATGAAGCGACGATAATACCCTGCTAGACCCAGAAAACTACGGATCTCAGCAACTGTCGTCGGACGCGACCAATTAAGTACCGCTTCAATCTTGCTTGGATCAACAGAAATCCCCTCCCTGGATATGATATGGCCAAGAAAAACCACTCTATCCATCCAGAACTCACACTTGCTCAGCTTGGCGTACAACTGCTCATCTCGAAGAGTCTGCAGTACCAACCGCAAGTGAGAAACATGCTCTTCCGTATTACGCGAATACACCAAGATGTCGTCAATGAAGACCACGACAAACTTGTCCAAATACTCCCTGAATACACGGTTCATCAGATCCATGAATATAGCCGGCGCATTGGTCAAACCAAATGGCATCACTAGGAACTCGTAATGCCCATAGCGAGTACGGAATGCAGTCTTGGCTACGTCTTGATCACGGAATCTCAACTGATGATACCCAGATCTCAAGTCAATCTTGGAGTAAATAGAAGTACCCTGCAGCTGATCAAACAAGTCATCAATACGAGGCAACGGATACTTGTTCTTCACAGTGACTCGATTCAGCTGCCGATAGTCAATGCACAGCCGCATCGACCCATCCTTCTTCTTCACGAAGAGAACAGGAGCTCCCCAAGGAGATACACTAGGACGAATGTACCCCTTGTCCAAAAGATCCTGTAGCTGATTCTTCAACTCACGCATCTCTGACGGAGCCAGACGATACGGTGCTCTAGAAATAGGCGAAGTACCCGGCATCAACTCTATGCCAAACTCGACTTCCCTAGCAGGAGGAAAACCCGAAATCTCATCAGGAAACACATCTGGAAATTCATCCACAACAGGAATGCTCTCTATCCCAATACTCTCAGCGGACAAATCAACTGCATAGATAAGGTAGCCTTCCCCGCCAGACTCCAGAGCTCGACAGGCTCTCAAAGCTGATACCAAAGGCATCGGGGGTCGCGCTCCCTCACCATAGAAAAACCAACTCTCACTCCCTTCCGGATGAAAGCGTACTAATCTCTGATAGCAGTCCACTGAAGCTCGATAGGTATTCAGCACATCTATTCCCAGAATGCAATCAAAGTCGTCCATCGCCAGGACCATGAGATTCGCTAACAGAATGTTCCCTTCGAACTCTAAAGGGCAACCCATCACTAGACGCTTAGCCAAAGCAGATTGGCCCGTCGGAGTAGAAACAGACATCACTACGTCTAGTGCAATGCATGGTAACTTATGCCTCTTAACAAAACGTGCAGAAATGAAGGAATGAGATGCACTAGTGTCAATAAGTACAAGAGCAGGTATACCATAAAGCATAAATGTACCTGCGATGACTTTCTCATTCTCCTCCACAGCCTGATCATGTCTCAGGGCAAACACCTGGCCAGAAGCTCGTGGCCTCAAATGAGAACTCCCAGCAGACTGTCCCTGTGACCTCTGCTGTACGGTAGCCTGAGAACCCGATCCTGAACCAGAACCAGAACCGCCTCCCCCAGACAGTGGACAATCCCTCCGGATATGACCAGTCTCTCCACAACGGAAACAAGCTCCAGAAGCTCTGCGGCACTTGTCGGATGGATGGTTCTTCCCACAGTGATCACACTTTTCCTTCTTACCGAAACGGACAACACCTCCCGAACCAGAGGAAGAAGTAGACCCGGACTTCTTGAAAGTTTGGGCACGGGGACCCAAAGAACTAGCAGGTCTCGACTGAGAGAAAGACCTGTTCCGCCGAATGCTGTCCTCCGCCTGGTGACAACGGCTCACCAAACCCTCGTAGGACATGTCGTCTCCAACCGCCACACGGTCATGGATCTCAGGGTTAAGGCCCTGAAGGAACAGATTATACTTCATCTCTGAGCTATCAGCAATCTCGGGGCAATAGGATAGCAGATCAAAGAACCTCTGCTGATACTCATCGATAGACATGGTTCCCTGTCGCAGACTCAGTAGCTCGCCTGCCTTCGACTGTCGGAGTGCAGGAGGAAAATACCGCTTTTGGAAAGCTGTGCGAAACTCGGCCCAGGTGGCCACTCCTCTCGCCGTAACAAAAGGTGCAGAAGTAAACCTCCACCACCTGCGCGCACGCCCATCCAGAAGATAGCCAAGGGTCTCCACCTTCTGCTCATCGGTGCATTGGAAAGTCTGAAAAGTCGTCTCCATGCGGTCTAACCAGTTCTCCGCATCCTCCGGAGACTCACCTCCAACTAAGGGCTTAGGACCCATAGCTAAGAATCGACGCACAGTGAAACGCTCGTCGTCATGGTGACGATGACGCCGTTCTCGACGAGGCTCCCGGTCGGCATCACCCCAACGCCCACCAACACTGTCATGAGAACTCTTGTCGTCACGATTTGACATCTACAAAAATACATCAAGATGAGACTAAATCCCAAGAAATCTTTTGCATGCTCTGATACCATAAATGTAGTGACCCTTACCCGGATCACCTACTAAACAGAACTTATGCATGCAATTAACTTAATAAAACAGATATCAGAATAAAACTGCGGAAACCAATAACATTATACAATCCCAAGAAAAGGAATCTGTAATTATCCAATAATATACAACCAAATCGAATAGCTGTATAAACCCAAACAACAGTAATAAAGCCTAGACGAAGCTCCAGCTGGCCAACCACTGACTAGCCCCTCCTGGATCCACCCTCCTCGTCAAATCGCAAACCTGCCCCATGGAATAGGGTGTCCAGAAAATACAGAGTACGAGACATGAGCATAAAACGCTCAGTGCGAGAGTATGAGTATACATGCATGCAAAGTGAACTCCCTATAGACTCGAGGTCAAGGATCAGATAACAGAGACAGACCGGGCCCTGGTATGTAGCACGCTGTGCCGTCGCTTCAGGAGGTGGCTCCCATACCGAGATAACCGTGGAAACACCGGACCCAAATCGATGGAAGTCCATCCACTAACAGGATAGGGTACAACCCTACTAACAGACATCTCGAAGGAGATACAGCAAGATGCAAATGAATGCAGCATAATATCATGGCATATAAATCATGCGGTCACATAATACATGCATACTCAGTCAGGATATCTCGAACAGTACTTTCGTACCTCAAATACCAGGTAGGCACTACCAGCTCTAAGTCCAAGCCTAAAGTCCGCCTACACAGCGAAATGATACTACTATCATTAAAGTGCTCTAAAAGCCTTAACTAAGCTATAGCATACTCCTAAATATTTATAGGAAGCAAAAGCTATACCTTCGTCCGTCGTTAGCCCTTTGATGTCGATGCCTCCAGAACTTGGGCACAACTCCGCTACGACTATCGAACGCCTCTCCGACCTCCGGACCAAGCCTAAGAAGACTAGAACAGCTCGAATATGACTAGAAATAGAGAGGAAATCCGGAATTGGCAAGGAGAAATGAAGTCTCGGCCTTCTATTTATAGACAACGATCGGAGCCTCCGATCCTCGATCGGAACGTCCGAACCTGGATCGGAACGTCCGATCCTGCCATCGGAGCTTCCGAAGATCCTGATCTGCCACGTGTCAAAATATCACTTGTTGACTCCGGATAGGGGTGATCGGAGCCTCCGATCCTGATCGGAGCTTCCGATCCCGCCACACGTCATGGATGATGTAATATCATCGGTGCCTCCGATCCTCATCGGAGCTTCCGATCCCGATCGGAGCTTCCGATCGTCCCTTCGGAGCTTCCGATCCGTCCAATCCCCAATTTATTTAATTAGCATTAATCCTTTAATTACTCAATTAGGGTTCGGGCTACTACACTGCTCTTCATTCAAGGCAAAAACTCGAGCTTGTTGTCTTGGAGGTTGATTCGTTTCTTGAATACCTCCTGCTCTATTCTGTTGCTGAGGCTATGGCTGGAAGGAGTGTACAGTAGATGCTTGCCTTTCAGGCTGAGCCACTGATCGTGATGACCCCGCACCTTGAGACCTTACAAGAACACGCTGTGGACACACCTTGGTAAAATGTCCTGGCTGATGGCATATGTTACAATTTCCAGACACACCTCTGCACTGATCACTGGGATGTCTTCCTCCGCATTTGTTGCAATACATTCCTGTATAGCCTGAACCCTGTCCAGCACTGCTCTGTCTTGGCCCACTAGAGCTGGATAAACCACTGCCTGACTTCTTAAATTGCTTTCCTTTTGCTTTCAGATAATCTTTCTTACCACCACTGCTGCTACCTCCCTCAAATCTAGGAGATGATTGTTGAAAATGAGCTTGGGGTTGTGGTTGTCGTTGAGACTGTGCAACAAACGATGTTTCTCTCTGTTTAATCAAACCAGCCTCTGCTTCCTTTGCTCTATCAAGTGCATCAGCAAAGTTATTCGACCTTCCAGAGTTCACAAGGGTAAAGACATCTGGATTCAATCCATTGATGAACTGATCAGCTTTGGCCTCTTCACTTCAGGCTACATGTGGAGCAAACTTTAGCAATGTAGAGAACTTGGCAACATACTCTTCTATATTCAGATTCCCCTGTTTCAGATTTGCAAACTCTGCACCCTTGTCCTTTCTGTACGACACTGGAAAGAAACGTTGATAAAATTCTTTTGTAAATACTTTTCAAGTGATAGTTGTACCTCGATTTTCAAGATCTCTCTTGGTTGTTATCCACCAACTCTTGGCAACCTCGTGTAGTTGGTGCCCAATCAGTCTGACTCTTCTGTCATCTGCATAATCTAGGGAATCAAACAACATTTCCATATCCTCTAACCAGCCTTCACATTCAACTGAGTTCTCGGTTCCTTTCAAAGTAGGCGGCTTGAAGGATTGAAACCTTTTCAGTAAAGTCTCCATAGGTGTTGCTGTAACATCCATTGGATCATTGGATGTACTACCCTGTTCTGGTCTAGGAGCTTCTGCGGCCTGTGGTACATCTGCCTGTTCTGGCGGAGGAACGACCAATGTTTGTCTAGTAACCGGCGCTTGACGAGGAGGCATATCTGATATTCAAAAGGATTAGCACACAATTATATCAATATATCAGACTCACCCATTCTGTTTCAGTCCTCCTCTGATTAGCATTTTCAAGTCTTCTCTAGAGATCAAGTTCTGATCCAAAACCGGTTCTAATTCATTCTCAAATAATACATACTTGATAAAGCAATAACACATGCTTATACAATCAATACACATAATCATGTGATCAATTTAATCTAAAACATTAAATCATGCAAGCAAAATCAATCAATCAAGAGGACTCGATCTACCCCGCTCGCTTCTCTCTAATCAGTCCAGAACTTACGCTTTAATGCCACCTGTTGTGGGGACCTCGGGTGCTAATCTCATCTTAAAGGGCGATTAATAACAAGAAATACTCAATCAGAATATTAATCTGCTTAAAAATCAAATAAATAATACAGGACATTTGACGACGCAAAACCATACATTTGGCGACACAAAAACACGTCGCAAAAGATCAACAATTTTTTTTTTTTTTTTTGTAGACCTTGAGGCGCGGGCGCGCCTAAGGCTCGGGCCAAGGCACCCAAGGTGCCTTGGTTAGGCGCGGCCGCGCCTCTGGGCTGAGCGGGCATGCCTGGCCCTCGGATTAGGCTTCCAAATAGCAGAAAAATGAAGGTTTTGCCCCTGTTTTGAATCTCAAACATCCTCTAACTTATTAAGCATGAATTCAACATCAAAATCTAGAAGAAAACATGCAAATCCATGAGCTAATCAAGCAACTAAACATGGAACTTGACATACAACCCATAGGATCTTACATTGTTCTTATTCTTGCCAAACATTCAAGTCTTTATGTGCAAGTGTTTATAACAAACATATACAAGATCTAGATACAAAGGTTGACATCAACTCTACTGCATAAACCCGAGTTCACCACATGCTACTCTTGATCTCGTTCTTCTTACAACCTTCTTTGTCCTGTGCTCGCCCCATCTATTCCCATGCACACATACAAACATAGAAATAGCCGGATATCTTGGGTGAGAATTGAATCCCAGTATAAAACAACTATATCATGCATATCATAGAGTTTAAGGAAATACTCATATAAACATCTCAACAAGCATTAAACCAATCTATAGTAATGCATGACTTAAAAATCTGCTATCAAGTTCTATATCGGTTCTTGGGATCCCGGGGAAGAAGAACACAACAAATCTCCCACCTACTCTCCCTTTCGGGGTGGCGTTGAGCTCTTTTCCCGGACTTTGGCATACTATATCAAGTTTCTAACCATAGGAGTTGATCTATCTCCTAGGTTCCTTTATATATATCCATAAGTCCGTATTCTTTTGGCGAATCTGCCATTTCAAATCTCAAAGGGTTGTTGGCTCAAGATGAATGCATCAAAATCTAGAAGCATAAGAGTAAAAACCAACTAATAACAAGCTAAGTCAAACAAGCAAGTAAATGTGCAAATACAAGATATATAAGCACATAGTATGTGGTTTTGGAAGGGCATTCAAGCAAAATCTCTTGAATGTACAAGCCCTTATTCAAAGGTTGTCTTATACCTTTCAAACTTGATTTCAAAGCTCTTCAAATCTGATCTAGCTGCACAACAAGAACATAATCAAAATCTGCTCATACTCTTCTCAATCTTCAAGGCTAACAAGTCACAAACCTTGTTCTTCCGTCGATCGGTTTCGAAGTCGTGATTCTTAACTTGAAGTCCCCTTTTTTCAATCTGAAAATACATAAAACATGTCTAAGAACATCAGCAAGAACTCACATAATACTCAACTCAAATAATCTAGACTCAAACTTGATCATTTTTCAAACCGACGGCGTAACGGTACGGAATCGGTAACCGAAACTGAAATCCAGCCAATCTATCATTCATATCTACTTCAAATACATGACACACCAGCCAAAATACATCAATATACCAGCATATCAGCAGCTACCATTTCGAAATACATGCTGAAAAATTCATAAGAAATAGAAACGGCATCCAATCTTCGACCCGATTGTGATAACACAACACATAGAATCTCAAGAACATATATCCATACTCAAATTCTGAGTTCTTCACACACATAATTTCGAAATATACTGAATCTCATCAATACTTACATCAATTCATAGCTCCTGACGAGAGGATCATAGAACTATGCCCGGAATTGCAATCGGCCAGACGGATCTTGAGATATTGAAGATTTAAGATGAAATCTCAAAGAAGAAAATGGGTGCTCTCGGTTCTTGGCTGAAGGAGTTGATAAATTCTGATGAATTTCATACACATTACACGTTATTATGCATGTGTAGACAAGTGTCCCAATCAAAAAGCCATAATTGCACTTTGGCCCTTCATTTATTCACTATTTGCAAATTGGCCCTTGAAACTTCTTTTTAATTCAATTTCAATCCTAAATAATTTAAGAATATTAGAATTTAAATCTAAACTCCAAAATTTCTCAAATTAAATATTCTCGGATTAAAATTAAATAATCTCGGGCCTTACAAATTTGCTAAGAGGAGATTTTCGACTCACATCATAAATGGATTTCTGTAGCACTTTACCCGCATTAACCGTCCTTCCTGTGACTAGACAATACACCAAACTTGCCCTTTCCACTGTAATTTCAAAAGTGTGGCCTGATGGCAACATGCGTGCTGCGACAAACTCTTGCCAATTATTGGCGTCCCGGTTGAGAAATCTGGAAAACAATGTAACAGGGACACCTTTCTTATTCAATTTCCATTCGGCACCCTCAAGGCAAAGTGCCTGTAGTACGGCATCAGCTGGAAACACATTTTCCGTGAAAATCCTATAATCATCAAATTCAATGTTCGGCATTTGATACATGGCATTGATTGTTCGATAATCAAATGCGACCATTTTCCTTCGCACTCTCACTTTGTATTTCTCATGCTTCACCATTAGATTTGCATAGAACTCCCGAACAATAGACATGACAGCTTCGGGAGGTTGTTTGACGAATGCTTGCCAATTACGTCGTCATGCTTCAACCAAAGAAGTAGCATTTAAGTCCCTCATATCAAATCCCCTCTCTTTATGCATACTTTTGAGCGACAATTTAGAAAAATTTGCAGCGGCAGCAGCATTCCAAAACCGATTTTTATCAAATGACGGCTGTGCCGAAGACGACGAGGTCGATCCCTTTTATTTTGTTTTAGGAGGCATCTTTGCACTTAATTCAATCAAACATCAACTCAACCAAATAATTCAGTAAGCAACAACAACACGTTTACAATCTACTTTTTAACAACGCATCACCCTCACACTCCCTTAGGCACTTCATCAAACACCTTGTGGACATATTTCTAACACTTCCTTCATCCTTGATTTACCAAGAATAAATTCGAATATCACAAGAGGGAAAGCCTATTACCTCTTTGAACAAAGCCAGCAGTATCACAAAGAGCAGAAATCCCCAAATTTATGCGTATCTGAATTGGCCGATTGAGACCCCTTTCTCCTGTAGAGCCGCGTCGAGTAGAGAAAGAATGGGGAAGATTACTATGCAATCTTTGACTATGGAATGATTCTTGAACAGTAGCTGGAATCGGAGAGAATTGCGGAGTAGAGTGCGCCTTGGAGGATTTGCGTTTGGAGAAGAAACGATACAACATAAAGTGAAGATTCGAACCCTGTATCGTTAAAGTAATATAGATGGACTGGCGCAGATGCGGAAAGTTTTCACGCAGATGCGTGAATGTGCTGCTCAACAAAAGGGCCGCAGATGCGTTTGTGATGTCGCATATGCGCGAAAAGATTTCTTCAATGCGCTGGAGTTCAACGCATATGCGGTGATATGGACCGTTTCTGCGGTAAAAAATTTGCAAAGCCCCTGGATTTTAGCGCAGATGCGTGAATATGGGCCGCATATGCGTGAAAGTGGCTCGTCAATGTACTGGAGTTTAACATATATGCGGTGAGAAGTGCCGCTTCTGCGTAACCCTGTACCCAAAAATAAATTAAACTTATGATCAAGAATTGTAAAATAAATTAAATGACACAGAAAAAATAAAATAAAATCAAATAAATTAAAATAAAAAAAATAAATTAAAGCAGTAACATGGGTTGCCTCCCAAGAAGCGCTTGGTTTATAGTCGTCAGCCCGACTTTCCCGATGCTTTTACACTGGCTCGATCAATGCAAATTTCTCCATGTTCCGCACTTCATGGCCAAAATAATGTTTCAACCGCTGGCCATTGACTTGGAAAGTTTGACTGTCGTGACAACTCAGTTCCACGGCTCCATAGGGATGCACTTTAATTTCACCACTGTGAACAGGCCAGACCATCTCGATTTCAACTTACCTGGAAACAATCTGAGATAAGAGTTAAATAATAACACATGTTGTCCAGGCTCGAATTCTCGTTTCAAAAATATTTTGTCATGCCACTTCTTTGTCTGTTCTTTGTAGAGCTTGGCATTTTCATATGAGTGGTTACGAAATTCTTCTATCTCATTTAACTGCAACAGTCGCTCTTCGCCAGCAGCTTTCAGATCAAAATTAAACTTTTTCACGGCCCAATATGCTCGATGCTCTAACTCCACTGGCAGATGACATGCTTTACCAAAGACCAACCTGTATGGCGACATGCCAATAGGAGTTTTGAACGCGGTCCGGTATTCCCATAGTGCATCATCCAACTTGATTGCCCAATCCTTCCGGTTCGTGTTGAAAGTCTTTTCCAGAATTTGCTTAATTTCCCGGTTGGATATTTCAGCTTGACCATTTGTTTGCGGATGGTATGCACATGCCACTTTATGCCTAACACCATATTTTGTCAATAATGAATTAAAAACCTTATTGCAGAAATGTGTACCTTCATCACTGATAATGGCCCTTGGCGTTCCAAACCTCGTGAAAATATTTTTCTGTACAAACTTCACCACTACACAAAAGTCATTAGTGGGGGTGGCGATTGCTTCCACCCATTTCGAAACATAATCAACGGCCAACAAAATATAAGACTGACCAAAAGAGATGGGAAACGGTCCCATAAAATCAATACCCCAAACATCAAATAATTCAAATTCTAAAATATTTGTAAGGGGTAATTCATGACGCCTAGATATATTCCCCATCCTTTGACATCTATCACAGGATTTTACTAAGGTATAACTATCTTTAAATAAAGTTGGCCAATAAAAACAAGACTGAAGTACCTTGGCGACTGTTCGTGAGGCTCCAAAGTGACCACCATACGGTGCAGAGTGACATTGTTCCAAAATTTCTTTTGCTTCAGCTTCATCTACACATCTCCTTATTACTTGGTCCGAACACTTCTTGTACACAAACGGATCATCCCATAGATAAAACTTGACATCATGGAAAAATTTCTTCCTTTGGTGATGATTAAGATCTGGAGGCAAAGCACTACAAGAAAGAAAATTAGCAAAGTCATCAAACCAAGGAAGTTTAGAATTCACCTCAAAAAGATGCTCATCAGGAAATTGTTCCTTGATGAGTTCATGTTCAACTTTTCCTTCCAACTCCAGGCGAGACAGATGATCCGCCACTAAATTTTCACTCCCCTTATTGTCTCTAATTTCGAAATCAAACTCTTGTAATAAGAGTATCCACCGAATCAATCTTGGCTTGGCATCCTTCTTGGCAAAGAGATAACGAATTGCTGCATGGTCAGTATAAACAATTACTCTAGAGCCAATGATATAGGACCTGAATTTGTCAAATGAGAAAACCACAACCAACATCTCTTTTTCCGTAGTGGTGTAATTCTGTTGTGCTCCGTCAAGAGTGCGGCTGGCGTAGTAAATTTCCCGAAACAGCTTATCTCTTCTTTGTCCCAAAACTGCTCCTACTGCATAATCGCTGACATCACACATCACTTCAAACGGCTCTTTCTAGTCAGGCACAATCATAATAGGCGCAGAAATTAATGCCTCTTTAATTTTCGTGAACGCCTGCAAACACGCATCATCAAAAATAAAAGATGCATCTTTTTCTAATAAATTACACAAAGGTTTAGTAATTTTAGAAAAATCTCTAATAAAGCGACGATAAAACCCGGCGTTTCCCAAGAAACTTCTAATGGCTTTCACATTATTTGGCGGTGGAAGCTTTTCAATCGCAACCACTTTTTCTCGATCCACCTCAAGCCCATTAGATGACACCTTATGTCCAAGTACTATTCCATCTTGCACCATAAAGTGGAATTTTTCTCAGTTAAGCACTAGATTTTTCTCTTGGCAGCGCTGCAAAACAAGGGTCAGATTGTGCAAACAATGATCAAAAGAAGATCCAAACACAGAAAAATCATCCATAAAAATTTCCATGACTTCTTCCACCATGTCAGAAAAAATTGCCATCATTCACCGCTGAAAAGTAGCCGGTGCATTACACAAACCAAATGACATTCTCCTAAAAGCATAAGTACCATAGGGACATGTGAAAGTTGTTTTCTCTTGATCCTCTGGCGCTATGGCAATTTGATTGTATCCAAAATAACCATCTAAAAAACAGTAATGTTTATAACCTTCCAACCTGTCAAGCATCTGATCAATAAAAGGAAG
Source organism: Henckelia pumila (assembly GCF_033568475.1). NCBI lineage: Eukaryota > Viridiplantae > Streptophyta > Magnoliopsida > Lamiales > Gesneriaceae > Henckelia > Henckelia pumila. The sequence goes on along the minus strand of NC_133123.1, from coordinate 198,337,001 downwards.
AGGAAAATGATCTTTTCTAGTGGCCTTATTCAACCTTCTATAATCAATGCAAACTCTCCAACCAGTAACAGTACGAGTTGAGATCAACTCGTTTTTCTCATTTTTAACTATATTCATACCTTCTTTTTTCGGCACAACATGTACTGGCGACACCCAAGAACTGTCAGATATAGCATAAATAATACCAGCATTCAATAATTTCAAAACTTCAGCTTTTACCACTTCTTTCATCGCAGGATTTAACCTCCTTTGATGATCAACATAAGGACTATACGACTCCTCCATTAATATCTTATGCATGAAAATATTGGGACTAATTCCCTTGATATCAGAAATTGACCAACCCAAGGCAGATTTAAATTTTCTCAAAACTCTTAATAATTTATCCTTTTCATCATGAGTAAGAGAGGATGAAATAATTATCGGGTAAGTCGAATTTTCTCCCAAAAATGCATAACATAAATGACCAGGCAGTTCTTTTAATTCAGGAGTAGAAGAAACTGGTACCTCTTTGCTGACTTCCACAGACAATGCTTCAATTTTGTCTTGGCCATCTTTTTCCTTTGGCAAACTTTCAAGAGCAATAATTTGCTCTCTAAGTTCCCAATCATCCCCCTCAAATTGGGTTATGGAATTAATTAAGCACCTCGCCAACGCATCCTCCAACTCCATTCCTGCACAAAAATTATTCTCATAAGAATTAGATAAATCAATGCGATTACAAGAATGTACCTCATCTTGGTATTTCATGGTTTTATAGATGTTGAAGGTGACAGCTTCACCACCAACTCGTAGAGTTAATTCATCCTCTTGCACATCAATTAACGCTCTGCCAGTTGCCAAGAATGGTCTCCCCAAAATTAGAGGGACATCTTGATCTTCTTCCATGTCAAGCACTACAAAATCAGCAGGAAAAATAAACTTATCTACTTTTACCATTACATCTTCCAAAACTCCTCGAGGATATGTCAGAGAACGGTTTGCCAGCTGCAGAGTAATCATGGTTGGTTTCACCTCGCCAAGCTCCAAAGACCTGAAAATAGACAAAGGCATTAAATTAATACTTGCATCTAAATCACATAATGCCCTATTAACAGTCGCACCACCAATAATACAAGGAATAGTAAAACTCCCTGGATCTTTCAATTTCTGTGGCAGTTTCTTTTGTAGGATGGCACTGCACTCCTCTGTCAACTTCACTATTTCAAACTCTTCAAGCTTTCTCTTCCTCACCATCACATCCTTCATGAATTTAGCATAGTGTGGCATCTGCTCCAAAGCATCAGCGAATGGAATATTAATATGAATTTTCTTGAAGATGTCAAGAAACTTAGAAAACTTCTCATCCAACGCTTTCTTCTTGAACCGCTGAGGGTATGGTAGAACAGCTTTTGGCACAGGCGGTTTCTCAGGAACTACTGCAGACTTGCTGGAATTTTTGCTATCAGGATTTTCGGACTCCACCACAATCTCTTCAACTTCCTCATCATCCACTGCCTTTGGGTTTTCAGTCCCAAGTTCTTTATCACTTCTAAGAGTAACAGCTTTGCATTGCTCCCTAGGATTAACCTCAGTATTTCTAGGAAACACAGCCCTCTGCTGATTATTCAATGCATTCGCCAGTTGACCAATTTGTGTTTCAAGATTTTTCATAGAAGCGCTCATATTGGTCAAGTGCGTCTCCATACTGTCAAGCCTATTTTCATTCCTCTTAAATCTTGTGGATGATTCTGCAATAAAATTACTCACCAAATCTTCCAACGATGCCTTACCTTTACCATTCTGAGTATTGAACCCCGGTGGAGGATTCAACACATTCTTATTGTTTGCATAGGAAAAATTCTCATGATTACGCAAAATAGGATGACACTGATTGGGTACAGGATTACTTCGATAATTGTTTTAATTTCTGTTGTTCACATATTGAGCTTGCTCCACACTCTCAAATCCATCAGCAGAGTTTACGGCAGACGCCAGTGGTGCTGTCTCAGTAGAACTTTGATTCCCTTTGGTCAGTGCAGGCAACTGTGTAGAATTGGTAGCCATCTGAGCAGTCAAAGCAGTGAATGCATCAACCTCTTGAATTCCCGCAGGCTTTCTTATTGTAGATCTCTCACTTGGCCACTGATAACTGTTAACAATCATTTGCTCAAGCATTTCATACGCCTGTTCAGGAAATTTAGAAAATATTGAACCTCCAGCTGCAGCATCCACAGAAATCCTCGTTAGACCATTCAAACCATTGTAGAATAATTCGATCTGTTCCCAATCTGGAAAATTATGGTTTGGACACTTTCTAAGCAACTCCTTGTACCGCTCCTAGGCTTCATACAACTGCTCAAAATCTTGCTGTTTGAATGTAGTGATCTCTATTTTCAACTGAGCCGACTTAGCAAGTGGGAAATACTTAGCCAAAAATTTGGAAGCCATATCATCCCATGTAGTGATACTCCCAAGAGGTAGTGATTGCAACCAACTACGAGCATTGTCCTTAAGAGAAAACGGGAACAATCATAGTTTGATGGTGTCCTCAGTAACACCATGAATCTTTACTGTGTCAGCAATCTCTAGAAAAGTACGCAGATGCATATTTGGATCTTCAGTAGCTGCACCCTTGAACTGATTCTGCTGCACCATATTAATCAGAGCTGGCTTCAACTCAAAATTATTCGCCGTGATGTTCTGCCGAGCTATCCCAGAATAATGAGTATTGATCACCGATCGAAAGTGATCTCTGATCGGCACCGGAGCATTATTGACAGCTCTTTCCCTTTCTTAAGCCATTTGTTGCAACTCTTCTCTTCTAGCTTTTCTCAAAGCTTTAGCAGTTTTCTCGATTTCCGGATCAAAGAGCAGTGAGTCGTAACTTTGGCTTTTTCGCATAAACTGCATAGACAGGAAAAATTTAAAATTAGAACCAATCAAAATAAATAAAATTCTCTAAATCAAAATTAAGACTAATTAGCACAATTTAATATAAATCAAAATAAAATTCAATACCCGGCAACGGCGCCAAAAACTTGTTGCGTGTTTTTTGCTCGCAAGTGCACGATGTCAAGTTATAATATAGGAATTAAGTCCAAGTCGATCCCACGGAGAATGAATAAATGATATTATATCAAATATTTGCGACTAATCAAATCCTAATCCTATGTAGAGCTACAAAACTGGTTTGATTTTAATAAAACTAAAAATTGCAAGAAATAAAATTAATTACCCACGAGTTCACGAGACGAAAATTCAATAAGCGATGAATGCTAGAGGTTCGACTTCACTTGACTGTACACCACAATTTATTTCTAATGATTGTTCAATTATAAAATCTTCTAGTTTATTAGCCAAGAATCCCTATTATTTTCTACTATCTCTCTCGAGTGTCAAGTAGAAATTCGTATTCAATAACAAACTCAATATCTCCTAAGTTCAATTATTAAATCCGATAAATAGCACAGGAATTCTTCTAATGACTTCTATGGAGTTATATGCCTCTCGAACAGTATAAACACCAAAGATGTATTTTCCTATGTCGTATTCAAAATCTCCTCTCTCGAGTGATAGATTCCAAACAAAATATCATTCAATCTATAGCCAGTAAATTGAAAGCATTAAGATCAGGAAAACACAAATAAACTGTGCGAAGAAATTTAAATATATAAATAAAAATATGTCAATCATGGTTTCCAGTCAAGATCCGTCTACCTCTAGACTAAGAAATTAGTTCATAATAAATTTAAAGATCAAACAAAATATGTTTTTCAAATAATCCATCAAACTAGAAAAATAGAGTTCAAAGAAAAACTAGAACGAAGTAGAATTAAGCTTTTTTCGTCGCCGGATGCCGCCGTCTTCCATCTTCGTACCAGGTTCTCAATCTCTTGCCCTCCAAGTATTCCAAAGCCGATCGATTCCTGCCAAATTTCTCAATGTCGGCTTCTATGAAAATTTTCTCTTTTATATCTTGCTTCCAAGCCCATAGAAAAGCCCACAATTAATTTCCAAAACAGTCTGATCTATTTCCCGAAATATGCAGATTTGCAAAAGTCTTCAGTCCCGCAGATGCGCATGAAATAGCGCAGATGCGCTTCTCGTTCTTTTTCCCGATCCCGCAGATGCATAGAAAATAGCGCAGATACGCTTAACGTTGTTTGTCAATTGCGGAACTTTCACGCAGATGCGTGAGATTAGGCCGCATATGCATGAAATTGTATTCCAGATTTGTTAACTCTCTGCCTTTTTACGCTTCTGAACCAAAATCTCATGCATATGCGTCAATTCTATTTTCACAATTCCTCCTGGACTCTAACGCAATGGAGCAGATTTACATACTCTTGTTCTTCTTTTCATCTATAAATTCACCAAATCTCATGAATCCTCCTACATACACATAAACAACAACTAAACCGCATAAATCTTCTTGACACAACGCAAAATTCACTTAAAATCATAATCAAATTAAGTGCATAAAATACACTTATCAATACTCTGTCAAGATATCTCGAACAGTACTTTCGTACCTCAAATACTAGGCAAATGCTACCAGCTCTAGGTCCACGCCTAAAATCCGCACTACACTGCCAAATGATACTAATATCATTAAAGTGTTCTAAAAGCCTTAACTAAGCTAAAGCATAATCCTAAATATTTTTAGGAAGCAAAAGCTATACCTTCGTCCGTCGTTAGCCCTTTGCTGTCGAATGCCTCAAAACTAGGCCACAGCTTCGCTACAACGCCTGGACTGCTATGCCACTTCCGAATTCCCAACGGGACGCCTAAAATGCCCTAGATCTGAGCTAGAAGGCTGAAGAAACGAGAGAGAGGAAGTGAAAGGTGTGCTCAAATGTGAGCCTAGACACCCCTATTTATAGACAACGAACGTTGCGTCCGATCCTCCAACGTTGCGTCCGTTCCTCCAACGTTGCGTCCGATCCTCCAATGTTGCGTCCGTTCCTCCGATGAACGTTGCGTCCATTCACCAACGTTGCTTCCGATGGTGCTCGTGTCACATCAAGTACGTAAGCAGTGACGCATTTCGAAAGACACGAACGTTGCGTCCATTTCTTGGATGTTGCGTCCATTCTACCTGACCCTCCGGGCCATATCTAATCATTCTGGGTCCATTCCCAGACTCCGTTAATCCATTAATAGTTCCCTTAATCATGATTAACAAATTAATTAGTAATTACTCACTAAAACTGGATACGGGCTACTACACAAACATTCAAGGGTGTTGGTGAATTTAGGAATTATTTGAAAAACTTTTCTGTTTCCACAAGACGTTCATTTATGTATGTAAAAAATGACAGCGAGAAGGTTATTGTGATTTGTAGTAAAAAGAGCTGCGGTTGGAGAATTTATGCATCGAAACATAAAAAAGACAATCTTTTTGTCATCAAAAAATGTAAACTGCAACATAATTGTGGTGAGAATAATCTACGTAGCAGAGGGCATCCTAGAGCCGATGCCTATTGGATAGCGAATGTTGTGAAAGAAAAATTGAGAGGAGAGCCCTCTTATCGTCCGTGTACATTGCAGATGGACTTGCAAATAGATTTTGGGGTAGATTTAGAATACCGCAAAGTGTGGAAGGGTAAAGAGTTGGCGATGCATGATATTCATGGCACATATAAAGGATGCTATGATAGATTAAGATGGTATTGTGATGTTGTTAAAAAGACTAATCCTGGTAGTGTTGTAGAGTGTGAGATTGAGCCTTTGACTAAAAAATTCAGACGGTTGTTCATTTGTTTTCATGCATGTGTCGTCGGTTTTTTTAGTGGTTGTAGGTCATTGATATTTTTGGATGGTACTCATATAAAGAATAAGTATAAAGGATGCATCTTAGTTGCTGTGTCGAAAGATGCGAACGATGATCTTTTCACAATTGATTATGCCATAGTAGATGCAGAGAATGATGCAAACTGGTATTGGTTTTGTTATCATTTGAGTCGTATGCTCCTTTACTATCAATGCATTCCATTCAACGAGTTCACATTTTTCTCGGACAGACATCCCAGTATCATCAAGGCAGTGAATCAAGTATTTTTGGGAGTCACCATGCTTATTGTTTGAGACATTTAGTGGATAATTTCGTTAAGCAGGTAAATTCCAAATTACAAATCCCTGAGCAATTTTACTTAATTTTTTCATATTATCTGATCATTTTAAGCTCGATCTAAATTTTTATTAATCTTTTTAGGTGTTGAGAAGTTATCCCAGACATAACAAAAACATTGGTCTTTGGTATTCAAGAAAGCTGCGTATGCTCCGTCTTTTCAAGAGTACGAGCAACATATAAACAATATATTAGAGTCAATGCCACTTGCCCGAGGGTTTATTGTAAATTCTGATCCACATAGTTGGGCCAATGCATTGTTTGTTGGCAATATATGGGGTGTTATAAATAACAATATAGCCGAGTGTTGGAATAGTTGGGTTAGGCCAGCTCGTCATCTGCCTATTGTTGCTATGGTTGATCAGATACGCATGCAGATAATGAAAATGATGCACCGACGATGTGAATCAACTCTACTCATGACCAAGGAATTAAGTCCAAGAAAAGAAAAGTCTGTTGTAAGCGCATATATGGAATCCCGAACATTAAGAGTTCAGCATTCGTGTGATTGGAAGTTTGAGGTTGTTGATGGTGAAAATTCATTTGCCGTGGATTTAGTGGTTATGACTTGTTCATGTATAGTTTGGCAGATCAATAAGATTCCGTTCAAGCACGCCATTTCTGCCATTGAGGCGAAATCTCTGTCTGTGTATGATTTTTGTGACAAGTATTTCAAGATCGAAGCGTATCGCGCTGCGTACAAGGACATATTAATCCTATCCCAACCTTTGACATCAGTGAGTCATGTGTTGCTGAATTCGATATAATCCAAGCTCATTCTGTTCGTAGTCAGCCCGGTCGCAGAAGGACGAATAGAATACCATCGCAAGTTAATACACGTGTCTCAACATGTGGTCGTTGTCATGCGAGAGGACACAATAGACACAATTGCAAGGAACCGATAGAGTAACTGTAATTGTTTAAAAATATGATGTTTCAATTATTTGTTATTAGCATAACTTTTTAACAGAAATTATTCAGAAATTAATCTTGACTGTTCAAAAAATATGCAGGGGAAAGCGATTACTGGAAGCTGGTTCGAGCATGAAATTTCCCTCGAAAAGGCACACATGTTCGAGTGGAAGCATTGCTGAATTGCGCTTGGTTTGAGGCTTTTGTGGAACCATCTACTGTCACATTTTAACTTGATCTGGGGTCGTAGTTTAGTTAAGTGTATTTTGTTGTCTTAAGTTATTCTAAAACCAACTCTGTTTGTGGTAAACAAATATGTAATGTTCGAATTTGATAAATGATTTTTGTCATTACTGTTTCAGTGAACGATGTCTTCTCAGTTAACTAATCAAGTAAGTCGTTGCTTTAAATTTTCAAATGGAAGGTGCTAACTGATATATATTTCGTACAACTTGTATTTAATATGGAATAAAGCTGCATAAATTTGGAACTTAATGTATGATTATTACAATAAACAGCGCTACAAGTAATATTAGTACAAGAACGAAACATGCGCAACCAAAATTTGAGTGGAATTAGAGTAAATGATAGTCATCAAATTGTTGTAGTAGATCAGAAAAAATAGTCATCATATTGTATTCTACCACTGCATACGTCTTACAAATTCAGTTCAAGTTCATGAATCGCACCACGCAAGAGAGATTATTCCATTTATTAAGGAGATTATTCTTAATATGTGATAATATATTCCAAAATTAAATTGTACGAAATATGAGGCTACTCAAACTTGTTTCATCCCAAATGAAGTTTTACAAAATAATATAAACAGAGTTACGTACTATAGATATTTACATCAATCACAAAACCTTACAAAGACATTTATGTAGAATTGTTTTTTAGCAATCCCCTTTCATGAGATAAAATACTTGCAGCCAGTCGAGCACGATATGTGTCCATCTTTATTGTATTCTGATATTCCCACATCTCAGCCGAGTCACGGGCTAGACACTCTACCCACATGCATGCAAAAACACCACAATAAAGTGATTCACCTTGATGACGCGTACGTTCTCTCAACACATTAGAGTCGGGTATGACGAAATTTGAATTATGGCGAACCCAACCAACCAGAAAACGTGCCTTCAAAGATAAAGGTTAGTAAAAAAACATTCGTACAAATCACATGACACGACACAATAAAGACTCACCAAAGTTCTACACGCCCCTAAGCTGAAAGAACCGGGAATTGAATTCCACATTTTGAATATCCCCTCTTTTGCGTGAAATACTAGCAGAAACCAATGCACTCTGCTATTAATTGGGAAAATAAGGTATTTGCATCTCTTGAACGTATCTCCCTTAATTTTCTGCAAAAAAAACTTAGAGGCAGCTGAGAGTTCCGCAAAAAAGGAGTCGTAGTCATTGTTCTGGACCTTCGTTTTGTTCCCCACTCTTTCAAGGAGATTAAACACTTTTCTCTACATTAGACAAAACAAAATAACATTAAAAACCAAAAACGAATTCAACTGTATACTAACTCACCGATGACACTTTTATATTTCTACTAACCTGCACCAAAGTGTCCATGAAAAATATTTCATTTCCTTTATCCACATTGTATTTTTCCATCATGCGCATTTGAACATTGATAATTTTACTGCTAACAATCTTACCAAACAAGAAACCACAGAACACGAACCCTGACATATGGACAATTTCATCTTGCCAAACATCGACACTACAAAAATAAATGAATTCTATTGTATTAAAAATGATTCTAAAAAAAGTGATAAACAAATAGAGAGAGCTTTCAGTGAGAAAATTCATACGTGATGTCATCCCTAGAAAGATAATCCGTCAACAACTTTTTCTCTTCGGCAGTGGCTTCTTCATGTTCACAGAAATCTGTTCTACCTTGATACTGACTAGTCCACTGGTTACTCAAATCATTATTTTGTTCAAGCTCAACATCAATTATTTTTTCTCCCTACGGCAAAATACACAAACATGGTCAACATCAGTAACACGAAGTAAAATATAGGACCTCAAAATCAATTAACCAAGGTTAAAGTTGGTTTCAAGCAAAGTCAAACATTTTTCCCGCCCTTTCTCTTGGGTGTGGTACTGGGTGGAGTCACAAAGAATGATGGCTTTCTTTTCTTCACCAGATCACCTCTCGTTCGGACATTATTGAAGATGGAAGATGGAAAATTAGTGTTTTTCGCAACCTTCTTCGAATTATCATCACTCTCGTCGACCCCACCACTTTTTTCAGAGGTATAGTCACCAGTATCCCTCTCAAACACATTGGTTAACGTATTTGTTGAAATATCAACCTCAAAAACATTATTCGGCTTCGGTACTTTTCGTTTCCAATGGACCACTTTCTGCATTTTTTTCACCCTCAGGCTCAGCACCAACAACACTTTTCCATTTCCAATACCCAATCCATCATCACATGCATCTTCACCTATATTCAATTCACCAATATCTGGAACATTGGTCTTATCCAATTCACCAACAACACTTTTTCCCTTCACCGAGTAATCAACACAATTCTTGACAGGCACATCAACAAAATCATATAAATTACCCCCTAGGTCATGACTCACACTCAACTCCTCTTCCTCATCGGTTTCATTGATTCCATCAGCAAGCGTCATCAACACTCGGATCATTATCAACTACAATGTCCTTGCCTTTGCGATTTCGAGCAAATTCTTTCTCCAAAACCAGATTTTCTTTCAAATCAACCAGCTTCCTCTTAGCACCAACTCTCTCATGTTTCAACTGCGCACAAATTCTTTTCAACATTTTAATCTCAGCAATTTGTTTATTCATAGTTTTTTCTAGTTCACAATTATCTCTCCTGCCTTCTTGTTCCTTTGAAACCGGCAGCAACAACTACAAAAACAAATAAAATAATGAAGAATATTTTTTTTTTCTAAAACATGAAATAAAGGATGCTACTCATATTACCTTGTTCTCCAGCAACATTTCCTCCTTAGGAAAGGGATGAATCGACAAAACCTGATCCAAAAACAAATATATATAATGCAAAGCTCCAGCATTCGAAATATGATTAGTAAAATAGAAGATACCTTAGTTGACGATATGGCATCAAAAGCCACTTTATCTTTCACAACATCCAACTGGATCTTGCTTTTTCCGAAACGAAACAGGCGGGGGCAGATATGAACACCACGCGGCACGGCTAATGACGACACTCTTTCATAGAACCAAGCCTAAAAAAAAAATCATATAAGTAAACAAATTCAACAAATTAATAGCACAATAACTCAGATAATTATATACTCACCATCAATCTAGCCGTGCAACCATGCAAATACAGTTTACTCGCTAGATTGTCTAATTCTCGATATAAAAACCGATACGCAGCATCTCCCCATCCAAACTCAAAAAAAGTGCTCAGTTCATCAATATAGGGAAAGATAAAAGCAAGAGTAATGTAATTACCAGTCGAGAATATTACAGAATTAAACATGAACAAAATGAACATTCTAACAAAGTCATCAATGTCAGCTTCGACATTACTACTCGCAAGTGAAACAAGCTTCTTTTTTATAATGATCTTGTGAGTGTTGCTTATTTTCTCTCCGAAGTGCCGAGACAGGAAGCTTGATTCAAGCTTGAGGTCCAGATCAACTTGTTGACCTCTCTGATGCAAACCAAGCACAATTGAGAAGTCTCTTGATGTGAAAAGAATGGAAATATCACCACCAACAACGAACGAGCATGAAGGACTATCAAATCTTTTAAACCGATAGTCTACCCTGCCACTACTCATAGGTAGAACAGGCATGTCTATCCATTTACCGAATGGAGTTTATTTTATTCTGCTCATTTGTTCATTCCCTATGACCATCTTCAACTCCTCCATTATTTTTTTACAATAAGCGGGGGAACATCGAGTAAATATAACCTTGCCACTTTTGATCGACTCAAAATCATCATATATTTCCTCTTCATCAGCCATTTCTAATATTTAAAAATCATTAAAAAAAAATTTCATTATAAAAATAACAGAATAGAATATTGCATGGAAAAGAACAGAAACTTCAAATTTGGGAACAATTGGGTACTTCTATACAGAAATTTATCAATTGTCTTCAACAATATAACATTATTGAATATACATTCAATAAATCAAAAACATCACAACAACATAACAATATAACATTTATTTACCAAGATATACTTCATAAACAATTTCAAGAACAAAACTCTAAAAATTGGGGAGAAATAATTTAAACTGAGGAACTGTCAAAATTAAATACGAAAATTAGGAATAATTATGCGAATGTTTTGACAAATATATGTAAACAAGAACGGTAGCAAGACATTTGAGCCATAAAACCCTAAAAATAATGGAAACACAGAAATATTAAAGATTCATACAATGAGGACCAAAATTATTTCTCTAAACGAACAATTTTCTCAGTTACTCGAGACGAATCATATATAGCGGCCGATTTAAAATATTTAAAACAGGGTTCACCTATTTTTGATTTCTTCGACTTCTTCACAGTGCTAGATTTCTTTTCCTTCCGGACTCTACAAGCTCCTTCAACTAACTTATCTTTTGAATGTCTGCTTCGTCTAGTCAACGGTGCCATTTTCTGATCTCAAAACTTTGTCGCAAAAGATCACTGCTTTCCTGCGAGAAGAATCGGTTGGGTGAGGGAGGGAAACTACCGATCATCCCTGTTCTGGTTTTTTCTTTATTTCAAAATTAAAGTGAGGGATAGTGTTGGGTGTTTAAATCATTTTAGGGGCATTTTTGTAAACTGACCCAAATAGGGAGTTGTAACAAATAACAGACTTATGTCAGGGATTTAGAACAAAGAATTACTGACTTGGGGACTGAGGAGGAATTCATGTTTACTATTAGGGATTTATCACAAATTTTCCGAAGTTGTAAACCAACATAATCGAGCGAAATAATAATAAAAAATTAAAACTAGAGTTCAGTTAGACATGGCCAAAGGCTGGGTCTAACCTAGACCCGTTCCGTTGAATAAACAACTGTTTGATTATGTTGGGTCTAACCTAGACCCGTCCCATCTTCTTTACCGTTTCTCTTTCTTCTTATCTTATTTTCTCTTTCCATCTTATTCTTTTCTTAATTTTTCACTTTGAATTATAATACATTTTCTGCTCCTAGCTTGGTTTTTTTTTTTTTGTTTTTTTCCTGCTCCCTAGCTATTTCTTCTCGAATATATTATTTATTATTTCCTAAATATTGTAATTCCTATAAATTTTCCAATAAATATATTTATGGTAAAGTTAGATGGTACGTATTAAAAATTTCAAAGCTTGGTTTAAAAAAATAAAATTCAAAATGATCAAATTTATAAGTTAGAAGGAATTAAATTGTGTTAACATTGAGAATTTTAAATATGAATAAATAATATAATAAGTTTATATTCATAATATGAAAACTAAAATTATTAATTGCTACAACTACACGAAAATATATATTCTTACTATAAATTTATGTAATGTAAAGTCTATCAAATGAGAAACTAATAGTTAGTTTTATGGATCCCTAATTTCATATTAATATAAGATATTTAATGTAAAATAATTTGTAACAATATAGTGTTATATTTTAATACTATTCATACCAAACGAATTAAGCACATATATAATCAGAAAAATCATATTTGATCAACCAAATGATATAACAATAAAAATAAAATATAGATTTTATATATTTTGTATATGAATGAATGTTAAAAATTCAAAACTCAAAAGTCACTTACCGCCAATAGCATAATTTTCATTTGTTATGTTCATAAATACAAATAAACAAGTTGTTTTTTTTTTAAAAAAAAAAAAATAGCAAAATATATTTTCTCAAAAATATTCTTTTAATATTTAATATATTATTTGTTTATATACATAAATATTGGAGAACCCAGTCAATAAATAAAATAAAAGCCTTGTAGTTAAAACTTTAAAAACAAAATAAGGAAAAAGAATAAGAAAATAGGATAAAGAAATGTGGTAAAGAATATGCAAGAACATGAAAGAGAAACAAGCTGTACAAATATTAGGACACGCGTCAATTAAATGAGTAGGAGAGTGGAACTCCAGGAGGATCGAGCATAGACTCTCCCACGAGAAATAGAAAGTCAAGGTTTTTTAAATAATAAAAAATAACTTTTAAAATTGTAATTAACATATATAAAAAATATATATTTATTAAAAATAATATAAAGCGGGGTTCTCAAACCCGCTTTATGTCAAGTCAATAAAATAATAGCCCATGTGCTTCCTCCTTCAGGTTCCTGCCGCTCGTGCATATCCCTCGATTTAACCTTTACATGAGCCAATGAGCCTCTAAATCATGTGGATTGAGTACCCTTTGGGGTCAACCCTTTTTAAACAGTAAAAGAATAGCCGTCCACAAGGACATAGTCAAGTTGGTAAGACATGATGTTGTTAGAGTAAATGCTCAACAAGACAAATTGTGGCTGTCGGTTTTATTTATTTTGACATGTAAATATTCTTTATTCAATTTAATGATTACTTTATTGATATTCCTTTATATTTATACTCATGTAACAACATTAATATAAAGACCTTGAGATTACTATAGTCCATGAGAAATGCGATTACGCAATTGTTGGTAATCATGCATTTCTCAATGACTGTAGTCTCTGAATTAGTTCATGGTCGATGAACTCTCAAGAAGAAGGATATTGACAACCTCGATTGAGACCAGTATTCGAGTCATGTTGATGCTACGTTTCATTAGCATGGATGTAGAGACATCCGCATATTCGAATATGTTTTTATTGGATAATTACACTGAACAACCCTCACCTTAAATTCTCTAAGTGGTTACCACAAGTCGAATAGAGAATTTACAGTTACAGTTGTGCACCATTAATCCTCACGACCCAATACACCATTTTATCTCTATCTAATGAGCACTGCATTGTGACTTGTTTTCTAACTCCTTGAGGGTCATAAGGTGGCAAGTTCGATACATTATAAATTGGATAGGAGCTTGTGCATTGTAGTTGGGAATTCGGTTGCTCACTTTTAATAGTGGATGTCCTATGTGTTCTATCAAATGAATATCTCAAGGTATCTCTGGCCAGAGTAGAATGTATATTTTAGATAAAAGAGTTTCTCCAGTTACATGCAAATGAGATATGACATGTTGGAACGTACACATAGTTATTAAAATCAATTGGGGTCTCGACAGACCAATGCCCCAGATTCAATCGGGACATATCAACTGAAAGGATCATAATGCACGTTAACTGTAACTGAAGGTTCTTGCAGACATTATCAGTTTGTATCTAGGGGATCGTGACGCAACGTTGCTAGGCGCTAATCACGATTCAGTGGGTTGACTCGAAATGAGTTCGGGCATCGATAATTAAAAGAGTTTAATTAATCGATGAGGACAATTAGGGATTGTCCGCAAAAGATTAAATATGTTTAATCTAAAAGCACAAAGAGTTGTGATCCCATGTCTAGCATACACCTGAACCATTGAGGGTCACACAAATACTAATTGTGATATACTCAAACAAAATAATTAAATTCAACGGGTTGAATTTAAAAGTTAATATTATTAAATTTATAAGCTTAAAATTCAGATTATGAGCTAATTTATATTGACACGAAAAATCAAGAAGTTTTAGTTTGAAATTGCTTCAGTGAAAATATCGAAATGTATATTGTAGTAACGAGTTTATATACTTGTCATGAAAAATAAATTTGATTTATTTTTTAACAGTAGTTCGCAACAAGCGTTGCCAATCCTCCAATCGAGCAGTCTAGCCAACCCTTGAGGAATAGAGTCGAGTGACTTCGCCTTCCTTCTATGGTTCCACATGAGAAACCAGTACGAATAAAGTCCACTACTTTGGATTGAGAACGATTTGGATCGTAACCATTAAAAGATGAGAGCGATTGCCTAGTTCTTTTGGGCTCCACTTTACTTTTGAAACCTACCGCTACTGTTGACTTTAGCTGTTTAGCGAGACTATATCTGTCCCTATCCTATTTGTTTGTTTTTTTTTTCTAGCACCATCTGAATATAAGAGTTACAAAATATTTTGTGATAAATATTTTAATTAATTTTTTGAGATACTATTTGGATAGTATTTAATATTAATTAAACTATCGCAAATATATATATATATATATATATATATATATATATATCAAACAAGATAAAGAAATTAGAATGGAAATATTTTAATTTCTAATCTTGGTGATATGCATATATATGTAGAAGATAATGAGATATTTGATTTATGAAAATCAAATTATTATCTAAATTGATAATTAATAAATAATAATAATATGATTATCATTAAATTATTATAATTATTAATTAATCTATATATATACGAATGTATATAAAAAATGGTAAAATATATTTGATTTGTGAAATAAAATATTTTATCTAATAATGATAATGAGATTATTTTTATATTATTACTAATAATAAGTTAATGTATATATCTGTACACGAATGGAGGCTTCAGAACAAGTGGAGATTTTCACAATTCAGAATCGAGAATTTGCAATTGCGAATTCAGTTCTCAGTTGAAAATTAAGATTTTGGTTTTTCGTGTTCTTAATACAATCTATATATCGTTTTGAACGTGGTTTCGATACGATATTAGATTTCTTGTTCGTATAATTCGAATAGTAGTCTAGTTCCAATTATTCGTGGTAGATTCAATTGGTGGTTGATCGGATTTTTTACGGTTGCGGCAAAGTTTACAGTTGGTGTCAGATTGGGATAAGACAGGAGTATCCAAACCACGATTGTCTACGGGATCGATAGTTCGAAAAAAATTTTAAATTTCCGCTGCGTTTTCAATGCCGGTCCCAGAGAAACCCAAACAGTGATATCAGAGCCAGATTGTACTTTGATTAATAAATTTGATTAATAAATCTGACCTTAATGTATTTATAATTAATTTTATTATATCGTTTCTATCTAAACTAATCGTATAAAAATTTTCAGAAATTTTAGATTCGGATATTTTAGACATCACCGATCGGAAAAGGAGTTTCCGGCATGTCACTGTTCATGGCCTTACGACGAACAACAGTGACGTCCGAGCAGAAATGTCTGCTCGGCCATGGTGAAATCAACGAAAAAGATGACCATGATGATTAATTATTATTATTAATTAATTTTATTACTAGGGACCCCAAAGCAAAACATGTTTGTATTTGGGGATTTTTCAGCAAATTGCCCTTATTTTAAAATCATAAAATATTAATTTATTAAAAATGTGATTTTTAATTTATTAATTGTAAAATATTGATTTTACAATATAATCAAAAATTGATTAATTAAAAAATAAATAAATTTTTTTTATTTAATTTATTTATTTTATTTTTGTTTAATTATATAATTAAAAGTAAAATGGTGATTTTACTAAATTATTGATTAATATATTAATTAGAAATTAATTGAAAGTACTTCATTTAATTTGTTAATATATTTTTCAATAAAAATATGATTAGTAAAAACGATAGAATAAATTAATTATTATTTAATTACATGTGATGTAATTATTTTAATTTAATTTGTTGTAATTATATGTGATATGATTGCATGATGGATGATTACGGGCCTCGATCAATTTGTTTAGGTGAATTCTTAGGTTTTAATATTTTATATATATTGCGATTTTGGTTTATGGGCCTGCGAGCCTACTCCCACAATGATGTATCCATCCCCAATATTGTATCTCTATTCTCTTGTTTGCATTATTTGAATGTAAATCATTAAATTTAATGGGAGACAAAGATTGAAGATGAAGTACCAAAAATCAAGACATGTATGATGTAAGTTTAAATGTAATAGAATTGCATTGCATACCTGCATTACCCTAGACAGACTAATGATTCACGATGTGGCTCGCGTGGATCCCTTAGGGAAGACCGTAATCATCCATGTTTATTTTATTGTGCATGTGATGCATGATGAATGTTGTTTGTATGTTTTATTTATATGTATGACATTACATGAATAAAACATAGTTGCATGAATCCCGCAAACAAATAAGCGAATGATGAGATATTTTAAAATTAAAATCCCTCAATGTTAAATATGATTTAAAATTAATAATCAAATCAAGAAAGGGAAATGCAAAAGAGTTTGTTATTTCCTGCCTTTCATCGACGATCGATTACATGATGATGCTACTCATTGTTAGTGCAGTATGCCACTGAAAGTGGGAAGTGCTAATAATTAGAAAGTTGTGATTATCGTTTGACATATGATGTAAATAGAATGAGACACTCATGACTATTCGCCATAAAATTGGGAACTCATGGGTCCGCTCATTGCTGTTTGATATCGATGGGATGATTTGACACGAGACGACATTAATTGTCATAAAATTGGGGTTGTGCAGATTGTAAGGCGAAAAATTTGGGAATTACATATGATGTAATTGTTATCTACTTCGGAGTTGTTATAGTTGGATGATGAAATTCGGGACTATAACGGGCTCATTGGGCTCCAAGCCCACAAGAAAGTTTGACTTTCCGTTTTTCTATTAGAGGGTAAAGAAATTCGTAAAATTTAGTGGGAGAAAATTCAAAATATAAAAGTCCATTATTTTGAATAAATCATAAATGAATAATCTACTAATATTTATCTGTTTTATTTTTTAGTATACGAAAATGTCTTCCAGAAACCCATTAGCTGCTATTCTTGACCAAAACAAACTTACCGGCACTAACTATCCTGATTGGCTACGTAATTTGAAAATTGTATTTGCCTCTGAAAAATTTCTCAACACTCTTAATGGGAGGCCTCCTGTTGAAGCGAGGCCTCCTGCTGAAGCGCCTCCCGGCTCAACTGAAGAGGAGCTCAAGACACTTGATAAGTGGTGGGATAATGATCTCACTGCTAAATGCTATATGATGGCATCTATGTCAAATGAGCTCCAACATCGGTATGAGGATTTTAAGTATGCTGTTGACATACACGATCATCTGCGAACGTTTTTTGGTGAGCAAACAAGATCACTTAGACTTTCCACCTCGAAAGAGTTATTTTCATCACACTTGCAAAATGGGGCCTTGGTCCATGAGCATGGAGTGAAAATAATATCTTTAATCGAGAAATTGGGAACTTTATAAGTGGTCATACCTCATGAGCTAGCTGTGGATTTGATCCTTTGGTCTTTACCAAGTTCTTTTGAACCATTTGTTACCAAATTTACGATGAATAAGATCGATTGTACCTTAGAGGAGTTGGTTAACATGATGAAAAATTTTGAGTCTACTATTAAAAATAAAAAAAAAACTGTTTTCCTTGTTGGTTCCTCTTCAAAGGCTAAGAAAAGTTCTAAGCCTAAAATTAAAAAGGGGAATGGGTTCAAACCTCAAAAGAAGAAAATGAAGACCAAAAAGGAGGTAGTAGCAAATAAAAAGAAAGGACAAATATGTTTCCACTGTAACAAACCGGGTCATTGGCGCCGTAATTGCACTGAATTCCTTGCTCAGAAACGTTTTGAGAAAGTATGCTTTATATTGAATTAAACATTTTCATTAATTCTACTTCTTGGATATTGGATACCGGATGTGGTTCATATCTTTTCAATGATTTGCAGCTACTGAGAAGAAGTAGAAAGCTGAGGGAAGGTGAGACCTATCTGAGTCTAGGCAATGGAGTAAGGGTTGCTGCTGAAACTATTGGAGATATTTATTTAAATTTAAGTACTGGTTTTGAATTGGTTTTGAACAATTGTTTATTCGTTCCCGTTTTGATTAAAAAAACATTGTTTATGTTTCTATATTGGATAGAGATGGTTATTCTTTTAATTTTGGCAATAAGATTTGCAATATTTTTAAGAATGAAAGTTTGATTGGATCTGGTGAACTTATGAATGATTTGTATGATTTGAAATTGAATGACAAACTAGTAAATTTTCAAAGTACAAAAATAAAGGATGATAGCTTAAATCCAGCACATCTTTGGCATGCTAGGCTAGGTCATATATCCTCAAAGAGGATAACCAAGTTGATTAGCGAAGGAATGTTTGTATCTTCAGACGTGAATTCACTACCAACTTGTGAACCCTGCTTAAAATTAAAATGACGAAGGCTCCTTTTAAAGGACAAGTTGAACGTGTCGAAGGTCCATTGGATTTGATCCATTCGGATGTATCTGGACCACTAAATGTTAGTGCTCAAGGAGGTTATGAATACTTCATTATCTTTACCGATGATTATTCTAGGTATGGGTACATGTATTTAATGAAATACAAGTATTAAGCATTTGAAAAGTTCAAAGAATTCAGAATGGATGTTGAAAAACAATTGGAAAAAAGTATTAAGATGCTACGATCTGATCGTGGTGGTGAATACTTGAGTACTGAATTTTTAAGCTATCTTAAAAAAAAATGAGATTCTCTCCCAGTGGACTCTACCAACTACACCTCAATTGAATGGTGTATCTGAACGTCGTAACCGAACTCTGTTAGACATGGTTCGATCTATGATGAGATTCACTGTAGTACCTGAATCGTTTTGGGGCTATGCACTCAAAACCGCTGCACATTTGTTGAATAGAGTGCACACTAAGGCAGTGACCAAAACTCCATATGAGATGTGGACTCGAAAACAACCCAAATATAAATACATAAAAATTTGGGGTTGTCCTGCTTATGTGAAGCAAACAGTGGGAGATAAGTTGGATAGTCAATCCATCTTATGCTACTTTGTGGGATACCCTAAAAATTCTATAGGGTATTTGATAAGTGTGTTTAGTATGAATTATTTTATGTCATTTATTATTTATTTTGCATGCATTTATTTTATTTTCGTGGGTTTCATTAGTGTTTTATTTTATGTGTATGCATTATACTCTCCTGGTTGAATTTTGTAGGAAAATAAGAAATTTTCGGAATTTTCTGTGCGGACAAGCCGCGCACGCGCGAGCCTCTTGCTCGCGCGTGCGCAGAAGGAATCTACAGAGGCAAACGGGCCAATGCGCGCGCGGGCGAGCTCCTGCCCCGCGCGCTCGCAGAAGAATTTACTCGAGAGTTTCATAGAAATCGCGCGCGCGCGAGGCATTTAAGGAATCATTGTTTTTTATAAGGGTGCACGCGCGAGGAAGCCTATGCGCGCGCGCGCGTGTTCGGGAGGCCCAAAATCCAAGAATTTTAGTTTTACGAGGATTCCAATTGGCGCGGATCTATAAATATAAATTTGATGATCTTTTATGTGTATGCATTATACTCTCCTGGTTGAATTTTGTAGGAAAATAAGAAATTTTTAGAATTTTCTGTGCGGACAAGCTGCGCGCGCGCGAGCCTCTTGCTCGCGCGTGTGCAGAAGGAATCTACAAAGGCAACCGGGCCAATGCGCACACGGGCGAGCTCCTGCCCCGCACGCTCGCAGAAGAATTTACCCGAGAGTTTCATAGAAATCGCGCGCGCGCGAGGCATTTAAGGAATCACTGTTTTTTATAAGGGCGCGCGAGGAAGCCTATGCGCGCGCGCGCATGTTCGGGAGGCCCAAAATTCGAGAATTTTAGTTTTACGAGGATTCCAATTGGCGCGGACCTATAAATAGAATTTTGATGATCTTTTTGTGGACCTTTTGTCTTTTTGAGTATGCGCGAAGCTTACAGCGGCTGTGGAGCAAATTTCTTCAGATTTTCTTCTATTCTAGAATTTTTTATTTTATGATTTTAGACTTGGTTTATTTAATCATGTTTATTAGTAGTTTTTATTCGATCAAGGTCACGTGATTGGGCCAGACAATTGATGTAGAAAACTCGCTTGTTTATTTATGATTTTCAGACTTGATTTGAATTTATTGTTTGTCGAATTCTTATTTGTCTTGTAAATTTCCTGGTCAGTTATTTGTTTGCATGTTAATTGATTCCAATTCGACAGAGGAGTTTTGATCACTTTGATAATCAACATAGTGTAAAACTGACTAGAAATAGAATTCGGTTTCATTATGCGGTTTAGGTGTTTACTAAATTTTCACAGTTATTATTGCATTCAAATTTGATTAGAATTACGAAATATTAGTTCATCAATATTTGAATAGGTTTGATTATTCTAGAAATAGTCATTCGAACAAATTAGGAAAATTCCCATGAATTAAGATTAAGTCTGATGTTTTAGATAGACTTCTTGTTACATGAATTGTCTGGTACCTATGTGTGTCCTTGATCGAACCTTTTCCATATTTGAATTAATAAAAAAGTTTTCTTCGGTGTTTTAATTAATTTTATCTTAATTGCAATTTTAATTATTAGTTTAAAAATCTGAATCACTTTTATTCATTAGTCTAGATTAAGTAGGAATAAATATATTTTGGTATTCATATTTATACAGTCCCTGTGGGTTCGACATCTGGACCTTTGTCCACTTTATTATAATTTGACCTGGTTCGCTTGCCAGTAGAATTTATTCGCACCGATTTAACCGGTCAAGTTTTTGGCGCCGCTGCCGGGGACTGTTTGATATCAGAATTTTTATTTCGCTTGAGATTAGACATTATTTATTTTCTTAAATTCTGACTATAATTTCTTGGTGATTTTCAGGTACCTTCTGTTGTGCATGCATAACACTCGATCAAGGAAATTACTACCACTTGATTTGGAGATCGAACGCAAGCTTAGCAGGATCCGAAAAGCCAAGAAATCTATCAATCTTGAACTAGAGTCAGAATCAGAATCTGAAGTAGAGATGACAGACAACCGTACTGTTTGGGATATTATCCGTCCGCCAACTGAAGGCTATGGATCTAGCATAGTTCGCCCTGCTGTTGAGGCAAACAATTTTGAGCTGAAACCCTCTACTATTCAGCTGATCCAATTGCAAGCTAGATTTGGGGGCACATCTGTTGAAGTCCCCTACGCTCATCTGGAGCGTTTTCTGTCGATCTGCGACACGTTCAAGGTGAATGGGGTAACATCTGATGCAGTGCGACTGCGGTTATTCTCATTCTCTCTACAAGGAGAAGTTGCTGAATGGCTAGATGATCTGCCTGCTGGTTCAATTACTACATGGGATCAACTTGTTCAGACCTTTCTGAATAAATATTTTCCTCCCACGAAGATGGCGAAACTTTTCTCCGATATCATCTCATTCATACAGAAGGAAGCTGAATCTTTACATGCTGCTTGGACTCGATTCAAAAAGATGTTGAGGATGTGTCCTCAACATAATCTGACTCAGAGCCAGCAGACTCAGACTTTCTACAATGGGGCTGATAAATCTGTTATATCCATGTTGGATGCCGCTGCTAACGGAAGCCTATTCAGGAAGACACCGACAGAGGCATGGGAAATCATTGGAAATATGGCTGAAAGAAACATTGGATGGCCAGATGTTAAAAAGGAGAAAAAGGCTGGAGTTCTAGAAGTCGATGCACTAACAGCGCTGAATGCCAAGATCGATGCTCTTATTCATCAGATGGCAGTTATGCAGACATCTTCAGACAATCAAGTGCAAGTTCAACAGCCTGAGGAACAGCAAGTATTTGAAGTTGATGCAGCGAATTTTATGGGAAATCAAGGGAGACAGCAGTACAATCCATACAGCAATACTTACAATCCTGGCTGGAAGGACCATCCAAACTTCTCTTGGAAAGCTGCAGATCCTACAGCCAATACATCGAAGCCAGTCGAGAGGAAGCCCTCCTTTGAAGAAATTATGATGAAATATGTAGCTGATACTGAGACCCGTCTACAAAATCAGGAGGCAATGTTGCAGAAGTTAGAAACACAGATGAGCCAGATAGCAACACAGCTGTCAATTAAGATAGCAGGATCGTTGCCTAGCAATACTGAGAGGAATCCCAAGGATGTCAATGCTATTCTGGCGGTGACTAGATCGCAAGCAGATACTGTAGAGAAGAATACTGAGGATGAGGAAGCAAGCGAGCTAATCAAGGAAAAAGGGCTAGAGGAAGCGCCAAAGCAGTCAGACTCAACGCCTACGGGCAAGAAAGGTAAGTCCTCTCACCCAGTTATTAATGAGAATATTGATTTGAGTAAACTTCCCTTCCCCCAAAGAGCAAAGAAACTGCAATTTGCAAAATTCTTAGAGATTTTCAAAAAGCTTCATATTAATATTCCCTTTGCAGACGCTTTAGCTCAAATGCCCAGTTATGAAAAATTTTTAAAAGAGATTTTGTCTAAAAAAAGAAAACTTGTGGATTTTGAAACTGTGAAGTTGTCGGAGGAATGTTCAGCTATTTTACAAAATAAACTCCCTCCGAAAATTAAGGATCCAGGTAGCTTTTCAATTCCATGCACTATTGGAAAATCATTTTTTAACAAGGCTTTATGTGATTTAGGTGCAAGTATTAATCTTATGCCTTATTCATGTTTTGAAAAGCTAGGAATTGGTGAAATTAAGCCAACTACTATCTCCCTGCAATTAGCTGACAGATCTATAAAATATCCAAGGGGGATTGTAGAGGATGTGTTAGTTAAGGTTGATAAGTTCATATTTCCAGTGGATTTTGTTGTGCTTGATATGGAAGAGGATCGTGAGATACCTCTTATTTTGGGTAGACCATTTTTAGCCACTGGAAAAGCATTGATTGATGTGCATAAGGGAGAGTTGATGTTGCGTATGAATGATGAAAAAGTTATATTTAATGTTTTTCAGGGCATTCGATATCCTGTAGACAATTCTGATTGTTTCAAAATTCATATTATTGATAATTTGGTTGAGTGTTCTCTACAGGAACAATTGTCAGTGGATCCATTACAAATATGTTTGACAGGTAAAACTGATGAAGAGCATGTTAGTGAGGAAGTTCATGAAGTAGCACAGTATTTAGATTGGAGTTTGCCCTTCGACAGACTCATCAATACCAAGATGGGGGAGCTCAACCATACTCCAAAACCGCTGAAACCATCCACCGAGGAGCCCCCTACTCTTGAACTTAAACCACTCCCTTATCATTTGAATATTTTTATTTATTACAGAATGATAAACTGATAGTAATTTGTTCATCTTCTTTGGCAGGTTGTGAGGAGGAAAAGCTGTTGCGGGTAATTCGAGAACACATAAGAGCCATCGGATGGAGCTTGGCCAATATCAAGGGGATTAGTCCAACCATGTGCATGCACAAAATATTGATGGAGGCGGAGCACAAGACATCTACTCAACCACAGAGGCGACTTAATCCGGCGATGCAAGAGGTAGTAAAAAAAAGAGGTAATCAAGCTCCTTGATGCAGGTATTATCTATCCTATATCTAATAGTGAATGGGTGAGTCCAATTCAAGTAGTGCCTAAAAAGGGGGGGATGACTGTAATTGAAAATGCAAATAATGAATTAATTCCTACTAGAACTATTACGGGGTGGCGAGTTTGTATTGATTATAGGAAATTAAATTATGCCACTTGTAAGGATCACTCCCCTCTTCCCTTTATTGATCAGATGGTTGAGAGACTTGCAGGGCATGCGTTTTATTGTTTTTTGGACGGGTATTCCGGATATATGCAAATTTTTATTGCACCTGAGGACCAACATAAAACCACTTTTACTTGTCCTTATGGTATTTTTGCATATAAACGGATGCCGTTTGGTTTGTGTAATGCCCCTGCCACTTTTCAGCGATGTATGATGGCTATTTTTCATGATATGGTTGAAAAGTTTATAGAAGTGTTTATAAATGATTTCTCTGTGTTTGGATCGTCGTTTGATGCATGCTTATTTAATCTGAAAAAAGTGTTGCAAAGATGTGAGGAGAGTAACCTTGT
The DNA here is from genome assembly GCF_033568475.1 of Henckelia pumila. Taxonomy (NCBI): domain Eukaryota; kingdom Viridiplantae; phylum Streptophyta; class Magnoliopsida; order Lamiales; family Gesneriaceae; genus Henckelia; species Henckelia pumila. Next base: position 198,312,210 of record NC_133123.1, on the reverse strand, counting down.
GTTGAATTGGGAAAAATGTCACTTCATGGTGAGAGAGGGCATTGTTCTAGGACATAAGGTGTCTGAGGTAGGTGTGGAGATGGACAGAGCAAAATTTGAAGTAATTGAAAAACTTCCACCTCCCACGAATTTGAAAGGAATTCGAAGTTTTCTTGGGCATGCGGGTTTCTATAGGAGATTTATTAAGGATTTTTCTTCTATTGCTAAACCCCTTACTAATCTGTTAATCAAAGAGGTGCCTTTTAATTTTTCTGCTGAGTGCTTGCTGGCCTTTCAGATTTTGAAGCAGAAATTAACAACTGCATCAGTGATAGTAGCACCTGACTGGAATCTGCCGTTTGAGTTGATGTGTGACGCCAGTGACACTGGATTGGGAGTCGTGCTTGGACAAAAGAGGGACGAAGTACTTCATGTGATTTACTACGCCAGTATCACCCTGTCAGCCGCCCAGCTGAATTATGCAACTACTGAAAAAGAACTTCTCGCAGTCGTGTTTGCCTTGGATAAATTTAGGTCTTATCTGGTGGGAATCAAAGTCATCGTTCACACGGATCATTCGACATTGAAGTATTTGATGAGCAAAAAGGATGCTAAACCCAGGTTAATTCGTTGGGTTTTATTGTTACAGGAGTTTGATATGAAAATTGTTGACAGGAAGGGAGCGGAGAATCAAGTTGCGGACCACCTTTCTCGTTTGGAAAATCAAGGAGCTGAAACGCAAGTGATTCATGATGATTTTCCTGATGAACAGCTGTTTGAGGTATCTAATTTACCATGGTATGCAGACATCGTTAACTATCTGTCAAGTAAGTTTCTTCCCTCGCATTTAACTTATCAACAGAAAAAGAAATTTTTCTCTGAGTTGAAATATTTTTTGTGGGAAGATCCTTTTCTATTTAAGATCTGTGCAAATGGTATCATTTGTAGGTGTATTCCAGCGGAAGAGGTAAGATCTGTACTCTCACACTGTCACACAGGTCCGACTGGAGGTCACTTCGATGCGGGTCGTACCGCTGCTAAAGTACTTCAATCGGGATTTTATTGGCCTTCATTGTTTAAGGATGCATATGCCTATGTGATTACTTGTGATGCTTGTCAGAAAATTGGTAATATTTCTAGGAGACATGAGATGACCCTCAATAATATTCTTGTTTGTGAAGTTTTTGATGTATGGGGTATAGATTTCATGGGGCTGTTTCTTGCATCTGAAGGGAACAAATATATCTTGGTTGCGGTCGATTATGTGTCTAAGTGGGTTGAAGCACTTGCATGTAGGACAAATGACTCTAGGGTGGTTGTTAAGTTTTTGAAAAAATTCATATTTTCTAGATATGGTACCCCTAGAGACATAATTAGTGATGGAGGAACCCACTTTTGTAATCAGCAATTTGATACACTTTTGACAAAATATGGGGTCACTCACAAGGTGGCAACACCTTATCATCCCTAGACTAGTGGGCAAGTTGAGATTTCTAATAGGGAGTTGAAAAGAATTCTGGAAAAAACTGTGAATTCAAACAGGAAAGAGTGGTCGAATAAATTAGATGATGCGTTATGGGCCTATCGAACTGCTTTTAAAACACCTATAGGAATTTCTCACTTTAGGTTGTTATATGGCAAAATGTGTCATCTTCCTGTTGAACTTGAGCATAAAGTACTATGGGCGACTAAATTTCTGAATTTTGATGTGCAGGCTACAGGTGAAGAACATTTGCTACAGTTGAATGAACTTGAGAAGCTTAGGTTGGATGCCTATGAAAATGCCAGAATTTACAAAGAAAAGATCAAGAAATGGCATGATCAGCGCATTGTCTCATGTGAGTTTGAGGTAGGCCAAACTGTGTTATTATACAACTCACGTTTGAAGCTCATGCCAGGAAAGCTACGTTCGAGATGGTCATGACCATTTACTATCAAGCAAGTAATATGCCCTATGGTACTGTCGAAATTCGTAGTCCTGCAACAGGAGCATTCAAAGTCAACGGGCAGAGGATAAAAGTATATCGAGGTGACACAGACCACCGTCGACTTGCAAGACCCGATAAATTTAAAAAGGAGGTACATTCGGGCTATAGACTATAAATTTAGCGCTATCTGAGAGGCAACCCAGTGTTTATTTTTATGGTTTGCTTCTTGTTATTTTAGTTTTGTTTTGGTTTTATTTCGTTTTTTTTATTTAAGTTTTTTGTTGGGTTTTGTTTCTTTTTATTTAGTGTTGCAGGCCGAAGTTCTGTCTTAATGCACTGCGCACGAGCGAGGTCCCTTCCTCGCACGCGTGCAGGCTAGTACTCCATAGACTCGCTAAGGGGAACGCGTGCGCGCGCGCAATACAATCGTCTAGAGGCACACATAAAGTCTCGCGCGCGCGCGAGGCTCCTCCTCGCACGCACGCGAGAGACGCAGACTGAAAAAGACGGCCTCTCTCTTCTTTTCCCCCATTCTCCTCCTCCTCTTTTTCTCCTCACCTCCCATAAACCCTAAATCCCCAAATTTTTCCCCTCCAATTTCTCCATAATTTCTTGACATCCTTTCTCTTAATTTGCAGATTGTTGGAGTTTATAATCGCGCTTCAAATTCGGGTCCGCCAGTTTCTGTCCGAATACTCATATTTAGCGCTCCTCACTGCAACGCCGCCACTCACCACCGCTTCTCACCACCGTCAGCCACCGCCGATCACCGCCTCTGTTCCGGTCGACAACCACCATGCCAGCCAAGCGATTTCGTTCGTCCGGCCCTATCGTCGCTAGCTCCTCATCCTCCGCGGAAATCTCCAATAGGTTCGTCTCTCGGGAAGCCCAAGAAAGGTACGAACATGCTCGCCTCAATCGCAATCCTATTGCTGAGCGTGAAATAAATATGGATTGTAATGAATTTGTTGCGTTGGGGATTATTAAGAGAAAATGGACCGTATTTTGCCAAGTGCCCGAACCCGTCATTATTCCGGTGGTTCGGGAATTTTATGCTAATGCCCTTCCCGAGAGGATTCGAAAGCTTTTGTCCGAGGAAAACTTGTATCGTTTGATGCCGAAACATTGAATAGGTTGTTTGATACTACTGCTGTGGATGATAGTCAATTTCGAAGTTTTAAGGCGAATCCGGACTATTCTTTGATGTTGAGAGAGATGTGTTATGCGGGTGTTTAGTGGCACGATCCCCTCCGGTTCACTTATTTTCCGGAGCATTTTTTGAAAGTTGAGCCGGCATTGTGGTATGCCTTCATTGCCCGGCGACTTTTACCCGTTCTCCACACAGTTGACGTGCAGGCGGATAGGGCTATTCTTGTTTATGCTATCACGAAGAGGTGGCCGGTTTATGTGGGCACTCTTGTCCACGATTCCATTCTTTATTCGATGCGGACCCCGACGGTGGGCCTCTACTTTCCCCACACCATTACAACCCTATGTCGCCAGGCGGGTGTGCAGTTTAGTCCCGATAAGGAGTGACTCCCGCCTTTCAAGACCTTAGATGAGAAGCTTGCTACTTCCAAACAAGCGAAGCGCAATTTGGAATTCTATAGCGGTCAGCATCATGTTGGGAGCTCTTCTAGCAGTCGACCACCGCCTCAGCCCTCTCCTCCTCGCCGCACCGCGCAGGACATGGCCGTTGAGAGCTCCGCTTTCGACCACTATGCCATGGATTATTTTCAGGCTACTTCCACTCATCTCCATAATATGGAAGACATGATGCGCAACATGGCGATGCAGTTGGGACTTGTTACATCGGGCTTTCGAGCGGCACCTCATTATCCACCTCCATTCCCATTCCAGTCTACCGTACCACCCCAGTATGCTCCGGTTGCACCACAGGATCCCTCCATTCCAGACAAAGAGGACGAAGATTAGTCACCAGGGGAGTCTTTTTGTTTCATTTCATGTGATTCTTAATTTTGTTCATATTGTCGTTGTTTGTATTATGAAGCATTGAGGGCAATGCTTTGGATAAGTATGGGGGGTGGGGGTGTTTAGTTGTTTAGTTATCGTGTGTTGTGTTCATTCTGTTTGCATTCGTTATGTGTCGTTAGTTGCATCTAGTCGTATTCATAGCATTTCATTTTGTTGATGTTTGTTTTATCGATGCGAGTTGAATGAAATATGTTAGACAATGATGACTGAGTGGAAAAGAGAAATTGTGTTGAAAATTTTTTGCTAAATTTTTGCTTTTGATTGCACATGAGAAGCTGTCAGTCGACTCGTGAATAATATTAAGCACGCATGTTAGACTAGTGTAGTGTAGCGATGTAATTGATGACGTTCATGTTTGTTTGACCATTGCACGGCAATAGGTGTATGTTGATCATGATAGTGTTTTTGGATTCTTGATGATTGTTAGACATTGCATGTATGATCTTGGGCGTACCTATAAAATTTTTTGAAATTTTTTTTGTTGAAAATTAAGTTAACTCCATCCGGGTTACGAGCAGAGATTGAAATCCTAATCTCTGTTCTTGACTAAGTATGCGGATTCCATGGGGTTGGAAATTTAAAATTTTAAAATAACAATTTCATCCGGGCTTGGACTGTGAGACCTCGCTTCTAAACATCAATTAAAGGAGTAATTAAATTAAGCAAGCATTAAAAGCCAACACTCTTTTTTTTTTTTAAAAGCAGGGCCCGCGCGGCCGCGCCTCATCAGGCGCGGGCGCGCACGGCGCCCTGGCTCATGCGCGGCCGCGCTCTTTCGAGGCGCGGGCGCGCATGACGCCCTACCCAAAAAAGGGCGCAGGCGCGCGGGCGCGTATCCCTGGCTGCCCCGGTGCTAGAATCGCCAAAAACGAGAACATCAAGCCATACAATACTCCGAAACATAAACATGCGTTACAACTTGGTTCCTCCATTTAAAACAGGAGTTCTGGAGTTCAACAAACAAACCAAAGTCGAGATCATGCAACAACAATAAAATGATGAAGTTCGATAACTAAACATGTTCTAACAAATACTAGATTGACATGCTGGAATCGACTTCTAGACCGAGTCTCACTTCTACATCTTTCCCTTGAAGCTAACCATGCCTCTTCTGACTTGGTCCTGCCCCACCTGTTGCCAAGTACACATACAAACAAAGACAACAGCCGGATAAACCGGTGAGAATAATATTCCCAGTAAAAGAGACTAACATGCAATCAAATAAACATATCCAATCATACTATGAATTCATTCCTCATATTATCAATTAATCCATTCAAGTACTGAATTAAAATGATATGCATGTCTTTAAAACTTTTGGATTATCAGACTCAGATAATCAATTGGAATTCTTATTTCTTTCTTTGGTTTGGGATCCCGAGGTTAAAACATCCTACAATCACACCGACTTCCCTCTCGAGGTGGACGTGGCATGCTTTAATCCTCTAGACTCAAGGGCATTATAGTGAGCTACTCGACAAGGTAGTAAATCGCTTACCAAGCTACTCGACTACAATCCCTAGATCGTCTAATTCAATCTGAATAAATCAAGTCTCAATATGAATGCATATGTAATCTCATGCACTCAATATAAATTCAATCATATAATCAAATAATCAGTCAAAATATGCAGTATGTGATTTTTTCTAGGACACTCGAATCAATCCGGATTCGAGTTAATCGTCCTATTCCATTCCAAAGTCATCTTATACCTCTTCTTTGACGTTCCAAAACTTCAATCTGAAAACAAAAATTCCTCAATCAATATCCAAGTCAAGTTAAATCAATCGATAAAGAAGGACATCGATACTATACCGGCTCAACTCTTCCAAACTGAACAAGACTGCAAGGCTCGCAACTCCAAAGACTTCAAATCAATCTATCAGAAGAAGTCATAGCGATCAAAATCGATATCAAAACTCATACTAAGCTCGGTATAACTCAAAATATCGAAACGATATCCAAAACTCAAACTGACGGCATAACGGCTGTAAACTGACCAAACCGAAAATGCAGACAGCTAAACAACAACTCAACAAACTCATTCCAATCCTCAAACATCAAACCCAACACAATATCAACACATCTCAAAATCAAGATTTTCGAAAATGACAAGAAAAATCATAACAATTCTATTCGTCGCTCTAATTCAAAACCGACAGATAATAAACGATCAGAACTCTGCCAAGAACAACATACTCGAATCTCTAATGATTCTAACAACATCCAAAAACTAGAATGTATCTGATCGGAGAAAAACTTACTTCCAAACGGAGCACTCGTCGCTGTGATCGTAGATATCAAGTAAGAAATCAATTCTATCGGACGGATCGAGCTAGAATCAAAATCACAAAAGCTTGGAAGAAAGCTTTCTCGCCTTCAATGGAGAGAAACCGAGTTGGAGGGGATGATGAAGTGCTAAGAGACTTAGTCAAGCCTTAAATAATATAACAAACTCACTTTTTGCGTTTTAGTCCCTAAAAATTCCCAAAATTGCAAAATAGATCCTGATCAATAAAAAGTCCGGTCTCGAATTCTGAAATCACTGATTATCTCAAATAACATCAATTAAGATAAAAACGGGGCGTTACAATTCTCCCCCTCTAAGAAAAGATTTCGTCCTCGAAATCATCGATATCAACTCATAAGAAGATAATTAAGAATTCAAGAACAGAATTAAGAACTCACATCATACAAACAAGTCTGGAAATCTTTTCCTCATATCAGATTCTGTTTCCCAAGTCTCTTCTTCGACTCCGTGAAGACTCCACTGAACTTTCACCAAAGGAATCGTTTTGGTCCTGAGCTGTTTCTCCTTTCTGTCAAGGATCTGAATCGGTCTCTCAAAGTAACTCAGAGTTTCATCAAGTTCGGCTTCGTCAGGCTGAAGCACATGAGAAGGATCGGGATGGTATTTCCTCAGCATCGAGATGTGAAAGACGTCGTGAATACCAGATAAAGAAGGAGGAAGTGCTAAATGGTAGGCTAGATCGCCTATCTTCTGTAAAATCTCATACGGACCAATGAATCTCGGTGCCAACTTTCCTCTCTTCCCAAATCTAACAGTACCTCTAAACGGAGAAATCTTTAAGAATACTTGGTCTCCCTGATCAAAATATAGAGGTCTGCGACGGATATTCGCATACTTCGCTTTTCGGTCCTGAGCAGTCTTCATTCTCAATCGAATAATCTTCACTTGCTCAGCCATATCACGAATCATATCTGGTCCCAAGTCTGGGGACTCAGATATCTCATCCCAGTACAGAGGAGATCTGCACTTCTTTCCGTACAACACTTTGAATGGTGCCATTCCTATACTCATCTGGAAGCTGTTGTTGTACGAAAACTCAACGAGAGGCAATGAATCTTGCCAAGTAGTGCCAAAGTCAAGCACCACTGCTCGTAACATATCCTCCAGAGTCTGAATCGTCCGCTCTGATTGACTGTCGGTCTGAGGATGGTATGCTGTACTCAAGTACAATCTAGTACCAAGGGCTTCCTGTAGACTATGCCAGAAATGGGAAGTAAACCGAGGATCTCGGTCTGAAACAATCGATCTCAGCACACCGTGCAATCTGAAAATTTCTCTAACATACAACTCTGCCATCTGATCGTGTCGGTATGCCATCCAATACGGAATGAAACAAGCAGACTTCGTCAAACGGTCAATCACTACCCAAATGGCATCGCATCCTCGAACAGATCGGGGTAGTTTCGTGACGAAATCCATCAAAATATGATCCCACTTCCATTTCAGAATAGACAGACTGTGCAAAAGCCCACCTGGTCTCTTTCTCTCAGCTTTAACCTGCTGACAGTTCAAACAACGAGATACAAACCTCACCACATCCTTCTTTAACTTCTTCCACCAGAACTGACTCTTCAAGTCGTTATACATCTTTCGGCCTCCTGGATGAACACTGAACCGACTGCAATGCGCCTCTCTCAGAATACTCTGTCTTAACTCATCAATCTCAGGCACAACAATACGGCTATTCACAAATAAAACATCATCCCTGACCTGAAACTCAGACTGGTGTCCAGATCTCACCTTTTCTAACGAATTCTGAATACTCTCATCTGATTTCTGTGCTTCTCTGATCGACACAAACAACTCTGGCTTGGCCTGAATCGCACAAACTCTGATCGGATTTCTATCTGACTCAAACTCCAACCCAGAAGTGCAACAGTCGATCAATCGAGAAACACCAATCGTCGAAAGAGATAAAGAGAAAAGCTTACGACTCAAAGCATTGGCAGCTGCATTCGACTTCCCCGGGTAATACTTAATCTCGCATTCGAAGTCCTTCAATAAATCTAGCCATCTCCTCTGCCTCATATTCAACTCAGACTGTGAAAATAAGTACTTAAGACTCTTATGATCCGAAAAGATCTCAAAAGACTCATCGTATAAGTAGTGACGCCAGATCTTCAAGGCAAAAACGATAGCAGCTAGTTAAAGATCATGAACTGGATAGCGAGTCTCGTGCGGTTTCAACTGCCTCGACGCATAAGCTATCACGTGTTTCCTTTGCATAATAATACATCCGAGACCAAGATGAGAAGCATCGCAATAAACCGTGAAACCTCCGGAACCAGATGGAATAGAAAGAATCGGAGCACTGGTTAATCTCTTCTTTAACTCAACAAAACTGGCTTCACAATCATCTGTCCACAGAAAAGGAGCATTCTTCTGAGTTATCTGGGTAATAGGCTTCGCAATAGAAGAGAAACCCTGAATAAATCTGTGATAGTACCCCGCTAAGCCCATAAAACTTCGAATCTCTGGCACAGAAGTCGGCCTGCGCCAATTCATCACTGCTTCTATCTTGCTGGGATCAACAGCAATCCCATCTCCTGAAATAATGTGCCCCAGAAAGACAACTCTGTCAAGCCAAAACTCGCACTTCGAAAGCTTGGCGAATAACTGTTCGGTTCTCAAAATCTGTAAAACAGTTCTCAAATGATCTGCATGCTCGGAACGGCTCTTAGAGTAGATCAAGATATCTTCAATAAAGATAATCACAAACTCATCAAGAAAAAAGATTCGGTTCATCAACCCCATAAAGACCGCTGGGGCGTTCGTCAAACCAAAAGGCATGACAAGAAATTCAAAGTGGCCATACCACGTTCGAAACGCAGTCTTAGGGATATCTTCTTCTCGAACTCTCAGTTGATGATACCCAAACCTCAAATCTATCTTCGAATAGATACAAGAACCCTACAACTGGTCAAAAAGGTCATCGATACGCGATAAAGGATACCTGTTCTTAACTGTCGCCTGATTTAGTTGGCGGTAGTCAATGCAGAGACGCATCGAGCCATATTTCTTTCTAACAAACAGGACAGGAGCACCCCAAGGCAATACACTGGGTCGAATGTATCCCTTGGAAATCAAGTCTTCCAGCTGCTCCTTCAGTTCCTTCAATTCGATCGGAGCCATTCGGTATGGAGCTTTCGAAATTGGTTGAGTACCTGTCGTCAAATCAATGCTAAATTCCATCTCTCTAATTGGCGGCAATCCCGGAATTTCATCTGCAAACACATCAGGGAATTCTCTAACAACTGGTATATCATTCAACTCGGGGCTAGACTTCAGAATATCGATCGCATAAACAAGAAATCCTTCGGATCCTCTCCGTAATAATCTAGTCATAGATAAGACAGATATCAAAAGAATTTTAGAACAAGAACCCTTACCGAAGAATCTCCATTCATCTGACATCTCTGGTCTGAAACGGACTATCTTCTGAAAACAATCTACTGTAGCCCTGTACTTAGTCAAAACATCTATACCCACTATGCAGTCAAAGTCAAACAAACCAAGTACAATACAGTCGAACTCGATCAAATTTCCTTCAAAACTCAATCCACAATTTCTAACAAAATTCTTCGAAACAATTCCTCCACCCAAATGTGATGTAACAGCAACTACAACAGGTAAAGGCTCAAAAGGCAAGGCATGCATCGACACAAATTTCTCAGATAAGAAAGAGTGAGAAGCACCTGTATCTATCAAAATATTAGCAGGATAATCAAAGATCATACAATTACCTGCAATAACATCATCAGGTGCAGCCTGAGCCTAATCCTCATTCAGAGCATACACTCTCGCCTGCTGTCTAGGAGGTTGGTTCAAACTTTGATTACCTCCCTGACGGTTCTGCTGCTGAGGTTGGAACGAGTGAACTGCAGTAGCCTGTCTCCCAGGCTGAGATGACTATCGAGAGGTATTCCCACTCTGAGTCTGGTTCGAAGCTTTTTGTGGACACTATCTGGCATAATGCCCTGTTTGCTGGCAGATGTAACAGTTCCCAAAGATTCCTCTGCATTGCTCACTAGAGTGTCATCCTACACACTTGCTACACAAAGCTCCAGATGATCCTGAACCCTGTCCAGAACTGAACTGCCTCGAGCCACTCGAGCTCGAAGAAGTGCTCCCCGACTTCTTGAATTGTTTCCCTTTGGGACGGAAATAGTTCTTCTTGATACCACCACTGCTACTACCCTCATTCATCGGCGGTTGATTCTTGTACTGCCTCTGCTGTTGCTGTTGAGGCTGGTACTGATTCTCCCTCTTCCTCATTAGTCCCGCTTCTGCTCCCTTTGCCTGATCCATCGCATCAGCAAAGTTATCTGGCCTCCCAGTATTCACTAGAATAAATATATCAGGGTGCAAACCGTTAATGAACTGGTCTGCTTTTGCCTCCTCATTGTCGGAAATATGCGGAGCGAACCTCAATAAAATATCAAACTTTGCAACATAGTCCTCGATACTCATACTACCTTGCCTCAAATTTGCAAACTCAGCACCTTTATCCTTTCGATAGGAAACTGGAAAGAATCTCTTATAGAACTCTGCTCTAAAAAGTGCCCAAGTAATTGCCGTACCTTTATTCTCTTTGGCTCTTTTGGTAGTCATCCACCAACTCTTTGCCACTCCCTGAAGTTGATGCATAATCAATCTAACCCTGCGGTCGTCAGAGTAGTCAAGCCAAAGAGCTGATCAACATATTCCAACCAACTCTCGCAATCGACCGGATTTTCCTTCCCATTCAAATACGGCGGCCTAAAAGATTGGAACCTCTTCAGTAAGGCTTCCATAGGCGTGATCGTGTCATCCATTTGTACCACCGAAGGAGTCATAACCGGAGGAGTTTTTGTCGTAGGAGTAATCGGTGGAGTATTCATGTCTAGCCTTCTTCGAGTACCCATCTAAATTGACAGGGGTTAGAACACGGATAATACAATACACATCTCACCATTCAGTGTCACGAACCTCTGATCATCTTCCCAATTCGATAGATGGAACTCAAATCAATGCATGAATACAGTTCATATTTCAATCAAGTCATGCTTTATTAATTTGAATCATCAAGTCACGTAATTCAAATAAATTTTCAATGCATAAAGCATGCTCGCATATTCTGTAATCATAGAATTAATCAATCACATGCGAGAATTTAAGGTCAAGTGGACTCGATCTACCCCACTCACTACTAGAACAAATTCCAGGAACTTATCGCTCTGATACCACTTAATGTGAGACCTCGGTCCTAAATATCAATTAATGGAGTAATTAAATTAAGCAAGCATTAAAAGCCAACACACTTTTTTTTTTAAAAGCAGGGCCCGCGCGGCCGCGCCTCATCAGGCGCGGCCGCGCACGATGCCCTGGCTCATGCGCGGCCACGCCCTTTTGAGGCGCGGGCGCGCATGACGCCCTGCCCAAAAAAGGGCGCAGGCGCGCAGGCGCGCCTCCCTGGCTTCCCCGGTGCTAGAATCGCCAAAAACAAGAACATCAAGCCATACAATACTCCGCAACATAAACATGCGTTACAACTTGGTTCCTCCATTTAAAATAGGAGTTCTGGAGTTCAACAAACAAACCAAAGTCGAGATCATACAACAACAATAAAATGATGAAGTTCGATAACTAAACATGTTCTAACAAATACTAGATTGACATGCTGGAATCGACTTCTAGACCGAGTCTCACTTCTACATCTTTCCCTCGAAGCTAACCATGCCTTTTCTGACTTGGTCCTGCCCCACCTGTTGCCAAGTACACATACAAACAAAGACAACAGCCGGATAAACCGGTGAGAATAATATTCCCAGTAAAAGAGACTAACATGCAATCAAATAAACATATCCAATCATACTATGAATTCATTCCTCATATTATCAATTAATCCATTCAAGTACTGAATTAAAATGATATGCATGTCTTTAAAACTTCTGGATTATCAGACTCAGATAATCAATTGGAATTCTTCTTTCTTTCTTTGGTTTGGGATCCCGAGGTTAAAACATCCTACAATCACACCGACTTCCCTCTCGAGGTGGACGTCGCATGCTTTAATCCTCTAGACTCAAGGGCATTATAGTGAGCTACTCGACAAGGTAGTAAATCTCCTACCAAGCTACTCGACTACAATCCCTAGATCGTCTAATTCAATCTGAATAAATCAAGTCTCAATATGAATGCATATGTAATCTCATGCACTCAATATAAATTCAATCATATAATCAAATAAGCAGTCAAAATATGCAGTATGTGATTTCTTCTAGAACACTCGAATCAATCCGGATTCGAGTTAATCGTCCTATTCCATTCCAAAGTCATCTTATACCTCTTCTTTGACGTTCCAAAACTTCAATCTGAAAACAACAATTCCTCAATCAATATCCAAGTCAAGTTAAATCAATCGATAAAGAAGGACATCGATACTATACCGGCTCAACTCTTCCAAACTGAACAAGACTGCAAGGCTCGCAACTCCAAAGACTTCAAATCAATCTATCAGAAGAAGTCATAGCGATCAAAATCGATATCAAAACTCATACTAAGCTCGGTATAACTCAAAACATCGAAACGATATCCAAAACTCAAACTGACGGCATAACGGCTGTAAACTGACCAAACCAAAAATGCAGACAGCTAAACAACAACTCAACAAACTCATTCCAATCCTCAAACATCAAACCCAACACAATATCAACACATCTCAAAATCAAGATTTTCGAAAATGACAATAAAAATCACAACAATTCTGTTCGTCGCTCTAATTCAAAACCGACAGATAATAAATGATCAGAACTCTGCCAAGAACAACATACTCGAATCTCTAATGATTCTAACAACATCCAAAAACTAGTATGTATCTGATCGGAGAAAAACTTACTTCCAAACGGAGCACTCGTCGCTGTGATCGTAGATATCAAGTCAGAAATCAATTCTATCGGACGGATCGAGCTAGAATCGAAATCACAAAAGCTTGGAAGAAAGCTTTCTCGCCTTCAATGGAGAGAAACCGAGTTGGAGGGGATGATGAAGTGTTAAGAGACTTAGTCAAGCCTTCAATAATATCACAAACTCACTTTTTGCGTTTTAGTCCCTGAAAATTCCCAAAATTTCAAAATTGATCCTGATCAATAAAAAGTCCGGTCTCGAATTCTGAAATCACTGATTATCTCAAATAACATCAATTAAGATAAAAACGGGGCGTTACATGGACAATGATTGAAATCCTAATCATTGCGCCATGGCTACGTTTGCGGGTTAAATGAGATTGATGCTCCATCCGGGCTATAGACGAGGGGATTGAAATTCAAATCCTATCATAGTTATAGATAATTTTGCGGGTAATTATTGGGGCCTATTAAAATTACCAGGTGCAAAATTCGGAGGTACGTAATTAATCTCAAGAAAGTACATGTTTTTTTTTGGGATTGTTGAGAAGACGGAGTACTGGATTGTGATACTTGCACTGATTTGTCATAGGTCGCTAAGCATTCTTAGGACAGATTCTTGTGAAGTTGCATGAAACTAGAATGACATGGCACACACACACATTTGCATTCAACTGACAGTGTATTGTGGATGATCGAAAGTTGTTTTAGTTTTTGGGAAATCGGCTTAGGATTCGTCTGAGGCTATTTTGAACATAACTCATTCATACTTGTATCTTTGCATTGTGTTGTTGCATGTCTTGCTAGAGGGCGAGCAAGGTTTAAGTATGGGGGTATTGATAAGTGTGTTTAGTATGCATTATTTTATGTCATTTATTATTTATTTTGCATGCATTTATTTTATTTTCGTGGGTTTTATTAGTGTTTTATTTTATGTGTATGCATTATACTCTCCTGGTTGAATTTTGTAGGAAAATAAGCAATTTTTGGAATTTTCTGTGCGGACAAACCGCGCGCGCGCGAGCCTCTTGCTCGCGCGTGCGCAGAAGGAATCTACAAAGGCAACCAGGCCAATGCGCGCGCGGGCTAGCTCCTGCCCCGCGCGCGCGCAGAAGAATTTACCCGAGAGTTTCAGGGAATTCGCGTGCGCGCGAGCTTCTTCCTCGCGCGCGCGCGAGGCGTTTAAGGAATCACTGTTTTTATAAGGGCGCGCGCGCGCATGTTCGGGAGGCCCAAAATCCGAGAATTTTAGTTTTACGAGGATTCCAATTGGCGCGGACCTATAAATATAAATTTTATGATCTTTTTGTGGACCTTTTGTCTTTTTATGTACGCGCGAAGCTTACGGCGGCTGTGGAGAAAATTTCTTCAGATTTTCTTCTATTCTAGTATTTTGTTTTTTATGATTTTAGACTTGGTTTATTTATTCATGTTTATTAGTGAGTAGTAGTTTTTATTCGATCAAGGTCACGTGATTGGGCCAGACAATTGATGTAGAAAACTCGTTTGTTTATTTGAGATTTTCAGACTTGATTTGAATTTATTGTTTGTCGAATTCATATTTGTCTTGTGAATTTTCTGGCCAGTTATTTGTTTGCATGTTAATTGATTCCAATTCGACAGAGGAGGTTTTGATTTTGATCACTTTGATAATCAACATAGTGTAAAACTGACTAGAAATAGAATTCGGTTTCATTATGCGGTTTAGGTGTTTACTGAATTTTCACAGTTATTCATTCATTCAAATTTGATTAGAATTACGAAAGATTAGTTCATCAATATTTGAATATGTTTGATTGTTCTAGAAATAGTCCTTCGAACAAATTAGGAAAATTCTCGTGAATTAAGATTAGGTCTGATGTTTTAGATCGACTGCTTGTTACATGAATTATCTGGTACTTACGTGTGTCCTTGATCGAACCTTTTCCATATTTGAATTAATCCAAAGTTTTCTGCTGTGTTTTAATTAATTTTATTTTAATTTCAATTTTAATTATTAGTTTAAAAATCTGAATCACATTTATTCATTAGTCTAGATTAAGTAGGAATAAATAAATTTTGGTATTTATATTTATACAGTTCCTGTGGGTTCGACATCTGGACCTTTGTCCACTTTATTATAATTTGACCTGGTTCGCTTACCAGTAGAATTTATTCACACCGATTTAACCGTTCAGTATTACTTCTATTATCCATCAGAAACAAAAGTGTTTGTTTCTAGAAATGCCACCTTTTTGGAAAGGGAATTTTTGTTTGACAAAAATGGCAAGATAATAGAACTTGAAGAAATTCAAGAACCACAAACCACTGAAAATGTGGAAACAATAGAATTAACTGAACCAATCATAGCACATGATGGACCAACAATTAGAAGGTCTAAAAGGATACTGAGAAAGCCTGAGAGGCTGAACTTTCTCTAGAAGGTAATCAAGATGAAATTGACCATGAATCTGATCCAAGGACCTTTAAGGAGGCAATATCTGACATAGATTCGGGACATTGGCTGGATTTCATGAGATCCAAAATGGATTCTATGTACTCAAACAATGTATGGAAATTGGTAGATTCTCCTAAAGGAATTGTTCCTATTGGCTGCAAGTGGATCTACAAGCGAAAGCTTGGAGTAGATGGAAAGGTAGCGACCTTTAAAGCAAGACTGGTTGCAAAGATTTATACTCAGAAGCAAGGAGTTGACTATGAAGAAACTTTTTCACCAGTCTCTATGATGAAATCCATTAGGATTTTGCTGGCCATATCTGCATGGTACGTGTAGCGACCCGTCCCGGATCCACTACCTAATCAGAGTTAAGAGCATAATTAAGCATGCATTAAATAAAATCGCTGTGGAAGACTTAAATACAAGCAGACCGGTAGAATACAACCGGATAATCAAACTCGATTTATACAACCCAATCGAATTTACTTAGATAAAAACCTACAGCTAAATACTGCTGTCTTCAAGGTCACTGGCTCCTCCAGGCTCCTGGTGCTCAGTCCTGAACCTACACCTGCCCCGTCGAATAGGGTATCCATATACACAGAAAGTATTGGACGTGAGCTCTAAGCTCAATACGAAAGCACTGATAAACATACAAATATAATGCATGCAAATGACAGGGTATCCATATCTGGGATAACTGTATACACTGCTCAGACTGGCGCCTGGAATATAAGCTCGTCACATCGGGGTAGCTAACCATTGTGTGCGACCACTCATTCCCGAATCACGGACGTGGACCACGGAGTCCTCGAGGTATCAGTACCTAAGGGTACTCGATATCAAACGTCCTAACAGGGCTGAGCAACCCTAACTGGCTCATCTCGAAAGATATACAGACGTACATGCACAAGATGATATGCACATGCCGCATAACAATAATAACATGCAAACACATAAATGCAACATATAAGCATGCATATCCGCTGGTAATCTCAGTCAGTACTTACGTACCTTTCTAAGGCAGTCTTAGTAGTCCCACTTTAGGTTCCAAGCCTATCATCAAGTCTACAATGCAAATACCCATGCATTAAACAATAAGCTCTAAAAGCCTTAACTAAGCTATTGCATACTCCTAAATAATTTAAGAAGACCATAGCTATACCTACGTCCATCGTCAGCCCACTGATGGCGACTATCCCGCAACTAGGGGTAAACCCCTGCTGCAGCTCCACAGCTTCGAGCACTGCTTCGCTACCCGAGCACTGCTCTGTTACTGTGTCAGACACTATCTGACTATAATAAAATATGTTCCCTACTCCAAATCTAAAATAAGAGTACCCAAAGTACTAAAATAGAGCCACGTGGGCAAAGGAGAGGAACTCGGAATTCGCACCAAATGAGGAGCTCGGACCTCATATTTATAGAGCACGTTCGGATCGTCCGATCCTGACTTCAGATCGAACTGCTTTGGGCCGTCCGATGTTGGAGAACGAGGCGATCAGATCAATTAGGATTGATACCCGGTGCAGCGGAAGTTTAAAATTTTTGTATGGAACGATTCCATAATAGGTATCAACCTTACGATTAAATTGTGTGTGTGTAAAAATTAAATAACGATTATAAATTTTTACCTCAATCTCGAATCGAGATTTTGGACACCAACAGATTGCTCTGCTCTTGTTGTATATCCCTGGAACTGATGGACGAACTGTTCTTCAATCAGGTCCACGAACGGATATTTAATCCCTCTGATAGATTGCACTAGAAAATCTATCAGAAGTTTCTACGAAGAGATTAACGAATTTGATCCGTTAAACCAGACTGCAATTCAAAATTCACAGACTGGATTTTACCTAAGCAGAGGGGAGAGGGGTTAGGCCACTTCAGAGAGAAAAATAGGGTTTTTTTCGAAAATTGTGACCTGTTGTGTGTAATTTCTGTACTGCAATAACTTATTTATAATGTAGGCCACTAACAGCTTAGGGCCCATTAGTCATAAGTTCAAGCCCGACAAGCAAAGCCCGCATGTTCAGAAATTAATATAAAATTCATCGTGACTCCGATTGATAAACCGATTTCACCAATGTGCACAGAAACCATTTCTGCACCTTTTAAAGTCAAGATAAATTTTTCTGAATCCGAATTCAGTGGTTTCCAAAAATGTCCATCCCTATCTCATTTTAGGAAATCTTACTCCTCTACTCATAATTAAGAAGTCCAACTTCTTTGTTCATTAAATTTAACTCTTTAAATTTAACTATCTCAACGGGGATTAAAAATCCATTACACTGTGTGACCCTCAATGGTTCAGGGATACAGCTAGCCGTGGGCTCACAACTCCTTGTGACTCGGAACAACAATTTCCGACTTGCCCATCGAATTATGGTAAGAGCGCCTAACAACATCGCCCCATGATTCCCTAGGTATCACTGATAGTGCCTACAAGAACCAATAGATTTTGGTTAGCGTACAGTACGGTCCCTTCATCCATATATCCCGATCGAATCAACAACCATTGGTATATCGAGAGTCGTTCGAGATTCGATAACTATGCAATACATCTTGAAGATCAAATAGTGACATCGCATGTGCTACTAAGAAACATTTTCTTAAATCACATAATGTACTCTGGCCAGAGATTCGTCACACTAATATCTCCTCAGATCGCATAGGATATCCACACTCGCAAGTATGTGGTGAATCCTTGACAACAAAGCATCGACTCATATATGTGTTGTAACTGTACCCAATCCCGACACCTGATGACCCCAATAGAGTCGGTAAACGAGTCAAAGCACAGTACTAGCATATAGAGTCTCAATGATGTTTCAAGTAGTAAGGACTAATGGTGTACAACCAAAACCGCGGACTTTATCCACTCGATAAGTGATAACCACTTGGAAATTCCGGATAGGGTAGTTCGATCATTCATCGTATGAATATCCATTTGCATGCTTCGAACATCTCCATGTTCCTTACCAATGAAACGTGGTACTCTGCATCGCAAATGCTAGTCTCAAACTCGAGCGATCCTTATCCTTATTATCGGACGGCTCAATCGACTAGGAACAGTTTAGAATATACAGTGACTATAAGATGTGTTTCATGATAGACATCACCATGTTCTACCACATCTTACATACACTATAGTATATTCAAGGTCTTTATCAAAACAACAATAGTATATCACAATATAACAATATGAAGAAAGATAAAGTCATTGCCATTAATAAAAGTGTAAATAATATTAAACAAAAGATTGTTTATACAAAGAGTCATCAAAGCCCTTAGCCACAAGTTGGCTCACCGGGCACCCACTCTTTCAATCTCCCACTTGCCCTAAAGCCAACTAGTCATACTACGTAGACCCATTGCTTCGCGATGTCTGTCAAATAATGGTCCTGGCAAGGGCTTAGTAAGTGGATCAGCGATATTGTCTGCAGAGGCCACTCTTTCAACAGTGATGTCTCCTCTTTCCACAATCTCCCGGATGATGTGGTATTTCCTCAGTACGTGTTTGGATCTTTGATGAGACCTTGGTTCCTTTGCCTGAGCAACGGCACCCGTGTTGTCACAGTACACCGGGACTGGACCAACAACTTCAGGAATGACGCCCAACTCTTGGACAAAATTTCTCATCCAAACGGCCTCTTTAGCAGCAGCTGATGCTGCAATGTATCCTGCTTGGAACTCTTCCAAGAGACAGCATCGCCATTGAGCATGAACACAAATCCAGAGGTTGACTTCGAGTCATCCACGTCACTTTGGAAGCTAGAGTCGGTATAGCCTTCCAATTTTAGTTCTCTTCCTCCATATACCATGAACATATTCTTAGTCCTTCGTAAGTACTTAAGAATGTCCTTCACGGCTTTCCAATGCATTTGACCGGGATTAGCTTGATATCTGCTCGTGACACTCAGAGCAAATGCTACATCAGGTCTGGTAGATATCATCCCATACATGATACTACCTATGGCTGACGCATATGGTACATGTGTCATTTTCTCTATCTCTTCATCCGTCTTGGGACACATAGACTTGGATAGAGAAACTCCATGACACATGGGTAGATGTCCTCTCTTGGACCCATCCATTGAAAACCGTTTCAATATGGTGTTGATGTAGGTTGACTGAGTGAGTCCTATCATTCTCTTAGATCTATCTCTATAGATCTGTATCCCTAGAATATAGGATGCCTCACCCAAATCCTTCATCGAGAATCTACCTGATAACCATATCTTTGTTGACTGCAACATCCCTACATCATTCCCAATGAGTAGGATGTCATCAACATAAAGTACTAAGAATGTCACAGCATCCTTAACTACTTTCTTGTACACGCATGGTTCCTCCGGATTCTTGATGAAACCAAAATCTTTTATTGTTTCATCAAATTTCTGGTTCCAACTTCTTGATGCTTGTTTGAGACCATAAATTGATCTCTGAAGCTTGCATACCTTATGCTCGCTTCCCATGGATGTGTACCCCTCAGGCTACTTCATATAGATTTCTTCCTTAATGTCTCCATTAGGAAAAGCAGTCTTCACATCCATTTGCCATATCTCATAGTCATACCATGCAGCTATGGCAATAAGGATTCTTATGGTCTTGAACATTGCAACTGGTGAAAAGGTTTCAACATAGTCAATTCCTTGTCTTTGAGTATAACCTTTTGCCACCAATCGCGCCTTGTAGGTCAATACCTTACCATCAGGCCCAAGCTTTCTCTTGTAGATCCATTTACACCCTATTGGAACAATTCCATCGGGAGGATCTACTAAAGACCAAACTTGGTTTGTATGCATCGAATCTATTTCCGACTGCATAGCTTCAAGCCATAAATTTGAATCCGCATCAGAAATTGCTTCCTTGAAGTTTCTTGGATCACATCCAACATCGGGTTCATCTTGATCCCCTTCAAGAAGAAGACCATATCGAATAGGAGGTCTAGAAGTCCTCTCGGATCTTCTAGGTACAGGCGTGTCTATCAATGGTTCCTGAGGTGTAGGATCGTTATTTTGTATTTCGGGTTCTTCTCGAATTTCTTCGAGTTCCATCATCTCGCCTTTCTTATCCAATAAGAACTCCTTCTCCAAGAAGGTGGCATTCCTTGAAACAAACACCTTTGTTTCAGCAGGATAATAGAAATAATATCCGATTGAATTTTTCGGATACCCTACAAAATAACATAAGCTGGATCGACTATCCAACTTATCTCCCACTGTCCGCTTCACGTAAGCAGGACATCCCCAAATCCTCAAGTACGAATACTTAGGAGCTTTGCCATTCCATAACTCGTATGGTGTTTTGTCCACTGCTTTAGTGTGGACGTTGCTCAACAACAATACCGCCGTTTCAAACGCATAGCCCCAAAACGAAGGTGGAAGCTCAGTGAAGCTCATCATGGACCGAACCATGTCCAACAAAGTTCGATTACGACGCTCCAATACACCATTAAGCTATGGTGTCATAAGAGGAGTCCACTGAGAGAGAATCCCATTCTCTTTTAGATAGTCCAAAAACTCGGTACTTAAGTATTCTCCACCTCGATCCGATCGAAGTGCTTTAATACTTTTACCTAGCTTGTTTTCTACTTCAGCCTTGAACTCTTTGAACTTTTCAAATGCTTCAGACTTATATTTCATTAAATATAAATACCCATACCTCGAATAATCATCAGTAAAGGTAATGAAGTAGGTATGGCCATATTGAGTACCAACTCTAAATGGACCACAAACATCTGTATGGATCAAATCCAACAGATTTTGACTACGCTCAGGTTTCCCCTTAAAAGGAGATTTAGTCATTTTTCCTTTTAGGCAGGATTCACAAGTAGGTAGAGAGTTAATATCAGACATATCAAACATGCCCTCTCCCACTAGCTTGTTCATCCTCCTTGAGGAAATATGACCTAGCCTAGCGTGCCAAAGGTTTGCCGGGTTTTGGCTATCGATTTTCCTTTTGTTTGTTGCTGCCGGTTTATCAACATAATTTATTGGAACGTCTTTTAGTTTTAAGTTGTATAGATCGTTTTCAAGTTGTCCATTTCCAATCAAACATTCATTCTTGTAAATATTGCAAATCTCATTCACAAAATTGCAAGAATAACCATCTCTATCAAGCATAGAAACAGAAATAATGTTTTTAATCAAATCTGGAACAAATAAAACATCTCTTAAAAGTAACTTAAAACCGTTCTGCAAAATTAAATAAATATCTCCCACGGCTTTAGCTTCAACTCTGGAACCATTTCCGAGCCTCAGCTGGGTCTCACCCATTCTAAGCCTGCGACTTCTTGTCATCACCTGCAAATCATTGCAAATGTGAGATCCACATCCGATATCCAATACCCAAGAAGTAGTATTAAGTGAAACATTTATTTCAATATAGAACATACCCTTCGCAGTTCGCAACTACTCTAGATATTCCTTGCAGTTACGCTTCCAATGACCGGGCTTCTTGCAGTAATGGCAAACATCCTTGGATTTTTCCATGTTTGAAGCCTTTGTCTTGTACTTCTTCTCGGGTTCGATTTTCTTGGGTGGGGCAGAACGTTTCTTGCCCTTTGTACTTGGCCCCTTCTTAGCAGAAGAAGAGGAGCCCACCAAGAAAGCCGGTTTATCCTTCTTTAATGTGGATTCATATGTCACAAGCATATTGACCATCTCTTCAAGGGAGGCCTCTATCTTGTTCATATTGAAATTCACCACAAATCCGTCAAACGAAGAAGGAAGAGAAAGAAGTAGTAAGTCCACGTTGAGTTCATGCTCCAACACATAATTAAGGGTTACCAACTTCTGTATGAGCCAAATCAGTCGTACCCCATGATCACGGACCGAAGTCCCTTCACGCATGCGACACGTCATTAGCTCCTTTACAGTAGCGAACCTTTCAGCCCTCGATTGAGCCCCAAAAAGTTCCTTGAGTTGAACGTGAATGTCAGCAGCATTCACGGTGTCCTCAAATCGCCTCTGGAGTTCATCAGACATCGAGGCTTGCATATAGCATTTGGTCTTGATATCATGATCCCACCATGTATCAAGTTTGGCTAACTCTTCCGGACTTACGTCAGCTGGTGCTTCCTTCGGAGGAGATTTTTCTAACACGTAGAGCATCTTCTCAGAAGTCAAGACAATCTTCAACTTACGGAACCATTCCGTATAGTTTGCGCCAGTCAACTTATTTTTTTCGAGGATCGAGAAAAGTGGATTACGCGAATTCATCTTATGAAATACTGAAAAGAAACAGACAAATATCAGTGATTGTTTAAGCAATTTACTAAGAAATAAAATAGGCGAAATTTATTTTATGAATCTCACTCCCACTATTTTAACGATTTTACTACCCTCTAGTGAAAACGGGAAACTGTTTTTCTTAGTGAGAACATGGAGTCCAATTGACAAACTATGGTCCCGAATAATATCAGCCAACCATAATTTTCAAAAGGTAGAGCCCAATTGCTTCCAAAGCAACCTCCACGTTTTTACCTCATGTCCAATAAGGGCCCAATAATATGCGCCGTTTATTGTGACATGTCAAGATGACCCATCAATATTAAGTTGTGATGGACGGTCGCCATGTGGATCCCCCAATAATATGAGCCGATCCCATGGGAGTTCCACCCAACTTACAACATGTGTCGATCCAATGTACAGCTTTCCGACGAACGGGCCCCCCCAATAATATGAGCCGGACCGTATCCGCGGGTAGCATCTCATACATTGATCGTTGATGGAAGGTAGGAACATTTAAACAAATTTAAATTTCCTTTATTTATCTTGATATCAATTTTAAATCATATTTAAAATGAGGGATTTTAATTATAAAAATTTGTCTCATCATTTTTAAAATTTTTGTATGCTTGTCGGATTCACACAATTTTGTCTAAAACATGCATACAACTATAATATCACATATTATATAGGATGATCGATTCCATTTCTAATCGACCCGTGGTTGCCAATCACGAGTCTTAGTCCAATCCTAGGTAATATGCAGTATGCAATGCAATCCTATTACATTGAGCTTCCAATTTACATTTCTTCTGTCTTTATTGTCTGCTGGGCCCACCACCGTCTTCAAATCTTCATCTCCCACTAAATCTAATGTATTTACAATAAATAACAATGACAAGTAGGGGATACATTTTTAAGGGGTGGAAATGGGCCATAAACCAAGCCCACTTTTATTACATATGACATTCATATTGGGCCATAAACCAGGCCCATTAATAAATCCAACAACAATAAAAACAAATGTAAATTCCTAACATACACCTACAAAATTGGTCATGGCAATCGATCATCCTTATCCAATAACATTTAATTCAAAATTAATTTATTGGATAACATGCAATGGAAATTTAAATTTAAAAGGATAAAATCATATTTCATACATAAAATCTTATTTTATATACAAAATCATATTTTATCTTTTTATCAAATAAAATCATATTTTCTCTATAAAATCCAATTTTATACATAAAATCATATTTTACTCAATATATCCATAAGATCATATCTTATCATCAATTGTACCAAAAATAATTAATTTCAAAATTCAATTTAACGGATAAAATATTTAAATTTTCCAAAAATTCAAATTTATCCAAAAATCAATTTTAAAATTTTCGGACTCGAACAATTCGATCCGACGCCTCGTGGACCAATCAAAACAATTTTCGATCGGACCAAAAATAGAATTTTAACATATTAAAATTTAATTTAAAAAATTAAAAATTAATTTTTCCCGCGGGCCGCCTGGGACATTCCCGGGCTGCCCGCGCCCTAATGGGGTCGGGCCGGGCAGCGCCGTGCGCCGCCCTGTGCAGCGCCCAGGGCAGCGCCGTGCGCTGCCCCCCCGGGCAGCGATCCAATCGCTGCCCAGGTTTTTGCCCGAAATTTTTTTTTTATTTTAAATATTTATTTTGTTTCAAAAACCGAGGCTTAAAAAATTTTTGTACAATCGATTAATTTAATCGCTTGATCTGAGCAACCTGGCTCTGATACCACTGTTGGAGAACGAGGCGATCAGATCAATTAGGATTGATACCCGGTGCAGCGGAAGTTTAAAATTTTTGTATGGAACGATTCCATAATAGGTATCAACCTTACGATTAAATTGTGTGTGTGTAAAAATTAAATAACGATTATAAATTTTTACCTCAATCTCGAATCGAGATTTTGGACACCAACAGATTGCTCTGCTCTTGTTGTATATCCATGGAACTGATGGACGAACTGTTCTTCAATCAGGTCCATGAACGGATATTTAATCCCTCTGATAGATTGCACTAGAAAATCTATCAGAAGTTTCTACGAAGAGATTAACGAATTTGATCTGTTAAACCAGACTGCAATTCAAAATTCACAGACTGGATTTTACCGAGCAGAGGGGAGAGGGGGTCGGCCACTTCAGAGAGAAAAATAGGGTTTTTTTCGAAAATTGTGACCTGTTGTGTGTAATTTCTGTACTGCAATAACTTATTTATAATGTAGGCCACTAACAGCTTAGGACCCATTAGTCATAAGTTCAAGCCCGACAAGCAAAGCCCGCATGTTCAAAAATTAATATAAAATTCATCGTGACTCCGATTGATAAACCGATTTCACCAATGTGCACAGAAACCATTTCTGCACCTTTTAAAGTCAAGATAAATTTTTCTGAATCCGAATTCAGTGATTTCAAAAAATGGCCATCCCTATGTCATTTTAGGAAATCTTACTCCTCTACTCTTAAATAAGAAGTCCAACTTTTTCGTTCATTAAATTTAACTCTTTAAATTTAACTATCTCAACGGGGATTAAAAATCCATTACACTGTGTGACCCTCAATGGTTCAGGGATACAGCTAGCCGTGGGCTCACAACTCCTTGTGACTCGGAACAACAATTTCCGACTTGCCCATCGAATCATGGTAAGAGCGCCTAGCAACATCGCCCCATGATTCCCTAGGTATCACTGATAGTGCCTACAAGAACCAATAGATTTTGGTTAGCGTACAGTACGGTCCCTTCATCCATATATCCCGATCGAATCAACAACCATTGGTATATCGAGAGTCGCTCGAGATTCGATAACTATGCAATACATCTTGAAGATCAAATAGTGACATCGCATGTGCTACTAAGAAACCATTTCTTAAATCACATCATGTACTCTGGCCAGAGATTCGTCACACTAATATCTCCTCAGATCGCATAGGATATCCACACTCGCAAGTATGTGGTGAATCCTTGACAACAAAGCATCGACTCCTATATGTGTTGTAACTGTACCCAATCCCGACACCTGATGACCCCAATAGAGTCGGTAAACGAGTCAAAGCACAGTACTAGCATATAGAGTCTCAATGATGTTTCAAGTAGTAAGGACTAATGGTGTACAACCAAAACCGCGGACTTTATCCACTCGATAAGTGATAACCACTTGGAAAGTCCGGATAGGGTAGTTCGATCATTCATCGTATGAATATCCATTTGCATGCTTCGAACATCTCCATGTTCCTTACCAATGAAACGTGGTACTCTGCATCGCAAATGCTAGTCTCAAACTCGAGCGATCCTTATCCTTATTATCGGACGGCTCAATCGACTAGGAACATTTTAGAATATACAGTGACTATAAGATGTGTTTCATGATAGACATCCCCATGTTCTACCACATCTTACATACACTATAGTATATTCAAGGTCTTTATCAAAACAACAATAGTATATCACAATATAACAATATGAAGAAAGATAAAGTCATTGCCATTAATAAAAGTGTAAATAATATTAAACAAAAGATTGTTTATACAAAGAGTCATCAAAGCCCTTAGCCACAAGTTGGCTCACCGGGCACCCACTCTTTCATCTGATCGTCTCATCGGATCGTCCGATCTCCGCCACGCGTCCAACCAATCGCATGCAACCATACACCTGTCCAATACACTGTTCGGGTCGTCCGAACTGGCTCTTCGGATCGTCCGAACATCTCCCGGATGATGTCACCAATGACGTATTATTTTGGGACAGCTGGCCGCATGAGTTCGGATAGTCCGAACCCACTTCGGACCGTCCGAAGTCTTCAGAGCCTCTTAAGCCTGGCTCCGTCCATGTTCGGATCGTCCGAACTCAAGTTCGGAGCGTTCGAGCCTGCCGAACCATATCCACCATTTTTGAGTGTCCTGGATCCATTTCTGGACTCCGTTAATTCATCTGGAATTTTCTTAATCATGTTTTACTTAATCTCAACATGAATATACAATTAATTACTCATTAATCGTTAGTTTTGGATACGGGCTACTACATTCCCACCACCTTAAAAGGATTTCGTCCTCGAAATCTAGAGTAAACCCCGGGAATATAGTATAAACCATTCGTCCAATTCATTAATAGTTCCGGTTCAAAACATCTTGTCAAATAACCTTTGACAATACCAAACCTCGCTAAACCTGCAGGGTCTGTTCATTCACTGAACCACATCAGATCATAAACTCGCACGCTTTTAACGATCACTCTGGAAATCATTGCCTTCTTATCAGCAATCCTGTGAGAATCGAGTAACACTACTGACTATCGTCAGTTATCCATCGATAACCGCAACAACACGGCACCTTCGGTCCAAATTGCCGACTGTATCAGCCACACTGCCTACAAATCTTAGCGATGACACTCCTGCTAAGATCGTAACTAGCCATCAGCTATTCTCTAGACATGCACGAACTCCATTGCTGCCCACGATAAAACCAGATACAACACATTGTATTTCACTGGTCTAACGGTAACATCGCATCCCTTGACGTTATCGCAAAGTTCTAAACAAATTGATCTAGATTTGACTTTCGGTCAAATCCTAGATATCCTTCTTCCAAGAACTCATGTGAGTTACTCTTTATCAATAAGGATAAAATATTTCTTCCCAAAACAGTACCCTATGCGAATAGAAATGGCAACTACCGGCCACCAGTTCGCAAAGCAATCGCATCACTGCCACCAATCTAACCATCTGAAATCCTCAGACTGATTGCGATAAACCTTGATCGGAATCCCGCTATCGTAGATAGCATCTACTCAATCGTATTAGTCATCCTTCCATGGATAACAACAAAATCCTGACAATTCCTGGCGTCATAGTACGTACCTTCAGAACTTACTTTTCCCAATGAATGTTTCCCAAAGAATACCAACTAAGTAAACAGATGACAAAATCTCTGCTTATTAACCCCAATTGCTACTAAATTCTTGTACACAATTTCTTGTTTTAATGCACCCTTCGAGGTCGTCGCCTTGAAATTCACTATCATCCAGCTGAAACTCCCAGATGGACCAACACCATCCTCAGCAGTAGTCTATATCAGATGCTTACTTCTATCTCGAAACTAGAGATAGTATCGACGAAAACGATTTCGATTAATCATGTTCCAGATAACAAAATCCTTGGCTCCCTAGCGGGGATAACCAAACGGATTCAACTAGATCCCGCACAAAATCTATCAATACTAGCGGCAATCCCGCTATCTCAACCTCTCAATGACACAGCATATCAGAACGCACTGGGATATCAGTGACAACAACCCTGCCAGACTCAGAAAAACAAGTTTCAGCTGCTGTCTCATCCCATGAAATGACTAATGCTAACTTGCTAATGCTCATTGAAATCCATAAGCACTTGTCGAACTGCCTCTCAAGAACAACTCTCGAGAAATCTGCTGGAAGCACCCCGAGCAAAACACTCTGACTAACAGTCTTCAAAATTCGTCCACTGACAAACCTGGGACAATTACTGAATCCTATTTACGCAAAATGGATAAATCATTGCTAAAACCAAGCAATGTTCAGATCAAATCCGTCAATGGTTGCCAAAGCAACGTTACCAATAACTACGATCACAAGAGCCAACTAATGACCACTTTCGTGATCCGCAGAATCCAAAAGTCTCGATTCCCGCATTCCTAGAGATCCCTTAGCGACTAAAGAATTTCCTAAATGCACTTGAATTGTTATATCAAAGCATACCATACTTAAAGTACCATTCCCAGTACTTCTTGATTCACTATATCCCATCTGTACCGATTGGAATAATCTGATCAATCAAATCGATATACTGTAGCTCTCGCCATGCCTGACGATATCAACCCTAATCAGACAATCACTGATCAATGAAACCCTCATGGCTCGATCAATATCGATGATCTCACTGCCACACGTCCGCATATCCCAAATACTTGGAATCAAAAGAATCACAGCTGATTCAATCACTCATCTTTGACAGAGTCAGACAACAGTTACAAGTAGTCACTAGTGCTAAACCTGCACCAGTCTAGACATACTATCACTGTCTATCTTCATCCAAGATGATCATAAGGACTTGTTAAACCCAAGCCGCAATACAAGTCCGAAATATTTCAACTATCGTTGAACATGCTCCTGATAACTATATCTCTTGCTAAGACTGCAACAACTCGAGACTGAGGTTACTTGTCGTGGTGTCCCACCTGAAATCACCACCAAGTGTACACTGGCATAAATCACGCTATCCTCACGCCTCAAATAGTCATGTAAAATCCTTAGCATCGGATATAATCTATCACTGAAGGAAACCATCATTGCTGAAAAATACTCATCCCCGAGTCAATGTTCCAGGAAGTTCACAAACCCATCTCCTGGATAGCCCCTATCACAAGAGCATCCAAACCCCGACTAGATCCACTACTCTAGCAGTATCCAATAGACTAAAACTATCTGCTCAGAGTACGCACTCGTCAAGGAAAATCCCTCCAAGACTGGTCCTTATGACAAAACTACAAACCAATATCTCTGACGACAGTCAGTCGATATCTAAACCGCTGATACCTAACCAGGCATCCAATCCAATGTCATACCCCGTCGAGACTGTTACCAAAACTCTAGACTAAGTAGCCTTCCCACCGCCAAATCCTGAAGCACGAAGGCTTTCAGGCATTCTCCGAAGTACGAAAGACTCCCAGAGTAACACTGGCATAAGGTCGCGCTCCATCATGTCTAGTCATGGTCATAGTCCACAACTCTCGGCATATACTCGACTTGGTATCCCGATGAAATCCCATCATCACGAAGTCTCAACCTATGAAGGTCAATCAGACTACTGTCCTAAGGAAACAACTTAGAACAAAAACTCAAAATTCCAAACAAGATCAATATTTCCATCCCCCCCAGATGAATTACTTCTGAAAGAGTGGGTGCCCAGTGAGCCAACTTGTGGCTATGGGCTTTGATGACTCTTTGTACAAACGATCTTTTGTTTAAAACAATTTACACTTTTATTAATGGCAATGACTTTATCTTTCTTCATATTGTTATATTGTGATATACTATTGTTGTTTTGATAAAGACCTTGAATATACTATAGTGTATGTAAGATGTGGTAGAACATGGGGATGTCTATCATGAAATACATCTTATAGTCACTGTATATTCTAAACTGTTCCTAGTCGATTGAGCCGTCCGAGAATAAGGATAAGGATCGCTCGAGTTTGAGACTAGCATTTGCGATGCGGAGTACCACGTTTCATTGGTAGGGAACATGGAGATGTTCGAAGCATGCAAATGGATATTCATAGGATGAATTATCGAACTACCCTATCCGGACTTTCCAAGTGGTTATCACTTATCGAGTGGATAAAGTCTCGCGATTTTGGTTGTACACCATTAGTCCTTACTACTTGAAACATCATGGAGACTCTATATGCTAGTACTGTGCTTTGGCTCGTTTACCGACTCTATGGGGGTCATCAGGTGTCGGGATTGGGTACAGTTACAACACATATAGGAGTCGATGCATTGTTGTCAAGGATTCACCACATACTTGCGAGTGTGGATATCCTATGCGATCTGAGGAGATATTAGTGTGACAAATCTCTGGCCAGAGTACTTGATGTGATTTAAGAAATGGTTTCTTAGTAGCACATGCGATGTCACTAATTGGATCTTCAAGATGTATTGTATAGTTATCGAATCTTGAGCGACTCTCGATATACCAATGGTTGTTGATTCGATCGGGATATATGGATGAAGGGACCGTACTGTACGCTAACCAAAATCTACTGGTTCTTGTAGGCACTATCAGTGATACCTAGGGAATCATGGGGCGATGTTGCTAGGCGCTTTACCATGATTCGTTGGGCAAGTCGGAAATCGTTGTTCCGAGTCACAAGGAGTTGTGAGCCCACGGCTAGCTGTATCCCTGAACCATTGAGGGTCACACAGTGTAATGGAGTTTTAATCCCCGTTGAGATAGTTAAATTTAAAGAGTTAAATTTAATGAATAATGAAGTTGGACTTCTTAAATAAGAGTAAGGGAGTAGGATTTCCTAAAATGACATAGGGATGGACATTTTTGGAAACCACTGAATTCGGATTCAGGAAAATTTATCTTGACTTTAAAATGTGCAGAAATGGTTTCTGTGCACATTGGTAAAATCGGTTTATCAATCGGAGTCACGATGAATTTTATATTAATTTCTGAACATGCGGGCTTTGCTTGTCGGGCCTCAACTTATGACTAATGGGCCCTAAGGTGTTAGTGGCCTGCATTATAAATAAGTTATTGCAGTACAGAAATTACACACAACAGCTCATTATTCTGAGAGAAAAAAATCGAACCCTAGCACTCTCAAAGAATTTTCGGCCGTCCCCCTCCTGCTCTGCCCGAGAAAATTTCGGTCTGTGATTTTGAATCGCAGTCAGGAATAACGAATCAGATTCGTTTAATCTCTTCGCAGAAAACTTCTGACAGATTTTCTAGTGCAATCTGTCAGAGGGATTTAAACCTCATTCGTGGACCTGATTGAAGGAGTTCATCAGTTCCTGGGAGATACAAGAAGCGCAGAGAAATCTGTGTGGTGTCCATTAATCTCGCTTCGAGATTGAAGGTAAAATTTAATTAATTGTTATTTGAATTTTACACACACAATAATTTAATCGTTGAACGGTTGATACCCACACCATGGAATTGTTCCATGATAAAATTTTTAAACTTCCGCTGCACCGGGTATCAATCGTGATTGATCAGAGAGCCGCGTTTTCCAACAGTGGTATCAGAGCCAGGTTGCTCAGATCAAACGATTAAATTAATCGATTGTACAAAAATTTTTGAGTCTCGGTTTTTGAAACAAAATAAATATTTTTAAATAAAAAAAAAAAAAAAAATTTCGGGGCAAAACCCGGGCAGCGATTGGATCGCTGCCTGGTGGGGCAGCAATTGTTGCTGCCCCGGGCGGCGCACGGCGCCGCCCAAAGGGGGCGCACGGCGCCGCCCACGGCGGCGCACGGCGTCGCCCAGGGGCGACGCCCAGCGCCGCCAGGGGCGACGCCCAGCGCCGCCAGGGCAGCGCTGGGCGCTGCCCAGCGCAGCGCTGGGCGCTGCGCAGAGCAGCGCTGGGCGCTGCGTAGGGCAGCGCTGGGCGCCGCCCAGGGCGGCGCACGGCGCCGCCCAGGGCAGCGCACGGCGCCGCTTAGCGGCGGCGCCAGGCGCCGCCAGGGCAGCAACTGTTGCTGCCCTAAAGGGGCAGCCGGGCTGCCCCGGCCCGCGCCCACGGGTGCGGGCCGGCCCGGGAGTGTCCCGGGCGGCCCGCGGGAAAAAAATTAAATTTTTTATTTTAAAATTAATTTTAATGTGTTAAAATTTTATTTTTGGTCCGGTCAAAAATTGTTTTTGATTGGTTCACGAGATTTCGGATCGAATTGTTCGAGTCCGTAAACTTTAAAATTGATTTTTGGATAAATTTGAATTTTTGGAAAATTTTAATATTTTATCCTTAAATTGAATTTTGAAATCAATTATTTTTGGTACAATTGATGATAAGATTTGATCTTATGAATATATTAAGTAAAATATGATTTTATCTATAAAATTGGATTTTGTAGATAAAATATGATTTTATTTGATAAAGAGATAAAATATGATTTTATATGTAAAATGAGATTTTATATATAAAATATGATTTTATCCTGTTTAAATTTGAAATGCCACTGCATGTTATCCAATAAATTAATTTTGAATTAAATATTATTGGATAAGGATGATCGATTGCCATGACCAATTTTGTAGGTGTATGTTAGGAATTTACATTTGTTTTTATTGTTGATTTTATTAATGGGCCTGGTTTATGGCCCGATATGAATGTCATATGTAATAAAAGTGAGCTTGGTTTATGGCCCGTTCCCACCCCTAAAAATGTATCCCCTGCTTGTCATTGTTATTTATTGTAAATACATTAGATTTAGTGGGAGATCAAGATTTGAAGATGGTGGGCCCAGCAGACAATAAAAACGAAGAAATGTAAATTGGAAGCTAATGTAATAGGATTGCATTGCATACTGCATATTACCTAGGATTGGACTAAGACTCGTGATTGGCAACCACGGGTCAATTAGAAATGGAATCGATCATCCTATATAATATATGATATTATGATTGTATGCATGTTTTAGACATAATTGCGTGAATCCGGCAAGCATGCAATAATTTGAAAAATTGATGAGACAAATTTTTATAATTAAAAATCCCTCATTTTAAATATGATTTAAAATTGATATCAAGATAAATAAAGGAAATTTAAATTTGTTTAAATGTTCCTACCTTCCATCAACGGTCAATGTATGTGATGCTACCCGCGGATACGGTCCGGCTCATATTATTGGGGGGGCCCGTCCGTCGGAAAGCTGTACATTGGATCGACAAATGTTGTAAGTTGGGTGGAACTCCCATGGGATCGGCTTATATTATTGGGGGATCCACATGGCGACCGTCCATCACAACTTAATATTGATGGGTCATCTTGACATGTCACTATAAACGGCGTCATATTATTGGGCCCTTATTGGACATGAGGTAAAAACATGGGGGTTGCTTTGGAAGCAATTGGGCTCTACCTTTTGAGAATTATGGTTGGCTGATATTATTCGGGACCATAAGTTTGTCAATTGGACTCCATGTTCTCACTAAGAAAAAAGTTTCCCGTTTTCACTAGAGGGTAGTGAAATCGTTAAAATAGTGGGAGTGAGATTCATAAAATTAAATTCGCCTATTTTATGTCTTAGTAAATTGCTTAAACAATCATTGATATATGTCTGTTTTTCTTTTCAGTATTTCATACAATGAATTCGCGTAATCCATTATTCTCGATCCTCGAACAAAACAAGTTAACTGGCGCAAACTATACGGAATGATTCCGGAAGTTGAAGATTGTCTTGACTTCGGAGAAGATGCTCTACGTGTTAGAGAAATCACCTCCGAAGGAAGCACCAGCTGACGTAAGTCCGGAGGAATTGGCCAAACTTGATACATGGTGGGACCATGACATCAAGACCAAATGCTATATGCAAGCCTCGATGTCTGATGAACTCCAGAGGCGATTTGAGGACACCGTGAATGCTGCTGACATTCACGCTCAACTCAAGGAACTTTTTGGGGCTCAATCGAGGGCTGAAAGGTTCGCTACTGTTAAGGAGCTAATGACGTGTCGCATGTGTAAGAGTGGGTGCCCAGTGAGCCAACTGTGTGGCTATGGGTTTTGTTGACTCTTTGTATAAACAATCTTTTGTTTAATATTATTTACACTTTTATGGCAATGACTTTATATTACTTCATATTGTTATATTGTGATATACTATTGTTGTTTTGATAAAGACCTTGAATATACTATAGTGTATGTAAGATGTGGTAGAACATGGAGATGTCTATCATGAAATACATCTTATAGTCACTGTATATTCTAAAACCGTTCCTAGTCGATTGAGCCGTCCGATAATAAGGATAAGGATCGCTCGAGTTTGAGACTAGCATTTGCGATGCTGAGTACCACGTTTCATTGGTAGGGAACATGGAGATGTTCGAAGCATGCAAATGGATATTCATAGGATGAATAATCGAACTACCCTATCCGGACTTTCCAAGTGGTTATCACTTATCGAGTGGATAAAGTCCGCGGTTTTGGTTGTACACCATTAGTCCTTACGACTTGAAACATCATGGAGACTCTATATGCTAGTACTGTGCTTTGACTCGTTTACCGACTCTGAGGGGGTCATCAGGTGTCGAGATTGGGTACAGTTACGACACATATAGGAGTCAATGCATTGTTGTCAAGGATTCACCACATACTTGCGAGTGTGGATATCCTATGCGATCTGAGGAGATATTAGTGTGACGAATCTCTGGCCAGAGTACTTGATGTGATTTAAGAAATGGTTTCTTAGTAGCACATGCGATGTCACTAATTTGATCTTCAAGATGTATTGCATAGTTATCGAATCTTGAGCGACTCTCGATATACCAATGGTTGTTGATTCGATCGGGATATATGGATGAAGGGACCGTACTGTACGCTAACCAAAATCTACTGGTTCTTGTAGGCACTATCAGTGATACCTAGGGAATCATGGGGCGATGTTGCTAGGCGCTTTACCATGATTCGTTGGGCAAGTCGGAAAGTGTTGTTCCGAGTCACAAGGAGTTGTGAGCCCACGGCTAGCTGTATCCCTGAACCATTGAGGGTCACACAGTGTAATGGAGTTTTAATCCCCGTTGAGATAGTTAAATTTAAAGAGTTAAATTTAATGAACTAAGGAGTTGGACTTCTTAAATAAGAGTAAGGGAGTAGGGTTTCCTAAAATGACATAGGGATGGACATTTTTTGGAAACCACTGAATTCGGATTCAGGAAAATTTATTTTGACTTTAAAACGTGCAGAAATGGTTTCTGTACACATTGGTGAAATCGGTTCATCAATCGGAGTCACGATAAATTTTATATTAATTTCTGAACGAGTGGGCTTTGCTTGTCGGGCCCCAGCTTATGATTAATGGGCCCTAAGGTGTTAGTGGCCTGCATTATAAATAAGTTATTTCAGTACAGAAATTAAACACAACAGCTCATTAATTTTTGAGAGAAAAATCGAAAACCCTAGTCTCTCTCAAGGATTTTTCGGCCGTCCCCTTCCTTGCTCTGCCCGAGAAAATTCCGGTCTGTGATTTTGAATCGCAGTAAGGAATAACGAATCAAATTCGTGTATTCTCTTCGCAGAAAACTTCTGATAGATTTTCTAGTGCAATCTATCAGAGGGATTAAACCTCTGTTCGTGGACCTGATTGAAGGCGTTCATCGGTTCCAGGGAGAGACAACAAGAGCAGAATTGTTCTGTTGGTGTCCATTAATCTCGTTGCGAGATTTGAGGTAAAATTTATTTAATTGTTATTTAAATTTTACACACAATAATTCAATCGTTGTATGGTTGATACCCACACCATGGAATCGTTCCATGAGAAAAATTTTTAAACTTCCGCTGCACCGGGTATCAATCGTAATTGGTCTGGGAACTCGCCAGTTTTTCCAACAGTGGTATCAGAGCCAGGTTGCTCAGATCAATCGATTGAATTAATCAATTGTACAAAATTTTTGAGTCTCGGTTTTTGAAACAAAATAAACCGCCCCTGGGGGCAGCGACCATCGCTGCCCCCTCCGGGCAGCGATCCAATCGCTGCCCGGGTTTCGCCCCCGAAAATTTTTTTTTTTTATTAAAAATTAATTTTAATATGTTAAAATTTTATTTTTGGTCCGGTCAAAAATTGTTTTTGATTGGTTCACGAGATTTCGGATCGAATTGTTCGAGTCCGTAAATTTTAAAATTGATTTTGGATAAATTTGAATTTTTGGAAAATTTTAATATTTTATCCGTAAATTGAATTTTGAAATCAATTATTTTGGTACAATTGATGATAAGATATGATCTTATGATATATTGAGTAAAATATGATTTTATTTGTAAAATTGGATTTTATAGATAAAATATGATTTTATTCGATATGGAGATAAAATATGATTTTATATGTGAAATGTGATTTTATATATAAATATGATTTTATCTTGTTTAAATTTGAATTGCCAATGCATGTTATCCAATAATTTAATTTTGAATTAAATGTTATTGGATAAGGATGATCGATTGCCATGACCAATTTTGTAGGTGTATGTTAGGAATTTACATTTTGTCTTTATCGTTGTTGGTTTTATTAATGGGCCTGGTTTATGGCCCGATATGAATGTCATATGTAATAAAAGTGGGCTTGGTTTATAGCCCGTTCCCGCCCCCTAAAAATGTATCCCCTACTTGTCATTGTTATTTATTGTAAATACATTAGATTTAGTGGGAGATCAAGATTTGAAGACGGTGGGCCCAGCAGACAATGAAGACTGAAGAAATGTAAATTGGAAGCATATGTAATAGGATTGCATTTGCATACTGCATATTACCTAGGATTGGACTAAGACCCGTGATTGGCAACCACGGGTCAATTAGAAATGGAATCGATCATCCTATATAATATGTGATATTATGATTGTATGCATGTTTTGACATAAATTGCGTGAATCCGGCAATGCATGCAATAAATTAAATATGATGAGACAAATATTTTTATAATTAAAAATCCCTCATTTTAAATATGATTTAAAATTTATATCAAGATAAATAAAGGAAATTTAAATATTGTTTAAATGTTCCTACCTTCCATCAACGGTCAATGTATGTGATGCTACCCGCGGATACGGTCCGGCTCATATTATTGGGGGGGCCCGTCCGTCGGAAAGCTGTACATTGGATCGACAAATGTTGTAAGTTGGGTGGAACTCCCATGGGATCGGCTCATATTATTGGGGATCCACATGGCGACCGTCCATCACAACTTAATATTGATGGGTCATCTTGACATGTCACTTTAAACGGCGTCATATTATTGGGCCCTTATTGGACATGAGGTAAATACATGGGGGTTGCTTTGGAAGCAATTGGGCTCTACCTTTTGAGAATTATGGTTGGCTGATATTATTCGGGACCATAAGTTTGTCAATTGGACTCCATGTTCTCACTAAGGAAAAAGTTTCCCGTTTTCACTAGAGGGTGGTGAAATCGTTAAAATAGTGGGAGTGAGATTCATAAAATTAAATTCGCCTATTTTATGTCTTAGTAAATTGTTAAACAATCATTGATATATGTCTGTTTTCCTTTTCAGTATTTCATACAATGAATTCGCGAAATCCTTTATTCTCGATCCTCGAACAAAACAAGCTGACTGGCGCCAACTATACGGAATGGTTCCGGAAGTTGAAGATTGTCTTAACTTCGGAGAAAATGCTCTACGTGTTAGAGAAAGCACCTCCGAAGGAAGCACCAGCTGACATAAGTCCAGAGGAATTGGCCAAGCTTGATGTATGGTGTGACCATGACATCAAGACCAAATGATATATGCAAGCCTCGATGTCTGATGAACTCCAGAGGCGATTTGAGGACACGGTGAATGCTGCTGACATTCACGCGCAACTCAAGGAACTTTTTGGGGCTCAGTCGAGGGCTGAAAGGTTCTCTACTGTTAAGGAGTTGATGACGTGCCGCATGCGTGAAGGGACTTCGGTCCGTGATCATGGGGTACGAGTGATTTGGCTCATACAGAAATTAGTGACCCTTGATTTGGTGTTGGAGCATGAACTCAATGTGGACTTGTTGCTTCTATCTCTTCCTTCCTCATTTGATGGATTCGTGATAAATTTTAATATGAACAAGATAGAGGCCACCCTTGAAGAGATGGTCAATATGCTCGTTACATATGAATCCACACTTAAGAAGGATAAGCCAGCTTTCTTGGTGGGCTCCTCATCTTCTGCTAAGAAGGGGCCAAGTATGAAGGGCAAGAAACGTTCTGCCCCACCCAAGAAAGTGGAACCCGAGAAGAAGCAAAAGACAAAGGCTTCAAACAATGGAAAATCCAAGGATGTTTGCCATTACTGCAAGAAGCCGGGTCATTGGAAGCGCAACTGCAAGGAGTATCTTGAGCAGTTGGGAACTGCAAAGGGTATGTTCTATATCGAAATAAACATGTCACTTAATACAACTTCTTGGGTATTGGATACCGGATGTGGATCTCACATTTGCAATGATTTGCAGGTGATGACAAGAAGTCGCAGGCTTAGAATGGGTGAGACCCAGCTGAGGCTCGGGAATGGTTCCAGAGTTGAAGCTACGGCCATTGGAGATGTTTGTTTGATATTGCAGAACGGTTTTAAATTATTGTTGAGAGATGTTTTATTTGTGCCAGATTTAATTAAAAACATTATT
Organism: Henckelia pumila; assembly: GCF_033568475.1. Taxonomy (NCBI): domain Eukaryota; kingdom Viridiplantae; phylum Streptophyta; class Magnoliopsida; order Lamiales; family Gesneriaceae; genus Henckelia; species Henckelia pumila. The sequence goes on along the minus strand of NC_133123.1, from coordinate 198,273,540 downwards.
TCTATTTCTATGCTTGATAGAGATGGTTATTCTTGTAATTTTGTGAATGGGATTTGCAGTATTTACAAGAATGAATGTTTAATTGGAAATGGACAACTTGAAAACGATCTATATAATTTAAAGCTAAAAGACGTTCCAGTGAATTGTATTGACAAACCGGCAACAACAAACAAAAGGAAAATCGATAGTCAAAACCCGGCAAACCTATGGCACGCTAGACTAGGTCATATTTCCTCAAGGAGGATGAACAAGCTAGTGGGAGAGGGCATGTTTGATATGTCTGATATTAACTCTCTACCTACTTGTGAATCCTGCCTAAAAGGAAAAATGACTAAATCTCCTTTTAAGGGGAAACCTGAGCGTAGTCAAAATCTGTTGGATTTGATCCATACAGATGTTTGTGGTCCATTTAGAGTTGGTACTCAATATGGCCATACCTACTTCATTACCTTTACTGATGATTATTCGAGGTATGGGTATTTATATTTAATGAAATATAAGTCTGAAGCATTTGAAAAGTTCAAAGAGTTCAAGGCTGAAGTAGAAAACAAGCTAGGTAAAAGTATTAAAGCACTTCGATCGGATCGAGGTGGAGAATACTTAAGTACCGAGTTTTTGGACTATCTAAAAGAGAATGGGATTCTCTCTCAGTGGACTCCTCTTATGACACCATAGCTTAATGGTGTATTGGAGCGTCGTAATCGAACTTTGTTGGACATGGTTCGGTCCATGATGAGCTTCACTGAGCTTCCACCTTCGTTTTGGGGCTATGCGTTTGAAACGGCGGTATTGTTGTTGAGCAACGTCCACACTAAAGCAGTGGACAAAACACCATACGAGTTATGGAATGGCAAAGCTCCTAAGTATTCGTACTTGAGGATTTGGGGATGTCCTGCTTACGTGAAGCGGACAGTGGGAGATAAGTTGGATAGTCGATCCAGCTTGTGTTATTTTGTGGGGTATCCGAAGAATTCAATCGGATATTATTTCTATTATCCTGCTGAAACAAAGGTGTTTGTTTCACGGAATGCCACCTTCTTGGAGAAGGAGTTCTTATTGGATAAGAAAGGCGAGATGATGGAACTCGAAGAAGTTCGAGAAGAACCCGAAATACAAAATAACAATCCTACACCTCAGGAACCATTGCTGGACACGCCTGCACCTAGAAGATCCGAGAGGACTTCTAGACCTCCAGTTCGATATGGTCTTCTTCTTGAAGAGGGTCAAGATGAACCCGACATTGGATGTGATCCAAGAAGCTTCAAGGAAGCAATTTCTGATGCGGATTCGAATTTATGGCTTGAAGCTATGCAGTCTGAATTGGATTCGATGCATACAAACCAAGTTTGGTCTTTGGTAGATCCTCCCGACGGAATTGTTCCAATAGGGTGTAAATGGATCTACAAAAGAAAGCTTGGGCCTGATGGTAAGATATTGACCTACAAGGCGCGATTGGTGGCAAAAGGTTATACTCAAAGGCAAGGAGTTGACTATGATGAAACCTTTTCACCAGTTGCTATGTTCAAGTCCATAAGAATCCTTATTGCCATAGCTGCATGGTATGACTATGAGATATGGCAAATGGATGTGAAGACTGCTTTTCTTAATGGAGACATTAAGGAAGAAATCTATATGAAGCAGCCTGAGGGGTTCACATCCATGGGAAGCGAGCATAAGGTATGCAAGCTCCAGAGATCAATTTATGGTCTAAAACAAGCATCAAGAAGTTGGAACCAGAAATTTGATGAAACAATTAAAGATTTTGGTTTCATCAAGAACCCGGAGGAACCTTGCGTGTACAAGAAAGTAGTTAAGGATGCGGTGACATTCTTAGTACTTTATGTTGATGACATCCTACTCATTGGGAATGATGTAGGGATGTTGCAGTCAACAAAGATATGGTTATCAGGTAGATTTTCGATGAAGGATTTGGGTGAGGCATCCTACATTCTTGGGATACAGATCTATAGGGATAGATCTAAGAGAATGATAGGACTCACTCAATCAACCTACATCGATACCATATTGAAACGGTTTTCAATGGATGGGTCCAAGAGAGGACATCTACCCATGTGTCATGGAGTTTCTCTATCCAAGTCTATGTGTCCCAAGACTGATGCAGAGATAGAGAATATGACACATGTACCATATGCGTCAGCTATAGGTAGTATCATGTATGGGATGATATCTACCAGACCGGATGTAGCATTTGCTCTGAGTGTCACGAGCAGATATCAGTCTAATCCTGGTCAGATGCATTGGAAAGCCGTGAAGGACATTCTTAAGTACTTGCGAAGGACTAAGAATATGTTCATGGTTTATGGAGGACGAGAACTCAAACTGGAAGGCTATACCGACTCTAGCTTCCAAAGTGATGTGGATGACTCGAAGTCTACCTCTGGATTTGTGTTCATGCTCAATGGCGGTGCTGTCTCTTGGAAGAGTTCCAAGCAGGACACCACAGCGGATTCCACCACTGAGGCTGAATACATTGCAGCATCAGCTGCTGCTAAAGAGGCCGTTTGGATGAGGAATTTCGTCCAAGAGTTGGGCGTCATTCCTGAATTTGTTGGTCCAGTCCCGGTTTACTGCGACAACACGGGTGCCGTTGCTCAAGCAAAGGAACCAAGGTCTCATCAAAGATCCAAACACGTACTGAGGAAATACCACATAATCCGGGAGATTGTGGAAAGAGGAGACATCAGTGTCGAACGAGTGGCCTCTGCAGACAATATCGCTGATCCACTTACTAAGCCTTTGCCAGGACCATTGTTTGACAAACATCGCGAAGCAATGGGTCTACGTAGTATGACTAGTTGGCTATAGGGCAAGTGGGAGATTGTAAGAGTGGGTGCCCAGTGAGCCAACTGTGTGGCTATGGGTTTTGTTGACTCTTTGTATAAACAATCTTTTGTTTAATATTATTTACACTTTTATGGCAATGACTTTATATTACTTCATATTGTTATATTGTGATATACTATTGTTGTTTTGATAAAGACCTTGAATATACTATAGTGTATGTAAGATGTGGTAGAACATGGAGATGTCTATCATGAAATACATCTTATAGTCACTGTATATTCTAAAACCGTTCCTAGTCGATTGAGCCGTCCGATAATAAGGATAAGGATCGCTCGAGTTTGAGACTAGCATTTGCGATGCTGAGTACCACGTTTCATTGGTAGGGAACATGGAGATGTTCGAAGCATGCAAATGGATATTCATAGGATGAATAATCGAACTACCCTATCCGGACTTTCCAAGTGGTTATCACTTATCGAGTGGATAAAGTCCGCGGTTTTGGTTGTACACCATTAGTCCTTACGACTTGAAACATCATGGAGACTCTATATGCTAGTACTGTGCTTTGACTCGTTTACCGACTCTGAGGGGGTCATCAGGTGTCGAGATTGGGTACAGTTACGACACATATAGGAGTCAATGCATTGTTGTCAAGGATTCACCACATACTTGCGAGTGTGGATATCCTATGCGATCTGAGGAGATATTAGTGTGACGAATCTCTGGCCAGAGTACTTGATGTGATTTAAGAAATGGTTTCTTAGTAGCACATGCGATGTCACTAATTTGATCTTCAAGATGTATTGCATAGTTATCGAATCTTGAGCGACTCTCGATATACCAATGGTTGTTGATTCGATCGGGATATATGGATGAAGGGACCGTACTGTACGCTAACCAAAATCTACTGGTTCTTGTAGGCACTATCAGTGATACCTAGGGAATCATGGGGCGATGTTGCTAGGCGCTTTACCATGATTCGTTGGGCACACTACAAGAAAAACGCAAAAAGACAACGGATTTTATCCGTTGTCGTAGGGGGGGATAAAACCGTTGTAACTGTAGGTGTTGTAAAAAGCATCCCCTACGACAACGGTTTATATCCGTTGTCTTTGGTAGCATACCACAACGGTTTTGCAACAGTTTATATCCATTGTCTTTGAAGGCATAAGACAACGGTTCTGCAACAGTTTAAATCCGTTGTCTTTTGAGGCATACAACAACAGTTTTTCACCGTTGTCGTTTACAGTGAAAAACCGTTGTCTTTAAGCTTGTCTTTTAAATAACAGGGCCTTCAACAACAATTTTACACTACATGCGACAACGGTGAAAATTCGTTGTCTTTTTTCAAATAAAAAACAAAAAAAAATAAATTTAATATACAAATTTTCAATATTATAAATCAATCAAAATTTAAAATTTCAAAAATAAAATTTAATATATAATTTTTCAGTATTACAAATCATTCAAAACTCTAATTCTAATTTAATGCATTCTAGAAAATAGATCTATGAACTAATCTTGAAAAAATTGAATAATTGAGAGAGGAAATATATATCGGAACAAAGACAGAAGCCAAACAGAAAGGAAGCATTATTTCTCGGCAAGCAGAGATGATTCCTCTTTCAATTCTTATCCAGCAGTTGGGACTTAGGAGTGTTGGCAGATCAGATCATTCAAAGTCTTGAGAAGGTTCTACTAGGACATACAAGAACCTTGGACTCCCGATTATCTCGTTGATGATTCGAGGTACACGTTTCCCTCAGGATGCACCCATCAATTTCTTAACCACAATGCTTCCATATTCGTGAATCGATAGGTCAGCGAAACTCCCTTTCAGTTCACTGTCCACTAAAAAAATTAGCATATGTGGTATCTCCATCAGTGCTACTCATCTCAACTAAAAGACTCGATCTATCCACTTATTTTTAGACCATTAACAGAATGCAAAAAAACTAATGGACACATCATACAGCAAATCTAGAGAACACACGACCAACCCTTAGTTGATATAGCACCAAACCTATAAACCCATACATCTTAACAAGATTAAAAGTATTACCTTTCAAGAAGAAAGGTTTCTTTTCATGCACGCTCTGAAACAAAAGTGAATTAGAAAATACAGATGCAAACAATTAATAGAAGCAAAACACATGTGGAGATAATCAATGACTTCGAAACTAGAATGAATATATAAATAGAAAACTAATTAATCGCAATCTCAATGTCGCCAGAGAGAAACACATGGACAGAAAATGGATTCGCAAATGAAACTAAAGCAAGGAGAAGAACTACGGCAGAAAAAAAATAACTACACTTTATTTTATCACCAAATACTACACAAACACAAAATAATAATACATAACAAATAAATATGAACTTAAAACCACCCATTAATCTCTTCTGATTTCAATTATGTAAGCTCGACCTCCAGTCAGAGGAGCAATTTACAAGCATCATTAGGAATCGAAATAACATCATTAAGATAGACAAACAAAACAGTCATAAAAGATTTTATACTTGTCAACTCTAAAGCCACACTAATATGAACACAATGAGATCCTGTGGATACAAAAATCACGGCAATGCCAATCCTAATACTAAACAACATTCTGTTCCCCCCAAAAAAATATCGCCAGACATAAACAATAACTTTACTAAATCATAGAAAAACACGCTACTAGCTTAAAGTTGAATTCATACAGTCAATCTATGCATACCATTAACTACTATAATTAGCCGGAAATAGCATAAAAAAATTAATAAACTCCCAGATAAACTGATTTGCGCATAAGAGAAAATTTTCGAGCAGAATACCTCATCTTAATAGGTACTCATATCCGTGTAGAAGTAGTGAAGTCCAATGAGATCCAACAGGGGCTTCGACTCAGTGGTACTGGAAATGTAATCGCATTTGGACAACGAAAGTGCGCAGTAATTCCCCAGCATCGTCAACGACTACCAAATCAGAAAGAAATCGAGAAAAAATTGAATTCAATAAGTGTTCGATCCACAATTGATTTCTCGGATGTCGAGATTAAGGGTACGCGAACAAAAAATCAATCGATTTAGCTAACTTCTTCGATTATTTCATTCCAGCTTGCCGCATGTATACCTGCTTCAAATCTTTCAGAGTTGGAGGTGGTATGGTCCGGAGATCCAGAACGAAGCATAGCATAACCATTTTCAGCTGCCTCTCGATTCAGTTTCCTCCACGGAGAAATGGCGAACGGTTGCTTATGTGCGCTCCATTGCCAAGGGGTCTCAATAGGCAGGCAGGGTTGGTCTACTTCTGCCTGATATACTTATATACCAATGGATAGGATAATACCTAAACCATTTAAAACCAACAACAAACAGAGGCCAAAAATTTCATGTAAAAGCTCAGGAATCTCTTTACAAACCATCCTATCAACCATCAACCAGAGGAATTTATACAACCTAATAAGCAGAAATCATTGATTGTACCAAGAAATAAAAAAATCAAAAAATTGCCATAAAAGTGGCACCAAACACAAAGTCGCATTAGAATTTGCAGGCTTATAATTTTCTCCTCTGGTTTATTTCATCCACTAATTCATAATACAATTATTTTTACCACAAAACACTTCATAAAGAGAAAACACGGGTGCACATAAATTATAAGTGGATACACAAAAAAACCCAGATGAAAAAGAAGCTTACAGAGCATTTGCATGCTGAATATCAGCTTCCAAAACCTTCAAAGAGTCTTTATATTCATAACAAATAAATATGAACTGATAAATGTGTAAATGACTGTATAACACTGAAGTTCTTTTACATGAAAAAGTAAACCTGTACTGAAGCTTTTTTACTTTCGAGTCAAATAGAAGCACTCAAGACACCCCAAAATATCATCATTCAAATTTCTAAGTAAGCAGCTGTTAAACAGTTGTCTAGTACTCTAGTAACTTAGCAAGAAACTGAACCAGAAGCAAAATTCAGGATATATATATTCAAGCCTAGGTGGATCTGTTGAGGATGTGATGTGATGCGAATATGCAGGAGTTTGGTTTATGCACCAAAGGTTTATGGCATTATTCACCTCATCTGATTATTAGCATAAGGAGAAGACTCTTCCAACCTAAGCGCTTGAGATTTGCTTGTCCATAGAGACTGCCTAAGTTTTCTTCTCATTTTGGTTTTCCCAGCCAAAAGATCCCAACCCAAGGCAGCTACCAGGGGTTGAAGCCAAGGAAACAACATAATAACCTAATGTGCAAAATTCAAGATATTAGAATACATATAGTGACCAGAATAAGAAAAAAATCACTGTAGGACCAAAAGTCATTGATGACTTCAAGTTTTCAACTCTTCGATAAAAAATAAAAATAAAAAATCATCTTATTTTTACTGTGGAAGCACGACATGTGGAAATTGTCCTAACACTATTTTTCCCTAAAGAGAAAGCCTTCAAACGGGATCATGCACAAAAGGTTCCTTCATTAAAACAATAAAACATAACTGGAGACCATGGGATATGTTTTTCTGACTCGTATCATAAGGCATGTGTTGGTTAATAGACAACAATAAAATCTATAATTGATGGTGTAAAAGTTAACACTTTAAGATGGAAAATTAATTCACCAATAGCAGTGTGTGGAAGCCTTGCACACGAGCATAATGATACAAGTCCCGCATGCAAGAAGCAGTGGCAATCTCCAGTGACAGTGATGAGTCATTTAAATTTGTCTCAAGTGTTGTTTTTGATATAAAGTTTGAAGGCGTTGAAAAGGAATAGGAATTTGGTTAGCTTCACACGCCTTATATGCCTCAATATATTCACAAATCAGGTCATCTTGAATAAGCTGTAAGACCAATCATCACACAAACTAATCCTTTCATGGTGATATAAACAAAAAAGTTTTAACGGCAAGTATGTAGGAAAATGCTTGAAGGTGAAAATAATATTGTCACATTGATCCCTGAAATTAGTATTGTATTCAACAAGATGTTCTATCAATGCTATAGTAGAATATTTCCTGGACATTACGCTTGTCAAAAGTTTTACTCAGTTATGGGCTCACTGCCAACAACAGTTAACCTGAAACATTGAATGCACAAGTTCATACGCATTTAACACTTATCAAATACATAAAGAGCAATTTACTAGTTGAAGTAAGAATTCACTCAGAAGTAAAACATGAATAAACCAGCGAAAAAAGATTGAAGCATAAAGTTAACCTGAAGCATCATCAGAAGGGGAGTGGAACGAGATGAAAGCGCTTTTGCATATATAGAGAGCAATTTTTTCCTCGTAGCATGTGACTTGTCTCAATAATCAACCTTACCTGATAAGATCGTCTTGAGGAGATCTTGCAAAACAATGCTATTGCAGAATAAAAACAGAGTAGCAGTAAATCACAATTGGCGAGTTAGAAATAGTGATTGAGAGAGAGAGAAACAAGCAACAAAGATCTTGTAGACAACGTAGGAAAAATCAGGAAATGCAAAACAAGGATGTACTCATCACCGTGCTCAACTTTAGCCAAGAGAACAAGGGTACACATACCGATACTCAGCCTCTTCAACTCCACATTCCAAACGAAGAAATCTAATGTGCAAAACTACACCATCCTCATCACCAATTCCCAAGCACTGCCTCATGGCATCCAGGTGTTCTACCGGCACGCACTTCAGCACCAACCAAAGCACCTCCTCCCCTACATTACACTCATGGTATCTAATGGTACGTCCACCTTTGAATCTTGTTTCTGGCTGAAACCCAGGGTACAAACAACTCATTTCTAAACACTAAAATTAAAAAAATTAACTCTGAATATTCAAAATTAATTTGAAAAATATTTTGAAAAAGTACCAATACCTCCTATCGGTTCAAACATGACACCTACAACCAATAATACAACTTATATCAATTATTGGAAATCCAATGAATCAAAATTCCCAAAATTTTAAGCCCTAGTTTTTGAATTTACCTTCAACAATGAGAATTTTAGTTCTTAAGTTCTGAAATAAATCTCCAAGCTTCCTAAAACGATGGTTCCAGGTTGTTTGGCGGTCGGCGACGGCGTGGCAGCGGCAAAAAACGGCCGACTCAAAAGATACGTTGGCAACAATAGGCGGCGATGGTCAAGGGTTGAAGAAAGAAAACGATCGAGAAGAGAGAGTAAACGCAGAAGAAAATAATCGTTGACCTGTTTCCGATGAACGATCAGCGAGCCGGAGTTGAGATAAGTCGAAGGGGGCTACGGGTAGGGTTTCCCTTTTCTTTCTTTATTTCTTAGTTCTATGAAAACTTACGTGTGTGGCTGTAGGCGCTATATATGCATATGTATATTTTTTTATTAAAAAAAATAAACGACAACGATTTGATAAAAGTGTTGTCTTAGATTACATAAAATGATAGAAAAATACAACGGTTAAAAAAACCGTTGTCGTAGGGCTCCAAAAACACGCACATAGACAACGGTTTTTATACATATAAGACAACGGTTTTTTAAAAACCGTTGTCGTTTTTATTAAAATAAGGCCAACGACAACGGTTTTTGTAAAAACCGTTGTTAAAGGCCAAAAGTCAACAGTTTATTTATAAAACCGTTGTCTTTTTAGTGTGGTTAATTAACATATTTGTTGTAGTGGCAAGTCGGAAAGTGTTGTTCCGAGTCACAAGGAGTTGTGAGCCCACGGCTAGCTGTATCCCTGAACCATTGAGGGTCACACAGTGTAATGGAGTTTTAATCCCCGTTGAGATAGTTAAATTTAAAGAGTTAAATTTAATGAACTAAGGAGTTGGACTTCTTAAATAAGAGTAAGGGAGTAGGGTTTCCTAAAATGACATAGGGATGGACATTTTTTGGAAACCACTGAATTCGGATTCAGGAAAATTTATTTTGACTTTAAAACGTGCAGAAATGGTTTCTGTACACATTGGTGAAATCGGTTCATCAATCGGAGTCACGATAAATTTTATATTAATTTCTGAACGAGTGGGCTTTGCTTGTCGGGCCCCAGCTTATGATTAATGGGCCCTAAGGTGTTAGTGGCCTGCATTATAAATAAGTTATTTCAGTACAGAAATTAAACACAACAGCTCATTAATTTTTGAGAGAAAAATCGAAAACCCTAGTCTCTCTCAAGGATTTTTCGGCCGTCCCCTTCCTTGCTCTGCCCGAGAAAATTCCGGTCTGTGATTTTGAATCGCAGTAAGGAATAACGAATCAAATTCGTGTATTCTCTTCGCAGAAAACTTCTGATAGATTTTCTAGTGCAATCTATCAGAGGGATTAAACCTCTGTTCGTGGACCTGATTGAAGGCGTTCATCGGTTCCAGGGAGAGACAACAAGAGCAGAATTGTTCTGTTGGTGTCCATTAATCTCGTTGCGAGATTTGAGGTAAAATTTATTTAATTGTTATTTAAATTTTACACACAATAATTCAATCGTTGTATGGTTGATACCCACACCATGGAATCGTTCCATGAGAAAAATTTTTAAACTTCCGCTGCACCGGGTATCAATCGTAATTGGTCTGGGAACTCGCCAGTTTTTCCAACAGCATGCGTGAAGGGACTTCGGTCCGTGATCATGGGGTACAAGTGATTTGGCTCATACAAAAGTTAGCGACCCTTGATTTGGTGTTGGAGCATGAACTCAACGTGGATTTACTGCTTCTGTCTCTTCCTTCTTCGTTTGACGGATTTGTGGTAAATTTTAATATGAACAAGATAGAGGCCACCCTTGAAGAGATGGTCAATATGCTTGTGACATATGAATCCACACTTAAGAAGGATAAGCCAGCTTTCTTGGTGGGCTCCTCATCTTCTGCAAAGAAGGGGCCAAGTATGAAGGGCAAGAAACGTTCTGCCCCACCCAAGAAAGTCGAGCCCGAGAAGAAGCACAAGACAAAGGCTTCAAACAATGCAAAATCCAAGGATGTTTGCCATTACTTCAAGAAGCCCGGTCATTGGAAGCGCAACTGCAAGGAATATCTAGAGCAGTTGGGAACTGCAAAGGGTATGTTTTATATTGAAATAAACATTTCACTTAATACAACTTCTTGGGTATTGGATACCGGATGTGGATCTCACATTTGCAATGATTTGCAGGTGATGACAAGAAGTCGCAGGCTTAGAATGGGTGAGACCCAGCTGAGGCTCGGGAATGGTTCCAGAGTTGAAGCTACGGCCATTGGAGATGTTTGTTTAACTTTGCAGAATGGTTTTAAGTTATTTTTAAGAGATGTTTTATTTGTTCCGGATTTAATTAAAAACATTATTTATGTTTCTATGCTAGATAGAGATGGTTATTCTTGCAATTTTGTGAATGGGATTTGCAATATTTACAAGAATGAATGTTTGATTGGAAATGGACAACTTGAAAACGATCTATACAACTTAAAACTAAAAGACGTTCCAATAAATCAACAAACAAAAGGAAAATCGATAGTCAAAACCCAGCAAACCTTTGGCACGCTAGACTAGGTCATATTTCCTCAAGGAGGATGAACAAGCTAGTGGGAGAGGGCATGTTTGATATGTCTGATATTAACTCTCTACCTACTTGTGAATCCTGCCTAAAAGGAAAAATGACTAAATCTCCTTTTAAGGGGAAACCTGAGCGTAGTCAAAATCTGTTGGATTTGATCCATACAGATGTTTGTGGACCATTTAGAGTTGGGACTCAATATGGCCACATCTACTTCATTACCTTTACTGACGATTATTCAAGGTATGGGTATTTATATTTAATGAAATATAAGTCTGAAGCATTTGAAAAGTTCAAAGAATTCAAGGCTGAAGTAGAAAACAAGCTAGGTAAAAGTATTAAAGCACTTCGATCGGATCGAGGTGGAGAATACTTAAGTACCGAGTTTTTGGACTATCTAAAAGAGAATGGGATTCTCTCTCAGTGGACTCCTCCTATGACACCACAGCTTAATGGTGTATCGGAGCGTCGTAATCGAACTTTGTTGGACATGGTTCGATCCATGATGAGCTTCACTGAACTTCCACCTTCGTTTTGGGGCTATGCGCTTGAAACGGCGGTATTGTTGTTGAACAACGTCCACACTAAAGCAGTGGACAAAACACCATACGAGTTATGGAATGGCAAAGCTCCTAAGTATTCGTACTTGAGGATTTGGGGATGTCCTGCTTACGTGAAGCGGACAGTGGGAGATAAGTTGGATAGTCGATCCAGCTTATGTTATTATTTTGTAGGGTATCCGAAGAATTCAATCGGATATTATTTCTATTATCCTGCTGAAACAAAGGTGTTTGTTTCTAGGAATGCCACCTTCTTGGAGAAGGAGTTCTTATTGGATAAGAAAGGCGAGATGATGGAACTCGAAGAAGTTCGAGAAGAACCCGAAATACAAAATAACGATCCTATGCCTCAGGAACCATTACCGGACACGCCTGAACCTAGAAGATCCGAGAGGACTTCTAGACCTCCTGTTCGATATGGTCTTCTTCTTGAAGGGGATCAAGATGAACCCGACATTGGATGTGATCCAAGAAACTTCAAGGAAGCAATTTCTGATGCGGATTCAAATTTATGGCTTGAAGCTATGCAGTCTGAATTGGATTCGATGCATACAAACCAAGTTTGGTCTTTAGTAGATCCTCCTGATGGAATTGTTCAAATAGGGTGTAAATGGATCTACAAGAGAAAGCTTGGGCCTGATGGTAAGGTATTGACCTACAAGGCACGATTGGTGGCAAAAGGTTATACTCAAAGACAAGGAGTTGACTATGATGAAACCTTTTCACCAGTTGCAATGTTCAAGTCCATAAGAATCCTTATTGCCATAGCTGCATGGTATGACTATGAGATATGGCAAATGGATGTGAAGACTGCCTTTCTTAATGGAGACATTAAGGAAGAAATCTATATGAAGCAGCCTGAGGGGTTCACATCCATGGGAAGCGAGCATAAGGTATGCAAGCTTCAGAGATCAATTTATGGTCTAAAACAAGCATCAAGAAGTTGGAACCAGAAATTTGATGAAACAATAAAAGATTTTGGTTTCATCAAGAACCCGGAGGAACCGTGCGTGTACAAGAAAGTAGTTAAGGATGCTGTGACATTCTTAGTACTTTATGTTGATGACATCCTACTCATTGGGAATGATGTAGGGATGTTACAGTCAACAAAGATATGGTTATCAGGTAGATTCTCGATGAAGGATTTGGGTGAGGCATCCTACATTCTTGGGATACAGATCTATAGAGATAGATCTAAGAGAATGATAGGACTCACTCAATCAACCTACATCGACACCATATTGAAACGGTTTTCAATGGATGGGTCCAAGAGAGGACATCTACCCATGTGTCATGGAGTTTCTCTATCCAAGTCTATGTGTCCCAAGACTGATGAAGAGATAGAGAATATGACACATGTACCATATGCGTCAGCTATAGGTAGTATCATGTATGGGATGATATCTACCAGACCGGATGTAGCATTTGCTCTGAGTGTCACGAGCAGATATCAAGCTAATCCCGGTCAAATGCATTGGAAAGCCGTGAAGGACATTCTTAAGTACTTACGAAGGACTAAGAATATGTTCATGGTATATGGAGGACGAGATCTGAAATTAGAAGGCTATACCGACTCTAGCTTCCAAAGTGACGTGGATGACTCGAAGTCAACCTCTGGATTTGTGTTCATGCTCAATGGCGGTGCTGTCTCTTGGAAGAGTTCCAAGCAGGACACCACAGCGGATTCCACCACTGAGGCTGAATACATTGCAGCATCAGCTGCTGCTAAAGAGGCCGTTTGGATGAGGAAGTTCGTCCAAGAGTTGGGCGTCATTCCTGAATTTGTTGGTCCAGTCCCGGTGTACTGTGAAAACACGGGTGCCATTGCTCAAGCAAAGGAACCAAGGTCTCATCAAAGATCCAAACACGTACTGAGGAAATACCACATCATCCGGGAGATTGTGGAAAGAGGAGACATCACTGTCGAACGAGTGGCCTCTGCAGACAATATCGCTGATCCGCTTACTAAGCCCTTGCCAGGACCATTGTTTGACAAACATCGCGAAGCAATGGGTCTACGTAGTATGACTAGTTGGCTATAGGGCAAGTGGGAGATTGAAAGAGTGGGTGCCCAGTGAGCCAACTTGTGGCTATGGGCTTTGATGACTCTTTGTACAAACGATCTTTTGTTTAAAACAATTTACACTTTTATTAATGGCAATGACTTTATCTTTCTTCATATTGTTATATTGTGATATACTATTGTTGTTTTGATAAAGACCTTGAATATACTATAGTGTATGTAAGATGTGGTAGAACATGGGGATGTCTATCATGAAATACATCTTATAGTCACTGTATATTCTAAACTGTTCCTAGTCGATTGAGCCGTCCGAGAATAAGGATAAGGATCGCTCGAGTTTGAGACTAGCATTTGCGATGCGGAGTACCACGTTTCATTGGTAGGGAACATGGAGATGTTCGAAGCATGCAAATGGATATTCATAGGATGAATTATCGAACTACCCTATCCGGACTTTCCAAGTGGTTATCACTTATCGAGTGGATAAAGTCCGCGATTTTGGTTGTACACCATTAGTCCTTACTACTTGAAACATCATGGAGACTCTATATGCTAGTACTGTGCTTTGACTCGTTTACCGACTCTATGGGGGTCATCAGGTGTCGGGATTGGGTACAGTTACAACACATAAAGGAGTCGATGCATTGTTGTCAAGGATTCACCACATACTTGCGAGTGTGGATATCCTATGCGATCTGAGGAGATATTAGTGTGACAAATCTCTGGCCAGAGTACTTGATGTGATTTAAGAAATGGTTTCTTAGTAGCACATGCGATGTCACTAATTGGATCTTCAAGATGTATTGTATAGTTATCGAATCTTGAGCGACTCTCGATATACCAATGGTTGTTGATTCGATCGGGATATATGGATGAAGGGACCGTACTGTACGCTAACCAAAATCTACTGGTTCTTGTAGGCACTATCAGTGATACCTAGGGAATCATGGGGCGATGTTGCTAGGCACTTTACCATGATTCGTTGGGCAAGTCGGAAATCGTTGTTCCGAGTCACAAGGAGTTGTGAGCCCACGGCTAGCTGTATCCCTGAACCATTGAGGGTCACACAGTGTAATGGAGTTTTAATCCCCGTTGAGATAGTTAAATTTAAAGAGTTAAATTTAATGAATAAAGAAGTTGGACTTCTTAAATAAGAGTAAGGGAGTAGGATTTCCTAAAATGACATAGGGATGGACATTTTTGGAAACCACTGAATTCGGATTCAGGAAAATTTATCTTGACTTTAAAATGTGCAGAAATGGTTTCTGTGCACATTGGTAAAATCGGTTTATCAATCGGAGTCACGATGAATTTTATATTAATTTCTGAACATGCGGGCTTTGCTTGTCGGGCCTCAACTTATGACTAATGGGCCCTAAGGTGTTAGTGGCCTGCATTATAAATAAGTTATTGCAGTACAGAAATTACACACAACAGCTCATTATTCTGAGAGAAAAAAATCG
This sequence comes from Henckelia pumila, assembly GCF_033568475.1. NCBI lineage: Eukaryota > Viridiplantae > Streptophyta > Magnoliopsida > Lamiales > Gesneriaceae > Henckelia > Henckelia pumila. The sequence goes on along the minus strand of NC_133123.1, from coordinate 198,258,223 downwards.
AACCCTAGCTCTCTCAAAGAATTTTTGGCCGTCCCCCTCCTGCTCTGCCCGAGAAAATTTCGGTCTGTGATTTTGAATCGCAGTCAGGAATAACGAATCAGATTCGTTTAATCTCTTCGCAGAAAACTTCTGACAGATTTTCTAGTGCAATCTGTCAGAGGGATTTAAACCTCATTCGTGGACCTGATTGAAGGAGTTCATCAGTTCCTGGGAGATACAAGAAGCGCAGAGAAATCTGTGTGGTGTCCATTAATCTCGCTTCGAGATTGAAGGTAAAATTTAATTAATTGTTATTTGAATTTTACACACACAATAATTTAATCGTTGAACGGTTGATACCCACACCATGGAATTGTTCCATGATAAAATTTTTAAACTTCCGCTGCACCGGGTATCAATCGTGATTGATCAGAGAGCCGCGTTTTCCAACAACTTCATCAATGGCACTAACCCAGTCAAACGACTAATTAGGTCAGCATTAGGAAGATACCTAGACTAACCCCATGTTAATTCATTACCGCTGGCTTACCCAAAATCCATGAGCTATCCTAGTTGATTAGCAATCAACTAATTCCAAGCCAAACGTTATAAAATTACTTTCAATCAATCACGAATTGCTGAATAAGTAACACATGTATCATTACTTTAAGTTTGTACAATTTTTTTATTACAATCCCATGTAATATCATTACAGTATTCCGAAAATACAACAACATGTACATCCAATAACTTGATATGATACAACTAAATTCTGATGATATATTACAACTGAAATACTGTTTACAAATACATCCATACATTATTTAAAATCATCGAATCCTGTCTTCGTCCCTTGAGCATGAATCTTCCAATTGACACACGCATCGATACAAGCATACTTCCGTCCAAGTCTCTCTACATGTCCTCCAGCGAAGAACTCCGGAGAAATGGCACGTGATAGCTAACCAGCTATGCTCTGCGTCAGTGCATGTCAGTCGACTTCTTCTGCTCACGATCTACCATCAGCGTTCTTCTTGTATCCAAATCATGCTTTTGAACATGAAGTTTTCCGTATGCCTACCAAAAGCATCGATACAAGCATACCGGCAAAACCATGTTCTGCACGAGTTTACAGACCTTACGCTCGAAACCTGTCATGCCTTAGGCACTCAAGGTATCTTCGGTGAAGGTCTATCTGACAATCTCTCCAGCTATGAGTGGAGAATCTTCAAGGACTGGAACCACATGGATTACTAAACACCATTCGTCCCAAAAAGCCCTCAGAGGTATCTGACGTGATATACTTGATCTTCTCTTCCAATCTTCCCTGGTTGGAATCCATATATTCTTCGATCAGCATTCCAATGCATCGAATGATGAACTGTCCACAGCAGTCAGTCTATCTATCAATATGCTACTACTGGTGTTCTCATCACTGCTGCATTCCTTATAGTAAAGACTTATGCCGCAAACCTCGGCAATGAAGAACCAAATCTTCTTTCGCTAGGCCTCAATCAATCCTACAAGGATAATCAAGAAGTCTTATTATCAATTTCCTAAGTCCCTTGCATGCAGCTCTGATACCAAAAAATGTAGCGACCGTCCCGGATCCACTACCAAATCAGAGTTAAGAGCATAATTAAGCATGCATTAAATAAAATCGCTGCGGAAGACTTAAATACAAGCAGACTGGCAGAATACAACCGGCTAATCAAACTCGATTTATACAACCCAATCGAATTTACTTAGATAAAAACCTACAGCTAAATACTACTGTCTTCAAGGTCACTGGCTCCTCCAGGCTCCTGGTGCTCAATCCTGTACCTACACCTGCCCCGTCGAATAGGGTATCCATATACACAGAAAGTATTGGACGTGAGCTCTAAGCTCAATACAAAAGCACGGATAAACATACAAATATGATGCATGCAAATGGCAGGGTATCCATATCTGGGATAACTGTATACAAACTGCTCAGACTGGCGCCTGGAATATAAGCTCGTCACATCGGGGTAGCTAACCACTGTGTGCACCACTCATTCCCGAATCACGGATGCGGACCATGGAGTCCTCGAGGTATCAGTACCTAAGGGTACTCGATATCAAACGTCCTAACAGGGTTGAGCAACCCTAACTGGCTCATCTCAAAAGATATACAGACGTACAGACACAAGATGATATGCACATGCCGCATAAAAATAATAACATGCAAACACATAAATGCAACATATAAGCATGCATATCCGCTAGCAATCTCAGTCAGTACTTACGTACCTTTCTAAGGCAGTCCTAGTAGTCCCACTCTAGGTTCCAAGCCTATCATCAAGTCTACAATGCAAATACCCATGCATCAAACAATAAGATCTAAAAGTCTTAACTAAGCTATTGCATACTCATAAATAATTTAAGAAGACCATAGCTATACCTGCGTCCGTCGTCAGCCCACTGATGGCGACTATCCTGCAACTAGGGGTACACCCCTGGTGCAGCTCCACAGCTTCGAGCACTGCTCCGCTACCCGAGAACTGCTCTGTTACTGTGTCAGACACTGTCTGACTATACTAAAATATGTTCCCTACTCCAACTCTAAAATAAGATTACCCAAAGCACTAAAATAGAGCCACGTGGGCAAAGGAGAGGAACTCGGAATTCGCACCAAATGAGGAGCTTGGACCTCATATTTATAGAGCATGTTCGAATCGTCCGATCCTGACTTCGGATCGTCCAAACTGCTTCGGGCCATCCGATCATCTCATCGGATCGTCCGATCTCCGCCACGCGTCCAACCAATCACATGCAACCATACAACTGTCCAATACACTGTTTGGGTCGTCCGAACTGGCTCTTTGGATCGTCCGAACATCTCCCGGATGACGTCACCAATGACGTATTATTTTGGGACAGCTGGCCGCATGAGTTCGGATCGTTCGAACCCACTTCGGACCGTCTGAAGTCTTCAGAGCCTCCGAAGCCTGGCTCCGTCCATGTTCGGATCGTCCGAAACTGCCGAACCATATCCACCATTTTTGAGTGTCCTGGATCCATTTTTGGACTCCGTTAATTCATCTGGAATTTTTTTAATCATGTTTTACTTAATCTCAACATGAATATACGATTAATTACTCATTAATCGTTAGTTTTGGATACGGGCTACTGCAGTACGAGTATGAGATATGGTAAATGGATGTAAAGACCGCTTTTCTTAATGGATACATTAAATAAGAAATTTATATGGCGCAGTCGAAAGGTTTTAAATTTGTAGGAAAACTTTGCAAACTTCAAAGATCCATTTATTGGCTTAAACAAGCATCCAAAAGTTGGAATATCCGATTCTATAGCACAATCAAAGAGTTTGGTTTTGTTAAGAATGTGGAAGAATCATGTGTATACAAAAAGGTTAGTGGGAGTGCTGTAACGTTCTCTTTGGGAATGATGTAGGACTTATGCAATCAACTAAAGTATGGTTATCACTAAATTCTTCATGAAGGATATGGGAGAAGCATCTTACGTATTGGGAATACGGATCTATAGAGATAGATAAAAAATATTGCTTGGACTGTCCTAATTCTTGTACATAGAAACCGTAATGAATCGGTTTAGCATGGAAGAACCAAGAGAGGGTTCTTTTCAATGTGTCATGGTGTTTCACTCTCGAAGTCTATGTGTCCAAAGACGCCTAGAGAGACTGAAGCAATGACATGAGTACCTTATGCTTCTGCGATTGGAAGCATAATGTATGACATGTTATGTGCAAGACCTGATGTTGCACATGCTCTGAGTGTCACGAGCAGATATCAGTCTAACCCTGGACAATCGCATTGGAAGTCTGTGAAAGATATCCTGAAATACTTACGAAGAACTAAGGATATGTTCATGGTCTATGGGGGAGGAGAATTGAAGCTTGAATGCTTCACGGATTCGATCTTTCAATCTGATGTGGATGACTCAAAATCAATGTCTGGGTTTATATTCATGCTTAATGGTGGTGGTGTATCTTGGAAGAGTTCCAAGCAAGAAACTACTACGGATTCCACCACCGAAGCTGAATATATTGTGGCATCCGATGCTGCAAAGGAAGCTGTTTGGATAAGGAACTTTGTCCAAGAGTTGGGTGTCGTTCCTAGTGCTGTTGATCCAGTCACAGTGTACTGCGACAACAATGGAGCCATTACACAAGTAAAGGAACCAAGATCTCATCAAAGATCCAAGCATATACTGAGATGGTTCCATCTAATCCGAGAGATAGTTGGAAGAGGCGACGTAGTGATCGAGAAAGTCGCCTCGACAGATAATATATCTGATCCACTAACAAAAACTTTGCCAGGAACTGTATTCAAAAGACACCGTGAGACGATGGGCTTAAGACATGAGCAGTTGGCTATAGGGCAAGTGGGATATTGTTAGAGTAAATGCCCAACAAGCCAACTTGTGGCTGTCGGTTTTATTTATTTTGACATGTAAATATTCTTTATTCAATTTAATGATTACTTTATTGGTATTGCTTTATATTTATACTCATGTAACAACATTAATATAAAGACCTTGAGATTACTATAGTCCATGAGAAATGCGATTTCGCAATTGTTGGTAATCATGAAACACATTTCTCAATGACTGTAGTCTCTGAATTAGTTCCTGGTTGATGAGATCTCAAGAAGAAAGATATTGACAACCTCGATTGAGACAAGTATTCGAGTCATGTTGATGCTACGTTTCATTAGCATGGATGTAGAGACATCCTCATACTCGAATAGGTGCTTATTGGATAAGTATACTGAACAACCCCCACATTAAATTCTCTAAGTGGTTACCACAAGTCTAGTAGAGAATTTATAGTCACAGTTGTGCACCATTAATCCTCACGACCCAATACACCACTGTAGCTCTATCTAATGAGCACTGCATTGTGACTTGTTTTCCAACTCCTTGAGGGTCATAAGGTGGCAAGTTCGATACATTGTAAATTGGATAGGAGCTTGTGCATTGTAGTTGGGAATTCGGTTGCTCACTTTTAATAGTGGATGTCTTATGTGTTCTATCAAATAAATATCTCAAGGAATCTCTGGCCAGAGTAGAATGAATGTTTTAGAGACAAGAGTTTCTCCAGTTACATGCAAATGAGATATGGCATGTTGGAACGTATACATAGTTATTGAAATCAATTGGGGTCTTGTAGCAACCCAACCCGGATCCACTACCTAATCAGAGTTAAGAGCATAATTAAGCATGCATTAAAATAATTTGCTGCGAAAAACATAAATAAAAGCAGACCGGCAGAATACAACCCATTAAACAAATTCGATTATACAACCCAATCGAATAAATAAGCCTCTAAGGGCAAAACCTACAGCTAATCCTGCTGTCTTCACTGGTCACTGGCTACTCCAAGCTCCTGGAGCTCAATCTTGCACCTACACCTGCCCCGTCGAATGGGGTGTCCAGATACACAGAAAAGACTGGACGTGAGCTCTAAGCTCAATACGAAAGCACGGGTAAAACATACAAATATGATGCATGCAAATGACAGGGTATCCATATCTAGGATAACTGTATACAACTGCTCAGTAATGGCGCCTAGGACATGAGTGGTACAACCCGGGGAGCAAACCTTGCTTACAATGCTCATTCCTATAGGACGTGGACCGTGTCCCCCAGATGCTAGTAACCCATAACCCGTCGGTCACTGGGCACTAGACATCAACCGTCCAAACAGGGCTGAGCGGCCCTACATGGCTCATCTCAAAAGATGGACAGACACAATATGATATGCACATGCTGCATAATAATATGACACACAAATGCAACATATAAGCATGCAAAAACCCGCTGGCTATCTCAGTCAGTACCTACGTACCTTTCTACAGGTAGTCCTAGCAGCCCCACTCTAGGTTCCAAGCCTATCATTAACTCTACAATGCAAATACCCATACATCATTTAATAAGCTCTAAAAGCCTTAACTAAGCTATTGCATACTCATAAATAATTTAAGGAGACCATAGCTATATCTTCTTCCGTCGTCAGACCGCTGATGATAATTGCCTCAAAACTAGGCCATAGCTCCGCTACGACGCCTGGATCGCTATGCCACTTCCGTATTCCCCATTGGATGCCTAGAAATCCCTAGATATGAGTTAGAAGGCTAAGGAATTGAGAGAGAATAGAGGAAATGTGCACTTGAAAATGAAATCTCGGCCCCCTATTTGTAGGCGAAGTTCGGAGCCTCCGAACCCGGTTCGGACCCTCCGAACACAATCGGAGCCTCCGATCCCACCTTCGGAGCATTCGATCGCCCGATATTACGTCAGCCATGATGTCACCTTGCTAATGTAAGCGATGACATGTGCCCTGGTCCCGATCGGACATTCCGATCTTGTCGACGGAGCTTCTGATCCACTTTGGAGCCTCCGATCCTGAGTTCGGATCCTCCGATCCAGTTTGGAGCCTCCTGACTTGGTTCGGAGCTTCCGAACCATCCGAACTCTCTGAACCTTCCCGGCTATTTTGAGTGTCCTGAATCCATTTTTGGACTCCGTTAACCCATTAGAAATTTCCTTAATCACATTTTACTTAATCCAAACATGATTACACGATTAATTACTCATTAATCGTTAATTCAGGATACGGGTCACTACATTCTCCCCACTTAAAAGATTTCTTCCTCGAAATCTAGGGTAAAACCTCGAGAACATAATAAAGATCCTTGCTCGAGTGTCTGGTCAAAATAGCTTCCGACACACTCAGCCTCTTGTCGAATTCTCTGTAAGCTCCATTAATGCTGAACCGCATTAACATTATCCCAACTGAAGATTACTGCGCTACTGGTCGACAGTCGAACTCCTCTGGCAGTAGCGTATCACAACACTGGTACATCTTCCATTCTGACCACGATCTCCCTGATCACGAAGGATACAAACACCCGATTGATAAAGATCATCGTCCCAAGGAAAAAATCTTATACTGACGAAGACCAAGTCATAACCTGACTGGCTTACGATATTCGTCGAATCACTAATCGAATCTAACCATCTAATGGTTCCAAAAAGTTCTCTATGCACAACACTCCTAGTCAGGAAACACTAATCCCAACACTGTGCTGACACAATAAACCCGAATTTCTCCTCAAGAGAATTCAGTTGACACAGGGTCATACTACAACATAACTGCTTCACATGATTCCATAGACTGATCATCCTTCCATGCTCCATCGAAGCAAACAAACTTTCCAAGAAATATTGGGAACTCAGTCCACTATGTATAGTGCGAATCACAGTTCATGTTTCATAGTATGACTCAGCACTGTGCCCTGATGAAAGCCATCATTGCTCGCAATAATGACGCTAAGTCATCTCCTAGCCGTTGGTCTGCGAAGCCCCACGTAATCCAATGGAAATCATCACTCCTCTGATGATCTACATCATCTCGACCATAGGTTATTCACCTCATGAATTTCCAATCGCTGGACATCCTCCTGATAGTTATACATACTCGCAATCACTGTGCACATATCAAGACTAAGGCAAGCTCCCACCAAATGCTCAACTGGGACATTCCATAGTGCACAGACATATGGAAATGCTTCATGTTCCGTCTCGAAACTCAAAAGTCATTGCACCATGTATAACTCACCTCGGAGTCTCTGATGATACCATCATAGCTCATACCAACCTCCCAAGTTTGAACATAATGATCCTGGAAACTAAATCCCAATGGATTCTCGACAGTAAAATCGCTCCCTTGTTGAACGCATCAGCCTTAGCACTGAAAGGACTAATTCAATGATTCCCTGGTCACTCTGGGAAACACTTACGCTCAAAGTAACTTGTCACACAACACCTTTGACTGTCATCATTGCTGAAACACAATATCCTTGACAAACAGTCTGCACGGATGTGGCTTGCCGACTGGAAAGAACAAAGTTGCTTCATCGCTACCTTGCGAAGTCTTCAATTCCCACAACAATCTTGTTGGCCACTAAGTCAATCAAATACTGCCTCGATCATTTCCATGATCTCACACACCACACGCTGAAAATTAGTGACACACCCTGCTGGATCTCGAGAACTAGATCCCAGCTAATGTCACACCTCACGATAAAACCACTGATGTTCATACGAATACACAATTCTTGTTGGGTCTCAAACCCAACGGTATTCTAAGACATCATCACAAGAACACTATCCGGGGAGTTACCAATTCCTTCGCTTGTTTCTTCTGTCAAGTTAACACCTAACTTGACCATACAAGTCAATTGTAATCTTTTGGTAGATTCTTCTCTGGCAAACCTAGAGACTCAAAAGCATCACCTTGCTCCGAGACTGTATCAAATACTCATCTCCTAAGCACTAAGCGACAAAATACTATCCCAAGTATTTATTAATTGATACACCTCGATCATAGCTGATTGGCTCCACCAATCGAACTCGTCGATTTACTTAGGCTCGCATGCATCAGATCAAAACACCACTAATCATCAACACCTATGTGGCTCGATCAATAACCATGACTCAGCTGCCACGAAGAATTATTTCCAAACACTTGGAATACTCAAATCGCTCTGGTTTCAACACACACATATTTGATAACCAGAAAATAGCTATTAGTAGTCTATCGACACAATTTCGTGCCTTACTACTGACAGCAGCCTCGTACATCGGACTTAATCAACCTAACTCTGACAGAGTTAGCCCATAGCCACTAGTAGTCATTAGCACAAATCCGATGCCACTTTAGCATTATCAATCATTGTCTTGTTCACCCAAGGCGAACATCAAGACGAACTAAGCCCAAGATTTGCTCGCGATCTATCAACTTAGACCATTTCCATCCCATGGAAAATTCTACACTCAACCTATGAAATATCAGACAGTACTTAGTGCAAACACTGAACTCACTATCCTTGCCTCGTTCATTCAGGATGAACGCCACGGTTCCTCAAGTCCAAAAATATTACACTAAAGAATCCCAAAGATTCTAACAATCTCCAGACACGCTCCTGATTATATTCCTCGCTAAGATTGTGCAACAATTCAAGACTAAGGTAGCTTACCTCGATAACCCACCTGGACAACCACCAAGGCTTCACGGGTATAGGCCATGCTCCCCTCACATCTCAAATAGTTCTGTACAATTCTTAACATCTGATATAATCCATTACCGATGAAGTCAATCATCATGGAGTAGTCCTTGTATTCGAGTCAAGGTCTCGAAACTGTATCCATCCAGGATCTCGGATAACTCTTAACACAAGGAAACCCTAATTGCAACTCTGATGACAACCCCTAGTCATTGCTGGTAGAAATCCGTCCACCTACTAGATCCACACGTCTAGCAGTAACTTAAAGGTTAAAACCCATTTGCTCACAGTACACACTTGTCAAGGAAATCCCTCCAAGACTGGTTCTCACAGCAGAATACTCCCACTAGTATCTCTGGCACACCAGACGATATCGAACCATCGATATCGAACCTGATATCTAATCCAAGGCCATACCCTGTTGTGACTGTTTCCAAATCCCTAGACTAAGTAGCCTTCCCACCGCCATCTCCTGAAGTACAAAGGCTCCCAGGTAACGCTGGCATAGGGTCGCGCCCTATCACGTCTAGTCATGGTCATATTCCACAACTCTCGGCATACACTGGACCTAGTATCCCAATGAAAACCCATCATCACAATTCCAAACCTAACAAAGGTCAAACAGACTAATGTTCTAAGGAAACAAACCTAGAACAAAGCCCAATGTTCTAAACTGAACAATACCCTTAATGCCTCTAGATGAGTCCACTCATCCCTGACACTATCTTAGCCTTATGACTAACTAGGTCAATTCTTGGAAAACACCTAGACAAACCGCAAGTCAAACAATCACAGTTGGCTCAATCCACCCATGTGCTGCAATAGTTGAACACTAATCAACTAAAACCATGCCAAACTTAGCAAAATCACTTTCAATCATTCAAATATTGCTGGATAAATAATACATGTATCATCGTTTCAAGTTATGTACAATTTCTTGATTACAATCCCATGTAGTACAATTACAGTATTCCGAATACAACAAAATGTACAACCAACAACTTGAATGATACAATCTGAGTCTGATGATTCATTACAACTAAAATACTATTTACAACTACAACAATACAGTATTTAAAATCATCGCACTCGTCTTCGGTTCTTGAGAATGAAGCTTCTAATCGATACACGTATCAATGCAAGCGTACTCCCATCCAAGTCTCTCTACATGTCCTCCTGCAAAGAACTCTGGAGAAATGGCACGTGATAGCTAACCAGCTATGCTCTGCATCAGTGCATGTTAGTCGACCTCTTCTGCTCACGATCTACCATCAGCATTATTCTTGCATCCATAACATGCTTTTGAACATGAAGTTTCCCGTACGTGTACCAAAAGCATCGATACAAGCATATCGACAAAGCCATGTTCTGTATGCATTTAATGACCTTACGCTCGAAACCTATCATGCCTTAGGAACTCGAGGCATTCCCTGAAGAAGGTCAATATGACAATCTCTCCAACTACGAATAGAGAATCTTTAGAGTAGTGTCATCATGGTGATGACTGTACAGATGCAAACATAAAGTAAGTCCCCACCAATCCTATGCCACTGCCTCTGGTATCCGGTACTCGATCCAAAGCTAGGATCCACATGAGTAGAAGTCTCGACAGCTCGGACACTATCCATCGCTGCTGTCCGCACTTGCTGGAATCCCATAGGCCAAATCTTCAGAAATCCTGCCGATGATGATAATATTTGGTCAACCTAATCGCCGCATCATCACCTCTTCCAAGGTCTCATCAATACTATAAGGATAACCCAAAGCCTTAATACTATATCCCAAGTATCTTTCATGCATGCTCTGATACAAATAAATGTAGCGACCCAACTCGAATCCACTACCTAATCAGAGTTAAGAGCATAATTAAGCATGAATTAAAATAAATCGCTGCAGAAGACTTAAATAAAAGAAGACTGACAGAATACAACCGGTTAAACAAATTCGATTATACAACTCAATCGAATAAATAAGCCTTTAAGGCAAAACCTATAGCTAATCCTGCTATCTTCACTGGTCACTGGCTACTCCAAGCTCTTGGAGCTCAATCCTGCACCTACACCTGCCCCGTCGAATGGGGTGTCCAGATACACAGAAAAGACTGGACGTGAGCTCTAAGCTCAATACGAAAGCACGGGTAAAACATACAAATACGATGCATGCAAATGACAGAGTATCCATATCTGGGATAACTGTATACAACTACTCAGTAATGGCGCCTAGGACATGAGTGGTACAACCCGGGGAGCAAACCCTGCATACACTACTCATTCCTAGAGGACGTGGACCGTGTCCCCCAGATGCTAGTAACCCATAACCCGTCGGTCACTGGGCACTAGACATCAACCGTCCAAACAGGGCTGAGCGAACCTACATGGCTCATCTCAAAAGATGGATAGGGACAATATGATATGCACATGATGCATAATAATATGACACACAAATGCAACATATAAGCATGCAAAAACCCGCTGGCTATCTCAGTCAGTACTTACGTACCTTTCTACAGGCAGTCCTAGCAGTCCCACTCTAGGTTCCAAGCCTATCATCAACTCTACAATGCAAATACTCATGCATCATTTAATAAGCTCTAAAAGCCTTAACTAAGCTATTGCATACTCCTAACTAATTTAAGGAGACCATCGCTATAAATGCTTCCGTTGTCAGCCCGCTGATGATAATTGCCTCAAAACTAGGCCACAGCTCCGCTACGACGCCTGGATCGCTATGACACTTCCGGATTCCCCATTGGATGCCTAGAACTCCCTAGATATGAGTTAGAAGGCTAAGGAATTGAGAGAGAAGAGAGGAAAGGTGCACTTCAAAATGAAATCTTGGCCCACTATTTATAGGCGAAGTTTGGAGCCTCCGAACCCGGTTCGGACCGTCCGAACACTATCGGAGCCTCCGATCCCACCTTCGGAGCATCCGATCACCCGATATTACGTCAGCCATGACGTCACCTTGCTGACATAAGCAATGACGTGTGCCTTGGTCCCGATCGGACCTTCCGATCTTGCCGACGGAGCTTTCGATCCACTTCGGAGCCTCCGATCCTGAGTTCGGATCCTCCGATCTAGTTCGGAGCCTCCTGACTTGGTTCGGAGCTTCCGAACCATCCGAACTCTCGGAACCTTCCCGGCTATTTTGAGTGTCCTGAATCCATTTTTGGACTTCGTTAACCCATTAGAAATTTTCTTAATCACGTTTTACTTAATCCAAACATGATTACATGATTAATTACTCATTAATCGTTAATTCAGGATACGGGTCACTACAGGTCTCGACAGACCAATGTCCTAGATTCAATCGGGACATATCAATTGAAAGGATCGTAATGCATGTTAACTGTAACTGAAGGTTCTTGCATGCACTATCAGTTTGTATCTAAGGGACCGTGACGCAATGTTGCTAGGCGCTAATCACGATTTAGTGGGTTGACTCGAAATGAGTTTGGGCATCGATAATTAAAAGAGTTTAATTAATCGATGAGGACAATTAGGGTATGTCCGCAAAAAATTAAATATGTTTAATCTAAAAGCACAAAGAGTTGTGATCCCATGACTAGCATACACCTGAACCATTGAGAGTCACACAAATACAAATTGTGATCTACTCGAACAAGATAATTAAATTCAATGGGTTGAATTTAAAAGTTAATATGATTAAATTTATAAGCTTATAATTCAGATTATGAGCTAATTTATATTGACACAAAAAATCAAGAAGTTTTATTTTGAAATTGCTTCCGTGAAAATATCGAAATGTATATTGTCATAACGAGTTTATATACTCGTCATGAAAAATAATTTTGATTTATTTTTGGACTACAATACAAGAGTTATGAAATATTTTGTGATAAATATTTTAATTAATTTTTTGAGATACTATTTGGATAGTATTTAATATTAATTAAACTATCGTAATATATATATATATATATATATATATATATATATAGATTCTAATTTCTTTATCTTGTTTCATATGATATGTATATAATGATAATATGATTATCATTAAGTTATTATAATTATTAATTAATCTATATATATATATAGTGTATATATATATATATATATACATATACACGAATGTATATAAAAATGGTAAAATATATTTTATTTGTGAAATTAAATATTTTATCTTAAGTAATAATTAATGATAATGAGATTATTATTATATTATTACTAATAACAAGTTAATGTATATATATGTACACGAATGGAGGCTTCAGAACAAGTGGAGATTTTCACAATTCAGAATCGAGAATTTGCAATTGCGAATTCAGTTCTCGGTTGAAAATTAAGATTTTGGTTTTTCGTGTTCTTGATACAATCTATATATCGTTTCGACCGTGGTTTCGATATGATATTAGATTTATTGTTCGTATAATTCGAATAGTTGTCTAGTGCCAATTATTCGTGGTAGATCAAATGGGTGGTGGACCGGATTTTTGACGGTTACGACAAAGTCTACAGTTGGGGTCAGATTGGGATAAGACAAGAGTATCCATCCACGACTGAAGGTCGTGTGATAATCTCTTTTCATGCATTCAATATATTTTATGCATGTTATTTTATGAATCAAAGCCAAACCACGATTGTCTCCCGGATAGATAGATTGAAAAAAATTTTAAATTTCCGCTGCGTTTACGATGCGGGTTCCGGAGAAAACCAAATAGATGTGACATGGAAAGAAATTTTCCAGTATTGCGAGTTCGATCCTCGTGTGGAGCATATTTCATGTTGAAATATTGTGAGGGTATCCTCTGGGTTGGTCATGTTGCTCCCTCCCTCATGTTTCTGCCGCTCGTGCACATCCCTCGATTTAACACCTGATATGGATGATGTTTTTTTCTTCCAAGATCTAATTCAAATATATCAGTTTGAGGATATCCCCTAAGACGAAAGCATATACGAAGAAAAAATATTATTTAGTCAAGAAGAATATGATTATGAATCAGAATCAGACTAAAGAATAAGTGTTTGGACATGAAACAAATGAAATTTTGGTCGGAATTTTTTTAGTCAAACCTTTATATCTCATAATATGGTCCAAAATATTATGAGAGAAAATCCAACTTTACAGAAGTACCAAGGATTTTCGACAGAACAAGGGAAAAGAGTCCTAGGATACCTAGGACATAGACAAAGAAGACATCATTTGATTTACAAAGTATCCAGAAGGAAAATGGCAATCCCTATGGAGTTAACTAGTAACCAAATAGCGATGCAGTTAATTACTTTTGAATAAATAAGAGAGGAATTGCAGAATTTGAAAAATGAAGTAGCAAAGACAATGTCCTGGATTAATAATGGAGCAATCCAGATAATGATCAAAGCTACTTTTAAAAAAATAATAAATTCACCCATAGATATTGTAGTGACCCAACCCGGATCCACTATCTAATCAGAGTTATAATAAAGCGCATGCAATAATACTTAAAGCGTAAGAAGCGGATAATTTAAAATACAACAAATCCAATCGGCAGAATACAACCGACGATAACAAAAGTGTATAAATATTATTATACAACCAAATCGAAGGTTCAGGGTAACAAATCCCTACCCTCTACAACTCACTAGATCCTCAATCCTGCTGAGCCTCGCTCGGACCGTCCAGCCTCAAATCTGCCCCACCACAAGGTACACCACAATACCCACAACACAGGGGCGTGAGCGAAGAAATGATATATAGACTAATATGCAATAAGCAAATGACTTAAAAATTAGGGTTTAAAACAAATAAGCTCAGGGTGTCGTGAATATACAGTACCGTGCTAAGAGAGCGACTCTGCGGGGTACTCGTATATTCCCCTATCAACTATAGAGTCTACTCCACCGTCGTGGTCGCTCCTAGTGATAGAAAAACCAGGGGCTGAGCGTCCCCAGACACGAATCCATAAGGAGTAACTCATCACCGATGGAAATGGTCTAGACTCACATCATACTGGATGCAGTCTTACGTCAAAATAATGCATGTGCTAAGGCAGTAAAATATGATAAAACATATAGCACATACTCATGCAACATATAAGAAAATATATCATGCCGGCTATCTCGGTCAGTACTTACGTACCTCTAACAATGCAGGAAAATCCTAGCACCACTGGTCTAGATCCATGTCTACTAGCCCAATCTACTGCTACTACAATGCAATTACCCATGCATCAATAATTAAGCTCTAAAAGCCTTAACTAAACTATTGCATACACCTAAATATTTTTAGGAAGCCAAAGCTATACCTGCGTCCGTCGTCAGCCTTTTGCTGTCGATAGCCTTAAAACTAGGCCACAGCTCCGCTACGACGCCTGGATCGCTATGCCACTTCCGGATTTCCCATACGACGCATAGATGTCCCTAGATCTGAGTTAGAAGGCTTAGGAATAGAGAGAGAAGAGAGGAAATGTGCGTGTTGAAATAAATCTCGGCTCCTCTATTTATAGACACGGAAAGGAACGGAACGTCCGTTCCTCCATAGTTGCGTCCATTCCCGATCGTTGCGTATGAACGTCACATCATGGTCGTAAGCAATGACGTCATCTTGCTGATGTCACGGATGACATTAGCTGGTACGAACGTTGCTTCCATTCCATGAACGTTGCTTTCGTTCTACCCAATTCTCCCGGCCATTCCTGATCATTCTGAGTTCGTTTCCGAAGTCCGTTAATCCAACAGAAAACTCATTAATCATGTTTTACTTAATCTAAACATGATCATACGATTAATTACTCATTAATATTTGATTCTGGATACGGGTCACTACAGATATTGTAGTATGCGATAAACGAATGGGGAATATTTAAGATGTTTTATGAGAACTATCTTAGAAAATTTATGCGCAAAAAAAATTGTAGTAGTTATTTATCCAAGGATAGCATACTATTTAGCTGACACAGACTTTATTCAAGCCTTGATGTTGCATCAAAACTTCAAGAAAAAACGATTAATGAAAGAAGGTAATAGACCATATTCTATTACATATCAAATTTTATATGCTTTTTCTAATACCCACCACTCAGAATTATTTATTAGAAATTTATTGAAATTCCAGAGATTTTTGAGAAAGTAGCTCAAGCAATTTATTCAAAAAGAATCGAGTTTCCTATAATATAGGAAACATACATTCAAATTCAAGATAAACCGATTCTATACAGAGATTTCAAAATAGAACCCCGAAGGTTATCTTTCCAAGATAACATAATTAAAATTCAAAATTGTGAAAAATCTCCGATTCAGGAAATTCAACTAGAATAAAGAAAGTTTTCTATAATGAAAAAATTGAGATCACTAGAAGGTTGGAAAGAAATCAAAATAATATTCAAAATTACGAGTCATAGAAACCAATTTCTTTGTAACTCAATTTAGTATTTCGAACAGTAAGTAAATGGAACTTACCAAGGGTTGATAGATATTGGTGAATTGAAAGTTCAAATTTATGGAATTCAGAGAAGAGAAGAAGATCAACTAATTCTTGGCTTAGAATTCATGGAGGATCATAAACCATGGAAACTCCTTGAAATAGGAATAGAGTTTATGGCAGAAGAAAAGACTTGGTTAATTAAATAAGAATCCTACGAGATGGCAAAACAAGAAAAATGGATAAGGTATAACCCCTTAATTAGATTTGAAAATAGAGAAAGAGGAAACTCTTGAAGTTATTAAATCATGAGCATGATTTACTAGGACGCATTGAAGAAGTAGAAAAGAGTTTCAATACTCTACTTGCTAAGGCCTTAGAAACATTAAGACTAAATAGTCTTAATCCGATTACTGAGTTACAATGAAGTTTACTAAAAATTGCAAGGCCATTTAGTAATACTTTTAACTAATATGACAACAAGTCCTTTCTCAATATACATTGCAATTGGGATGTTGTATGAACAATATAAGGCTAAATACTTTGCAGCTTATATTGATTCAGGAGCAAAAATTCGTACAATAAAAAGAGGAGTCTTTCTTGAAGGATGTGAAGAGAACTTGCCAAAAATTGCTGGACAAGATTTCTCTCGAAGAATTTTAATTCTTTGAAAAGGAATAAAACAAGCAAAGATCCTTACGGGAGGAGCATGTCAAACACCTTGGTTTAGGGTTTATGGTTTAGGTACACCACCAATTTATTTCCATGATATAGAGCTGATATCCTGTTAGGAAATAACTTATTACAAAAGTTTAAGAAGTACACACAAAGTGAGTCAAAACGACTTATGTTCACTATAATTTGTGATCATAAAATTATCGTTCAAATACTTAAGTTTGCCTTTTATCGATAATTGCCGATAATATTTTGCAGCCAGCAAGACATGTTGAATTCTTTCATCGCAAAGTAAGAGTCTATCAACACTCAAACTGCCCAAACTATGGAAGATTTGAAAGACACACTTGCTAAATTTACATCTGCATTTAACATTCATAAAAAGGCAAATTTTCTTCACAACCACAGCCTAACACCAAGGAACAATATCATTCATAGACTGGAACTTCTGGAACTCAACCAATGAATCAGGTAAAATCTATTATTACTCTTCATAATGGTAAGGTCGTTGAAAAATCCATTCCTAAACCTTGTGAAGATGATGACAAATCAAACTCAAAGGGTAAGGAAGAAATGGAACCTATGCCTTGCAAAGAAGAATTTCAATCGAAAATGTCACTCCCATTTTCTCATGCATTGAAATTTTTTTCAAAAAATAAAATATGAATTCTGATATATAGGAGATTTTCAAAGAAGTAAAATTCAATATTCCCTTGTTAGATGCAATAAAACAAGTACCATCATATGCCAAATTTTTGAAATACTTGTGTATTGTGAAAAGAAGATTGAATGTGAAAAAGAAAGAATTTTAGCTGAACAAGTAAGTGCAATTATTCAAAATAATATTACTTTGAAATATAAAGACTCTGTTTGTCTCATGTATTATTGGAGAGCAAAAATTTAAAAAATCCTTGCTTGATCTTGGAGCTAGTGTGGCTTTACTTTCATATTCAGTTTATCAAGAACATAATTTGGGCGTGGTAAAGCCTACTTCTATAACACTTTTTACTTGCAGATAGATCTGTTTAAGTGTCAAGAGGTATTGCGGAAGATGGGTTAGTTCAAGTTGATAAATTTGTATATCCTGTAGATTTTATATTCTTAGATACACAACCTGTTGAATCTTGCAATGTGATTCATATAACTTTGAGTCATTAATTTTTAGCAACTTGTAATCTTAGATAAATTACGGGAATGAAATAATGAAGCTATCATTTGAGAACATGAATTTGGAGCTCAATGTTTTTAACTTGTGTAAACAACCACATGACAAAGGAGATGAAATTGAAGATGAAAATCTTATTGAAACTCTTGTGGAAGAAAACATTGAAGAAGGGAGTAATTGTGACTAATTAGATATTTGCTCAATTAATACTTTGAAAATAAATATTGATATTGAGTTTGAAATTTTTTAAGGTTCAAAGAAACAATCGAAAGCATAAGACAAGAACAAAGATGAACCACCTATATTGAAGTTGAAACCCTTGCCAAAATATTGAAGTATGCATTTCTTGAAGAAAATGGAACATATCCGGTGGTAATTTCTTCAAAACTTGAAAGAGAACAAGAAGGTAAATTTATTGATGTTCTTAAAAGACACAAAAATGTAATTGGATGGACACTAAAATATATCAAAGACATTAATCCATTCATTTGCACTAACATAATTCACTTAGAAGAGAATGCTAAACAACCACAAAGAAGACTAAATCCATATATGAAAGTTGTTGTGAAAACTGAAGTCCTCAAACTACTTGATGTCGGAATTATCTACCTTATTTCTGATAGTAAATGGGTAAGTCCAACACAAGTAGCTCCAAAAAAAATCTTATATCACTGTGATAAAGAATGGAAAGGTGAATTGTTAACAAATAAAGTTCCATCTAGTTGGCGTATGTGTATTGATTATAGAAAATAGAATGATGCCACTAGAGAAGATCATTTTTCTTTACCATTTTTGGATAAAATTTTAGAAAGAGTAGCATGTCATCCCTAAAATTGTTTTCTTGATGGACATTCAGGATATTATTAAATTCTCATTGCACTTGAAAATCAAGAAAAAACTGCATTCACATGTCATTTTGGTACTTTTGCATTTAAAAGAATTTTATTTGATTTATGCAATGCTCCGAAAACATTTCAAATATGTATCTTAAGTATCTTTAGCAACATAGCGGAAAATGTTTTGGAAGTTTTCATAGATGATTTGACTGTATTTGAAAATTCATTTGATAATTTCCTTGAAAATTTGGAAAAAGTCTTAAAAAGATGTGAGGAAAAATGTTTAAATTGAGAAAATTTTTATTAAATGATCACTACAAGAATTTTTTTGGGGCATGTTGTATCATCTCATGGAATTAAAGTTGACAAATCAAAAATTGATGTCTTCGCAAATCTACCACCACCAAAAACCATCAGGGAAATTTTTTCATTCCTTTGGGTATGTTTGATTTCACAGGAGGTTTATAAAGGATTTTAGCTTAATCTTTAAAATCATTTGTAACTTCTTAACAAAATATAATTCATTTGAATGGACTCAGGACTGTCAAAATGCTTTTTGAAAAAATCATTAAACATTTAATCTCATCTCCTATAATACAACTCTCATATTGGCTTTACCATTTACAATCATGTGTGATGCAAGGAATTGTTTTGAGACTTCGCTATTAGAATTTGATCATTTGAATTTCGAGGACGAAATTCCATTTAGAGGAGAGAGAGAGAGAGAGAGAGAGAGAGAGAGAGAGAGAGAGAGAGAGAGAGAGAGAGAGAATTGTAATGCCCGAAAATTTGTTTACGTTAACCCGCATGCATGACTAGAGAATTTATGATTTAAAAATTATAAAAAGGGGTTAAATGATTTTATGTGCTATTATGTGAATTTATGTGAATTATTTGCATGTTTTAAATTTTATTCTTAGTATTTAACCTGCAATTATGCCGTTATGAAAATTTTAAAAATATTGTTTCGATCGCGGAGACGAGACTATAGATGAACGAGATGAAAGATTTTTACTCAAAATATTTTATGAAAATTTTACGAGCCTTATATTATTATTTTAAGGTATTATTTTAAGAAAATAATAGTTTTTATATATGTAGATATATCTGGTGACACGACTCTAACTAATAACATTTAAATAAATAAATAAATAAATAAAAATATGGATTAAAAAAATTGGCATGACCTATTTGTTTGAACACCAAACCACCTGTCTCAAAGCAGCAGTTTAAATAAATGCCTCATACAAAGGGCAACCACGAGAGAAATGGTTATACATGTTCAGTGGATCAACTGACACAAAACAAATGTGATAATAAATGTTTTACATGACATGATAAACGCAGGAAAAAACACATCCTGCTACTAACGAGAAATCAGAAACAACATAAGTTATTATTTCCAATAACATAATGCGGAAGAAAAATAAAAAGCGGTAACGGTCGAGGGCGTGCCACCGAACGCTACATACTCTGAGGATTCTGCCTCGCAGCCTCGTCTGCAAACTCACTTGCACCAATCATAGTAGTGAGCCTAAAAGCCCAGAAGGATTTGCGCTATAAAAACAAGGATTCAAAATATATGTAGCATACTAAAAGTAATAATAAGTATACAATTAGACTCTCACGAATGAAATGTAATATCATGCCCGAAGTAGAAACATTCACAATATGCAATGAAAATATAACATTCATGAACCATTTTCCTTTTTCAATTATCTTGTGAATTTAGATCCTCGATTGTGACTATGATTTTGATCGATCAATGACTACAATACTATGCCGGCAAGGACGCCGAGATCTCTCCCCAAAGCCACATTGCCCCTTTTCCTTTACTTTGGTAGGGGAGCCGAGATGATTTCCGGATGCACACTACACGTCTACTTTGGTAGGGGAGCTGGAAAGTCTCCC
This sequence comes from Henckelia pumila, assembly GCF_033568475.1. Classification (NCBI taxonomy): domain Eukaryota; kingdom Viridiplantae; phylum Streptophyta; class Magnoliopsida; order Lamiales; family Gesneriaceae; genus Henckelia; species Henckelia pumila. The sequence goes on along the minus strand of NC_133123.1, from coordinate 198,237,221 downwards.
AGCTGCACACTACACGTCTAATTTTGGAAAGTGAGCCAGAGCATCCCCCGACCTACATTGCACATCTATGTCGCAACCAACTCACCTCATTCATTAACTTTTTATTTAGTTTAACCTTTTCACATTTGGATTTTCACCTTTACATGCTTTCAACAATTAAACTTTGGGAATAGAATAAAAGTGAATTTGAAGCCAACACACGAGAATGAATATGGCGTTGAATGAATAAAGTGACATGAACCACAAAAGATAATATAAACTTTTAATTAATGGATGAATGATGTGTAAGTGACCACCCTTGGGCTTCAGGACTTTTTCTAGCAATTCTAGACTTATACCGAAAAAGGTTAAACCCGGGCGTTCGGCCCATACGGTCCAAAACTTAGCCCATTCTTATCCAAAATGCCTCCCCTTCAAACCGACACCTCAAAAACACCTTATATCATACCTAGGATCAGTATCTACCCTTTTTGGACAACCCAAACATTCCTAAAAATTTGGTTTCCAGGACAGCCCCTAATTTTTTGGAAAAATCTGCTAATAACACTTTGACTTAAAACATACCTTACCTACTCCACTCTTATCTAAAATAAACCCAATTTTTACTGAAACGACCCTCACATCACCTAAAACCAGTGAAGCCAGGGTAGCCCCTGTCCAGACCTCATGGATGACAGGGCCAGACCTATTTCCTAGGGACAAATTGCATAGACTAGAAAATTCTGTTTTGGCACTCTTAATGCTAAGGCTTCCCAAACCCACTCCTCATGACCTATCACACCAAAAATCCATCTGAGCACCCTCTAAGTGTCCCTAAATCTCCAACAAGAGCCCTTGAGCTATTCACTTGCCCGGTGCTAGCTTAATTAAAACGTTTAACCCCATACGATTACACGACATCTTCAAACACTACAATTCAACAACTCATATAAAATTCTATAAGTCCAGCCCCTATAACCCACCTAACACACTTCCAATATCACATTTTCATCATAATAACATAACATGGGAAGCCCATCCACCCCTTCATCAATTTCCTCAAATTTTTGATTTCAAACGCCCCAAACTCAAGCCAATTTGCAACATTTCAATATATATGGATAAAAAGGCTTGCATAACAACATATATAACACAAAAGCAAGCATAAACACACTATGATGGATTGCCATAGCATGATTAAATCTGATTTTTCCATCAATATATCCAAACTTCCAATTAAATACAAGTGTTACGTCCATTCAAGTTCATAAAGCATACTAGGAATGAAAGATGCACAAAATCAATTTTTTTTTCCAAGACTAGCTACTGAATTTTCGAACCATTCACACCATATATATTTCAAATATTCTAAAAATTTTGAATTAAAAAGGAAGTAGCCAAGAACACATATTCTATGCTTGGGTTTAAAAAGGGAATGGTGTTTCTTGCTTAGTCTTGCAATTAAATGGAGAAAATGGGATCGGCCGGCTGAAGGAGGCAAAACCAGCAGCTTAAATCCCTTACTAAGCTGGACCTTGAGGTGGCACGGCAGTGGCTAGGTGGCTGGGCAGCGGCCGGAGTTGAAGGGGAGTGAAAATACTGAGGGCCAAAGTCATGAAGAGGGGAAATGGAGAGAGTGCCATGATAAATGGGAGAGGGCAGAATGAGGTGGCTGAATGATTAGGGTTTTAGGGTTATTTTGTGTTGTGTGTGTTATATTTAAGTGTGGTGTATGTATAGGTACGTGGTGTGAGGGTAGGGTGAGTGAAAAAGTGTAACTATATTTATTAAAGTACTACTTTCACTATTACAACTTTTGGCTTAGGATTTTTGTACTCATTTTCAATTTATAAGCTTAAAATCCTTAATTTAAATGTTAAGAGTAGAATTTCACTAGTTCGGGTCCAAAAAGGCTAATTTTAAGAAATATCGAAAATTACGCGCAAGAATGCACATACGCGATTTTTGTCACTTGGAAATTTATAAAAAAAAATTTCTTTTTATTTTTCTTCAAATCTCATGAATCTTAGGATATAAAAATTTAGAATATGAGGTTTTTTCACCGTATCCACCTTTACCGAGTGCTGGGGCCGAAGGTCGCTAATTTTCAAGATTCTCAAGTAATTTAAATATTTGAGCAATTAAATTCTAAGGAAATTTAAAACATTTAAATCACCATGAATTTTGGGAATTTAAATATCAAGGCTAATTTAGGCATGAAATTTAAACTATGGAACTTAGGCGTTACAAGTCCTCCCTCCCTAATAAAAAATTTCGTCCTCGAAATTAAAGCTTACCGAAGAGCTCTAGATAGCGAGTCCTGATATCTGCATCCGACTCCCAAGTAGCTTCTTCATCCGAATGGTGCAGCCAACCTACCTTGACCATCGGAATTGACTTTTTGCGATGTATCCTCTCTTGCCTTTCAAAATCCGATCGGGCCTATCTTTATACGTCATGTGAGGAGATAACTGAAGAGGTTCAAAACGGAGCACATGGGACGGATTCGAGATGTATTTCCTCATATTATGGACTCCATCAAGTCTAGGTGGCAAGGCCACCCTATAAGCCAGTGCCCCTACTCGGTCCAATATCTCGAAGGGTCCAATGAACCTCGGAGCCAATTTCCCTTTCTTCTCGAAACTCATCACTCCTTTCATAGGAGCTACTCGAAAAAATACATGATCTCCCACTGAAAACACCAAGTCCCTCCTCCTATGATCAGCGTAACTCTTCTGCATACTCTGTGCAGTCCTCATCCTGTCACGGATCTTGGCTACAACCTTGGCAGTCTACTGGACAATCTCCGGTCCTAACTCCGATCTCTCAATGACCTCGGTCCACAACACAGGTGATCTGCACGGTCGGTCTCCCTTAAAGTGCCTCATAAGGAGTCATACCAATAGTGGTCTGATAGCTATTATTATATGAAACTCCACCAAAGGTAATCTTGACTCTCAACAACCCTGAAAGTCAATAGAACAAGCCCTGAAAAGATCCTCTAAGATCTGAATTACCCTCTTGGATTGCCCATACGTCTGAGGGTGAAATGCTATACTGAACATCAGATTTGTCCCCAAAGCTGAATGAAAACTCTTCCAAAATGACAAAATAACTGTGGATCTCGATCTGACAAGTAGTATTATGGGTCTATGATGTTCCGTCTTAACCTGTTGACAAGTCAGATTCTCGTCTACAAATCGGGCAATATCGCGCTTCATGTCTGGCCACCAATATAACTGCTAAAGATCACGATACATCTTCGTACTCCCTGGGTGGATGGAGTACGACAATGCATGAGCCTCTGACATGATCGTAGCTCGCAAGGAATCATCTACAGTAACCCAAAACCGACCTCTGAACTTCACAATCCCATCAACCACAGAGTACAAACCACTGCCTCTCTCCTCATCCTTTTGTCTCCACTTACTCAACTGCTCATCATTTTATTGCTCAGCATGGATATGATCAAAAAGTGTGGTCCTTACTGACAAAAAAGATAGTTGGGGTGCTCTACCCCTGGCATAGAACTCCAGGTCAAACCTCTGAATCACGTACTGCAAGGGTCTAGACACTGACAATGAGGTAATCACTGATGCCTTCCTATTCAGTGCATCTGCGATGACATTAGCCTTACCTGGATGGTAAATAATGTCACAGTCGTAGTCCTTCACCAACTCAAGACATCTTTGTTGCCTCATATTTAACTCCTTCTGGGTGAAGAAGTACTTGAGGTTCTTATGGTCTGTAAAGAACTTGCACTTCTCCCCATAGAGATAGTTCCTTCAAATCTTGAGTGAGAAAACCACTGCTGCCAACTCCAAATCATGGGTAGGATAATTCTTGTCATGCCCCTTCAATTGCTTAGAAGCATAAGAAATAACTCTATTCCGCTGCATGAGAACTGCTCCTAATCCCAAATTAGAAGCATCTGTGTACACAACATAATCCCCTTGCCCTGCTGACATGGCTAACACTGGTGCTGTCGTAAGAGCTTCTTCAATACATCAAAGCTCTCTTGACACTCTGGACTCCAATCAAGCTTACATTCTTTCTGGTCAATGCGGTCAAGGGCACAACAATGGCTGAAAACACATTGATGAACTTCCTATAATAACCTGCCAAACTAAGGAAGCAGCGAATCTCCAATGCATTACTAGGTATCAACCACTCCTTCATTGCTTGAACCTTGGAGGGATCCACTGTTTGAATACGCGTTCTCTGATCACACGGATGTGATACCCGGAGCAGCGGAAGTTTAAAAATTTTATTTTTCGATATGAAACGATTCCATATCGTGGGTATCAAATCCAAACGATTAAAACCTTGCAAGTAAAAATATAAATTCACAATTAAATATTTTTACCTCTTCAAGATAAGGCTTGATTATGGACTCCAACAGAATTTAATCTGCTCTTCTTGTAAATCCCGGGAACCGATGACTCGCTCGATCAATCTCCGGAATTAGGTCCACGAATAGAAAACAGAAACCCTCTGATTGATTGCACTAGAAATCAATCAGATGTTTATCGTAGAGAATAAATAGATTTGATCTGTCAATTCACAATGTAATTTTTCACAAAAATCACAGCCTGAATTATCTCAAAAGGAGAAGAGAATTTCGAACATTCCCTAAGAATATTATAAGTGATTTTCGAAAATTTCAAGGATGGAATGCATCTAATTTTCAAACACTACACCAATATTTATAGATAATTTCTAGACTAGATTAAGTTATAATTATATTAGGACTCTAACTCCTTAGGGCCCATAATCCATAACTTAAGCCCAACAAGCCAAGCCTGTTATTATAGAAATTAATATAAAATTCATCATGACTCCGATTGATAAACTGATTTCACCAATGTGCACAGAAACCATTTCTGCATCTTTTAAAGTCAAGATAATTTTTCTGAATCCGAATTCAGTGATTTCCAAAAATGTCCATCCATATGTCATTTTAAAAAATTCCACTCCCTTTAGTTAAGAAGTCCAACTTCTTTTTCATTAAATTTAACTCTTTAAATTTAACTATCTCAACGGGGTTTAGTAATCCATTACTTGTGTGACCCTCAATGGTTCAGGGATACAGCTAGCCGTGGGCTCACAACTCCTTGTGACTCGGAACAACAATTTTTGACTTACCCATCGAATCATGGTAAGAGCGCCTAGCAACATCGCCCCATGATTCCCTAGGTATCACTGATAGTGCCTGCAAGAACCAGTAAATTTTGGTTAGCATACAGTACGGTCCCTTCATCCATATATCCCGATCGAATCAACAACCATTGGTGCATCGAGAGTCGTTCGAGATTCAATAACTATGAAATGCATCTTGAAGATCAAATAGTGGCATCGCATGTGCTACTAGGAAACCGAGTAACCTAAAACACATCATGTACTCTGACCAGAGATTCGTCACACTAATATCTCCTCAGATCGCATAGGATATCCACACTTGCAAGTATGTGGTGAATCCTTGACAAATCGAATCCTATATGTGTCATAACTGTACCCAATCCCGACACCTGATGACCCCAATAGAGTCGGTAAACGAGTCAAAGTACAGTACTAGCATATAGAGTCTCAATGATGTTTCAAGTAGTAAGGACTAATGGTGTACAACCAAAACCGCGGACTTATCCACTCAAATAATAATAACCACTTGGAAAGTCCGAATATGGCAGTTCGATCATTCATCATATGAATATCCATTTGCATGCTTTGAACATCTCCATGTCCATTACCAATGAAACGTGGTACTTGGCATCACAAATGCTAGTCTCAATCTCGAGCGATCCTTATCCTTATTAGCGGACGGCTCAATTGACTAGGAACTATTTAGAATATATAGTGACTATAAGATGTGTTTCATAATAGTGATCTCTCTTTATTCACTATCTCATCTTACTTACACTATAGTATATTCAAGGTCTTTATCAAAACAACAATAGTATATCACAATATAACAATATGAAGAAAGAAAAAGAAAATGCCATTAATGAATGTAAATTATATTAAACAAAGATTGTTTATACATAGAGTCATAAAATTCCTTAGCCACAAGTTGGCTAACTGGGCACCCACTCTTTCAATCTCCCACTTTCTCTAAAGCCAACTAGTCATACTACGTAATCCCATTGCTTCGCGATGTTTGTCAAACAATGGTCCTGGCAAGGGCTTAGTAAGTGGATCAGCGATATTGTCTGTAGAGGCCACTCTCTCGACAGTGATGTCTCCTCTTTCCACAATCTCTCGGATGATGTGGTATTTCCTCAGTACGTGTTTGGATCTTTGATGAGACCTTGGTTCCTTTGCCTGAGCAACGACACCAGTGTTGTCGCAGTACACCGGAACTGGACCAACAGCTTCAGAAATTACGCCCAACTCTTGGAAGAAATTCCTCATCCAAACGGCCTCTTTAGCAGCAGCTGATGCTGCAATGTATTCTGCCTCAGTGGTGGAATCCGATGTGGTGTCCAACTTGGAACTCTTCCCAGAGACAGCACCGCCATTGAGCATGAATACAAATCCAGAGGTTGACTTCGAGTCATCCACGTCACTTTGGAAGCTAGAGTCGGTATACCCTTCCAATTTCAATTCTCTTCCTCCATAAACCATGAATATATTCTTAGTCCTTCTCAAGTACTTAAGAATATCCTTCACGGCTTTCCAATGCATTTGACCGGGGTTGGCCTGATATCTGCTCATGACACTCAGAGCAAAGGCTACATCCGGTCTGGTAGATATCATCCCATACATAATACTACCTATGGCTGACGCATATGGTATGTGTGTCATTTTCTCTATCTATTCGTCAGTCTTGGGACACATAGACTTGGATAGAGAAACTCCATGACACATAGGTAGATGTCCTCTCTTGGACTCATCCATAGAAAACCTTTTCAATATGGTGTCGATGTAGGTTGCTTGAGTGAGTCCTATCATTCTCTTAGATCTATCTCTATAGATCTGTATCCCTAGAATATAGGAGGCCTCACCTAAATCCTTCATCGAGAATCTACCTGATAACCATATCTTTGTTGACTGCAACATCCCTACGTCATTCCCAATGAGTAGGATGTCATCAACATAAAGCACTAAGAACGTCACCGCATCCTTAACTACTTTCTTGTACACGCAAGGTTCCTCCGGGTTTTTGATGAAACCAAAGTCCTTTATTGTTTCATCAAATTTCTGGTTCCAACTTCTTGATGCTTGTTTGATACCATAAATTGATCTCTGAAGCTTGCATACCTTATGCTCGCTTCCCATGGATGTGAATCCCTCGGGCTGCATCATATAGATTTCTTCCTTAATGTTTCCATTATGAAATGCAGTCTTCACATCCATTTCCCATATCTCATAGTCATACCATGCTGCTAAGGCAATAAGGATTCTTATGGACTTGAACATTGCGACTGGTGAAAAGGTTTCATCATAGTCAACTCCTTGTCTTTGAGTATAACCTTTTTCTACCAATCATGCCTTGTAGGTTAGTACCTTGCCATCAGGCCCAAGTTTTCTCTTGTAGATCCATTTACACCCTATTGGAACAATTCCATCGGGAGGATCTACTAAAGACCAAACTTGGTTTGTATGCATTGAGTCTATTTCCGACTGCATAGCATCAAGCCATAAATTCGAATCCGCATCAGAAATTTCTTCCTTGAAGTTTCTTGGATCACATCCAATGTCGGGTTCACTTTGATCCCCTTCAAGAAGAAGACCATATCTAATAGGAGGTCTAGAAGTCCTCTCGGATCTCCTAGATGTAGGCGTGTCCACTGAAGATTCTTGAGGTGTGGGATCGTTATTTTGTATCTCAGGTTCTTCTCGAATTTCTTCGAGTTCTATCATCTTGCCTTTCTTATCTAATAAAAACTCCTTCTCCATGAAGGTGACATTCCTCGAAACAAACACTTTTGTTTCAGTAGGATGATAGAAATTATATCCGATTGAATTTTTTGGATATCCTACAAAATAACATAAGGTGGATCGACTATCCAACTTATCTCCCACAGTCTGCTTCACGTAAGCAGGACATCCCCAAATCCTCAAGTACGAATACTTAGGAGCTTTTCCATTCCATAACTCGTATGGAGTTTTATTCACTGCTTTGGTGTGAACATTGTTCAACAACAACACCGCCGTTTCAAGTGCATAGCCCCAAAACGAAGGAGGGAGCTCAGTGAAGCTCATCATAGATCGAACCATGTCCAACAAAGTTCGATTGCGACGCTCCGAGACACTATTCAGCTGAGGTTTCATAGGAGAAGTCCACTGAGAGAGAATCCCATTCTCTTTTAGATAGCTAAAAAACTCGGTACTTAAGTATTCTCCACCTCGATCCGATCGAAGTGCTTTAATACTTCTACCTTGTTTGTTTTCTACTTCAGCCTTGAATTCTTTGAACTTTTCAAATGATTCAGACTTATATTTCATTAAATATAAATACCCATACCTAGAATAATCATCAGTAAAGGTAATGAAGTAGGTGTGACCAAATTTAGTACCGATACTAAATGGTTCGCAAACATCTGTATGGATCAAATCCAACAGATTTTGACTACGCTCAGGCTTCCCTTTGAAATGAGATTTAGTCATTTTTCCTTTTAGGCAGGACTCACAAGTAGGTAGAGAGTTAATATCAGACATATCAAACATGCCCTCTCCCACTAGCTTGTTCATTCTCCTTGAGGAAATATGACCTAGCCTAGCATGCCAAAGGTTTGCCGGGTTTTGACTATCCTTTTTCCTTTTATTTGTTGTTACCGGTTTATCAACATAATTAATTGGAACGTCTTTTAATTTTAAGTTATATATATCATTTTCAAGTTGTCCATTTCCAATCAAACATTCATTCTTGTAAATATTACAAATCCCATTTACAAAATTACAAGAAAAACCATCTCTATCAAGCATAGAAACAAAAATAATGTTTTTAACTAAATCTGGCACAAATAAAACATCTCTCAAAAATAACTTAAAATTGTTCTACAAAACTAAATAAACGTCTCCCACTGCTTTGGCTTCAACTCTGGAACCATTTTCGAGCCTCAGCTGGGTCTCACCCATCCTAAGCTTACGACTTCTTTTCATCACCTGCAAATCATTGCAAATGTGAGATCCACATCCGGTATCCAATACCCAAGAAGTAGTATTAAGTGAAACATTTATTTCAATGTAAAACATACCCTTTGCAGTTCGCAACTGCTCGAGGTATTCCTTGCAGTTACGTTTCCAATGACCGGGTTTCTTGCAATGATGGCAAACATCTCCAGATATGTTCACGTTTGAAGCTTTTGTCTTGCCCTTCTTCTGTGGTACAATTTTCTTGGGTGGGGCAGAACGTTTCTTACCCTTTCCACTTGGCCCCTTCTTGGAGTAAGAAGAGGAGCCAACCAAGAGTACCGGTTTTTCCTTTTTTAATGTGGCCTCATAAGACACAAGCATATTAACCATCTCTTCAAGGGTGGCCTCTATCTTGTTCATATTGAAGTTTACCACAAATCCGTCAAACAAAAGGAAGAGAAAGAAGTAACAAGTCCGCGTTTAGTTCATGCTCCAAAGTCAAATCGAGTGTTACCAACTTTTCAATGAGCCCAATCATGTGTACCCGATGCTCACGGACCGAAGTCCCATCTCGCATGCGGCATGTCATGAGCTCTTTGACGGTGGCATACCTCTCCGACCTTGACTGAGCTCCAAAAAGTTCCTTGAGGTGCATGTGTATGTCAGCAGCATTCACGGCATCCTCAAATCGCCTCTGGAGTTCATCAGACATTGAAGCTTGCATATAGCATTTAGCCTTGATATCATGGTCCCACCATTGATCAAGTTTTGCCAATTCTTCCGGACTTATATTAGTCGGTGCTTCCTTTGGAGGATTCTTTTCTAACACGTAGAAAATTTTCTCCGAGTTTAGAACAATCTTTAATTTACGTAACCATTTCGTATAGTTTGCGCCAGTCAATTTGTTTTGTTCGAGAATTGAGTATAGTGGATTTCGCGAATTAATTGTAATGAAATACTGAAAAGAAACAGACAATAATCAGTGATTGTTTAATTAATTTACTAAGACATAAAATATGGCGAGATTTAATTTTATGAATAATATCAGCCAACCGTAATTTTCAAAAGGTAGAGCCCAATTGCTTCCAAAGCAACCCCCATGTTTTTACCTCATGTCCAATAAGGGCCCAATAATATGACGCCGTTTAATGTGACATGTCAAGATGACCCATCAATATTAAGTTGTGATGGACGGTCGTCATGTGGATCTCCAATAATATGAGCCAATCCCATGGGAGTTCCACCCAACTTACAACATGTGTCGATCCAATGTACAGCTTTCCGACGAACGGGCCCCCCCAATAATATGAGTCGGACCGTGCCCGCGGGTAGCATCTCATACATTGATCGTTGATGGAAGGTAGGAACATTTAAACAATATTTAAATTCCCTTTTGTTTATCTTGATATCAATTTTAAATCATATTTAAAATGAGGGATTTTTAATTTTGAAAATTGTCTCATCATGCAATATTTGTATGCTTGCGGGATTCATATAATTTAGTCTAAACATGCATACAACAATAATATCATATATTATTTAAAGGATGATGGATCTCAATCACTAATCGACCCGTGGTTGCCAATCACGAGTCTAAGTCAAATCCTAGATGATATGCAAGTATGCAATGCAATCCTATTACATTGAGCTTCCAATTTACATTTCTTCGGTCTTTATTGTCTGTTGGGCCCACTTTTGTCTTCAAATCTTTATCTCCCACTAAGTCTAATAAATTTAAAATAAATTTCGATGACAAGTAAGGGATACATATTTAAGGATGGGAACGGGCCATAAACCAGGCCCACTTTTTATTACAAATGACAATTCAAATTGTGCCATAAACCAAGCCCATTAATAAAACTCAACAACAATAAAACCAAATGTAAACAACCTAACATACACCTATAATATTGGGCATGGCAATCGATCATCCTTTTATCCAATAATTAATTCAATAATTCAATAATTGGATAACATGCAATGACATCATAATTAAAAAGACAAAATCAAATTTTATCTTATCCTTTCATAAGATCATATCTTATCATCAATTATACCAAAATAATTAATTTTATAAAATCTAATTTAACGGATAAAATTTATAAATTTTCCAAAAATTCAAATTTATCCAAAAATCAATTTTAAAATTTTCGGACTCAAACAATTTGATCTGATGCCTCGTGGACCAATCAAAAACAATTTTCGATCGGATCAAAAACTAAAATTTCAAAAATTTCAAAAAAATTCAAAAAATCAAAATTTAAAATTTCCGGACTTCCGGGGACATTCCCGGGCAGCCCCGCCTCCACGTGAGATAGGGCTGCCCACATGGAGGTGGCAGCTCGTCGCTGCCCTGGGCAGCTCGTCGCTGCCCTGGGCAGCGATTAAATCACTGCCCCGGGTAGCGCCGAGCGCTGCCCCGGGCAGCGCCCTTGTTTCTCTTCAAATTTAATTTTAAAAATTTTTCGTTTTGTTTCAAAAAACCGAGGCTAAAAATTTTGTACAATCGATTAATTTTAATTGTTTGATCAAAGTTTACAACCTGGCTCTGACGCCACTGTTGGAACACGCGTTCTCTGATCACACGGATGTGATACCTGGAGCAGCGGAAGTTTAAAAATTTTATTTTTCGATATGGAACGATTCCATATCGTGGGTATCAAATCCAAACGATTAAAATCTTGCAAGTAAAAATATAAATTCACAATTAAATATTTTTACCTATTCAAGCTAAGGCTTGATTATGGACTCCAACAGAATTTAATCTGCTCTTCTTGTAAATCCCGGGAACCGATGACTCGCTCGATCAATCTCCGGAATTAGGTCCACGAATAGAAAACAGAAACCCTCTGATTGATTGCACTAGAAATCAATCAGATGTTTATGGTAGAGAATAAACAAATTTGATCTGTTAATTCAGAATGTAATTTTTCACAAAAATCACAGCCTGGATTATCTCAAAAGCAGAAGAGAATTTCGAAAATTCCCTTAGAATATTATAAGTGATTTTTGAAAATTTCAAGGATGGAATGCATCTAATTTTCGAACACTACACCTATATTTATAGATAATTTCTAGACTAGATTAAATTATAATTATATTAGGACTTTAACTCCTTAGGACCCATAATCCATAACTTAAGCCCAACAAGCCAAGCCTGTTATTATAGAAATTAATATAAAATTCATCATGACTCCGATTGATAAACTGATTTCACCAATGTGCACAGAAATCATTTCTGTATCTTTTAAAGTCAAGATAATTTTTCTGAATCCGAATTCAGTGATTTCCAAAAATGCCCATCCATATGTCATTTTAGGAAATTCCACTCCCTTTAGTTAAGAAGTCCAACTTCTTTTTCATTAAATTTAACTCTTTAAATTTAACTATCTCAACGGGATTTAGTAATCCATTACTTGTGTGACCCTCAATGGTTTAGGGATTCAGCTAGCCGTGGGCTCACAACTCCTTGTGACTCGGAACAACAATTTCCGACTTACCCATCGAATCATGGTAAGAGCGCCTAGCAACATCGCCCCATGATTCCCTAGGTATCACTGATAGTGCCTGCAAGAACCAGTAGATTTTGGTTAGCGTACAGTACGGTCCCTTCATCCATATATCCCGATCGAATCAACAACCATTGGTGCATCGAGAGTCGTTCGAGATTCGATAACTATGCAATGCATCTTGAAGATCAAATAGTGACATCACATGTGCTACTAGGAAACCGAGTAACCTAAAACACATCATGTACTCTGGCCAGAGATTCGTCACACTAATATCTCCTCAGATCGTATATGATATCCACACTCGCAAGTATGTGGTGAATCCTTGACAACAAAGCATCGACTCCTATATGTGTCATAACTGTACCCAATCCCGACACCTGATGACCCCAATAGAGTCGGTAAACGAGTCAAAGTACAGTACTAGAATATAGAGTCTCAATGATGTTTCAAGTAGTAAGGACTAATGGTGTACAACCAAAACCACGGACTTATCCACTCAAATAATAATAACCACTTGGAAAGTCCGAATAGGGTAGTTCGATCATTCATCATATGAATATCCATTTGCATGCTTTGAACATCTCCATGTCCATTACCAATGAAACGTGGAACTTGGCATCACAAATGCTAGTCTCAATCTCGAGCGATCCTTATCCTTATTAGCGGATGGCTCAATTGACTAGAAACTGTTTAGATAATACAGTGAGTATAAGATGTGTTTCATAATAGTAATCTCTCTTTATTCACTATCTCATCTTACTTACACTATAGTATATTCAAGGTCTTTATCAAAACAACAATAGTATATCACAATATAACAATATGAAGAAAGACAAAGAAAATGCCATTAATGAATGTAAATTATATTAAACAAAGATTGTTTATACATAGAGTCATAAAAGCCTTAGCCACAAGTTGGCTAACCGGGCACCCACTCTTTCATCCACCTCCACACCGCTCTTGGAGATTACATGACCCAAGAATGCTATTCTATCCAACAAAAATTCAAACTTGTTGAACTTAAAGAATAACCTCCGATCTCGAAGAACCTCTAGAACTGTCCTCAAATGCTGCGCGTGCTCCTCTCAGTACTTGGAGTAGATGAGGATTTCATCGATGAAGACAATGACAAATTGGTCTAATTATGGCTGAAAAATGCGGTTCATGAGATTCATAAAGACCGCGGGCGCGTTTTTCAAACCGAACGACATCACAAGTAACTCTTAGTGGCTGTATCGAGTCATAAAAGCAGTCTTAAACACATCCGATTCTTTACCTTCAACTGATGATAGCCCCAACAAAGATCAATGTTCGAAAATACGGAGGCTCCCAGCAATTGATCAAAGAGATCCCCAATCCTGGGAAGTGGGTACTTAATCTTCACCATCACTCCGTTCAACTCCCGGTAATCAGTACACAACCTCAAACTCCCATCCTTCTTCTTCACAAAATGGACCGGTGCACCCCAAGGAGAGAAACTAGGGCGTATAAATCCCTTATCAAGAAACTCTTGAATATGCTCTTTCAACTCCTTCATCTCCATAGGACCCAATGTGCATGGTGCCTTAGAAATTGGCATAGTTCCCGAAACCAAGTCGTTAGAGAACTCAACCTCTTTATCGGGCGAAAGAACTGCAACGTCGTCCGAAAACACATATAAAAAATCCCTAACCACTTCCACATCCGAAATCACAGGCCAGACTGACAGCTCTGTCAAATAAAAGCTAGCCAAGAATGACTCATAACCATCCGATATAAGCTGCCTTGCTTTCAGAAAAGATATGATTCAGGCCTTCCTCCAACTCTTGGCAGCCTCGAACCAGAATGGTTCCACACCCTTGGTCTAATCAACACGGATCTCTGCTAAAAATCAATCACTACTGCATTCCTCTCCATCCAGTCCATCCCAAGAATCAGATCAAACTCGGGCATAGGCAACACTATCAAGTCTGCAACCACTGACTGTCCCTGCAAGAGAAGTTCAAGATCCCTGACTAAGCTCCTGGTGGACAACTCTTGTAACGCCCCATTTTTATCTTAATTGAATTTATTTGAGTTAATCAGAGATTACAGAGTTCTCGAGCCGGTTTGATTTTGATCAGGGTCCTTTTTGCAAAAAATGGATTTTTCAGGGACTAAAACACAATTATCGGTTTTTATAGATATTTATAAGGCTTTTGGACCCATTCTCTTCTCCATCACCTTCCTCTTCACGCCTCCCTCCTCCATTGTTGAAGAAATCGATTCTTCAAGCTTCCAGATTTCATCCCGAGCTCGATCCGGCCGTTGGAATTTATTTCTAAAGGCAGATTATCGATCACCGCAGTGAGAGCTCTGTTATATTGTAAGTTCTTCTACGATCGGATACATTCTAGTTTTTGGATGTTGTTAGAATCGTTCGAGATTCGAGTATGTTGTTCTAGACAGAGTTCTGATCGTTTATTATCTGTCGGTTTTGAATTAGAGCGACGTTCGGATTTGTTATGATTTTTGGAAGCCATTTTCGAAAATGTGGATTTTTAGATTGATGGGTTTGCTTTGTTATTGTTGTTTTGGGTATTGATATGAGTTGATATCGGTATTGAACTGCTGTCTGCATTTCCGGTTTGTTCAGTTTATAGTCGTTATGCCGTCGGTTTGAGTTTTGGGTTTTCGAATCGTTTTTGTATTGATTGAAGTCTTGGCTTGTGAGTGATCGTGGTTGTTGATCAACTTTTGTATTCTTACAGATTCGTTGGAGTTTGTCGAGCCCTGTGTTAGCAGCATTGTTCGTCGAGAGTTGGATGAAGAACGGTATAAAGAGTTTTCCTTGAACCGTTGCCTTGTTGTTGTTAGATTGTGTAGTTGTTTATACAATCTCTTTTGTAGCTTATCCAGAGTTGGATCTACTGCATTGAAAGGTAAAAGCAGTCATCGTAGCGGGATAGCATACTCGGGACTGTGGTTCTCGAGTTTTCCCTTTTGAAATCACGTACTTGCATCTACACTTGTTCTAGCATGAGGAACTTGTGTTTTGTTTGATTGTTTTGGCTTTTGTTAAATGGCTTATGTTTTATGTTTCTGTTATGCATTCATCTTGAGCCAATCTTGTTTTCAGCGGGCAGAACCGCCCTTTTTGTTTAGACGTTTGGGAACTATGATTGAGTGGCCCAGGTCGTAGTTGTTTCGTCTGGTGCTAGCATACTCATTATAGTTGCTCAAAGTCTAGAGGAGTGAGATACGTGGCACCACCTCAATTGGGAGAGTCGGTGAGTTGTTACGTGATCTTATCCTCGGGATCCCAAAGGCACAGCTGCAATACCTCGTTATCAGATTTAATATCCCTGTTTAAAGACATGCATTCATTACGATGTTATTGATTTCGTTATTGTATTGAAAGCATGTTTGTTACTTGTATTACTTGTTATGTTGCTTTTACTGGGAATGTCGTTCTCACCGGTTATCCGGCTGTTGCTTTGTTTTGTATGTGTACTTGGCAACAGGTGGGGCAGGAACAAGTCAGAAGAGGCATGGTTAGCTTTGAGGGCAAGTAGTAGAAGTGAGACTCGGTTTAGAAGTCGAATTAGCATGTTTATCTAGTTTAAGATTGAAGCATGTTAGAACTCGAACTTGATATGTTTTGTTATTCGAATTAGTTTGTATTCGGATTGTAATCTAAAATCGAAGTATGTTGTTGTTGTATCGATTTAGACTTCTGGTTGTTTTTAGGCCTTTTGAAAGCATGAATTGTTATGGCATGTTTCCCTACACCCTGTTATTGCATATGTAATTGAAGGCATGTCGGACCAAGCGCGGAATCCTTTTTTTTTTTTCTTTTTCTGCAGCCTGAGCATTTTCTGCCCAGGCCTTCCGCGCGCGGGCGAGGCGTTCCTCGCGCGCGCGCGAGGCCTCCGTTGGGCCTCTGAATTGGTTGCCCGCGCGCACGCGAGCTTGGCACCTCGCGCGCGCGCGAGCCTTTGGTTGGTCTCGGTTGTTGAAGCCCGCGCACGCGCGAGTTTGGTTCCTCGCGCGGGCGCGCGGCGTTTAAAAAAAAAAAAAAACTTTGAATTGTTTTACTCTTGGATTCTTGTTCGCTTAATTGTTGTTTAATCCGAGATTAGTGGTTTAGAATCGAGGTCTCACATTAAGTGGTATCAGAGAGTTAAGATTCTTGGTCGAACTAGAGTGAGCGGGGTAGATCGAGTCTGTGTGCAATGACTCCTCGCATGTGTTTGAATTATTTAATTGTGTACTTAATTCCATGCGAGCATGCTTTATTGTTTGAGCATTATTTGAATTACATGGTTGTGTGATTTAAATTAATAAAGCATGATCTACTTGAGATATAACTGTTTCTGTTCTCGACTGGTATTCGGTATTCCAAGCGGTTGTAAGGGCACTGATGGTAGAAATTGAGATATCTCGTGTGCTAACCTTTGATTATCAGATGGGTCCTCGTCGAGTGATAAACAGAAACACACCACCAATTATCCCTGCGATTGAGCAAGCTAGCACTGAAGTTGATCAGTTGGATGCTTCAGCGACTCCTATGGAAACCTTGCTGAAGAGGTTTCAGTCGTTCAATCCGCCATTGTTGATGGGTTCAGAAAATCCAGTTGACTGTGAGAGTTGGTTGGATGATATGGATCAGTTGTTTGATTCCATTGACTACACAGATGACCGCCGAATCAGGTTAGTAATTCATCAGCTGCGTGGTGGTGCTAAGAGCTGGTGGATCATGACAAAGAAAGCAATTGAGAGTAGAGGTACAGAGGTTACTTGGACTCTTTTTAAATCTGAGTTTTATAGGCGGTTTTTCCCTATCTCGTATCGTAAGGATAAGGGAGCAGAGTTTGCAAATCTGAGGCAAGGGAATCTGAACATTGAAGAGTACGTGGCTAAGTTCGATAGTCTGTTGCGTTTTGCACCGCTAATTGCCGGAGATGAAGAAGCTAAGGCAGATCAGTTCATCAACGGGTTGAACCCCGATGTCTTCACGTTGGTTAACACCAACAGGCCTAGCAACTTTGCGGATGCCATGAATTACGCAAAGGGAGCAGAAGCAGGCTTGTGGAGGCAAAGAGGTAATCAGGGGGCACCTCAGCAGCAGAGGCAGTATCAGAACCAACCATCTCAGTACCAGAATCAGCCACCTCAACATCAGAACCAGCAGCAGAGGTATGAAGGTGGAAACAGTGGGGGAAACAGAAAGGATCAGTACAAGGCAAGAGGTAAACAGTTCAAGAGACAGGGGAACAGTTCGTCCAGTTCCAGTGGTTCGAAGCAATTCGGTTCAGGACCGAGTTCTGGGTCATCATCCTCGTACTACAGCAAGTGTGGAGGAAGACACTCACCGGATCAGTGTGTGGGAGTCTTCGGCAATTGTAACACATGTCAGCAACCGGGACACTTCTCTAAAGTGTGCCCTCAACGTAATAGAGATAGAGCTTAGAGTGGGAGTTCGTCTAGACCTGCAGCTCAGCCGGAGAGGCAGTCGTCTGCAGTGCACTCTTTCCAACCCCAACAACAGCAGAACAGACAGGGAGGTAGCTCTAGTGCAAATCAGCCTCCGAGACAGCAAGCACGAGTCTTTGCATTGACAGAGGATCAGGCTCAGGCAGCACCTGACGATGTCATAGCAGGTAACTGTTCGATTTTCGGTCATTCTGCTCATGTCTTGATAGATACAGGTGCTTCCCATTCCTTTATCTCTGAGAAATATGTGTTATTGCATGCTTTGCCAACTGAATTGTTGCCTACTGTAGTAGCTGTTACTTCACCTTTGGGTGGAGGAATTGTTTCTGTCCGACTAGTCAGGAACTGTGAACTTTGTTTTGAGGGAAATTTGTTAGAATTCGACTGTATTGTACTTGGACTGTCAGATTTTGATTTTATTGTCGGGATAGATGCTTTAACCAAGTACAGGGCGACAGTTGATTGTTTTCTGAAGGTTGTCAGGTTCAGACCTGAAATGGCAGACGAGTGGAAATTCTTTGGTAAGGGTTCTCGATCTAGAATTCCTTTGATTTCAGTGTTATCTATGGCTCGTTTGTTACAGAGAGGTGCAGAAGGATTTTTGGTTTATGCGGTTGATGTACTGAAATCTAGCCCAGCTTTGGTTGACTTACCAGTGGTTAGAGATTTTGCTGATGTGTTTCCGAAAGATGTTCCTGGATTGCCACCCATTCGAGAAGTCGAATTCAGCATTGACTTAGTGCCAGGTACTCAACCTATTTCAAAAGCTCCTTATCGTATGGCACTTGTTGAATTGAGAGAGTTGAAGGAGCAGCTTGAGGATTTGATTGCCAAGGGATACATCAGACCTAGTGTATCGCCTTGGGGTGCTCCTGTTCTATTCGTTCGGAAGAAGGATGGTTCTATGCGGCTCTGTATCGACTACCGCCAATTGAATCAGGCTACAGTTAAGAACAGATATCCTTTACCCCGAATAGATGACTTGTTTGATCAACTGCAGGGTTCTTCTGTCTACTCTAAGATTGATCTGAGGTCAGGCTACCATCAGCTGAGAGTGCGAGAGGAATATGTTCCTAAGACCGCATTCAGAACGAGGTATGGTCACTTTGAGTTTATAGTCATGCCATTCGGTTTGACTAACGCTCCAGCTGTTTTTATGGGTTTGATGAACCGTATCTTTCAGCGTTATTTAGATGAGTTCGTCATTATTTTCATCGATGATATTCTTATCTACTCGAAGAACCGTACTGACCATGCAGAGCACTTGAGAATCGTCTTGCAGATTTTGCGAGTTGAGCAGTTGTTTGCCAAGCTATCGAAATGCGAATTCTGGTTAGATCGAGTTGTCTTTCTCGGTCATATTATTTCTGAAGATGGGATTTCTGTCGATCCCAACAAAATCGAAGCGGTTATGAATTGGCCTAGACCGACATCAGTACCTGAGATCCAAAGCTTCATGGGTTTAGCTGGTTATTACCGTCGTTTCATCGAGGGTTTCTCGTCTATTGCTAAGCCTATTACCCAGCTGACTCAGAAGAATGCGCCTTTTGTCTGGACTCCAGATTGTAAGGCTAGCTTTGTTGATCTGAAGAGGAGACTGACCAGTGCTCCAATTCTTTCTATTCCGAAGGGTACTGGAGGGTTCACAGTCTATTGTGATGCTTCTAACCGAGGCTTGGGTTGTGTTCTTATGCAGCATAAGCATGTGGTGGCGTATGCATCAAGGCAGCTGAAACCGCATGAGACTCGTTATCCGGTCCATGATCTTGAACTAGCTGCGATCGTCTTTGCTCTGAAGATCTGGCGTCACTATCTTTATGGTGAGTCTTTCGAGATCTTTTCTGACCATAAGAGTCTTAAGTACTTGTTTTCTCAAGCAGAGCTGAATATGAGACAGAGGAGATGGTTTAATCTGTTGAAGGATTTCGACTGTGAAATCAAGTACTATCCGGGGAAGTCTAATGCAGTTGCAGATGCCTTGAGCCGAAAGCTTTGTTCTTTATCTCTTTCTACTATGGGTGTTTCCCAGTTGATCGAGGATTGTTGCACTTCTGGTTTAGAGTTTGAAACAGATAGGGAGACTATCAGAGTGTTTGCTATTCAAGCCGAGCCAGAGTTGTTTGTTGCAATCAGAGAAGCACAGAAGTCTGAGCCGAGCATCCAGATTTCAGTAGAGAAAGTCAGATCGGGTCATCAGTCTGAATTCCAGGTTAGAGATGATGTTTTGTTCGTGAATAATCGTATTGTTGTGCCTGATATTTCGGAGTTGAGACAGCATATTCTCCGAGAGGCTCATTGCAGTCGGTTTAGCGTTCATCCTGGAGGTCGTAAGATGTACAACGATCTGAAGAGTCAGTTCTGGTGGAAGAGAATGAAGGACGATGTTGCGAGATTTGTATCTCGGTGTTTGAATTGTCAGCAAGTGAAAGCAGAGCGGAAGCGACCAGGTGGTCTTTTGCACAGCCTATCTGTTCCTGAATGGAAATGGGATCACATTTCTATGGATTTTGTCACGAAGCTACCACGATCCGTTCGAGGATGCGATGCTATTTGGGTAGTGATCGACCGATTGACGAAGTCTGCGTGTTTTATTTCGTACAGGATGACGTATCGTCATGATCAGATGGCTGAGTTGTATGTTAGCAATGTTGTGAGATTGCATGGTGTGCCGGAGTCGATCGTTTCAGACAGAGATCCTAGATTCACTTCTCACTTCTGGCACAGTCTTCAGGGGGCACTTGGTACTCGATTGCATCTGAGTACAGCTTATCATCCTCAGACAGATGGACAGTCAGAGCGGACTATCCAGACGTTGGAGGATATGCTGCGAGCGGTAGTGCTAGACTTTGGCACTAGTTGGCAGGATTCTTTGCCTCTTGTCGAGTTTTCTTACAACAACAGCTTCCAAGCGAGTATCGGTATGGCGCCTTTTGAGGCTTTGTATGGTAGAAAGTGCCGATCTCCATTGTTTTGGGATGAATTGTCCGAGTCACCAGATTTGGGACCGGAGATGCTTAGAGATATGGCAGAGCAGGTTAAGATCATTCAGACCAGAATGAAGTCAGCTCAAGATAGACAGGCAAAGTATGCGAATGTCAGACGTCGACCTCTGAGTTTTGAGCAGGGAGACCGTGTATTCCTTAATATTTCTTCGTTCAGAGGCACCGTCAGATTCGATAAGAGAGGAAAGTTATCTCCAAGATTCATCGGTCCGTACGAGATTCTCGAGAAAATATGCGATCTTGCCTACAGACTTGCACTTCCTCCGTCTTTATCTGGTATTCACGACGTTTTTCACGTCTCTATGCTGCGAAAGTATCAACCAGATATTTCTCATATCCTTCAGCCTGACGAAGCCGAGTTAGACGAGACCCAGATCTATTTTGAACGACCGATTCAGATCCTTGATCGGAAAGAAAAGCAACTCAGAACCAAGTTGATTCCATTGGTGAAAGTGCAGTGGAGCCGTCACGGCGTCGAGGAAGCGACTTGGGAGACAGAATCTGACATGAGACAGCGATTTTCGGAGTTATTCGGATGACGTGAGTTCTTCTTACTGTCTTTAGTTCTTTATTCTATCTTATGAGTTATGGTTCTTGTGGATTTCGAGGACGAAATCTCTTCTTAGTGGGGGAGAATTGTAACGCCCCGTTTTTATCTTAATTGAATTTATTTGAGTTAATCAGAGATTACAGAGTTCTCGAGCCGGTTTGATTTTGATCAGGGTCCTTTTTGCAAAAATTGGATTTTTCAGGGACTAAAACGCAATTATCGGTTTTTATAGATATTTATAAGGCTTTTGGACCCATTCTCTTCTCCATCACCTTCCTCTTCACGCCTCCCTCCTCCATTGTTGAAGAAATCGATTCTTCAAGCTTCCAGATTTCATCCCGAGCTCGATCCGGCCGTTGGAATTTATTTCTGAAGGCAGATTATCGATCACTGCAGTGAGAGCTATGTTATATTGTAAGTTCTTCTACGATCGGATACATTCTAGTTTTTGGATGTTGTTAGAATCGTTCGAGATTCGAGTATGTTGTTCTAGACAGAGTTCTGATCGTTTATTATCTGTCGGTTTTGAATTAGAGTGACGTTCGGATTTGTTATGATTTTTGGAAGCCATTTTCGAAAATGTGGATTTTTAGATTGATGGGTTTGCTTTGTTATTGTTGTTTTGGGCATTGATATGAGTTGATATCGGTATTGAACTGTTGTCTGCATTTCCGGTTTGTTCAGTTTATAGCCGTTATGCCGTCGGTTTGAGTTTTGGGTTTTCGAATCGTTTTTGTATTGATTGAAGTCTTGGCTTGTGAGTGATCGTGATTGTTGATCAACTCTTGTATTCTTACAGATTCGTTGGAGTTTGTCGAGCCCTGTGTTAGCAGCATTGTTCGTCGAGAGTTGGATGAAAAACGGTATAAAGAGTTTTCCTTGAACCGTTGCCTTGTTGTTGTTAGATTGTGTAGTTGTTTATACAATCTCTTTTGTAGCTTATCCAGAGTTGGAGCTACTGCATTGAAAGGTAAAAGCAGTCATCGTAGCGGGATAGCATACTCGGGACTGTGGTTCTCGAGTTTTCCCTTTTGAAATCACGTACTTGCATCTACACTTGTTCTAGCATGAGGAACTGGTGTTTTGTTTGATTGTTTTGGCTTTTGTTAAATGGCTTATGTTTTATGTTTCTGTTATGCATTCATCTTGAGCCAATCTTGTTTTCAGCGGGCAGAACCGCCCTTTTTGTTTAGACGTTTGGGAACTATGATTGAGTGGCCCAGGTCGTAGTCGTTTCGTCTGGTGCTAGCATACTCATTATAGTTGCTCAAAGTCTAGAGGAGTGAGATACGTGGCACCACCTCGATTGGGAGAGTCGGTGAGTTGTTACGTGATCTTATCCTCGGGATCCCAAAGGCACAGCTGCAATCCCTCGTTATCAGATTTAATATCCCTGTTTAAAGACATGCATTCATTACGATGTTATTGATTTCGTTATTGTATTGAAAGCATGTTTGTTACTTGTATTACTTGTTATGTTACTTTTACTGGGAATGTCGTTCTCACCGGTTATCCGGCTGTTGCTTTGTTTTGTATGTGTACTTGGAAACAGGTGGGGCAGGAACAAGTCAGAAGAGGCATGGTTAGCTTCAAGGGCAAGTAGTAGAAGTGAGACTCGGTTTAGAAGTCGAATTAACATGTTTATCTAGTTTAAGATTGAAGCATGTTAGAACTCGAACTTGATATGTTTTGTTATTCGAATTAGTTTGTATTCGGATTGTAATCTAAAATCGAAGTATGTTGTTGTTGTATCGATTTAGACTTCTGGTTGTTTTTAGGCCTTCTGAAAGCATGACTTGTTATGGCATGTTTCCCTACACCCTGTTATTGCATATGTAATTGAAGGCATGTCGGACCAAGCGCGGAATCCTTTTTTTTTTCTTTTTCTGCAGCCTGAGCATTTTCTTCCCAGGCCTTCCGCGCGCGGGCGAGGCGTTCCTCGTGCGCGTGCGAGGCCTCTGTTGGGCCTCTGAATTGGTTGCCCGCGCGCTCGCGAGCTTGGTACCTCGCGTGGGCGCGAGCCTTTGGTTGGTCTCGGTTGTTGAAGCCCGCGCACGCGCGAGCTTGGTTCCTCGCGCGGGCGTGCGGCGTTTAAAAAAAAAAAAAACTTTGAATTGTTTTACTCTTGGATTCTTGTTCGCTTAATTGTTGTTTAATCCGAGATTAGTGGTTTAGAATCGAGGTCTCACAACTCTTCCCCTAACGGGATAGTAACTGAGAATCCCCCTAATAACTCCTCTCGCTGAATCCCCCACTTAAGCAAAAACTCCTCAAAAATAAAAGAATGTGTAGCCCCCAAGTCTAATAATGTCTTGGTGGCTACACCAGCTAGTAAGATTCTTCCTGCAAAAACAACAGTTACCATATAAGAAATTGGATTCCCTACTCACAAGTTCTATATGTGCTCACCCTAATTCAACCAGTTTCAAATTCATAATCATACAAACCAACAACCAAACTTAAATCATGCAATATAATACAAATCTTAAGTCAATTCCCCAAAAATATCAAAATACTTATCAACTAGCACATAGCAAATTCCCAATTAGACAGTTCACCAACACTAAAGTCATGCATTAAACTTATTAAAACATGATAACTTAACAGAGTAAAACTTGCGGAAACAAAACCCATAAAAACAAAAAAGCTTAGTACAACAGTTCAAGGCTTAATACTGTAGTGATACAACCATATCGAAAAGTTTATAATACAACTGTCTAAAACATTATATAGCAAAACATATCGTGCTGTATAAAATCCCTTGAAAAGTTCCGGCTCCATAGTCCTGCCTCGAACTACCGGCTTCGTCCATCCTGCGACCTGCCCCATGGAATAGGGTGTCCAAGATAAAAACTAGGACGTGAGCGCTAACGCCCAGTACATAAGCATGAGTAAACATATGTATATAATGATGTAAATCGTGATAATGGGTAACAGGTCATCTAACAAGTCATGCTCAGAACTTCTTGATACAACCACACTCATCTAGTACACCTGAGTAGTCAGACATAAATGTCTCCGCCGTCGCGGTACTCACAGCGACAGAATATAAAACATGTATAGAGCTGAGCGGCTCTATAATCAGGTATAACAAGGTATAGGCTCAACGTGTATATGCACATGACATATGAATATAGAAAGCGGTAAATCATATATAATGTCATATAATAATGCCAAGTAAATGCAAAATATAAACATGAATACTCGCTGGCAATCTCAATCAATGTGTACGTACCTCTAGGCTAGTTGAAGTCTAGTAGGATCCTAGTTTCCAATCCTATATTCAAAAGTTCATCGTATCACTACACAAGCTCTATAAGCCTTAACTAAGCTAATAAGTACTCCCAAAACTTAAACAGATTCTTGAACCATATCTTCGTCCGTAGTTAGCCCGTTGAAGTCGCTAGTCCTGAATGACTATAACCACACCTAGGTTATTTTAGAACCTTATTAAGTACCGATAGGGCCCTCTAGTGTATATCTCACACAATATAACTGAAGAAGGAAACTCAGGAATTCGTAATTCAAAATGAACTCCGTAGACCCCTATTTATAGGCAAAATCCTCGGTGCAGATCGGAAGCTTCGTTTGCACATCAAAAGCTCCGTTCTCCGCATGCGCGACACTTGTCAAAATCTAGTCATAAATGCACGTCATCGAAAGCTCCGTTCTACATCGGAAGCTCCGATCATGCATCGGAATTTCCGTTCTCTTAAACACCATTAAATACTAATTAAACATGTAAATACTTAAATCGGGGTGCGGGTTACGACATTCTCCCCACCTTTAGATATTTCATCCACGAAATAAAATCTAAAGACAAACCAAGATAACAATGTGAAACATCAAACCATGTTTTATTACAACTAACTGTAATTACATCATTACATGAAATCAAAAGTAAAAAGCAAATAACTCAGGATATTCTGCTCGCATAAGGCTTTCCATTTCCCAAGTTGCTTCTTTGATGCCTCGGCGCTGCCACTATACCATCACAAGTGGTATAGTCTTGTTCCGAAAAACTTTATCTTTCCTATCAAGGATACGGAGTGGTCGTTCAACATACGACAGACCTTTCTCTAGCTGAACGTCAGTAGGCTGGATAATGTGTGACTCGCCAGCTATACTGTCAAAGTAACGACACATGAAAAACATCATGTATACTGGAAAGATATGGAGGTAATGCCAAACGATATGCAACATCTTCGATCTGCTCCAGTATCTGGAAAGGCCCAATAAAACGGAGTGAAAACTTGCCTTCAGCCCAAATCTCATCACCTTCCTGAAAGGTGACACTCGTAGAAAAACATATTCACCAGGCTCGAACTGCAGTGGCCTACGATGAATATTCTCATAACTAGCTTGTCTATCTTGAGCAGTTTTGATTCGCCTCTCGATCAAATCTACTTTGTCTACAATCTGTTGCACCAACTCGGGACCCTCAACTTGCCGTTCCCCGACCTTATCCAGAATAGCGGAGTACGACATCTTCGGCCATACAATGCCTCGAAAGGTGCCATATAAATATTGCGATGATAACGGTTATTATAGGCAAATTCAATCAAAGGTAACTGATCCTACCAAGATAAACCAAAGTCCATAACAGAAGAAAGCAACATATCCTCCAGCATACGAATAGTGCGCTCTGACTGCCCATCAGTCTCCGGATGATATGCAGTGCTCAAACTTAGAGTGGTAACCAAAGCTTGCTGGAAACTACCCCAAAAACCGAGGTAAACCACGGATCTCAATCACTGACTATGCTCACTGGAATTCCATGTAATCACATTATCTCCTGGATATATAAGCGTGCTATGCGATCATAAGAATACTCTTTGTTGTAAGGAATTAAGTGTGCGAATTTTGTCAAACGGTCAACAACGACCCAGATAGCATCACACTGGCGTGAATTCATAGGAAAATGGATAACAAAGTCCACAGTCACATGTTTCCATTTCCATTCAGGAATCTCAAGATTCTGCAACAAACCATCTGGTCCTCGGTGTTCAGCCTTGACCTGTTGACAAATCAAACATCGATAAACAAAATGATAAACACTTCATTTCATCCCCTTCCACCAAAATCTAGTTCGCAAATCCTTATACATTTTCATACTTCCATTATGAACAGATAACCGACTCCTGTGAGCTTGAGAAAGAATATCATTCTTGAGCTCCGCGACATCAGGTACAACCACTCGATTAGATAAGCACAATAAACCTTTTGTTTGTTAATGGAATCTAGATGTATTAACTCCATTGGCTAGACGTGCCAAACGCTGAGTTTTAACATCAGACATATGAGCATCTCGAATCCTCGAGTACAATGCTGCCTCAGATAAAACAGTATACAGACAAATTTCATCTCTTCCTTTCTTGTGCTTGAGCGTAAAACTCAACAAACAACATTCCTGAATCATACTAGATAATTCACTAGTCTGAAGTGCAAAAAGTCTAACCTGCCAACTAAGAGCATCAGCAGTAAGATTCACAGAACCTGGATGATACTTGATCTCACAGTCATAATCCTTCAGTAAATCCATCCAGCATCTTTGTCGCATATTAAACTCCGCCTGAGTGAATAAATATTTCTGACTCTTATGATCCGTGAATATCTCAAACTTCATGCCATAAAGATAATGCCTCCAAATCTTGAGCGCAAATACAATGGCAGCTAACTCAAGATCATGTACTGTGTAATTCATCTCATGCGTCTTTAGCTGCCTAGAAGCATAGGCGATAACATGTCCACGCTGTTTCGGAACACATCCAAGTCCCTAACCAGAAGCATCAGTGTAGACAATATAACCTCCTGATCCAGAAGGTAGAGCTAGCACAGGTGCAGTAGTAAGACGTCTACGCAGCTCGTGAAATGATTCCTCACAATCCGAGGACCATGTGAAGGAAACATCTTTCCGTGTAAGCTGTGTCAAAGTCCTGGCCAACTGTGCAAAATTCTTGATGAACCGACGGTAATAACCAGCTAGACCCAAGAAACTACGAATCTCAGAAACCGTCGTCGGTCGAGACTAGTTCAGCACTGCCTCAATCTTAATTGGATCCAAAGATATTCCCTCACTAGAAATCACATGACTGAGAAACACTACCCGATCAAGCCAAAACTCTCACTTGCTCAATTTCGCATACAACTGCTTATCTCGCAACGTCTACAGTACAATTCTAAGATGTTGTGCATGCTCATTCTTGTCGTGAGAATAGACAAGAATAGGGGTGTTCATTCGGTCCGAACCGAACCGAACCGAACCGAAATTTCGGTTAACCGAACTGAAATTCACCGAAAATCCGAACCGAAAACCGAACTGAATTTAACGGTTCGGTTCGGTTAATGCCCGTATCCGGATCTGAAAGAAGTCCTAGAAATATCAGAGTCTCGTAGCCGCATCTGATGGTATCCAGATCTCAGATTTATTTTAGAATACACAGAATTACCCTGTAATTGATCGAACAGATCATCAATTCATGGCAAAGGATACTTATTCTTGATGGTGACACGATTCAAATGTCTGTAATCAATACACAATCGCATCGATCCATCCTTCTTCTTTATGAACAAAATAGGTGCTCCCCACGGAGAAACACTCGGACGAATATATCCCTTATCAAGCAGATCCTGCAACTACTGTTTCAATTCCATCATTTTTGAAGGTGCCAGACGATAAGGTGCTCGGGATATAGGTGATGTTCCTGGTATCAGATCAATACCAAATTCAACCTCTCAAACCGGAGGAAAACCAGGAATATCATCAGGGAATACATCAGGAAACTCGCTGACCACAGGTAACTGATCAATACCTGGACTACTCGTGGACATATCAACTGCATAAATGAGGTAGCCCTCCCCACCTGATTCTAAGACATGACATGCATTCAGAGCCGATACAAATAGCATCGGAGGTCGCGCACCCTTACCATAAAAGTACCATATATTACCCTCAACGGGATGAAACTGTACCAAACACTGATAAAAATCCACAGTAGCGTGATACAAAGTCAGCATATCTATTCCCTAAATACATTCAAAATCTTTCATCGCTAGAACAATCAGATTAGCAGACAACACATGACTCTCAAACTCCAGAAGGCAACCCATCACTATACGCTTAGTTACTATCTTCTGCTCCAACGGAGTAGTTACAACTAAACACGGGTCTAATGATACATAAGGCAATCTATGTCTCTTAACAAAGCGACTAGGAATAAAGGAATGCGATTCTCCAGTATCAATTAAAACAAGTGCAGGAATACCACATAGTAAAAAGGTACATGCCAACATGCGATCGCTTCCCTATGTAGCCTGCTCCTGAGAAAGAGAAAATACCTGCCCTTGCGTGCGAGGGCGAACAATGGAAGAACTAGGTGGTGTTGGCTGCTGACGTGGATAAGTAGAATCCGGAAATCCCATCTGTGATCCCGATCCAGTCGCAGCTCCCGTGCGCCGAGGACAATCTCTCCGAAGATGTCCCTGCTCACCGCAAATAAAACATGCATCAGAAGCCTTCCGACAAGAAACTGCAGAATGCTTCCCACCATAGTTACTGCAAAACTCATCTTTCTTCTTCTTCTTTCCGAACCAGAACATACTTGGTGAACCACGAGATCCAGATGAAGCAGTAGTAGTAGAAGAAGTAGAACCAGACTGCATAACAGATTGAGCTCTAGCCCCAAGAGATCCACCAAGCTTTCCTGACATCATCAACTGTGCCCGTCTGTTGCTGTTCTCCACTTGACGGCACCGATTAACTAAAGTCTCATAAGATGTCGGATCATCACAGACAAGAACTTGTGAATATATATCCTGATTGAGACCTTTCAGAAATAGATCATACTTGGACGCATCACTTTCATTAATATGGGGACTGTAAGATAGCAGATCAATGAATCTCTGCTGATACTCATCAATACTCATAGATCCATGCTTCAGCATAAGCAACTCCATTGATCATGCCTGACAAACTGCTGGAGGAAAATATAATTTCTGAAATTGCTGGAAAAAATCCTCCCAAGTCACACGACCCCCTCTCAGTACGAGCTTGAGCTGCTTTTGCATCCCACCATAATCGTGCATGTCCATCTAGAAAAAAATCTAGAACCTCCATCTTCTGCTCCTCAGTACACTCGAAGGCACGGAAAGCACGCTCGATTCTAGACATCCAATTCCTCGCATCCTCAGTATTCTCACCTCCCAATAAGGGTTTCGGTCCTACCTGTATAAACTTATTAATAGAGTAGCGACGTCTACCCTCATGAGGACGATGTCGATCCTCGTGATGATGGAGTTGGTGACGATGCTGATGACCACATCCCTGGCGAACACTACCATGGCTCTCATCATCTCTTCCGGCCATATCTGAAAAGGATTTGCACATTTTAAAATCCCAAATGCGCAATTATTATCCAAAACTAGACTAAATCCCAAGTACTAATCCCAAAATCTATGCATGCTCTGATACAAAAAATATAGTGACCCTACATTGAATCACCTACTAACTGAAAACTAAAGGCATGCATTAAACTTATTAAAACATGATAATTTAACAGAGTAAAACTTACGGAAACATAACCCATAAAAACAAAATAGCTTAGTACAATAGTTCAAGGATTAATACTGTAGTGATACAACCATATCGAAAAGCTTATAATACAACTGTCTAAAATATTATACAGCTAAATATATCGTGCTGTATAAAATCCCCTGAAAAGCTCTAGCTCCCTAGTCTTGCCTTGAACTAACGGCTCCATCCATCCTGCGACCTGCCCCATGGAATAGGATGTCCAAGATAACAACTAAGACTTGAACGCAAACGTCCAGTACATAAACATGAGTAAACATATGTATATAATGCATGTAAATCGTGATGACAGGTAATAGGTCATCTAACATGTCATGCTCAGAACCGGCGCCAAATGAGTGTTGTAACCTCACGGATCAACCTCTAGGTACAACCACACTCGTCTAGTACACCTGATATTCAGACATAAATTTCCACATCGTCGCGACACTCCTTGTAACGCCCCGTTTTTATCTTAAATGAGTTTATTTGAGTTAATCAGAGATTACAGAATTCTCGAGCCGGTTTGATTTTGATCAGGGTCCTTTTTGCAAATTTTGGAAATTTCAGGGACTAAAATGCAAATATGGAATTTTATATATTATCTACACTTATTTTGACTCTCAAAGGAGCTCCTCCTCTTCCTCTCAACCGTGAACTCCATTGAAGCTTGGGGAAAACGTTTCCAAGCTCTTCCAATCTCGGTTTCCGGTCGATCCGTCCGTTAGAAATTAATTCTGAAGGCAGATTATCGATCACTGCAGTGAGAGCTCTGTTATATTGTAAGTTCTTCTACGATCGGATACATTCTAGTTTTTGGATGTTGTTAGAATCGTTCTAGATTCGAGTATGTTGTTCTCTACAGATTTCTGATCGTTTATTATCTGTCGGTTTTGAATTAGAGTGACGTTCGGAATTGTTATGATTTTTGGAAGTATTATTCGAAAATGTGGGTTTTGAGATTTGTTGGGTTTGTCTTGTTGTTGTGGTTTTAGCATTGAATTGAGTTGATATCAGTATTGAACTGCTGTCTGCGTTGCCGGTTTGTTCAGTTTATAGCCGTTATGCCGTCGGTTTGAGTTTTGGGTTTTTGAATCATTTTTGTATTGATTGAAGTCTTGGTGTGTGAGTGATCGTGGTTGTTGATCATCTCTTGTATCTGAACAGATTCGTTTGGAGTTGTCAAGCCCTGAGTTAGCAGCTGATTGATCGTTTCAGAGTTGGACGAAGATCGGTAATGAGATTTACCTTGATCCGTAGTTGTTGTTTAGATTGTATAGTTGTTGATACAATCTTTTGTTGTAGCTTTCCTGGAGTTGGAACTACTGCATTGAAAGGTAAAAGCAGTCATCGTAGCGGGATAGCATACTCGGGACTGTTGGTTCTCGAGTTTCCCTTTTTAAAATCACATATTGCATTGATACTGGTTCTAGCACGTGGAACTTGTAATTGTTGATTGATTGAGTTTTTGTTATGTGGCTTATGTTTATGTTTCTGTTATGCATTCATCTTGAGCCTACTTTGATTTCAGCGGGCAGAACCGCCCTTTTTGTTAGACGTTTGGGAACTATGATTGAGTGGCCTAGGTTGTAGTATTTCGCCTAGTGCTAGCATACTCATTATGGTTGCTCAAAGTCTAGAGGAGTGGGATACGTGGCACCACCTCGATTGGGAGAGTCGGTGAGTCGTTACGTGATCTCATCATCGGGATCCCAAAAGCAGAGCAATACTCCCGTGTTTATCAGAATCGATATCCTGGTTTTAAAGACATGCATATCATTAACTTCGACTTGAATATGTGGTTTGATAGCATGTTGTATATTCATTACTTGATATGTTGCTTTTACTGGGATTATCATTCTCACCGGTTATCCGGCTGTTGCTTTGTTTTGTATGTGTACTTGGCAACAGGTGGGGCAGGAACAAGTCAGAAGAGGCATGGTTAGCTTCGAGGGCAAGTAGTAGAAGTGAGACTCGGTTTAGAAGTCGAATTAGCATGTTTATCTAGTTTAAGATTGAAGCATGTTAGAACTCGAACTCGATATGTTTTGTTATTCGAATTAGTTTGTATTCGGATTGTAATCTGAAATCGAAGTATGTTGTTGCTTTATCGATTTAGACTTCTGGTTGTTTTTAGGCCTTCTGAAAGCATGACTTGTTATGGCATGTTTCCCTACACCCTGTTATTGTAATTGTATTTGAAGGCATGTCAAACCAAGCGCGGAACCCCTTTTCTTCTTCTGCAGCCTGAGCATTTCTGCCCAGGCCTTCCGCGCGCGGGCGAGGCGTTCCTCGCGCGCGCGCGAGGCCTCCGTTGGGCCTCGGGATCGTTTGCCCGCGCGCGTGCGAGCTTGGTTCCTGCCCCTCCTGTTGCCAAATACACATATAAAACAAAGCAACAGCCGGATAAACCGGTGAGAATGATAATACTAATAAAAGCAACATAACAAGTAATACAACAACAAACATGGTTTCAAGGCAAACCCATCATATCTCAAAACCTTATTTTCGAAAATGAGTTCCAAAAATCATAACAATTCCGAACGTCGCTCTATTTCAAAACTGACAGATAATAAACGATCATAACTCTGTCAAGAACAACATACTCGAATCTTGAACGATTCTAAAAACATCTGAAAAATAGAATGTATCGGATCGTAGAAAAACTTACGATATAATAGAGTTCTCGCTGCCGTGATCGCTAATCTGCCTTCAAAAATAATTTCCAACGGACGGATCGAGCTCGGACTGAAATCTGGAAGCTTAAAGTCACGTTCTCAAGCTCAACAATGGAGGAGAGAGGCGAGATGGAGGAGAGGAGAGGATGGAGAAGACAAAAAAAGCAAAGATAATCTATAAAATCCACTATTTGCGTTTTAGTCCCTAAATTTTCCAAAATTTTCAAAATAGACCCTAAATCAAGTCGGCTCTTGAACTTTGGAAACTCTGATTATCTCAAATAAGCTCAATTAAGATAAAAACGGGGCGTTACAATTCTCCCCTCTAAGAAGAGATTTCGTTCTCGAAATCAATAAGAATCACAACTCATAAGATATAATAAAGAACTAAAGACAGTAAGAAGAACTCACGTCATCTGAATAACTCAGGAAAACGCTGTCTCATGTCGGATTCTGTCTCCCAAGTCGCTTTTTTGACCCCGTGATGGCTCCACTGCACTTTCACTAATGGAATAAACTTGGTTCTGAGTTGCTTCTCCTTCCGATCAAGGATCTGAATCGGTTGCTTGAAATAGCTCAGAGTCTCATCTAACTCGGCTTTGTCAGGCTGAAGAATATGAGAAGGATCTGGATGATACTTCCGCAGCATAGAGACTTGAAAGACGTCGTGAATACCAGATAAAGATGGAGGAAGTGCAAGTCTATAGGCAAGATCGCTTATCTTCTCGAGAATCTCTTACGGCCCGATGAATCTCGGAGATAGATTGCCTCTCTTCCCAAATCTGACAGTACCCCTAAAAGGAGAAATCTTAAGGAATACACGGTCTCCCTGCTCGGAAACCAGAGGTCTACGTCTGACATTCGCATGCCTGTCTATCCTGAGCTGACTTCATTCTAGACTGAATGATCTTAACCTGCTCTGCCATATCTCTAAGCATATCCGGCCCCAAATCAGGTGACTCGGACAAATCATCCCAAAACAACGGAGATTGGAACTTCTTGCCGTACAAAGCCTCAAAAGGCATCATTCCAATACTCGCTTGGAAGCTGTTGTTGTAAGAAAACTCGACAAGAGGCAAAGAATCTTGCCAACTAGTGCCAAAGTCTAGCACTACTGCTCGAAGCATATCCTCTAACGTCTGGATAGTCCGCTCTGACTGTCCATCGGTCTGAGGATGATAAGTTGTACTCAGATGCAAACGAGTACCAAGTGCCTCTTGCAGACTGTGCCAAAAGTGTGAAGTGAATCTAGGGTCTCGGTCTGAAACGATCGACTTCGGCACACCATGCAATCTAACAACATTGCTAACATACATCTCACCCATCTGATCATGACGATACGTCATCCTGTACGGAATAAAACACGCAGACTTCGTCAATCGGTCGATCACTACCCAAATAGCATCGCATCCTCGAACAGATTGCAGTAGCTTCGTGATGAAATCCATAGAAATGTGATCCCATTTCCATTCAGGAACCGATAGACTGTGCAATAGACCACCCGGTCGCTTTCGCTCTGCTTTCACTTGCTGATAGTTCAAACACCGAGATACAAACCTCGCAACATCGCTCTTCATTCTCTTCCACCAAAACTGATTCTTCATATCGTTATACATCTTACAGCCTCCAGGGTGAACACTGAACCGACTGCAATGAGCCTCTCGGAGAATACGCTGTCTCAACTCCAAAATATCAGGCACAACAATATAGTTATTCACAAACAAAACGTCATCTCTAACCTCGAATTCAGACTGATGCCCATATCTGACTTTCTCTACTGAAACCTGAATGCTCGGATCAGACTTCTGTGCTTCTTTGATCGCAATAAACAATTCCGGCTCGGCTTGAATAAAAAACACTCTGATAGTCTTCCTATATGTTTCAAACTCTAAACCAGAAGTGCAACAATCATTGATCAATTGAGAAACACCAATAGTAGAAAGAGATAAAGAACAAAGCTTTCGTCTCAATGCATCTGCAACTGCATTCGACTTTCCCGGATAGTACTTGATTTCACAGTCGAAATCCTTCTACAGATCTAACCATCTTCTCTGTCTCATATTCAGCTCTGCCTGTGAAAACAAGTACTTAAGGCTCTTATGGTCAGAAAATATCTCAAAAGACTCACCATAAAGATAGTGACGCCAGATCTTCAGAGCAAAAACAATCGCAGCTAGTTCAAGATCATGAACCGGATATCGAGTCTCATGCGGTTTCAGCTGCCTCGATGCATACGCTATCACATGCTTATGCTGCATAAGAACACAACCTAAACCTCGGTTAGAAGAATCACAATAGACTTTGAAACCTCCAGTACCTTTCGGAATAGAAAGAATCGGAGCACTGGTCAGTCTCCTCTTCAGATCAACAAAGCTAGCCTCACAATCTGCAGTCCAGACGAAAGGCGCATTCTTCTGAGTCAGCTGGGTAATCGGCTTGGCAATAGAAGAGAAACCCTCGATGAATCGGCGATAATAACCAGCTAAACCCATAAAGCTTTGGATCTCAGGTACTAATGTCGGTCTTGGCCAATTCATAACCGCTTCAATCTTGCTGGGATCGACAGAAATCCCATCTCCAAAAATAATATGTCCGAGAAAGACAACTCAATCCAACCATAATTCACACTTAGACAACTTGGCAAACAACTGCTCAACTCGCAAAATCTACAATACGGTCCTCAAATGCGCTGCATGGTCAGTACGGTTCTTTGAGTAGATAAGAATGTCATCGATGAAGATAATAACAAACTCCTAAATAACGCTGAAAGATACAATCCATCAAACCCATAAAAACTGCTGGAGCGTTAGTCAAACCAAACGGCATGACAATAAACTCGAAATGACCATACCTCGTTCTGAATGCGGTCTTAGGAACATCTTCCTCTCGCACTCTCAGCTGATGATAACCTGACCTCAAATCAATCTTCGAGTAGACAGAAGAACCCTTCAGCTGATCCAAAAGGTCATCTATTCGGGGTAAAGGATACCTGTTCTTGACTGTAGCCTGATTCAATTGACGGTAGTCAATACAGAGTCGCATAGAACCATCCTTCTTCCGAACAAACAGAATAGAAGCACCCCAAGGCGATACACTAGGACTGATGTATCCCTTGGAAATCAAATCCTCAAGCTGCTCCTTCAACTCTTTCAGTTCAATAGGTGTCATACGATAAGGAGCTTTGGAAATAGGTTGAGTACCTGACACCAAATCGATGCTGAATTTGATCTCTCGAATAGGCGGCAAACCAGGAACATCTTCCGGAAACACATCAGCAAAATCTCTAACCACTGGTATATCAACCAATTCAGGGCTAGATTTCAGTACATCAACTGCATAAACCAAAAATCCTTCTGCACCTCTCTGTAACAAACGAGTCATAGATAGCACTGAAATCAAAGAAATTCTAGATCGAGAACCCTTACCAAAGAATTTTCACTCGTCTGCCATTACAGGTCTGAATCTGACAACCTTCAGAAAATAATCGACTGTTGCCCTGTACTTGGTTGAAGCATCTATACCAAAAATACAATCAAAATCTGACAGTCCAAGCACAATACAGTCGAACTCTAACAGATTCCCCTCAAAACAAAGTTTACATTTCCTGACTAATCTAACAGAAATAATTCCTCCACCCAAAGGTGAAGTAACAGCTACTACAGTAGGCAACAACTCAGTAGGCAAAGCATGCAATAACACAAATTTCTCAGAGATAAAGGAAAAGGAAGCACCTGTATCTATCAGAACATGACCAGAATAACCGAAAATGGAACAGTTACCTATTATAACCTCATCAGGTGCTGCCTGAGCCTGATCCTCTGTCAAGGAAAAGAGTCGTGCCTGCTGTCTCAGAGGCTGGTTTGCACTAGAGTTACCTCCCTGTCTATTATGCTGCTGTGGCTGGAAAGAGTGCACTGCAGAAGACTATCTCCCAGGCTGTGCTGTAGGTCGAGATAAACTTCCACTCTGAGCTCGATCTCTGTTACGCTGAGGGCACACCTTAGAAAAGTGTTCCAGTTGCTGACAGGTGTTGCAGTTACCAAAAACTCCCACACACTGATCTGGTGAGTGTCTACCTCCACACTTACTGCAATACAAGGATGATGATCCAGAACTCTGTCCTAAACTAAACTGCTTAGAACCACTGGAACTAGAAGAGCTGTTCCCCTGCCTCTTGAACTGTTTCCCTCTTGCTTTGTACTGATCCTTCCTGTTTCCCCCACTGCTTCCACCTTCGTACCTCTGCTGTTGATTCTGATACTGAGGTGGCTGATTCTGATGCTAAGATGGTTGTTTCTAAGACTGCCTCTGCTGCTAAGACACCATCTGATTACCTCTCTGCCTCCACAAGCCCGCTTCAGCTCCCTTTGCGTGATTCATGACATCTGCAAAGTTATTAGGTCTAGCAGTGTTCACCAACGTGAAGATATCGGGGTTCAAGCCGTTGATGAACTGATCGGCTTTTGATTCTTCACTGTCGGCAATCTGTGGTGCAAAACGCAACAAGCTGTCAAACTTGGCTACGTAATCCTCAATGTTCAGATTTCCTTGCCTCAGATTGGCAAACTCGGCTCCCTTGTCCTTTCGGTACGAAACAAGGAAAACCCGCTTATAAAACTCGGTTTTGAAAAGAGACCAATTGACAACTATACCTCTGTTCTCCATGGATCTCTTGGTCGTGATCCATCAGTTCTTGGCAACACCACGAAGCTGATGAATGACTAACCTGGTTCGGCGGTCATCTGTATAATCAAGGGAATCGGACAGCTGATCAATGCCATCCAACCAACTCTCACAGTCAACTGGATTTTCTGTACCCATCAACAACGGCGGATTAAATGACTGAAACCTCTTCAGCAAGGTTTCCATTGGCGTCGCTGTAGCATCCAACTGATCAACTTCAGTTCTAGCTTGCTCAGTCGTAGGAATAACTGGCGGTGGGTTTCTGTTTATTACTCGACGAGGACCCATCTGATAATCAAAGGTTAGGACACAAGATATCTCAATTGCTACAATTCGGTGCCCTTACAACAACTTGAAATACCGGATACCAGTCGATAACAGAAATAGTTATATCTCAAGTAGTTCATGCTTTATGAATTAAATCACAAAACCAAGTAATTCAATTAATTCTCAATTAATAAAGCATGATCGCATGGTATTAATTAAACAATTAAAGAACTCAACACATGCGAGGAGCCAGTACATGAGGACTCGAACTACCCCGCTCACTCTAGTTCAACCAAGAATCTTAACGCTCTGATACCACTTAATGTGAGACCTCGGTTCTAAACAAGTAATCTCGGAATAAACAACAATTAAACATACAAGGACCAAGACTAAAAACAAAGCAAGAAGATTTTTTTTTAAAAAAAAAAGACAAGACCGCGCGCCCGCGCCGATCCAGGCGCGCCCGCACCTGCGCCTCGCTTAAAACAGGCGCGCCCGCGCTCTATCCTCGCTAAAAGGCCGTGTGCCCGCGCCGTCCTCTCGCTCCGAAAGGCCTAAACACCGAAATGAAACCCAACAAAACCTGAACACTTGCATTTAAAATAACTAACAAGACAATAACAATACAAGGAGAGTCTAGTGATGAAAAACATTTGTTTCGGTAGTACCTACAACAATTCTTGCTTACAATACAAAAATATAAGAAGTTCAAAATTCTAAACAGGCTCGCAAAACATAAACTAGATTGACATGCTGATTCAACTTCTAAATCGAGTCTCACTTCTATTCCTTTCTCTTGACGCTAACCAGGTCTACGCTGACTTGATCCTGCCCCTCCTGTTGCCAAGTACACATACAAAACAAAGCAACAACCGGATAAATCGGTGAGAATGATAATCCCAGTAAAAGCAGCACAACAAGTAATACAACAACAAACATGCTTTCAAGGTAACAACGTAACCAATACCAACGTAATGAAATGCATGTCTTTAAATCGGGATATCAATTCTGATAAACGAGGGATTGCTGCTGTGCTTTTTGGGATCCCGAGGATGAGATTACGTAACGACTCACCGACTCTCCCAATCGAGGTGGTGCCACGTATCCCGCTCCCCTAGACTTTGGTGCGACTATGAGGAGTATGCTGACACTAGGTGAACTTCTACAACCCAGGCCACTCGCAACATAGCCCCCAAAACGTCTAAACAAAAAGGGCTGTTCTGCCCGTTGAAATCAAAGTTGGCTCAAGATGAATGCATAACAAAAACATAAAACATAAGCCACATAACAAAAGCTCACTCAATCAACAAATACAAGTTCAACATGCTAGAACAAGTATTGATGCAATATGTGATTTTAAGGGAAACTCGAGAACCAGCTGTCACGAGTATGCTATCCTGCTAACGATGACTGCTTTTACCTTTCAATGCAACCATTCCAACTCTGGATAAGCTACAACAAAATATTGTATCAAAGGCTATACAATCTAAACAACAACTACAGTTCAAGGTAAATCTCTTTACCATTCTTCGTCCAATCTCTTGACGATCAAATGTTGTTTACACCGGGATTGACAAACTCCAAACGAATTTGTTCAGATACAAATAGATGATCAACAACGACGATCAATTCACAAGCCAAAGATCAACAATTCAAGACGGTTCAAATCTCCAAAAACTCAAACCGGTGGCATAACGGCTATAACTGAACAAACGGGAAACGCAGACAGCAGTTCAATATCTATATCAACTCATAACAATGTCAAGACAACAAAAACAAGGCAAACCCATCACATCTCAAAACCTTATTTTCGAAAATGACTTCCAAAAATCATAACAATTCCGAACGTCGCTCTATTTCAAAACTGACAGATAATAAACGATCATAACTCTGTCAAGAACAACATACTGGAATCTCGAACGATTCTAACAAAATCCAAAAAATAGAATGTATCAGATCATAGAAAAACTTACGATATAACAGAGCTCTCGCTCACGTGATCGCAAATCTGCCTTCAGAAATAATTTCCAATGGACGGATCGAGCTCGGACTGAAATCTGGAAGCTTAAATTCACGTTCTCAAGATCAACAATGGAGGAGAGAGGCGAGATGGAGGAGAGGAGAGGATGGAGAAGACAAAAAAAGCAAATATAATATATAAAATCCACTATTTGCGTTTTAGTCCTTAAATTTTCCAAAATTTTCAAAATAGACCCTGATCAAAATCAAGTCGGCTCTTGAACTCTGGAAACTCTGATAATCTCAAATAAGCTCAATTAAGATAAAAACGGGGCGTTACAAGAACCTTATTAAGTACCGATAGGGCCCTCTATTGTATATCTCACACTTTATAACTAAAGAAGGAAACTCGAGAATTCATAATTCAAAATGAACTCCGAAGATCCCTATTTATAGGCAAAATCCTCGGTGCAGATCGGAAGCTTCGTTTGCACACTAAGCTCCGTTCTCCGCATGCACGACACTTAATGTAGTGACCCGCACAGTGATCACCTGCTAATCAGAAACTTAGGCATGCAATTAACAAATAAATAATCTTAATAAGAGTAAATGCGGAAATAACCAAAATAACTAATACCAGTAGTAAACACCTAGTGATTGACCCCGCAATCTTGCCTTGGTCATCACCTAATCTTCAAATCTCCGAGAGTACTACCTGCAACTGCCCCATAAAATGGGGTGTCCAGGTAACAGAAATAACTGGACATGAGCATAAAATGCTCAATACGCAAATACAGGTAAACATACGTATATGATGCATGCAATGAAGTGATCAGAAATCATATATGGGTATACTGTATCAATCTCCGCTCGGACTGGCGCCTAGGACATGAGCTCGTCACATCGGGGAATCAAACCACTGTGCGCAACCACTCATTCCAAACCGGACGTGGATCTAGAATGTCCATTGGAAACACCAGAGATGGAACAACCCGTCAGTCGAGTGACTCTCAAATAGCATCGCATCCTCGAACAGATTGCAGTAGCTTCGTGATGAAATCCATAGAAATGTGATCCCATTTCCATTCAGGAACCGATAGACTGTGCAATAGACCACCCGGTCGCTTTCGCTCTGCTTTCACTTGCTGATAGTTCAAACACCGAGATACAAACCTCGCAACATCGCTCTTCATTCTCTTCCACCAAAACTGATTCTTCATATCGTTATACATCTTACGGCCTCCAGGGTGAACACTGAACCGACTGCAATGAGCCTTTCGGAGAATACGCTGTCTCAACTCCAAAATATCAGGCACAACAATATAGTTATTCACAAACAAAACGTCATCTCTAACCTCGAATTCAGACTGATGCCCAGATCTGACTTTCTCTACTGAAACCTGAATGCTCGGATCAGACTTCTGTGCTTCTTTGATCGCAATAAACAATTCCGGCTCGGCTTGAATAACAAACACTCTGATAGTCTTCCTATATGTTTCAAACTCTAAACCAGAAGTGCAACAATCATTGATCAATTGAGAAACACCAATAGTAGAAAGAGATAAAGAACAAAGCTTTCGTCTCAATGCATCTGCAACTGCATTCGACTTTCCCGGATAGTACTTGATTTCACAGTCGAAATCCTTCTATAGATCTAACCATATTCTCTGTCTCATATTCAGCTCTGCCTGTGAAAACAAGTACTTAAGGCTCTTATGGTCAGAAAAGATCTCAAAAGACTCACCATAAAGATAGTGACGCCAGATCTTCAGAGCAAAAACAATCGCAGCTAGTTCAAGATCATGAACCGGATATCGAGTCTCATGCGGTTTTAGCTGCCTCGATGCATACGCTATCACATGCTTATGCTGCATAAGAACACAACCTAAACCTCGGTTAGAAGAATCACAATAGACTTTGAAACCTCCAGTACCTTTCGGAATAGAAAGAATCGGAGCACTGGTCAGTCTCCTCTTCAGATCAACAAAGCTAGCCTCACAATCTGCAGTCCAGACGAAAGGCGCATTCTTCTGAGTCAGCTGGGTAATCGGCTTGGCAATAGAAGAGAAACCCTCGATGAATCGGCGATAATAACCAGCTAAACCCATAAAGCTTTGGATCTCAGGTACTAATGTCGGTCTTGGCCAATTCATAACCGCTTCAATCTTGCTGGGATCGACAGAAATCCCATCTCCAAAAATAATATGTCCGAGAAAGACAACTCAATCCAACCATAATTCACACTTAGACAACTTGGCAAACAACTGCTCAACTCGCAAAATCTGCAATACGATCCTCAAATGCGCTGCATGGTCAGTACGGTTCTTTGAGTAGATAAGAATGTCATCGATGAAGATAATAACAAACTCATCTAAATAACGCTGAAAGATACAGTTCATCAAACCCATAAAAACTGCTGGAGCGTTAGTCAAACCAAACGGCATGACAATAAACTCAAAATGACCATACCTCGTTCTGAATGCGGTCTTAGGAACATCTTCCTCTCGCACTCTCAGCTGATGATAACCTGACCTCAAATCAATCTTCGAGTAGACAGAAGAACCCTTCAGCTGATCCAAAAGGTCATCTATTCGGGGTAAAGGATACCTGTTCTTGACTGTAGCCTGATTCAATTGACGGTAGTCAATACAGAGTCGCATAGAACCATCCTTCTTCCGAACAAACAGAATAGAAGCACCCCAAGGCGATACACTAGGACTGATGTATCCCTTGGAAATCAAATCCTCAAGCTGCTCCTTCAACTCTTTCAGTTCAATAGGTGTCATACGATAAGGAGCTTTGGAAATAGGTTGAGTACCTGACACCAAATCGATGCTGAATTCGATCTCTCAAATAGGCGGCAAACCAGGAACATCTTCCGGAAACACATCAGCAAAATCTCTAACCACTGGTATATCAACCAATTCAGGGATAGATTTCAGTACATCAACTGCATAAA
This sequence comes from Henckelia pumila, assembly GCF_033568475.1. Lineage (NCBI taxonomy): Eukaryota > Viridiplantae > Streptophyta > Magnoliopsida > Lamiales > Gesneriaceae > Henckelia > Henckelia pumila. The sequence goes on along the minus strand of NC_133123.1, from coordinate 198,194,534 downwards.
CCAAAAATCCTTCTGCACCTCTCTGTAACAAACGAGTCATAGATAGCACTGAAATCAAAGAAATTCTAGATCGAGAACCCTTACCAAAGAATTTTCACTCTTCTGCCATTACAGGTCTGAATCTGACAACCTTCAGAAAATAATCGACTGTTGCCCTGTACTTGGTTGAAGCATCTATACCAAAAATACAATCAAAATCTGACAGTCCAAGCACAATACAGTCGAACTCTAACAGATTCCCCTCAAAACAAAGTTTACATTTCCTGACTAATCTAACAGAAATAATTCCTCCACCCAAAGGTGAAGTAACAGCTACTACAGTAGGCAACAACTCAGTAGGCAAAGCATGCAATAACACAAATTTCTCAGAGATAAAGGAATAGGAAGCACCTGTATCTATCAGAACATGACCAGAATAACTGAAAATGGAACAGTTACCTATTATAACCTCATCAGGTGCTGCCTGAGCCTGATCCTCTGTCAAGGAAAAGACTCGTGCCTGCTGTCTCAGAGGCTGGTTTGCACTAGAGTTACCTCCCTGTCTGTTCTGCTGCTGTGGCTGGAAAGAGTGCACTGCAGAAGACTATCTCTCAGGCTGTGCTGTAGGTCGAGATAAACTTCCACTCTGAGCTCGATCTCTGTTACGCTGAGGGCACACCTTAGAAAAGTGTCCCAGTTGCTGACAGGTGTTGCAGTTACCAAAAACTCCCACATACTGATCTAGTGAGTGTCTACCTCCACACTTACTGCAATACAAGGATGATGATCCAGAACTCTGTCCTAAACTGAACTGCTTAGAACCACTGGAACTAGAAGAGCTGTTCCCCTGCCTCTTGAACTGTTTCCCTCTTGCTTTGTACTGATCCTTCCTGTTTCCCCCACTGCTTCCACCTTCGTACCTCTGCTGTTGATTCTGATACTGAGGTGGCTGATTCTGATGCTGAGATGGTTGTTTCTAAGACTGCCTCTGCTGCTAAGACACCATCTGATTACCTCTCTGCCTCCACAAGCCCGCTTCAGCTCCCTTTGCGTGATTCATGACATCTGCAAAGTTATTAGGTCTAGCAGTGTTCACCAACGTGAAGATATCGGGGTTCAAGCCGTTGATGAACTGATCGGCTTTTGATTCTTCACTGTCGGCAATCTGTGGTGCAAAACGCAACAAGCTGTCAAACTTGGCTACGTAATCCTCAATGTTCAGATTTCCTTGCCTCAGATTGGCAAACTCGGCTCCCTTGTCCTTTTGGTACGAAACAGGGAAAACCCGCTTATAAAACTCGGTTTTGAAAAGAGACCAATTGACAACTATACCTCTGTTCTCCATGGATCTCTTGGTCGTGATCCATCAGTTCTTGGCAACACCACGAAGCTGATGAATGACTAACCTGGTTCGGCGGTCATCTGTATAATCAAGGGAATCGAACAGCTGATCAATGTCATCCAACCAACTCTCACAGTCAACTGGATTTTCTGTACCCATCAACAACGGCGGATTAAATGACTGAAACCTCTTCAGCCAGGTTTCCATTGGCGTCGCTGTAGCATCCAACTGATCAACTTCAGTTTTAGCTTGCTCAGTCGTAGGAATAACTGGCGGTGGGTTTCTGTTTATTACTCGACGAGGACCCATCTGATAATCAAAGGTTAGGACACAAGATATCTCAATTGCTACAATTCGGTGCCCTTACAACCACTTGAAATACCGGATACCAGTCGATAACAGAAATAGTTATATCTCAAGTAGTTCATGCTTTATTAATTAAATCACAAAACCAAGTAATTCAATTAATTCTCAATTAATAAAGCATGCTCGCATGGTATTAATTAAACAATTAAAGAACTCAACACATGCGAGGAGCCAGTACATGAGGACTCGAACTACCCCGCTCACTCTAGTTCAACCAAGAATCTTAATGCTCTGATACCACTTAATGTGAGACCTCGGTTCTAAACAAGTAATCTCGGAATAAACAACAATTAAACATACAAGGACCAAGACTAAAAACAAAGCAAGAAGTTTTTTTTTTAAAAAAAAAAGACAAGACCGCGCGCCCGCGCCGATCCAGGCGCGCCCGCACCTGCGCCTCGCTTAAAACAGGCGCGTCCGCGCTCTATCCTCGCTAAAAGGCCGCGTGCCCGTGCCGTCCTCTCGCTCCGAAAGGCCTAAACACCGAAATGAAACCCAACAAAACCTGAACACTTGCATTTAAAATAACTGACAAGACAATAACAATACAAGGAGAGTCTAGTGATGAAAAACATTCGTTTCGGTAGTACCTACAACAATTCTTGCTTACAATACAAAAATATAAGAAGTTCGAAATTCTAAACAGGCTCGCAAAACATAAACTAGATTGACATGCTGATTCAACTTCTAAATCGAGTCTCACTTCTATTCATTTCTCTTGACGCTAACCAGGTCTACGCTGACTTGATCCTGCCCCTCCTGTTGCCAAGTACACATACAAAACAAAGCAACAACCGGATAAATCGGTGAGAATGATAATCCCAGTAAAAGCAGCACAATAAGTAATACAACAACAAACATGCTTTCAAGGTAACAACGTAACCAATACCAACGTAATGAAATGCATGTCTTTAAATCGGGATATCAATTCTGATAAACGAGGGATTGCTGCTGTGCTTTTTGGGATCCCGAGGATGAGATTACGTAACGACTCACCGACTCTCCCAATCGAGGTGGTGCCACGTATCCCGCTCCCCTAGACTTTGGTGCGACTATGAGGAGTATGCTGACACTAGGTGAACTTCTACAACCCAGGCCACTCGCAACATAGCCCCCAAAACGTCTAAACAAAAAGGGCTGTTCTGCCCGTTGAAATCAAAGTTGGCTCAAGATGAATGCATAACAAAAACATAAAACATAAGCCACATAACAAAAGCTCACTCAATCAACAAAATACAAGTTCAACATGCTAGAACAAGTATTGATGCAATATGTGATTTTAAGGGAAACTCGAGAACCAGCTGTCCCGAGTATGCTATCCTGCTAACGATGACTGCTTTTACCTTTCAATGCAACCATTCCAACTCTTGATAAGCTACAACCAAATATTGTATCAAAGGCTATACAATCTAAACAACAACTACAGTTCAAGGTAAATCTCTTTACCATTCTTCGTCCAATCTCTTGACGATCAAATGTTGTTTACACCGGGATTGACAAACTCCAAACGAATTTGTTCAGATACAAATAGATGATCAACAACGACGATCAATTCACAAGCCAAAGATCAACAATTCAAGACGGTTCAAATCTCCAAAAACTCAAACCGGTGGCATAACGGCTATAACTGAACAAACGAGAAACGCAGACAGCAGTTCAATATCTATATCAACTCATAACAATGTCAAGACAACAAAAACAAGGCAAACCCATCACATCTCAAAACCTTATTTTCGAAAATGACTTCCAAAAATCATAACAATTCCGAACGTCGCTCTATTTCAAAACTGACAGATAATAAACGATCATAACTCTGTCAAGAACAACATACTCTAATCTCGAACGATTCTAACAAAATCCAAAAAATAGAATGTATCAGATCATAGAAAAACTTACGACATAACAGAGCTCTCGCTGCCGTGATCGCAAATCTGCCTTCAGAAATAATTTCCAATGGACGGATCGAGCTCGGACTGAAATCTGGAAGCTTAAATTCACGTTCTCAAGATCAACAATGGAGGAGAGAGGCGAGATGGAGGAGAGGAGAGGATGGAGAAGACAAAAAAAGCAAATATAATATATAAAATCCACTATTTGCGTTTTAGTCCCTAAATTTTCCAAAATTTTCAAAATAGACCCTGATCAAAATCAAGTCGGCTCTTGAACTCTGGAAACTCTGATAATCTCAAATAAGCTCAATTAAGATAAAAACGGGGCGTTACAAGAACCTTATTAAGTACCGATAGGGCCCTCTATTTTATATCTCACACTTTATAACTGAAGAAGGAAACTCGTCAGTCGAGTGACTCTCAATGCTCCAAACGTCCTAACAAGGGCTGAGCTCCCTATACACAGGCTTATCTCGAAAGATATACTTGCTCAATATGATATGCAAATACCGCATAATAATCCATGCAATAACATGCAAAACATAACACTTAAATGCAACATATAAATATGCAACCTGCTGCTATCTCAGTCAGTACTTACGTACCTTAGTTACTAGGCAAGCTACAGCCGCTCCAAATCCAAGCCTATAATCCGCACTACAATGCAAAAATCTTAAAGGTCAAGTAATAACACATAATCATGCAAAAGTCAACCCTAGTCAACTTTGGTCAAACTTTGACCGATAAATTGCAAACTTTATTGCGTTCTCACCGCTTCACATCTTTGAATCTTGACTCGAAACTTGGATATTTGGATCTATCACGTCGAGACGATAAAAAATGGGTAACATTTCTATGGTCATCGGAAATCTGGGAAGACGGTGGCGACGCGGCGGCGATGGGCAAAAGTGCTCCAAATTTAATGAAACTTGGCAAGCTTGTAGAGCTTGAAGAGAAAATCGCAATAGTATAAAAATCGAACCGATTGGAGTTCATATGTGGCCAAAAATGGCGATTTATGTTGGAGAACGCGGCGATCAGATCAATTAGGATTGATACCCGGTGCAGCGGAAGTTTAAAAATATTTATATGGAACGATTCCATAATGGGTATCAAAACCTTAACGATTAAATTGTGTGTGTAAAAATTAAATAACAATTATAAATTTTTACCTTCAATCTCGAAGCGAGATTATGGACACCAACAGATTGCTCTGCTCTTGTTGTATATCCCTGGAACTGATGGACGAACTGTTCTTCAATCAGGTCCACGAACGGATATTTAATCCCTCTGATAGATTGCACTAGAAAATCTATCAGAAGTTTCTACGAATAGATTAACGAATTTGATCCGTTAAACCAGACTGTAATTCAAAATTCACAGACTGGATTTTACCGAGCAGAGGGGAAAAGGAGGCGGCCACTTCAGAGGAAAAAGACTAGGGTTTTTCGAAAATTTTGTGACCTGTTGTGTGTAATTTCTGTACTGCAATAACTTATTTATAATGTAGGACGCTAACAGCTTAGGGCCCATTAGTCATAAGTTCAAGCCCGACAAGCAAAGCCCGCATGTTCAGAAATTAATATAAAATTCATCATGACTCCGATTGATAAACCGATTTCACCAATGTGCACAGAAACCATTTCTGCACCTTTTAAAGTCAAGATAAATTTTTCTGAATTCGAATTCAGTGATTTCCAAAAATGCCCATCCCTATGTCATTTTAGGAAATCTTACTCCTCTACTCTTAAATAAGAAGTCCAACTTCTTCGTTCATTAAATTTAACTCTTTAAATTTAACTATCTCAACGGGGATTAAAAATCCATTACTCTGTGTGACCCTCAATGGTTCAGGGATACAGCTAGCCATGGGCTCACAACTCCTTGTGACTCGGAACAACAATTTCCGACTTGCCCATCGAATCATGGTAAGAGCGCCTAGCAACATCGCCCCATGATTCCCTAGGTATCACTGATAGTGCCTGCAAGAACCAATAGATTTTGGTTAGCGTACAGTACGGTCCCTTCATCCATATATCCCGATCGAATCAACAACCATTGGTATATCGAGAGTCGTTCGAGATTCGATAACTATGCAATACATCTTGAAGATCAAATAGTGACATCGCATGTGTTACTAAGAAACCATTTCTTAAAACACATCATGTACTCTGGCCAGAGATTCGTCACACTAATATCTCCTCAGATCGCATAGAATATCCACACTCGCAAGTATGTGGTGAATCCTTGACAACAAAGCATCGACTCCTATATGTGTTGTAACTGTACCCAATCCCGACACCTGATGACCCCAATAGAGTCGGTAAACGAGTCAAAGCACAGTACTAGCATATAGAGTCTCAATGATGTTTCAAGTAATAAGGACTAATGGTGTACAACCAAAACCGCGGACTTTATCCACTCGATAAGTGATAACCACTTGGAAAGTCCGGATAGGGTAGTTCGATCATTCATCGTATGAATATCCATTTGCATGCTTCGAACATCTCTATGTTCCTTACCAATGAAACGTGGTACTCTGCATCGCAAATGCTAGTCTCAAACTCGAGCGATCCTTATCCTTATTATCGGACGGCTCAATCGACTAGGAACAATTTAGAATACACAGTGACTATAAGATGTGTTTCATGATAGACATCTCCATGTTCTACCACATCTTACATACACTATAGTATATTCAAGGTCTTTATCAAAACAACAATAGTATATCTCAATATAACAATATGAAGAAAGATAAAGTCATCGCCATTAATAAAAGTGTAAATTATATTAAACAAAAGATTGTTTATACAAAGAGTCATCAAAGCCCTTAGCCACAAGTTGGCTCACCGGGCACCCACTCTTTCAATCTCCCACTTGCCATAAAGCCAACTAGTCATACTACGTAGACCCATTGCTTCGCGATGTTTGTCAAATAATGGTCCTGGCAAGGGCTTAGTAAGTGGATCAGCGATATTGTCTGCAGAGGCCACTCTTTCGACAGTGATGTCTCCTCTTTCCACAATCTCCCGGATGATGTGGTATTTCCTCAGTACGTGTTTGGATCTTTGATGAGACCTTGGTTCCTTTGCCTGAGCAACGGCACCCGTGTTGTCACAGTACACCGGGACTGGACCAACAACTTCAGGAATGACGCCCAACTCTTGGACGAAATTCCTCATCCAAACGACCTCTTTAGCAGCAGCTGATGCTGCAATGTATTCTGCCTCAGTGGTGGAATCCGCTGTGGTGTCCTGCTTGGAACTCTTCCAAGAGACAGCACCGCCATTGAGCATGAACACAAATCCAGAGGTTGACTTCGAGTCATCCACGTCACTTTGGAAGCTAGAGTCGGTATAGCCTTCCAATTTTAGTTCTCTTCCTCCATATACCATGAACATATTCTTAGTCCTTCGTAAGTACTTAAGAATGTCCTTCACAGCTTTCCAATGCATTTGACCGGGATTAGCTTGATATCTGCTCGTGACACTCACAGCAAATGCTACATCCGGTCTGGTAGATATCATCCCATACATGATACTACCTATGGCTGACGCATATGGTACATGTGTCATTTTCTCTATCTCTTCATCCGTCTTGGGACACATAGACTTGGATAGAGAAACTCCATGACACATGGGTAGATGTCCTCTCTTGGACCCATCCATTGAAAACCGTTTCAATATGGTGTCGATGTAGGTTGATTGAGTGAGTCCTATCATTCTCTTAGATCTATCTCTATAGATCTGTATCCCTAGAATATAGGATGCCTCACCCAAATCCTTCATCGAGAATCTACCTGATAACCATATCTTTGTTGACTGCAACATCCCTACATCATTCCCAATGAGTAGGATGTCATCAACATAAAGTACTAAGAATGTCAAAGCATCCTTAACTACTTTCTTGTACACGCATGGTTCCTCCGGGTTCTTGATGAAACCAAAATCCTTTATTGTTTCATCAAATTTCTGGTTCCAACTTCTTGATGCTTGTTTTAGACCATAAATTGATCTCTGAAGCTTGCATACCTTATGCTCGCTTCCCATGGATGTGTAACCCTCAGGATGATTCATATAGATTTCTTCCTTAATGTCTCCATTAAGAAAATCAGTCTTCACATCCATTTGCCATATCTCATAGTCATACCAAGCAGCTATGGCAATAAGGATTCTTATGGACTTGAACATTGCAACTGGTGAAAAGGTTTCATCATAGTCAACTCCTTGTCTTTGAGTATAACCTTTCGCCACGAATCGCGCCTTGTAGATCAATACCTTACCATCAGGCCCAAGCTTTCTCTTGTAGATCCATTTACACCCTATTGAAACAATTCCATCGGGAGGATCTACTAAAGACCAAACTTGGTTTGTATGCATCGAATCTATTTTCGACTGCATAGCTTCAAGCCATAAATTTGAATTCTTTGAACTTTTCAAATGCTTCAGACTTATGTTTCATTAAATATAAATACCCATACCTCGAATAATCATCAGTAAAGGTAATGAAGTAGGTGTGGCCATATTGAGTACCAACTCTAAATGGACCACAAACATCTGTGTGGATCAAATCCAACAGATTTTGACTACGCTCAGGTTTCCCCTTAAAAGGAGATTTAGTCATTTTTCCTTTTAGGCAGGATTCACAAGTAGGTAGAAAGTTAATATCAGACATATCAAACATGCCCTCTCCCACTAGCTTGTTCATCCTCCTTGAGGAAATATGACCTAGCCTAGCGTGCCAAAGGTTTACCGGGTTTTGGCTATCGATTTTCCTTTTGTTTGTTGTTGCCGGTTTATCAAAATAATTTATTGGAACGTCTTTTAGTTTTAAGTTATATAGATCATTTTCAAGTTGTCCATTTCCAATCAAACATTCATTCTTGTAAATATTGCAAATCCCATTCACAAAATTGCAAGAATAACCATCTCTATCAAGCATAGAAACAGAAATAATGTTTTTAATCAAATCCGGAACAAATAAAACATCTCTCAAAAGTAACTTAAAACCGTTCTGCAAAATTAAATAAATATCTCCCACAGCTTTAGCTTCAACTCTGGAACCATTTCCGAGCCTCAGCTGGGTCTCACCCATTCTAAGCCTGCGACTTCTTGTCATCACCTGCAAATCATTGCAAATATGAGATCCACATCCGGTATCCAATACCCAAGAAGTAGTATTAAGTGAAATATTTATTTCAATATAGAACATACCCTTCGCAGTTCGCAACTGCTCTAGATATTCCTTGCAGTTACGCTTCCAATGACCGGGCTTCTTGCAGTAATGGCAAACATCCTTGGACTTTTCCATGTTTGAAGCCTTTGTCTTGTACTTCTTCTCTGGTTCGATTTTCTTGGGTGGGGCAGAACGTTTCTTACCCTTTGTACTTGGCCCCTTCTTAGCAGAAGAAGAGGAGCCCACCAAGAAAGCCGGTTTATCCTTCTTTAATGTGGATTCATATGTCACAAGCATATTGACCATCTCTTCAAGGGAGGCCTCTATCTTGTTCATATTGAAATTCACCACAAATCCGTCAAACGAAGAAGGAAGAGACAGAAGTAGTAAGTCCACGTTGAGTTCATGCTCCAACACCAAATCAAGGGTTACCAACTTCTGTATGAGCCAAATCACTCGTACCCCATGATCACGGACCGAAGTCCCTTCACGCATGCGACACGTCATTAGCTCCTTTACAGTAGCGAACCTTTCAGCCCTCGATTGAGCCCCAAAAAGTTCCTTGAGTTGTACGTGAATGTCAGCAGCATTCACGGTGTCCTCAAATCGCCTCTGGAGTTCATCAGACATCGAGGCTTGCATATAGCATTTGGCCTTGATATCATGGTCCCACCATGTATCAAGTTTGGCTAACTCTTTCGGACTTATGTCAGCTGGTGCTTCCTTCGGAGGAGATTTTTCTAACACGTAGAGCATCTTCTCCGAAGTCAAGACAATCTTCAACTTACGGAACCATTCCGTATAGTTTGCGCCAGTCAATTTATTTTGTTTGAGGATCGAGAAAAGTGGTTTACGCGAATTCATCTTTATGAAATACTGAAAAGAAACAGACAAATATCAGTGATTGTTTAAGTAATTTACTAAGACATAAAATAGGCGAAATTTATTTTATGAATCTCACTCCCACTATTTTAACGATCTCACTACCCTCTAGTGAAAACGGGAAACTGTTTTCCTTAGTGAGAACATGGAGTCCAATTGACAAACTATGGTCCCGAATAATATCAGCCAACCATAATTTTCAAAAGGTAGAGCTCAATTGCTTCCAAAGCAACCTCCATGTTTTTACCTCATGTCCAATAAGGGCCCAATAATATGACGCTGTTTATTGTGACATGTCAAGATGACCCATCAATATTAAGTTGTGATGGACGGTCGCCATGTGGATCCCCCAATAATATGAGCCGATCCCATGGGAGTTCCACCTAACTTACAACATGTGTCGATCCAATGTACAGCTTTCCGACGAACGGGCCCCCACAACAATATGAGCCGGACCGTATCCGCGGGTAGCATCTCATACATTGATCGTTGATGGAAGGTAGGAACATTTAAACAAATTTAAATTTCCTTTATTTATCTTGATATCAATTTTAAATCATATTTAAAATGAGGGATTTTAATTTTGAAAATTTGTCTCATCATTTTTTAAAATTTTTGTATGCTTGCCGGATTCACACAATTTTGTCTAAAACATGCATACAACAATAATATCACATATTATATAGGATGATCGATTCCATTTCTAATCGACCCGTGGTTGCCAATCACGAGTCTTAGTCCAATCCTAGGTAATATGCAGTATGCAATGCAATCCTATTACATTTTGCTTCCAATTTACATTTCTTCTGTCTTTATTGTCTGCTGGGCCCACCTCCATCTTCAAATCTTCATCTCCCACTAAATCTAATGTATTTACAATAAATAACAATGACAAGTAGGAGATACATTTTTAAGGGGTGGGAACAGGCCATAAACCAAGCCCACTTTTATTACATATGACAATTCATATTGGGCCATAAACCAGGCCCATTAATAAATCTAACAACAATAAAAACAAATGTAAATTCCTAACATACACCTACAAAATTGCTCATGGCAATCGATCATCCTTATCCAATAACATTTAATTCAAAATTAATTTATTGGATAACATGCAATGGCAATTTAAATTTAAAAGGATAAAATCATATTTCATATATAAAATCTTATTTTACATACAAAATCATATTTTATCTTTTTATCAAATAAAATCATATTTTATCTATAAAATCCAATTTTATACATAATATCATATTTTACTCAATATATCCATAAGATCATATCTTATCATCAATTGTACCAAAAATAATTAATTTCAAAATTCAATTTAACGGATAAAATATTTAAATTTTCCAAAAATTCAAATTTATCCAAAAATCAATTTTAAAATTTTCGGACTCGAACAATTCGATCCGACGCCTCGTGGACCAATCAAAAACAATTTTTGATCGGACCAAAAATAGAATTTTAACATATTAAAATTTAATTTAAAATTAAAAAATAAATTTTTCCGCGGGCCGCCCGGGACATTCCCGGGCTGCCCGCGCCCCATAGGGCTCGAGCCGGGCAGCCCGGCTGCCCCTAGGGCAGCGACGATCGTTGCCCTGGGCAGCGCACGGCGCTGCCCGGGGCAGTGACCATCGCTGCCCCACCGGGCAGCGATCCAGTCGCTGCCCAGGTTTTGCCCGAAAAAAAAAAAATTTTATTTTAAAATATTTATTTTGTTTCAAAAACCGAGGCTTAAAAATTTTTGTACAATCGATTAATTTAATCGCTTGATCTGAGCAACCTGGCTCTGATACCACTGTTGGAGAACGCGGCGATCAGATCAATCAGGATTGATACCCGGTGCAGCGGAAGTTTAAAAATATTTATATGGAACGATTCCATAATGGGTATCAAAACCTTAACGATTAAATTGTGTGTGTAAAAATTAAATAACAATTATAAATTTTTACCTCCAATCTCGAAGCGAGATTATGGACACCAACAGATTGCTCTGCTCTTGTTGTATATCCCTGGAACTGATGGACGAACTGTTCTTCAATCAGGTCCACGAACGGATATTTAATCCCTCTGATAGATTGCACTAGAAAATCTATCAGAAGTTTCTACGAAGAGATTAACGAATTTGATCCGTTAAACCAGACTGTAATTCAAAATTCACAGACTGGATTTTACCGAGCAGAGGGGAAAAGGGGGCGGCCACTTCAGAGGAAAAAGACTAGGGTTTTTCGAAAATTTTGTGACCTGTTGTGTGTAATTTCTGTACTGCAATAACTTATTTATAATGTAGGCCGCTAACAGCTTAGGGCCCATTAGTCATAAGTTCAAGCCCGACAAGCAAAGCCCGCATGTTCAGAAATTAATATAAAATTCATCATGACTCCGATTGATAAACCGATTTCACCAATGTGCACAGAAACCATTTCTGCACCTTTTAAAGTCAAGATAAATTTTTCTTAATCCGAATTCAGTGATTTCCAAAAATGCCCATCCCTATGTCATTTTAGGAAATCTTACTCCTCTACTCTTAAATAAGAAGTCCAACTTCTTCGTTCATTAAATTTAACTCTTTAAATTTAACTATCTCAACGGGGATTAAAAATCCATTACTCTGTGTGACCCTCAATGGTTCAGGGATACAGCTAGCCGTGGGCTCACAACTCCTTGTGACTCGGAACAACAATTTCCGACTTGCCCATCGAATCATGGTAAGAGCGCCTAGCAACATCGCCCCATGATTCCCTAGGTATCACTGATAGTGCCTGCAAGAACCAATAGATTTTGGTTAGCGTACAGTACGGTCCCTTCATCCATATATCCCGATTGAATCAACAACCATTGGTATATCGAGAGTCGTTCGAGATTCGATAACTATGCAATACATCTTGAAGATCAAATAGTGACATCGCATGTGTTACTAAGAAACCATTTCTTAAAACACATCATGTACTCTGGCCAGAGATTCGTCACACTAATATCTCCTCAGATCGCATAGGATATCCACACTCGCAAGTATGTGGTGAATCCTTGACAACAAAGCATCGACTCCTATATGTGTTGTAACTGTACCCAATCCCGACACCTGATGACCCCAATAGAGTCGGTAAACGAGTCAAAGTACAGTACTAGCATATAGAGTCTCAATGATGTTTCAAGTAATAAGGACTAATGGTGTACAACCAAAACCGCGGACTTTATCCACTCGATAAGTGATAACCACTTGAAAAGTCCGGATAGGGTAGTTCGATCATTCATCGTATGAATATCCATTTGCATGCTTCGAACATCTCTATGTTCCTTACCAATGAAACGTGGTACTCTGCATCGCAAATGCTAGTCTCAAACTCGAGCGATCCTTATCCTTATTATCGGACGGCTCAATCGACTAGGAACAATTTAGAATACACAGTGACTATAAGATGTGTTTCATGATAGACATCTCCATGTTCTACCACATCTTACATACACTATAGTATATTTAAGGTCTTTATCAAAACAACAATAGTATATCTCAATATAACAATATGAAAAAAGATAAATTCATTGCCATTAATAAAAGTGTAAATTATATTAAACAAAAGATTGTTTATACAAAGAGTCACCAAAGCCCTTAGCCACAAGTTGGCTCACCGGGCACCCACTCTTTCAATTTACAGCAGCGACACTGGCGAGAAAATGGCATTCACCGGAGTTGGGGTTTTTTGCACAATATATTCATCAAAACGACCCTTAAGACATAAGGAACAAAACCCAACAATCCATTTCAAGTTATCGGAAACGTACATCGGCAATGCAGCGGCGGTCGCAAATTGGTTTGTCGGTGTCGCAAGAAAACCTTACAAAATCGGTATCACTAGCTAGCCCTCGATGAGACGATTCCAACCGTATATTTGTTTTTGCGTTTCGACCATCGGAGACGGCCAAACGACGGCAAGAAGCGGTGGCGGGTTTCGTCGACTCACGCCAAAACTTTGAAATATGGGTGTCAATGGAAAGCTCTCGTCGCTAGGAGTCCAACCATATGCTTACTTTCTAGTTTCGACGGCCGGAGGCGAAGATACGGCGATTTGAAGTGGCGTGGTGAGGAGAGAGAAATTTGAACGGAAAAGAAAGAGAAGATGACGGTGATGGCGTGTGATATATGTATATATATCAATATAATATGTGTATACGTGTTTAAATGCGTGTACTCTTTTATTGACCCGATTTGAATTATTTCAACTTTTGTGTGCTATAAAAATCATATATGTATTTTAATATCTTTTATAACCCGATATTTACTAATACATATTTTTAACACACAAATCATTATTTTTAATCTCATTTAATCCATTGGTCAATTCCTTAATCATGTTTAGCCAATTAATCTTGTAAAATGGAACTGGGCTACTACATTCTCCCCCACTTAAGATCATTTCGTCCTCAAAATACATCTTAAATACTGAAATGAACTGAATAAAAACAACAAATTCCTAGCATATCATTTAAGATACAACACTGAAATTCAAAGAACCATCAAACAACTTTTGTTTCCAAGTGGCTTTCTTAGTGCTTCAACACTGACACTGAACCACAAACGGCAAAATCTTATTCCACAATACTTTTTCTTTTGATTCAAAAAACGTCTTGGTCTCTCCACATATGTCAAATCTGTATCCGGCTGTACTTCAGAAGGTTGCAAGATGTATGACTCATCTGCCACATACCATCACAACAGTGATACATAAAACACATCAGGTTAGGGGTGTCAAAATTCAATCCAACCCACCAACCCGACACGAGTCGACCCGAAAAATATCAGGTTAGGGTTGGGGGTTTTTGGGTTTGGGTCAAATCGGGTTGACCCGAAAGCTAACCCGAAAAAATTAATCGGGTTTGGGTTGGGTTCGGGTCAACCCGGGTTGACCCGAAATGACCCAAACTTTTAATTATAATATTTTTTTATATAAAATTAAGATAGATTTACTATATTTTTATATGTTGTATGTTTGAAAAAAATTTATTGTATATTGATATAATAGATTTTCGTCATTTAATTTTTATTTTGTACAATTTTTATTTTTTAAAATTATTTTTTATTTTTTGTAATAAGTATACTTTAAATTTTCTACAACTAAAAGTTTAAATTTAAATTATATATAAGCTTAGATTTTGTTTTTATGTGATTAATTTAAATATTAATATTATTATTGTGTTTTTGAATTTTTATTTAATTATTTTTTAAAAAAATAAAAAAAATAAAATCGGGTTGGTTCGGGTTGATCGGGTTAGGCGGGTTAGCCGGGTTCGGGTTCGGGTTGGACATTTTTGGGTTGGTTCGGGTCGGGTTCGGGTTGACGAATTTTTTTGAATTTGTTTTGTCAACCCGACCCGAACCCACCCGAATTGACACCCTTAGCGGTAATGCTAGTATGTACTATATCTCCTTCCCTATCCAGCATCTCAATTGGACCAATAAATCTTAGAGATATCTTTTTTGTAACTCAATTATATCAACATTAAATCTGATTCTTCAACCTGCCGCTCCCCCACTTCTTTCCAAAATAGTGGAGTACGACATCTCCGACCGTACACTGCTTCAAATGGTGTCATACCAATACTGCGATGATAACTGTTGTTGTACGCGAATTCAATAAGTGACAAATGATCTTTTCAAGATGGATCAAGATCCATAGTACAAGTTTGTCCCATATCCTCAAAAGTACAGATTGTACGCTCTGACTGGTCATCAATATCTGAATGATAGGCTATATTCAGAATAGTTCCTAAGACATTCTAAAAACTCCCCCAGAATCTGGAAAACAAATTTGGGATCTCAATCGTTAACTATGCTCACAGGAATTCTGTGCAATCAAACAATCTCCTGGATGTACAAGCAATCCATCCGGACAAAACCATAATTTCGGTTCTAAGGAATGAAATGCGCTGCCTTGGTAAGTCAATACATCACAACCCTGATAGCATCATAATTCCTTGAGAATTTTGGTAATGAGTCACAAATCCATCGTGATAACTCCCATTTCCTCTTAGGAATCGATAACTATGATACAAACTCCTAGGATGCCGATGTTCAGTCTAAATCTGTTGACACACCAATATTAAGAAACATACTGGTACCCAAAGCACTTCATGCTTTTTCACCAGATCCGAGTACTCAAGTCTTCGTATACCAGAAAAATTCCCGTACTAATAACTAACATCCTGTCATAATATAAGTGACAACGTCGTTATCCATAATTCTTGATTTCCTGAATCCTTTAAATTCTCTTCTTGGAAATACTCATTTTTATTCTGTTGACTCAAAAGTCGATTAGTACCATCCTTAGTACTAATTATCTAGTCTGAATAGTGACATCTATATCATAATTTGAGATAATGCTCAAAACAACAATACTGATTATCCTATCATGGATAATAGTAATCCTTGCTGATTCTGACTTACAATATTAGATGAACAAAACCGTTTCATCCCTTCCTTGCGAAGTCCTCAAATCAATTCAATCTAGCTAACTTCTGACTCGATCCTATCAAATCAGATACATCAATGGTTTAACGCATCCAATAGACATCCCGAAAAACCAGTGAGAACAATCCCAGCTAGACATAACAAATAGATCTCAGCTTCAGTCCTTTTTTCACGTCTACACACTTGATGTTATCCTGTTAATACCCATTTGAAATTCAAACACTTGCTAGATCAAAATCTGAGGAATATTTTCCACAAATACTTGTGAAAACATACCTGAATACTGAATACCTGAGTACTGTACTCATCTTATCAGTTTTTCCCAATGATTAACCATTGATCAATCCAAAATGCTCTTTTACAAAAGAAACTTTAATCTTCCCCATTACTGGGTTACAACATCTGTATCTGCCACAGATAAATGAAAACATAGTTTAATGGGTTCCCAAAATCACAAGTGTAACATCTTATCATTTTTTCTTAATAGAAGAAAATCCAAAAGATGAACTAACACATTTCCTGAGAAATTCTGAATATACCTTACAAACCATGTTCTTAATCATACGAGCTTACAGAACTGTCTCCAGTACTTTCTAGTCCATAATATCTCCAATCAGTACTAATTAGACTTTAACAATCTCACTTGATTCACTGCAACTCATCATCTCCAATCCAGGGCACAAAGTGACAGCCCTTCTCGAACTTCCTCACAAACTCGGCTATTGATAGATCCCCCTGTAGAATAATCATAAATTTTTTCTTCAAACGAGCTCTCACATCTGCAGTAAAGTACTTCTCAAAAAATAGTCTCCGAAACTCAGTCCATGGTAAAGTAGCCGGATCCACTGTCTTCTCAACTCCCTCCCACCAAAGGCAGCATCATCCTTGAGAAGAAAGGTGGCACATCGAACTCGGTCTGGTTCTCCCAACTCCATATACCGGAATATCACCTCAAGTGAGCAGATCCAACCCTCAGCTACAAACGGGGTCGGTCGTACCGGCAAAATCCTTCGGGTCCATCTTCTTGAACTGCTCGTAGATCCCTACGAGCGGCCTCAGCATGCTGCTCCAAAATGCGAGCCAATCCAACCAACAGCTGAGTCCCAACATCCGCAGCTGGAGGAGATGGCGGAGGAGGTGGTGGTGGCAGAGGTGGTGGTTGTGGGGCCTCAAGTTGTTAATCTCATTCTAGGGAAATTAGTAATTAAACATCATTAATTAAGAAGTGAGTAGAAGATCAAACAATTTTTATTTTTTTAATGAAGGGGTGCGCTCGAGCGCCCATTTTTGCCGCTCGAGCGCCCCCATCATGCCCAACCTTCGGGTTGGGTTCAAAGGGGGTCTGCTCGGGCTGCATTTTCTGCAGCTCGAGCTCAGCCCTGTGCAGATTTCTGCCTTGTTTTGGCAGCTTCATTTCTTGACCTTCTAACCTCTTCCAATCATGCTATTTTGATTCTAAAACATGATAAATCAAATTTAAAACATGTGTTGACATACAACTCAAGTTCCAAACATAATTTACAAGCATGAGTTACATCAACAAGTAGCTTAAAATATATCCAAAAATCTAGATTACATAAGGATTCCACATGTTCTTCAAACTATAACAAGTTCTTGACTTCTATCATAACAAGATAAAGAGCTAAGTTCACATCTTCGGCTACAAACCAAGACACCACATGTTAATCCTCTCGATCATCTTCTTTTATGATTGTCTTTGTCCCGTTCGAGCCCCTCCTATTGTCATGCACACATACAAACAAGACAATAGCCGAAAACATCCGATGAGAATATGATTCTCAGTATACAAGACATATACATACAATATAAATATATATCAACTTCAAGATATAAGAAATAATTGCATAATCGTAAACTAATTTCGTTCCATGAGATTTAAAGCCGCTCCAGGCCTCAAGATTCATATACAATCTTGGTTTTGAGATTTTAAGCCTCTCCAGGCCTCAAGATTCGGATAAAATCTTGGTTAGAGATTTAAAGCATCTCCAGGCCTCAAGATTCACCTATGAGCCTTGTATGGATCCATATTCGATACTTCATATCCGATACAACAATATAACGTCAGTTATAATCTAAATATCCACTACCTTTGATGGATCAACAAGTCAAATTCAAACACAAGAACATATACATAACACGCATGTGGTTTTATCGGGACAACTCGAGAATCTGTCTCCAGTATCATATCCCTTTCTATCGTTGTCGTTTTATACCTTCTCTTTTCTTGTTCTTGAAGAATCTGGACAATCTAAAATAAGAACACATATCAAGGTTTGCTCAAGGTCATCACAAGAATCCAATCATACTAACTTCAAACCTTATTCAATTGTATCCCGATTCAAAAGCTGAATTCACAAAGTTGATTTCCTTCGATACAAATCTGAAATAGACATAAATATGCCAAGAACATCAAGAATGAACTTAAATAATGTCCAGCTCAATCAAAACATCACTAGTCTAGCCATTTTCGAACCGGCGGCATAACGATAACAAAACCGATAACCGAAGTTCATTTCTATCAAATCTAACAAGTATATCAACTTCATATACTCTTAATATCAGCAAGATATCCTCCTAATTTCTTACCAGCAATATAATAGGCATAGGTTTCGAACCATAGGCTGGAAATTCATATCAATTCAAACCGATATCCGTTCTTCGATCCGACTTCGATATGGTAAGCATATAAACTCAAAAACATATAGACATGCTCAAATTCCGATTTCTCCCAACTTCCAACCTTCAAAACATGCTGGAAATATAAGAAAACTTTCATCAAATCAAAGCTCTTGAAGAGAGGATCTAAATTAAAATCGGTTGGCCGAATCTCGAGATATCTAAGATTTAAAATGAAGAACAAGGCATAAGGCTGAATCTTTGGGAGAGTCTCGATTGTTTTGCTATAATTCTGATGAAAATCCATACATGTACACGTGAATAGGCTTATAAATTCCAAGTGTAACTAACTAATTTCCATTATTTTCCATTTGACCCCTTAAGTCTTCATAAATTGCAAAATACTCCTCGACCTTCTTTTTAATTAAATTTCAATCTTAAATAATTTAAGAATATTAGAATTTACATCTAAACTCCAAAATTCTCAAATTAAATATTCTCAGATTAAAATTAAATAATCTCGGGCCTTACAGCGGCGGCTCAGCAATACGCTCACGAAGAGGGGTCATTTGTACGCAAGTTCAAATTCCAACACTCAAATTTCATGCCTAAGGAAAAAGAGTTTCTTTAAACTTTTACATACTCAGAGGACTTTAAAACTCAAGTTTCCAACATTAAAACAGTTAAAGATATCAAAATTTAAATCTTACAGACTTTGAGGAGAGATCTTCCGAGTTCCAGCATTCGGAGGTAGGCACAACCCATACTCAATGACCATGCTCTAATACCAACTGAGACGACTCTAACTACTAACATTTAAATAAATAAATAAAAATACGGATTTAAAAAAAATTGGCATGACCTATTTGTTTGAAAACCAAACCACCTGTCTCAAAGCAGTAGTTTAAATAAATTCCTCATACAGAGGGCAACCACGAGATAAATAGTTATACAAGTTCATTGGATCAATTGACACAAAACAAATGTGATAATAAATGTTTTACATGCCATGATAAACACAGAAAAAAACACATCCTGCTACTTACGGGAAATCAAAAATGACATAAGTTCATTATTTCCAATAACATAATGCGGAAGAAAAATAAAAGAGCGGCAACGGTCGAGGGCGTGCCACCGAACGCTACAGAATTTGAGGATCCTACCTCGCAGCATCGTCTACAAACTCACCTTCACCAAGCATAGTAGTGAGCCTAAAAGCCCAGAATTTTTTCCCTATAAAAACAATGATTCAAAATATATGCAGCATACTAAAAGTAATACTAAGTATACAATGAGACTCTCACGAATGAAATGTAATATCATGCCCAAAGTAGAAACAGTCACAATATGCAATGAAAATATAACATTCATGAATCATTTTCCTTTTTCAATTATCTTGTGAATTTAGATCCTCGATTGTGACTATGGTTTTGATCGATTAATGGATACAGTACTATGTCGGCAAGGAAGCCGAGATCTCTCCCGAAGTCACATTGCCCTTTTTCCTTTACTTTGGTTGGGGAGCCGAGATGATTCTCGGCCGCACACTACATGTCTGATTTGTTAGGGGAGCTGGGATGTTTTCCAGCCGCACACTACACGTCTAATTTTGGCAAGTGAGTCAGGGTATCTCCCGACCAACATTGCACGTCTAAATCACAACCAACTCACCTCATTTATTACCATTTAATTAGTTTAACCTTTTTACATTTAGCTTTTCACCTTTACATGCTTTCAACAATTAAACTTTGGGACTAGAATAAAAGTGAATTTGAAGCCAACACACGCGAATGAATAGGGCGTTGAATGAATAAAGTGACATGAACCATGAAAGATATTATAAACTTTGAATTAATGGATGAATGAAGTGTAAGTGACCATCCTTGGGATTGAGGATTTTTCTAGAATTTCTAGACTTATACCGAAAAATGTTAAACCTGGGCGTTCGGACCGTACGGTCCATAACTTAGTTCATTCTTACCAAAAAGGCCTCCCGTTAAAATAGACACCTCAAACACATCTTATATCATACCTAGGATCAGTATCTACCCTTTTTGGACAACCCAAACATCCCGAACAATTTAGTTTCCCGGACAACCCCTAACTTTTCGGAAAAATCTGCTCATGACAATTTGAATTAAAACATACCTTACCTACTCGATTCTTATCTGAAATAAGCCAAATTTGCACAAACACGACCCTCATATCACCTAAAACCAGTGAAGCCAGGGTATCCCATGTCAAGACCTCATGGATGACACGGCCAGACCTATTTCCTAGGGATGAACTGCATAGACTTGGAAATTCTGTGTTGGCACTCTTAATGCTAAGGCTTCCCAAACCCACTACTCATGACCTATCACACCAAAAATCCATCCGAGAACCCTCTAAGTGTCCCTAAATGTCCAGCAAGAGCCCTTGAGCTAGTCACTTGCCCGGTGCTAGCTCAATTCAAACGTTTAACCCCATACGATTATCCGGCATCTTCAAACACTACAATTTAACACCTCATCTAAAATTTTATAAGTCCAGCCCCTATCACCCACCTAAAACACTTACAATATCACATTTTCATCCTAATAACACAACATGGGCTGCCCCTCCATCCATTCATCCATTTCCTCAAATTTTTTTATTTCAAACGCCCCAAACTCAAGCCAATTTGCAACATTTCAATACATATGGATAAAAAGGCTTGCATAACAACATATATAACACAAAATCAAGCATAAACACACTATGATTGTTGTCTTACCATGATTAAATCTGATTTTTCCATCAATATATTCAAACTTCCATTTAAATGCAAGAGTTACATCCATTCAAGTTTATAAAGCATACTAGGAATAAAAGATGCACAAAATCATTATTTTTTTTCAAGCCTAGATACTGAATTTTCCAACCATTCACACCATATATATTTAAAATAATATGAAATTTTTGAATTTAAAAGGAAGGAGCCAAGAACACTTATATTCTATGCTTAGGTTTAAAAAGGGAATGGAGTTTCTTGCCTAGTCATGAAATTAAATGAAGAAAAGGGGATCGGCCAGATGAAGGAGGAACGACCAGCAGCTTGAATCCCTTCCTAAGCTGGACCTTGAGGCGGCACGGCGGTGGCTAAATGGTTGGGCCGTGGCCGGAGTTGAAGGGGAGTGAAAATAGTGAGGGCCGAAGTGATGAGGAGGGGAAATGGAGATAGTGTCGTGAGAAATGGGAGAGGGAAGAATGAGGCGGCTGAATGCTTAGGGATTTAGGGTTATTTTGTGTTGTGTGTGTTATATTTAAGTGTGGTGTATGTATAGGTAGGTGGTGTGAGGGTAGGATGAGTGAAAAAGTGTCATTATACTTACTGAAGTGCTACTTTCACTATTAAACCTTTAGGCTTAGGATTTTTGCACTCATTTTCCATTTTTAAGTTTAAAATTCTTAATTTAAATATTAAGAATAGAATTTCACTAGTCCGAGTCCAAATAGGATAATTTTAAGAAATATCAAAAATTACACGCATGAATGCACTTACGCAATTTTTGTCATTCAAAAATTTATAAATAAAATTTTCTTTTTATTTTTCTTCAACTCTCATGAATTTTAGGTTATAATAATTTAGAAGATGAGGTTTTTCCGCTGTGTCCATATTTAACGCGTGCCGGGACCAAAGATCGCAAATTTTCAAGTTTATCAAGTAAATAAATTTAAATATTTGAGCAATTAAATTCTAAGGAAATTTAAAGCATTTAAATCACCATGATTTTAGGTATTTAAATATCGAGGCTAATTTAGGAATGAAATTTAAATTATGGAACTTAGGCGTCACATATGGAATCAATTTTTACTAAAATAAGCTATTTTAAATGCTCTTAATGGGCTTTAAAAATTATATTAATTAATATTACGAAAATTTATCAGAAATATATAGATTTTTAAGAGTTAATTTTTTTAAAAAATATGATATAATATATTCCCAAAATTCTAACTCAATATATTTTTAAAACAAATAATATATCTAGCCTATTTTCTTCAATCCTTCACATAAAAATACCCTAGTTTCCATCTTTTCTTCTCCATCACAATCATCAGCAGACTTCATACATTTTTACAAGGTGTTTGTTTTTAGTAATGCAACCTTCTTGGAGAAAGAATTTCTATTGGATAGAAAATGGGAGATGATAGAACTCGATTCGAGATAAACCCACGGTTGTAAAGCCCATACCCGAATAGCCAAGTGAGAAGATACAAGGTCCTAGGAGATCCGAGAGGGTCTCGAGAAAACCTATGAGGTATGGTCTGCTTCTTGAAGAGGGCCATGATGAGCCTGACCATGGATATGATCCAAGGACCTTCAAAAAAGGGTTATCTGATGTCGATTCATCCAAGTGTGGAACCTTGTGGATCCACCTGAGGGAATTGTTCCTCTAGCGTGTAAATGGATTTACAAGAGAAAACTTGGGGCAGATGGGAAGGTGGTGACCTTCAAGACGCGATTGGTAGCAAAAGGTTATACTTAAAGACAAGGAGTTGACTTTGTGAAAAACTTTTTTCTTCAGTTGCAATGTTCAAGTCTATAAGGATACTGTTAGCCATAGTAGCATGATATGACTGTGAAATATGGCAGATGGTGTGATGATATAGCCTTTCTTAATGTGGATATTCAGGAAAAGATTTACATGCCTCGGCCTGAAAGGTTTACATCTATCGGAAGTGAGCATATGGTATGCAAACTTCAGAGGTATATTTATAGTCTCAAGTAGGCATCTAGGAGCTGGAATCTCATATTTGACGGTACAATCTAAGAGTTTGGTTTTACTAAAAAACCCGAGGATCCCTGTGTGTATAAGAAAGTCAGTGGGATTGTTGTGACATTCCTGGTACTTTATGTTGATGACATTCTACTCACTGAAGTAGGGATTTTGAAATCAACAAAAGTATGATTAGCGAGTAAGTTCTCGATGCAGGACTTAGGTGATGCATATTTTGTATTGGGAATACAAATCTATAGGGATAAATCAAAAATATTTTTTGGTATCACCCAGTCTACATACATTGATACCATCATGAAGAGGTTTAATATGGAAAAGTCCAAGAGAGGATATCTACCAATGTGTCATGGTGTACCCTTGTCCAAGACCATGTCTCCCAAGACTGATGCAGAGATAGTGGCGATGACACGCGTTCCATATGCATATGCAATTGGTAGTATCATGTATGAGATGATATCTACACGTCTTGATGTGGCATTTGCACTGAGTATTGAAAGTAGATATCAATCGAACCCGGTCTTCCACACTGGAAATCTGTGAAAGACATCCTCAAGTGTTTGAGAAGGGATAAGAATGCGTTCTTGGTCTATGGGGTGGAGAGCTGAAATTGGAAGGATATAGCGACTCTAGCTTCCAAAACGATATCGATGATTCGAAGTCAACCTCTTGGTTTGTATGCATGCTCAATGGTGTTGTTGTCTGTTGGAAGAGTTCCAAGAAAGACAACAATGCGGATTCCACCACTAAGTCCGAATATGTTGCTGCATCAGATGCAGCAAAGAAGGGTGTTTGGATGAGGAATTTCGTCCAAGAGTTGGACGTTATTTCTAATGGAGTTACTCCAAGTCTCATCAGAAATCCAAACGTATACTGAGAAACTACCACATGATCCGAGAGATTGTGGAAATAGGATAGGTGTCATTTGACAGAGTCGCCTCTCTAGATAATGTTATTGCTCCACTAGCTAAGCCTTTACTTGGGCCATTATTCAAATAGCATTGTAAATCAATGGGTTTGACGCAACTGGGTAGTTGGCTCTAGTGCAAGTGGGAGATTGTTAGAGTAGGTTCCCGTCAAGCCAAGTGTTGGCCGATGGTCCTTGAGATAACTCTTGTATGATAATCTTTATTTTAATAATATTTGAATTATTTAATTTGGCACATATTTATCTGTATACACATGCTAGTTTCATAGACAAAGCCCTTAAATATAAAAATAGTAGAAAGAATATGAGATGGTCATGTGATGACTATTTTGAAACTCATATTAAGATTACCGTGTATTCTAAATCGTTCCTAGTCGATTCAGCCACCACAAAGAAGGATAAAGGCCTCTCGAACTTTAAACTAGTATTTATGATGTGAGTACCACGTTTCATTGGTAGGGGACATGGTGATGTCCAACCATTCAAAAAGGTGCTCCTTGTAGAGTGCACTGAACAACCCTCCCTAAAGAACTTTCCAACTGGTTCTCACTTATCGAGCGAAAATATCCTAGTTTATTGTTGTACATCATTAGTCCTTATTACCCTAGACAACATGAAGACTCTATATTCCAGCGCTTCACTTTGATTTGTTACCGACTCAAATGGGGTCATCAGGTGGCAAGGTTGGGTGTTGTGTCGAAACATGTAGGAGTCGATGCATTGTAGTTGGGGATTCACCGCTTATCTTCGGGTATGGATATCCTATATGATCTCATGCATATGTAGCTTAAAATCTTTTATCAGAGTAGATGGTAATTAAGAAAGGTATTTTTTTAATTACACCTTCGATGCAACAATATCCTATGTGATCTCATGCATATGTAGCTTGAAATCTTTTATCAGAGTAGATTGTAATTAAGAAAGGTATTTTTTTAATTACACCTTCGATGCAACTACAACATGAAACATAGTTATCGATTCAATGACAACTCTCGATAAACCAATGGTTGTCGAATCGGTCGGGATATATGAGTTGAAGAGACCGTACTGTACACTAACCATAATTAAATGGTTCTTGCATGCACTATCATTTAATACCTAGGGATTCATGTAAGTGATGTTGCTAGACTTTTAAAGACTGGTTGGATTCCATCATACTTGAATGCTCAGATAAGGGACTTGTTGATCCCGAATCATATGGAGATGTGAACCCACTGTTAGTTGTATCATTGAACCATTGAGGGTGCCACAAGTACTTGCTTTCTAGATCTCGTTGAGAATAAAAATAGTTTAATGTGTTAAACGACTTATAAAAAAGTTATAAATGGGATGAATTAGAAGTATGACTTCTAAAGGATAATAAAGAAAAAATTAACTTTTAATTTGTGAATGTGTTCTAAGATTAAAAGTTTACTTGAATAAATAATTAGTTTTTGAAAATGGTGGTTTTCAAAATTATTATTATGAAATTAATTAAATTAATTCAAGAGTTGAATTAATTAAACACTAGTGAACCTTGTAAAATCCAAATAATTAAATTAACTCAAGTGTTATATTAATTAAACACTATTGGGTCTTTTAGAGCCCAAATAAAAATAGTGTTGAATTATTATTCTACTAGTGGGCTTGAATGAGTTCAAATTGGATTTAATTAATTGATTGAACTTAAATAGGTTTGAGTTTGATAATTAATTAAATATTATGTTCATGGGTCATGTATGTATATGTTTGACATATAAATACATACAATATATGAGAGAGAGTGGGCTTGAAAGTTGGTCCATTAGATGCAAGCAAACTTTTAAAAATTAATTCACCCAGCCTGATCGAGAAAATACTACCAAAAAAAATCAACTCAAATATGTCTATCAATTAAGTTTGAATAAATCGCAAGTAAAAAATTCAAATAATAATATAGTGTACATGAGTACAAGCATCGTCCCACAGAGATTGATGTTTGACAAATTTACCTCAAGTAAAATTCTTTAGTTAATTAAAACGATGACGAGAATAAATTAATAAAATAAAATAAAAAGATGAATTTAAATCAAAACAATAAATTAAGTTCAAAAAATAAATAAACGATTGTTAGGATCTCGGTTCACCTACCCCTTTTCTTCTCTAATGATTGAATTTCAATTATCAAGTCGTGCTTTTGACGAAATTCTTTAATCTATCAATATACTCTCGATCTATTAATTTAATTAAAGAATTGTAATAATCAAGTGTCATTGTATTATTTAACAATTGCAATTGCATTTACGATTTGTGGAATCCTCTAGCTTTTGCCCTACTGGACTTTGATTATCAATATGTATCCAACCTCATATCTCTAAGCAAGTTGTAGATCCATGGATTATATTACCTATCATGTTATAAAATCTCCTCTCGGTATCAACTATAACACATAAAATCAATTCGAAGTTGATTAATCTCCAAAATTTCAATAAACACGATAATATAATCAAGAACGTTTAAAAATCAAATTCAATCTTCAAGAATAAATCAAAACATAGTTTCGGGGGTAGGATCTTCTAAATCCCAACAAATAAAAGAAAAGGGAAAGAGAAAACTAGTTTGTACGATTCTTGATTTCGACAAGTTTTCTCCCTCTTTTCATTCTTCTCCTTCGATGGCCTCCTCCTTTCTTCAAACTAATGTCTGGAACCCTTGTTTCGTCTGTTTTTGTTCTATTTATATGGCCCAAGACTCCTTCCTTTCTGAAACGCGATTAAAAATATTGTTTTTCCTTATTTCGGGCGCACTAGGGCACAAGATTTGGCGCTAAGGCACGCCCCTACACTTTCTCAGGATGAATTTTCATCGAAGGTGCGCTAGGGCGGTAAGATCTGGCCGCTCGTGTGCGACCCTGTTCCGTCCCAGCACGGAATATTTTTGAAAAATTCATAACGTAAGTTCTAACCGTCAGATCGAGCTAAAATTTTGAAAGATTCTTTAAAACATCCTAAACTACAATCTGAAGGGTGAAGATTGGATTTGGATCATTCTAGAGTCAAAAATAAATTTTGGACCATTAATACTTTGTTATTCCTACTTGTGCCACTTCTTCGTGCTCAAACTCTTACTTTTCTCCATCTTTTTTTCCTACAACCAATCAAAATTCATGAGGAGTCATCCGAATGCAACAAATATTTAGAACGTAAATACGAATGACCTTAACAAAATGAAATCAAGCAAAACAAATGAAAAACAATGCAATAAAACACGTAAAAACAACTATGTCAACCCAGCCCAAAAAAATACTACCATAAAATATTTTATTTCTCATACAGCGGCTAGACTCGTTCCATCGGTTTAGAATTAATTCCAAACCAAAAAACACTAAAATAACTTGCAATACATTAAATAACATAAATCACAGAACTTACACATAATAATTAAATTTCATAAATAACATGCATAAATCATAAAATAATATTTTTAAAAATATATTTTGATCGATCTAGTGGAATTTTGAACCTTACACTGGAAGCCCAAGCAGCGAGCCGCTCACTCGAGCGATTGCTTATGCCCGCTCGAGCGCAAGTGTGCAACAGGTGCAACCCCGAGCGGCAACTATTGACCGCTCGAGCGCAAAGAGTTCTGCCCAAGATTTTTGAATTTCGCATTTTAATTATAAAATTAAAGTTTATGATTTTATTAGCTATTTTAAGTGTTTTTTGAGATGATATATGGGAAGAAGTTTCAAATTTGATTGTCCGGGACGGACGGAACGACTCACGTGAATCAATTATGATATGTAATGC
This sequence comes from Henckelia pumila, assembly GCF_033568475.1. Taxonomy (NCBI): domain Eukaryota; kingdom Viridiplantae; phylum Streptophyta; class Magnoliopsida; order Lamiales; family Gesneriaceae; genus Henckelia; species Henckelia pumila. The sequence goes on along the minus strand of NC_133123.1, from coordinate 198,166,340 downwards.
ATGTATATGACTTGTACCTTCATGAAAGGTATTTTTCCATGACTTAATGAAATGTTATAAAGTATTTTATGCATGGAAGGGTTTCATATCGATTTTTATCATGCATGATGTTATCTTGAAAGTTTTACTAGAATGAAATGTTACGAAGTATGATGACGTATCATGAAAATATTTTTGATGTTAATTGTATGTGCTTTTGTGGTGGAAATACGGGACTGGTACTCTGGATTGAGTCCCGTAGGGGCCTTTCCAAATATGTGCTCACGAGTAGGGGGCATCGGTCGGTTTGGTTCGGTTTTACTCTACTACGATTTGATTTTTTAGGTTTTGATTTTGAAAATCTTTGGTACGAAACTGAACCATTTTATTACGGTTTGGTATGGTTTTTTGGTGATACGGTTTGATTTTTTTGGCCGGTTTTATACGGTTTAAGTAATTAATTAAATTGATTTTGCGCGACTGCAAATATTAGTTTAGAGACAAAGATACACATTGTTTAAAATAATTATGAATTTAAAACTTAAATGAAAATCAATAAGAACTAAAATGATATCTCACTTGATGCATACAATACATAATAGAGAATTAATAACAATAAAACATAAATTATTTCATTAAAATTAACAATATGAACTTCATTTAAAACAAGAAAGCGGCTATTGAGTTCCATAAAAATTATATTTAATTAAAATAGACTCACGTATTTTAAGAAAAAAAATCATAGAAGTGAGAATAAAGGTTCATTTATAAGGCTTAATATTCACAAAAATTTTGTTTTAAATAAAATACGTTATGTTTGGTTTTTTGGTTTTTTTGGGGTATAAAACTTCAAACCAAACAGAATAACCAATTCCATAAATTTTAAAACGGAAACCGACCGAAACACCGAAAAAACCAAACCAAATAAATCGAATTTTTTGGTTTGGCCGGTTTTTTTGGTTTTAACCAAATTATCCAACCCTTACTCATAGACGATAAGATAGGACTGGCGCCCTGGAATGAGCTCCGAGTAGGACCTTTACAAAATAATTAAAGTTTAAATGGCCGATGTCATATGATATTTTTACAACGAATCTATGATCACGGTAACGAACGATGTGCTCATAATGATGGTTGTCACAACTTCAAGTATTTCATCTCCATAAATGTTGAGTTTTTACTATATGTTCATGTTATGCCATTATTTTAAGGTTCCAAGTTATATATACGAAATTTGTATGCATCTTTTTGTTGAGTTTTTGGACTCACTATACTTGAATGGTATAGGTAATGATCCTCTTGATGATTTCATTGATGAGTTTGGAGTCGGACTTGAAGAAAAGCAGACAGTCGGGCAGGCAGAGAATGCATGAGCGCTACGTTAATGATTTGTTTTGTGCACATTTGGATGAAAACAAGTTTTAATTTTATGTCTTTTGAGAAAATTGTTATTTCAATATTTTCATTTTAATGTTAGTTCACAATTACTCATTTTAAAGAAAGATTTTAATTTCCGCAAATTGTTCTCAGTCTTGTAAAAAAAAAAGTGTGTTTAGTAATGTTCCCGAGATTTTGGACGTTTTACCGACCATTTAAATTTTATACCTCGATTTATTATATACTAGTGTCTCTTGCACGCGATGCTTTCATTACATATTTTTTTATATTAATTAATTTTAATATTATTTTTAGAACTCACATAATTAATTAGATATTCAAAAATTTAAAGTGATAACTATCGAATCTAATCTAAAAATAAAAAATAAAAATGACAGCTAGTGTAATTTTGGTAAATAAAATAACATCTGATGGTTAAAAAAAGAGTAGACCATATGAAATGACTAATTTGTCTAATAATTTTGATTTGTTGGGAATTAAATTAAGATATAATCGTAATTTTAATTCAGGCTTCAACAATTAATTAAAAGTTGGTTAATTAAAGGGTCTCTACTATAATAACATAGTAAGATGAATTATATCATAATATTAAATTATTGGTACCATTTAAATTTTTTCTTGGTGTTACCAGCTGTTTAAACTGGATACCTTGATTTGGTGTTAAGAAATATATTTTATAGCAAAATAAATAATTGACACATTTATAAGATTTGGTGTATATAATATATTTATAAGAGAATCATATATAATATAATATAATATAATGATTATTTAATATATTGGAACCATTTTATCAAATGAATTCCAATTTTCTTCATTAATGCTAACTTTATTAGAATACCAAGTGTAGATCTTCTAATCTCGAATACTAAGTTTAAAATTTGATCACATCTTAAATTCATAATCATCTTTTAAAAAATATTAAACAAAATAATAATAATATTTTAATAGATTTGTGATTTCCTTATCTTCTCTATGGATATGACATTCGGACTCATAAATTATACTACTTATGGACAACCTATGCTTGAGAGTGCAACAATCGGAATTGTGACACCTGCAACCACTGCTTTTCAGTTTGTACTAAGTAAATTTAATGTTGTAACCCGACCCACATCACCTATTAAACAAGTCTTAATAGCATGAAATTAACTTAATAAAATATAATCATTTAAAAAGCGAAAACTAAAAAATAGTTAGTACAACTGTACAACCCAATCACAAGAAAACTGTACATACTGAATATTATACAACCATATCGAATCGAGTACTGAAAATCAAATTGGAACTGGAACAAGCTGTTGGAAAACTGGCGAGTTCCCAGACCAATTACGATTGATACCCGGTGCAGCGGAAGTTTAAAAATTTTTCTCATGGAACGATTCCATGGTGTGGGTATCAACCATACAACGATTGAATTATTGTGTGTGTAAAATTTAAATAACAATTAAATAAATTTTACCTCAAATCTCGCAACGAGATTAATGGACACCAACAGAACAATTCTGCTCTTGTTGTCTCTCCCTGGAACCGATGAACGCCTTCAATCAGGTCCACGAACAGAGGTTTAATCCCTCTGATAGATTGCACTAGAAAATCTATCAGAAGTTTTCTGCGAAGAGAATACACGAATTTGATTCGTTATTCCTTACTGCGATTCAAAATCACAGACCAGAATTTTCTCGGGCAGAGGACAGGGAGGGGACGGCCGAAACTTTTGAGAGGCTAGGGTTCGATTTTTGCTTCTCAAAAATTATGAGCTGTTGTGTTTAATTTCTGTACTGAAATAACTTATTTATAATGCAGGCCACTAACACCTTAGGGCCCATTAATCATAAGCTGGGGCCCGACAAGCAAAGCCCACTCGTTCAGAAATTAATATAAAATTTATCGTGACTCCGATTGATGAACCGATTTCACCAATGTGTACAGAAACCATTTCTGCACGTTTTAAAGTCAAAATAAATTTTCCTGAATCCGAATTCAGTGGTTTCCAAAAATGTCCATCCCTATGTCATTTTAGGAAACCCTACTCCCTTACTCTTAATTAAGAAGTCCAACTCCTTAGTTCATTAAATTTAACTCTTTAAATTTAACTATCTCAACGGGGATTAAAACTCCATTACACTGTGTGACCCTCAATGGTTCAGGGATACAGCTAGCCGTGGGCTCACAACTCCTTGTGACTCGGAACAACACTTTCCGACTTGCCCAACGAATCATGGTAAAGCGCCTAGCAACATCGCCCCATGATTCCCTAGGTATCACTGATAGTGCCTACAAGAACCAGTAGATTTTGGTTAGCGTACAGTACGGTCCCTTCATCCAAATATCCCGATCGAATCAACAACCATTGGTATATCGAGAGTCGCTCAAGATTCGATAACTATGCAATACATCTTGAAGATCAAATTAGTGACATCGCATGTGCTACTAAGAAACCATTTCTTAAATCACATCAATTACTCTGGCCAGAGATTTATCACACTAATATCTCCTCAGATCGCATAGGATATCCACACTCGCAAGTATGTGGTGAATCCTTGACAACAATGCATTGACTCCTATATGTGTCGTAACTGTACCCAATCTCGACACCTGATGACCCCCTCAGAGTCGGTAAACGAGTCAAAGCACAGTACTAGCATATAAAGTCTCCATGATGTTTCAAGTCGTAAGGACTAATGGTGTACAACCAAAACCGCGGACTTTATCCACTCGATAAGTGATAACCACTTGGAAAGTCCGGATAGGGTAGTTCGACTATTCATCCTATGAATATCCATTTGCATGCTTCGAACATCTCCATGTTCCCTACCAATGAAACGTGGTACTCCGCATCGCAAATGCTAGTCTCAAACTCGAGCGATCCTTATCCTTATTATCGGACGGCTCAATCGACTAGGAACGGTTTTAGAATATACAGTGACTATAAGATGTATTTCATGATAGACATCTCCATGTTCTACCACATCTTACATACACTATAGTATATTCAAGGTCTTTATCAAAACAACAATAGTATATCACAATATAACAATATGAAGTAATATAAAGTCATTGCCATAAAAGTGTAAATAATATTAAACAAAAGATTGTTTATACAAAGAGTCAACAAAGCCCATAGCCACACAGTTGGCTCACTGGGCACCCACTCTTACAATCTCCCACTTGCCCTATAGCCAACTAGTCATACTACGTAGACCCATTGCTTCGCGATGTTTGTCAAACAATGGTCCTGGCAAAGGCTTAGTAAGTGGATCAGCGATATTGTCTGCAGAGGCCACTCGTTCGACACTGATGTCTCCTCTTTCCACAATCTCCCGGATTATGTGGTATTTCCTCAGTACGTGTTTGGATCTTTGATGAGACCTTGGTTCCTTTGCTTGAGCAACGACACCCGTGTTGTCGCAGTACACCGGGACTGGACCAACAAATTCAGGAATGACGCCCAACTCTTGGACGAAATTCCTCATCCAAACGGCCTCTTTAGCAGCAGCTGATGCTGCAATGTATTCAGCCTCAGTGGTGGAATCCGCTGTGGTGTCCTGCTTGGAACTCTTCCAAGAGACAGCACCGCCATTGAGCATGAACACAAATCCAGAGGTTGACTTCGAGTCATCCACATCACTTTGGAAGCTAGAGTCGGTATAGCCTTCCAGTTTGAGTTCTCGTCCTCCATAAACCATGAACATATTCTTAGTCCTTCGCAAGTACTTAAGAATGTCCTTCACGGCTTTCCAATGCATCTGACCAGGATTAGACTGATATCTGCTCGTGACACTCAGAGCAAATGCTACATCCGGTCTGGTAGATATCATCCCATACATGATACTACCTATAGCTGACGCATATGGTACATGTGTCATATTCTCTATCTCTGCATCAGTCTTGGGACACATAGACTTGGATAGAGAAACTCCATGACACATGGGTAGATGTCCTCTCTTGGACCCATCCATTGAAAACCGTTTCAATATGGTATCGATGTAGGTTGATTGAGTGAGTCCTATCATTCTCTTAGATCTATCCCTATAGATCTGTATCCCAAGAATGTAGGATGCCTCACCCAAATCCTTCATCGAAAATCTACCTGATAACCATATCTTTGTTGACTGCAACATCCCTACATCATTCCCAATGAGTAGGATGTCATCAACATAAAGTACTAAGAATGTCACCGCATCCTTTACTACTTTCTTGTACACGCAAGGTTCCTCCGGGTTCTTGATGAAACCAAAATCTTTAATTGTTTCATCAAATTTCTGGTTCCAACTTCTTGATGCTTGTTTTAGACCATAAATTGATCTCTGAAGCTTGCATACCTTATGCTCGCTTCCCATGGATGTGTACCCCTCAGGCTGCTTCATATAGATTTCTTCCTTAATGTCTCCATTAAGAAAAGCAGTCTTCACATCCATTTGCCATATCTCATAGTCATACCATGCAGCTATGGCAATCAGGATTCTTATGGACTTGAACATAGCAACTGGTGAAAAGGTTTCATCATAGTCAACTCCTTGCCTTTGAGTATAACCTTTCGCCACCAATCGCGCCTTGTAGGTCAATACCTTACCATCAGGCCCAAGCTTTCTTTTGTAGATCCATTTACTCCCTATTGGAACAATTCCGTCGGGAGGATCTACCAAAGACCAAACTTGGTTTGTATGCATCGAATCCAATTCAGACTGCATAGCTTCAAGCCATAAATTCGAATCCGCATCAGAAATTGCTTCCTTGAAGCTTCTTGGATCACATCCAATGTCGGGTTCATCTTGACCCTCTTCAAGAAGAAGACCATATCGAACTGGAGGTCTAGAAGTCCTCTCGGATCTTCTAGGTGCAGGCGTGTCCAGCAATGGTTCCTGAGGTGTAGGATTGTTATTTTGTATTTCGGGTTCTTCTCGAACTTCTTCGAGTTCCATCATCTCGCCTTTCTTATCCAATAAGAACTCCTTCTCCAAGAAGGTGGCATTCCGTGAAACAAACACCTTTGTTTCAGCAGGATAATAGAAATAATATCCGATTGAATTCTTCGGATACCCCACAAAATAACACAAGCTGGATCGACTATCCAACTTATCTCCCACTGTCCGCTTCACGTAAGCAGGACATCCCCAAATCCTCAAGTACGAATACTTAGGAGCTTTGCCATTCCATAACTCGTATGGTGTCTTGTCCACTGCTTTAGTGTGGACGTTGTTTAACAACAATACCGCCGTTTCAAGCGCATAGCCCCAAAACGAAGGTGGAAGCTCAGTGAAGCTCATCATAGATCGAACCATGTCCAACAAAGTTCGATTACGACGCTCCGATACACCATTGAGCTGTGGTGTCATAGGAGGAGTCCACTGAGAGAGAATCCCATTCTCTTTTAGATAGTCCAAAAACTCGGTACTCAAGTATTCTCCACCTCGATCCGATCGAAGTGCTTTAATACTTTTACCTAGCTTGTTTTCTACTTCAGCCTTGAATTCTTTGAACTTTTCAAATGCTTCAGACTTATATTTCATTAAATATAAATACCCATACCTAGAATAATCATCAGTAAAGGTAATGAAGTAGGTGTGGCCATGTTGAGTCCCTACTCTAAATGGACCACAAACATCTGTATGGATCAAATCCAACAGATTTTGACTACGCTCAGGCTTCCCCTTAAAAGGAGATTTAGTCATTTTTCCTTTTAGGCAGGATTCACAAGTAGGTAGAGAGTTAATATCAGACATATCAAACATGCCCTCTCCCACTAGCTTGTTCATCCTCCTTGAGGAAATATGACCTAGTATAGCGTGCCATAGGTTTGCCGGGTTTTGACTATCGATTTTCCTTTTGTTTGTTGTTGCCGGTTTGTCAATACAATTCACTGGAACGTCTTTTAGTTTTAAATTATATAGATCGTTTTCAAGTTGTCCATTTCCAATTAAACATTCATTCTTGTAAATACTGCAAATCCCATTCACAAAATTACAAGAATAACCATCTCTATCAAGCATAGAAATAGAAATAATGTTTTTAATTAAATCTGGCACAAATAAAACATCTCTCAACAATAATTTAAAACCGTTCTGCAATATCAAACAAACATCTCCAATGGCCGTAGCTTCAACTCTGGAACCATTCCCGAGCCTCAGCTGGGTCTCACCCATTCTAAGCCTGCGACTTCTTGTCATCGCCTGCAAATCATTGCAAATGTGAGATCCACATCCGGTATCCAATACCCAAGAAGTTGTATTAAGTGACATGTTTATTTCGATATAGAACATACCCTTTGCAGTTCCCAACTGCTCAAGATACTCCTTGCAGTTGCGCTTCCAATGACCCGGCTTCTTGCAGTAATGGCAAACATCCTTGGATTTTCCATTGTTTGAAGCCTTTGTCTTTTGCTTCTTCTCGGGTTCCACTTTCTTGGGTGGGGCAGAACGTTTCTTGCCCTTCATACTTGGCCCCTTCTTTGCAGAAGATGAGGAGCCCACCAAGAAAGCTGGTTTATCCTTCTTAAGTGTGGATTCATATGTAACGAGCATATTGACCATCTCTTCAAGGGTGGCCTCTATCTTGTTCATATTAAAATTTATCACGAATCCATCAAATGAGGAAGGAAGAGATAGAAGCAACAAGTCCACATTGAGTTCATGCTCCAACACCAAATCAAGGGTCGCTAACTTCTGTATGAGCCAAATCACTCGTACCCCATGATCACGGACCGAAGTCCCTTCACGCATGCGGCACGTCATCAACTCCTTAACAGTAGAGAACCTTTCAGCCCTCGACTGAGCCCCAAAAAGTTCCTTGAGTTGCGCGTGAATGTCAGCAGCATTCACCGTGTCCTCAAATCGCCTCTGGAGTTCATCAGACATCGAGGCTTGCATATAGCATTTGGTCTTGATGTCATGGTCACACCATGCATCAAGTTTGGCCAATTCCTCTGGACTTATGTCAGCTGGTGCTTCCTTCGGAGGTGCTTTCTCTAACACGTAGAGCATTTTCTCCGAAGTTAAGACAATCTTCAACTTCCGGAACCATTCCGTATAGTTGGCGCCAGTCAGCTTGTTTTGTTCGAGGATCGAGAATAAAGGATTTCGCGAATTCATTGTATGAAATACTGAAAAGGAAAACAGACATATATCAATGATTGTTTAACAATTTACTAAGACATAAAATAGGCGAATTTAATTTTATGAATCTCACTCCCACTATTTTAACGATTTCACCACCCTCTAGTGAAAACGGGAAACTTTTTCCTTAGTGAGAACATGGAGTCCAATTGACAAACTTATGGTCCCGAATAATATCAGCCAACCATAATTCTCAAAATGTAGAGCCCAATTGCTTCCAAAGCAACCCCCATGTATTTACCTCATGTCCAATAAGGGCCCAATAATATGACGCCGTTTAAAGTGACATGTCAAGATGACCCATCAATATTAAGTTGTGATGGACGGTCGCCATGTGGATCCCCCAATAATATGAGCCGATCCCATGGGAGTTCCACCCAACTTACAACATTTGTCGATCCAATGTACAGCTTTCCGACGGACGGGCCCCCCCAATAATATGAGCCGGACCGTATCCGCGGGTAGCATCACATACATTGACCGTTGATGGAAGGTAGGAACATTTAAACAATATTTAAATTTCCTTTATTTATCTTGATATAAATTTTAAATCATATTTAAAATGAGGGATTTTATTTATAAAAATATTTGTCTCATCATATTTAATTTATTGCATGCATTGCCGGATTCACGCAATTTATGTCTAAACATGCATACAATCATAATATCACATATTATATAGGATGATCGATTCCATTTCTAATTGACCCGTGGTTGCCAATCACGGGTCTTAGTCCAATCCTAGGTAATATGCAGTATGCAAATGCAATCCTATTACATATGCTTCCAATTTACATTTCTTCAGTCTTCATTGTCTGCTGGGCCCACCATCTTCAAATCTTGATCTCCCACTAAATCTAATGTATTTACAATAAATAACAATGACAAGTAGGGGATACATTTTTAGGGGGTGGGAACGGGCTATAAACCAAGCCCACTTTTATTACATATGACATTCATATCGGGCCATAAACCAGGCCCATTAATAAAACCAACAACAATAAAGACAAAATGTAAATTCCTAACATACACCTACAAAATTGGTCATGGCAATCGATCATCCTTATCCAATAACATTTAATTCAAAATTAATTTATTGGATAACATGCTGTGGCAATTCAAATTTAAACAAGATAAAATCATATTTTATATATAAAATCACATTTCACATATAAAATCATATTTTATCTCCATATCAAATAAAATCATATTTTATCTATAAAATCCAATTTTACAAATAAAATCATATTTTACTCAATATATCATAAGATCATATCTTATCATCAATTGTACCAAAATAATTGATTTCAAAATTCAATTTACGGATAAAATATTAAAATTTTCCAAAAATTCAAATTTATCCAAAATCAATTTTAAAATTTACGGACTCGAACAATTCGATCCGAAATCTCGTGAACCAATCAAAAACAATTTTTGACCGGACCAAAATAAAATTTTAACATATTAAAATTAATTTTTAATAAAAATAATAATTTTTCCCGCGGGCCACCCGGGACACTCCCGGGTTGGCCCGCACCCGGGGCACGGGCCGGGGCAGCCCGGCTGCCCCCTTAGGGCAGCAACGCTTGCTGCCCTGGCGGCGCCTGGCGCCGCCGCTGGGCGGCGCCGAGCGCCGCCCCTGGGCGGCGCTGTGCGCCGCCCTGGGCAGCGCCGAGCGCTGCCCTGCGCAGCGCCCAGCGCTGCGCTGGGCAGCGCACAGCGCTGCCCTGGGCAGCGCCGTGCGCCCCCTTTGGGCGGCGCCGTGCGCCGCCCCTGGGGGCAGCGACCATCGCTGCCCCCTCCGGGCAGCGATCCAATCGCTGCCCGGGTTTCGCCCCCGGAAAAAAAAAATTTTTTATTAAAAATATTTATTTTTGTTTCAAAAACCGAGACTCAAAATATTTGTACAATTGATTAATTCAATCGATTGATCTGAGCAACCTGGCTCTGATACCACTGTTGGAAAACTGGCGAGTTCCCAGACCAATTACGATTGATACCCGGTGCAGCGGAAGTTTAAAAATTTTTCTCATGGAACGATTCCATGGTGTGGGTATCAACCATACAACGATTGAATTATTGTGTGTGTAAAATTTAAATAACAATTAAATAAATTTTACCTCAAATCTCGCAACGAGATTAATGGACACCAACAGAACAATTCTGCTCTTGTTGTCTCTCCCTGGAACCGATGAACGCCTTCAATCAGGTCCACGAACAGAGGTTTAATCCCTCTGATAGATTGCACTAGAAAATCTATCAGAAGTTTTCTGCGAAGAGAATACACGAATTTGATTCGTTATTCCTTACTGCGATTCAAAATCACAGACCAGAATTTTCTCGGGCAGAGGACAGGGAGGGGACGGCCGAAACTTTTGAGAGGCTAGGGTTCGATTTTTGCTTCTCAAAAATTATGAGCTGTTGTGTTTAATTTCTGTACTGAAATAACTTATTTATAATGCAGGCCACTAACACCTTAGGGCCCATTAATCATAAGCTGGGGCCCGACAAGCAAAGCCCACTCGTTCAGAAATTAATATAAAATTTATCGTGACTCCGATTGATGAACCGATTTCACCAATGTGTACAGAAACCATTTCTGCACGTTTTAAAGTCAAAATAAATTTTCCTGAATCCGAATTCAGTGGTTTCCAAAAATGTCCATCCCTATGTCATTTTAGGAAACCCTACTCCCTTACTCTTAATTAAGAAGTCCAACTCCTTAGTTCATTAAATTTAACTCTTTAAATTTAACTATCTCAACGGGGATTAAAACTCCATTACACTGTGTGACCCTCAATGGTTCAGGGATACAGCTAGCCGTGGGCTCACAACTCCTTGTGACTCGGAACAACACTTTCCGACTTGCCCAACGAATCATGGTAAAGCGCCTAGCAACATCGCCCCATGATTCCCTAGGTATCACTGATAGTGCCTACAAGAACCAGTAGATTTTGGTTAGCGTACAGTACGGTCCCTTCATCCAAATATCCCGATCGAATCAACAACCATTGGTATATCGAGAGTCGCTCAAGATTCGATAACTATGCAATACATCTTGAAGATCAAATTAGTGACATCGCATGTGCTACTAAGAAACCATTTCTTAAATCACATCAATTACTCTGGCCAGAGATTTATCACACTAATATCTCCTCAGATCGCATAGGATATCCACACTCGCAAGTATGTGGTGAATCCTTGACAACAATGCATTGACTCCTATATGTGTCGTAACTGTACCCAATCTCGACACCTGATGACCCCCTCAGAGTCGGTAAACGAGTCAAAGCACAGTACTAGCATATAAAGTCTCCATGATGTTTCAAGTCGTAAGGACTAATGGTGTACAACCAAAACCGCGGACTTTATCCACTCGATAAGTGATAACCACTTGGAAAGTCCGGATAGGGTAGTTCGACTATTCATCCTATGAATATCCATTTGCATGCTTCGAACATCTCCATGTTCCCTACCAATGAAACGTGGTACTCCGCATCGCAAATGCTAGTCTCAAACTCGAGCGATCCTTATCCTTATTATCGGACGGCTCAATCGACTAGGAACGGTTTTAGAATATACAGTGACTATAAGATGTATTTCATGATAGACATCTCCATGTTCTACCACATCTTACATACACTATAGTATATTCAAGGTCTTTATCAAAACAACAATAGTATATCACAATATAACAATATGAAGTAATATAAAGTCATTGCCATAAAAGTGTAAATAATATTAAACAAAAGATTGTTTATACAAAGAGTCAACAAAGCCCATAGCCACACAGTTGGCTCACTGGGCACCCACTCTTACACAAGCTGCTCCTGCTAACTCAGGGATCGCTTCCACTGGATTCCTCCAACCTAAGGTCTACATTGTGGAATGGAGTGTCCAAGAACAAAATCGAGGATGTGAGCAATAAAAACGTTTATTACAAAAGTATGAGTGCAGGTTCAATGAGTGCATGAATGCAAGTGTACAGGTTACCAAGGATCAGGATCAAGAACTCTACTCAGTCTGGTGGCACGATGACATGTAGCACTATGCAAGTGTACAGAGTACCAAGGATCATCGATAGATATTTTTGAACATCTTTTTTACATTTTAATTATGAATTACGTCTATTTTTTGAATATTCTTCTTTGATTTAATTTTTTAATTTCTTAAGTGCATATTTTGTTGTTTTTAATGCTTTTAAAGATTATATATCTTTGAAATAATTTTGTGTCGATAATTGAGAATTGAGAGATAAAATTATAGTATGATATAATAATCTATGTCGTGGATTTTAGATTGAGATCGAAAGATAAAATAAAATACATGTGTGATAGTTATAGATTATTTAATCAAAAGCTAGTGATTGTCATAAATATTTAATGCAATATTGTTTGTTAAATAAGTGAACGAGAGTTACATATTGAAATTCAATATTAGGTTTGATATAGCTCGTGTAGTAACACAACTCCCGTTTTGTGTAATTAAAATATCTAAGAATATTTAAATGGGTAAACATGATTAATTAGAAGTCCTTATTTGGAAAAAAATAAGTAGAAATTGGCTTCATGACATCCAGAAAGTCCAAACTCAATTCAAGGGAGTTCGGATGGCAAGGGTACGGTTCAAATGAAAAAGGACGGTTTGGAAGGTCCGAACTAAGTAAGGCCATGCACATTTGTGAGGTGTAACCAGTGTACAAATAGGTAGGAGTTCGGATGGTCCAAACCCTATATCAATGGGCCCGAACACAGCAGTCCTGCGAGGTGTCAAAAATCTATTGACATGCGGAAAACAGGCGAGTTCGAAAGGTCCGAACTCGTGATCAGTGCATCCGATCGTGGTCTAAAATATGCCACAAGATTATCACTTTTAGTATGTGTTTTAAGTGTGAAGTTGTAGCCCAGTGTATATTCTTAGGCTGTGTTTACATTAAATAATGAGATTGAGCAAAGATAGATTAAAGTATGATTATTACGATAATTTGATAGGATATAGAGTGGTTATGGATAAATAATAATATGTTTAGTTGGATGGATTAAAAAAAAATTCACTCTCTCACCTTGTAAAGATTTATAATCCCATGAAAAATTTAAGACTAAAAATCATATGTGAATCCTTTCATTAACGGGCCGAAATATTTATAGCTATTTTTAATTTTTCAAGTAAACATAGGATTAGTCGGTATTAATTATGTAATCTTTCATTTATCAACGCAAGTAAACGCAGCCTTAGTGTTTTCAGCCATGTTAAAAGTTGTTTAGGATCAACAACACAAGACTCAATAGAAATAATTCTATTTTTTGGAGTTAAAACACAAACCAAGAATCACAAATGAACACACAATCACATCTAAGAACATAAACTCAAATTTGCACCAAAAAATATAAGAAAAATAGGAGACATCGATATACTTGGTTTGGAATTAACTCTTCCTACATCTACGGGAGACCTTCGCCTCTTATGATACCCAAAAATTCAGAATCCACGTATCATACAAGCCACGACTTTATCAATACAACAAATAAATTACATGGTAAAATGATGGAATCAAGAACACATTTACAGAGCTTCAATCCTCTATTTTAATCCTTGTTCTCCCTTGCCTTTTTCTTTGTTTTTGAGTAATCGGATAACTTGTTTGTCTTGGTAAATGTCGCATCCTCTTGTATATGCTCCAAATACTCTTTTCCAGCTACTGCCTTTCAACTCACCAACATCCATCTCTGTATTTGGGTCTCATTAGATTCTTGGCCAGGGATCTAAATTCGGCCCCAAGTACAAAGTATGAATGTCCTCCACCAAGCCCAATGCAAATACAAGCATTGATCCAATATGGTAGAAACCACCTTTCAAGCCATATAATTAGCGAGGGTCGGGGCGATAGCAAGGTGATACCGGGCGGAGCTGTTCTTAGGTTGGGGTTTTTGACATCAGTGGACCGAGGACAGACGCAGGTATAACTCTAGACTCTTAATAGTTTTTGGGAGTATCTATTAGTCTATTTAAGGTTTTTAAATAAGTACAGTGATATGGTATTGTATTGAATTGTAGTTTGGACTATGAATAGTTGTACTGCTAGGATACTAAGTTAATATATGTAAGTACAGACTAAGATAGTCAGTTGAGTATGCATGTTTATGTGTTGCATTATAATCTATCATATGATGGATGATTATATTGTTCATGATTATTTATGTAGCATTGACATACCATGTTAATTCTGTTATCCTTTCGAGATAGCATGTTGTTTCTAAGGTCGTTCAACTAGTGTTTCCTTGTACGATCATGGGACTGTGTCACACCCACTGGATCGACAGAGTAGCATGTTTGGTTGATCCAGGACGGTGATAGTCCGAGATCGGGTTCAGTATGTGTGACACCCACTGGATATTCGGAGAAACTTATATTGATATTCGATTTGATTGTATTTTTATCTGGTGTTTTATTTGGGTTATTTACCTATTATATTCTACCGGGTTTGTGGTAACCCGTATTACAAATTAAGGAATAATTGGTAATTAATAAAGTGATCATGTTTAGATTAAGTAAAACATAATTAAGGGATTTCAAAATGGATCTAAAGAGTTCAAAAATGGATTCAGAACACTCAAAAATGGCAAAGAAGGTTCCGAGTCTTCGGAGGGATCGAAAGATCCGAGCAGGGTTCGGATGGTCCGAAATAAGATCGGATCCAAGGACCCAAGATCGGAAGCTTTGATTGGTTTGGAGGCTCCGAACTCAGATCGGATGCTCTGATCTTGCATAGGGCCAGCTGTCAAGAATATTATGTCATTGATGACGTCACAGTGATCGAAAGCTCCGAAGTAGGATCAGAGGCTCCTATCAGACTATCGGCAACCAACCATTGGTTGACACGTGGTTGGCTGAGGGACTTCGGACGCAGGGATCGGACGCTTCGATCGAGATATGACGCTCCAAACGTACGATCAGAAGCTCCGATCGACGCCTATATAAAGGGGTGCCGAGCCCATTTAAAAGTGCACATTTTCCCTTTTTCTCTCTTCTTCTAGTTAGTTTTAGGCTTTCTAGGGGTCTTATTGACGAGCTGGATGTGGCTAGGCGCTACGGGGCTAGTAGCGGAGCTTTGCCTAAGTTTTGGGACTGTCGCCATCAGCGAACTGACGATGGACGCAGGTATAGCTTTTGCTTCCTAAAAATATTTAGGAGTATGAAATAGCTTAGTTAAGGCTTTTAGAGCATGTTTAATGATGCATGAGTAATTTGCATTGTAGAGCTGATGATAGGCTTGAGAACCTAGAACGGGACTGCTATAACTGCCATTGATAGTCGGCATGATATATGATATATATGTTGAATGTGTATGTGCTCTGTGTTTACCATGTTTTATTGCTTTAGCACATGCATGGTTATATATATATATATATATATATATATATATATATTGGACTGTATCTCGTAAGAGGTGAGTAACGATAGTTTCCATATGCGATGAGTTTCCCTTATGCATTCGAGTCGGGTTTTTAGGGAGGCTCAACCCCTGGTTTTGCTATCACTAGGAGCGAACACGACAGTGGAGTAGAAGCTATAGTGATAGGGAATATACGAGTACCCCCGCGGACTAGCTATCTGGCAAGGTACTGTGTATTTCTGGCGCCCTGAGCAGACTGTTTTATCCGTGTTTTAAAGTACTTATATGCTGCATGTAGGGGCGGATCTATGTGAGGACCCGGGGGGGCCACGGCCCCCCGCAAAATTTTAAATTTTTTTAGTATTATATATGAATATTTTTATAAATAAAACGTATATATATTTTAATAACTATATGATATGACAATTAGGACTTGGCCTTGATGGCATATGCTCTACTTTTTGGGCAATGGGCCACAGTTCGACCTCCGCCCCCGCATTTCGTTTGCTTTTTTTAATTTTTAATTAATTAATTTATTTGACTTGGACACATGCATTAATTTTTTTTATTTGGTTTGGTTTTTAATTTTTTAATTTATTTTTCTTGGACCCATCTTCTATCTTTTTTAATTGAGATAATTTTAATGTCTATCATTAAGTCTTTATTAAATTAAATTAGTTTTTTTCGTGTATAGACGTTAAGGGTGAGCATTTTTTATAAAATTAAATCTTTACTTTTAAAATTTTATTTTACCTCAATTTTTCGTATTAAAAAAGGTCTAAAAAAGTATTTTTAAAAAATACTTCTGAACTTTAAATTAAAATTAAAAAATTAAATATAAAATGAAAAAAAAAATTAGGAGTTTTATTAAGTTAAAATTTTATTTCGTTAATAAAAACAAATCTATGTGGCCCTTGAACATAAAGTTTCTCAATTTTTTTCTTTATATCTCATCCTCAAAGAGAAAGTTTTAGGAAAATAACGCATGAAACACAAGTCAAAAGAGCGAAATTAATAGTCATCGTTTGAAAATTGATAACTTTAATACCGCCGCATATTGCCGTCACTTAATATGCGGCCCCCCAAAATTTTGCATCCTGGATCCGCCCCTGGCTGCATGCATTTTATATATCATTGCTTTCATATTGAGCATAGTCGCTCATGTCTAGTATTTTCTCTATGTCTGGACACCTCATTAAACGGGGCAGGTGTAGGTATAGGTGGGGCGCCAGTAGCTTGGAGAAGCCAGTGACCAAAGGAGACAACAAGAGTAGATGTATGTCTTATTTTTTCGATT
Source organism: Henckelia pumila (assembly GCF_033568475.1). Classification (NCBI taxonomy): domain Eukaryota; kingdom Viridiplantae; phylum Streptophyta; class Magnoliopsida; order Lamiales; family Gesneriaceae; genus Henckelia; species Henckelia pumila. The sequence continues at coordinate 198,149,158 of NC_133123.1, read as the reverse complement.
GTGTTGTATTATCAAATTTATTTAATCGGTTGTATTCTGTCGACCAATATTTATTTAAGTTTTCCGCGCGTATTTCTTATTGATGTTAATTGCATTCTTAATTAAACTTTAATCTTTGATTAATAGTGGATCCGGATTGGGTCGCTACATTTATTGGTATCAGAGCTTGCAAAGAGACTTTGGGAACTAGTGTTGAGATTTGGGTTATCCTTGTAGGATAATGGTATTTGACGAAAGAATAGAAATGACTGCGAAAAGAAGAGATTCTTAGAGGTTCTCGACATCGCAATTGCTGAAGTTACTGTCAAAGATTCGCCTTATGAAGATTCCAGCGAGACCTGACTGGAAGAGCAGTTTGAGTATTTCACTTCATATTCATCCTAATATTTATTGGAGCGCATGGTGTGCGACTACCCATGTGGCCATAATCCGAGGAGGCTCTCCACTCGCAGTTGGAGAGATTGTCATTAAGATCTGGTTAAAGCTCCGTCCATTTCCAATGTGATAGATGCAAACAGGTCTTATAGGTAGATCTTGAGCAGAAGAGGTTCGCTGACAAGCACTGATGCAGAGCATAGCTGGTTAGCAAGGAAATACCATTTCTCTAGAGGTATTTGCAGGAGATCGTATGAAGAGATTTGGTCAGGAGTATGCTTGTATCGATGTGTGTGTCGATTAAAACCTTCATGCTCAAATCAAGATTATTATGATGATTTAAAATACTATGTTTGTTGTAAACAGTATTTCAATTGTAATTATTGATTAATCATCAGACTCTGGTTGTATCATTTCAAGTTGAGTTGTACAATTCCAGTGTATTTGGATTTAATGATTTTTTTCTGTTACATGGGATTGTAATAAGAAATTGCACATAACTCGAAGCAATGATGCGGTTGTATTTATTTTGTGAATTGCCTGAGAATAATCCAGTCTTTGGTTGAATTGTGTTCAACTACAGTGAATTACTAGGATTATTGTGTGTTTTGTTATTGATTGGCCCTAGGTGCTTTCCTAGAGGATTTTAATTATTCATTCGAATATGGTTAGTGCCAGTGATGAGGTAATTTATCAGGAGGCATAAGTATTGTTCTGGGTTGTTTCCCTTTTAGTTTGTTCTGAGTTCTTTAGGTTGTGACCTTTTTGATGATAGGTTTTCATCAGAGTTCCAGGTCAAGTAATACCAAGAGTTGTGGACTATGACCATGACTAAATGTGAGGTGGCATTCCAGTATACTTTGGAAGCCTTTTTTCGTGCTTCAGAGGTTTCTTGGGAGCCATGTGCTTCAGAAACGGGGGGTGGGAAGGCAACTTGGTCTACAGGTTGATATCAATCGCAACGAGGATATGACCTTGGATTGGATAGGTACCATGTGTGATATTGGGAATTTAGTTATTGTCTGAATTTTTGCCAGACATGCTTGTTTTGGGATTCTGCTATCAGTAACAGTATTGGAAGGATTTCCTTGTTGAGTGATTGCTTTAAGCAGATAGGATTTTGACCTTGGTCATTGGAATATTACTAGATGAGTAGATCTAGTAGGTAGACAGTACTTCTAACTAGATATACACGAAGAGATCGGCTGATATTTTCAAAGATGAAGCGTAGGATTTTCCTTGAATGGAAATGATCTAGTTTGATAGATCGAGGAAATTATCTTGGGTTTAGTTCACCTTGGTGTTTGCTGTGAGTGAACAAGGCAGCTGTTAGTAGTGCTTAAATAGCTCGGGACTTGTGCCAATAGACTACTCTTAACTATTATCTAACACCATCAAAAATAGATGTGTGACATCCGATGCGATTCCAAGTGTTTGAGAATAGTAAAGTCATGGCAGTTTGGTCAAGGGTATTGATCAAAGACATGTAGGTTTTCAATAAACAGCGATTTTCTATTGGATTGATATTTTCGGGTTAAGTGTCAGCCGCAGTAGATCGACATGGTCGATAAGTATAGTGAAATCAGTGTTGATTGGGATGTAGTGAATCAATAAATTTCTTGGGATAGTATTTGAGACGATGAGCTTAGGAGGATAATCCTTGGTAATGTCTCATCGCGATAGGTAATTCGGGACTTTTTAGGACCTATAGGAATGCCAGAGACGGAAATTTTTGGGTTATTGCTGATCGAGGATGATTTCATTTGGACTGGTATAGACAAGTTTGGGTGATAACTTGGTTATCAGTAGTAAGGACAAGTAAGGGAGTTAGTAGTTCCCATGATAGTATATTTTGGGTAAGAAGGGACAAATTTGATCCAAACATTGCTTAGTATTGGCAATGGTATTCTCAAGCTGCTGAGATGGGATCAAGTAGTTGTCCCATTTCGTTAGTGGAAAAAAAATTTCGGAGACTGTCAACCGAATATTTTGCTGAAGTGTTCCTGCGATGACATCTAAGTATGCCATTTGGATTAGGGTCCGACGAGTATTGGGAATTCTAATAGGCATTATCATGTGAAAACCAGTTGTCTGTTTTTGAGATGAGAGAATAGCTGAGACTTGGGTTTTAGGGTCCAGCAGGATTTCTTCCATTAATCTTCCAGTAAGTTTCTGATGTGCCACAGCCATGGAAATATTAGAATTGATTGAGGTCAATGGTCATAATCCAGTACAAAGGAAAGTGCATCTTATCTAAGATGGGTAACATCATTACAGACTGATTGTCAAGGTTATTACGTTCCCGCAATGGACAATAGTCGGATATGTGATGAATAACAAGTTACTTCAAGCATATTAGCTCTAGGAGTATTCCTAAGGGTAACTTGATAACTGATGACTTGCAATAGTGACAAAGGTGACATGTTCGTCAGGAATCTCTGTATTCTAGTTGATGTCAAGGCTGATGTATTTCGGCAAGGACATGAGATAGAAAAAGCATAGAATCTATTACGGATCAGTTTTCTTTAAGATCAGTTGTCACATATTGCGAAATTGTGCTTAATGATGATGGTCTTCATCAGATACTCCGAGGTGCCAGGTGCGATTGAATGTTAGATTTTGAGATAGAATGGGAAGCGTTACCATATGCTGGTGTACTGTGGAAATTTCATTCCAGTCGGGCATTTTGAAGGAATCTTGCCTTAGTCTTGATGTGTGTACAGTGATTTCAAGCATTATAACTATCAGGAGGATGTCCAACATGGGTGAATCCCATAAAGCTAACGTGATGCTTACCATTGCAGTGTATGCGTAGGACTTCGCAGACCAATGGTTAAAGGATGACTTTGCGATATGATTGTCAAAGTGATGACAGTTTTAATCATGACACAATGTTAAGTTATACTGAGAAACGTGAACTATGATTTTTACTAGACGTGGTGGATCAAGTTCCCAGTATTGCTTTAGAAGCATGATTTTTCTTCAAGGGAGCATGAGAATAGTAACCAGTTTGGAAATCGTAGTAAACAGTTAAGTGAAGTATAACTTGGGGTCAGTGGAATTCTCTTGTAAAGAAAAATGTTGTGGATGAATCGGAACGGTGTCGGGATGGGTATCCTGCACTGAGAGCTTTGGGAGCTACTAGATGGATAGATCTAGTTAGTGATTTGACGAAGTTCGTGAGTCAGATAAGTTACAGCAAGGATTCGTCTATATAAGATTCACTTAGTATAGTGAATTTGAGAAAGTACGTGCATGTGTTCAATTTTGATCTACGAGATTGTGGTTAGTTCGTTTGGTGCAAGATCAGTTCTCAGCACTTACTTATGAACTATCGTCTGAATAGATCAGAGATAGATACAATTGAATTCAGTATGGAAATCCAGTATTGGGAACAAGTTCGTGTTTCATGAGATAGGCAATGTTTTGAGGACATAAAAATGTCTTATGTTGATGCATATGTATAGTGATGTACAGATATCAAGCGACGATGAAGAACTGTGATGGAAGATATCTCTGGTTGCAAGATACTATTAGAACGAGTGTTCGCTCGACAAGAGAATATTTTAAAGATTTGAAGTAAGGACAGAAGGTGTTTTAGGATTGGGATACCTTAGTGCCAAGTAAGTTCAACATTCATCAATTGCGCAGCAAACCTCAGTTTCTGCAAGAGCAAAGCTCATGAGTTTGAAGATGCTAGTGTGATTCAAAGTAAACAGACTTTCAGGTTTTTACTAAGTCTGAGATTTCGAAAGCTATTTGTAAGGCCCGAGATTATTTAATTTTAATCCGAGAATATTTGATTTGAGAATTTTTGGAATTTAGATTTAAATTATAATATTCTCAAATTATTTAGGATTGAAATTGAATTAAAAAGAAGTTTCAAGGGCCAATTTGCAAATAGTGAAGAAATGAGGGGCCAAAGTGAAATTTTGACATTTTGAGTGGGACACTTGTCTACATATGCATATTCACGTGTATTATCACCATTATCATCAGAAAATACAGAGCAAGAACCGAGAGAAGAATAGAAAGGAACCTCAAGGCATTTTTTTTCATCTTAAATCTTCAATATCTCAAGATCTGTCCGGCCGATTTCAATTCCGGGCATAGTTCTACGATCCTCTCGTCAAGAGTTATGAATTGATGTAAGTATTGATGAGATTCAGTATATTTCGAAATTATGTGTGTGAAGAACTCAGAATTTGAGTATGGATATATGTTCTTGAGATTCTATGTGTTGTGTTATCGCAATCGGGTCGATGATTGGATGCCATTTCTATTTCTTATGAATTTTTCAGCATGTATTTCGAAATGATAGCTGCTGATATGCTGGTATATTGATGTATTTTGGCTGGTATATCATGTATTTGAAGAAGATATGAATGATAGATTGGTTGGATTTCAGTTTTGGTTACCGATTCCGTACCGTTACGCCGTCGGTTTGAAAAATGATCAAGTTTGAGTCTAGATTGTTTGAGCTGAATATTATGTGAGTTCTTGCTGATGTTCTTATACATGTTTGATGTATTTTCAGATTGAAAACAGGGGACTTCAAGTTAAGAATCACGACTTCGAAACCGATCGACGGAAGAACAAGGTTTGTGACTTGTTAGCCTTGAGGATTGACAAGAGTATGAGCAGATTTTGATTGTGTTCTTGTTGTACAGCTAGATCAGATTTGAAGAGCTTTGAAATCAAGTTTGAAATGTATAAGACAACCTTTGAATAAGGGCTTGTACATTCAAGAGATTTTGCTTGAATGCCCTTTCCAAAACCACATACTATGTGCTTATATATCTTGTATTTGCACATTTACATGCTTGTTTGAATTAGCTTGTTATTAGTTAGCTTTTACTCTTATGCTTCTAGATTTTGATGCATTCATCTTGAGCCAACAACCCTTTGAGATTTGAAATGGCAGATTCGCCAAAAGAATACGGACGGTTGGTTATATATAAAGGAACCTAGGAGATAGATCAACTCCTATGGTTAGAAACTTGATATAGTATGACAAAGTCCGGGAAAATAGCTCAACGCCACCCCGAAAGGGAGAGTAGGTGGGAGATTTGTTGTGTTCTTCTTCCCCGGAATCTCAAGAACCGATATAGAACTTGATAGCAGATTTTTAAGTCATGCATTACTATAGATTGGTTTAATGCTTGTTGAGATGTTTATATGAGTATTTCCTTAAACTCTATGATATGCATGATATAGTTGTTTTATACTGGGATTCAATTCTCACCATAGATATCCGGCTATTTCTATGTTTGTATGTGTGCATGGGAATAGATGGGGCGAGCACAGGACAAAGAAGGTTGTAAGAAGAACGAGATCAAGAGTAGCATGTGGTGAACTCGGGTTTATGCAGTAGAGTTGATGTCAACCTTTGTATCTAGATATTGTATATGTTTGTTATAAACACTTGCACATAAAGACTTGTATGGTTGGCAAGAATAAGAACAATGTAAGATCTTATGGGTTGTATGTCAAGTTCCATGTTTAGTTGCTTGATTAGCTCATGGATTTGCATGTTTTCTTCTAGATTTTGATGTTGAATTCATGCTTAATAAGTTAGAGGATGTTTGAAATTCAAAATAGGGGCAAAACCTTCATTTTTCTGCTATTTGGGAGCCTAATCCGAGGGCCAGGCGCGGCCGCGCCTAACCAAGGCACCTTGGGTGCCTTGGCCCGAGCCTTATGCGCGCCCGCGCCACATGAGGCGTGCCCGCGCCTCAAGGTCTACTAGAAAAAAAATAAATAAAGAAATAAAATTTTGTTCATCTTTTGCGACGTGTTTTTGCGTCGCCAAATGTATGGTTTTGCGTCGTCAAATGTCCTGTAGTATTTATTTGATTTTTAAGCGGATTAATATTTTGATTGAATATTTCTTGTTATTAATCGCCCTTTAAGATGAGATTAGCACCCGAGGTCCCCACAACAGGTGGAATCAGAGCGTAAATTCTGGACTGATTGGAGAGAAGCGAGCGGGGTAGATCGATTCCTCTTGATTGATTGATTTTGCTTGCATGATTTAATGTTTTAGATTAAATTGATCACATGATTATGTGTATTGATTTTATAAGCATGCGTTACTGCTTTATCAAGTATGTATTATTTGAGAATGGATTAGAACCGGTTTTGGATCAGAACTTGATCTCTAGAGAAGGCATGAAAATGCTAATCAGAGGAGGACTGAAATAGAATGGGTGAGTCTGATATATTGATACAATTGTGTGCTAATCCTTTTGAATATCAGATATGACTCCTCGTCAAGCGCCGGTTACTAGACAAACATTGGTCGTTCCTCCGCCAAAACATGCAGATGTACCATAGGCTGCAGAAGCTCCTAGACCAGAACAGGGCAGTACATCCAATGACCCAATGAATGTTACAGCAACACCTATGGAGACTTTACTGAAAAGGTTTCAATCCTTCAAGCCGCCTACTTTGAAAGGAACTGAGAACTCAGTTGAATGTGAAGGCTGGTTAGAGGATATGGAAATGTTGTTTGATTCCCTAGATTATGCAGATGACAGAAGAGTGGGACTGACTGGGAACCAACTACACGAGGTTGCCAAGAGTTGGTGGATAACAACCAAGAGAGCTCTTGAAAATCGAGGTACACCTATCACTTGGAAAGTATTTACAAAAGAATTTTATCAACGTTTCTTTCCAGTGTCGTACAGAAAGGACAAGGGTGCAGAGTTTGCAAATCTAAAATAGGGAAATCTGAATATAGAAGAGTACGTTGCCAAGTTCTCTACGTTGCTAAAGTTTGCTCCACATGTAGCTGGAAGTGAAGAGGCCAAAGCTGATCAGTTCATCAATGGACTGAATCCAGATGTCTTTACCCTTGTGAACTCTGGAAGGCTGAATAACTTTGCTGATGCACTTGATAGAGCAAAGGGAGCGGAGGATGGTTTGATTAAACAGAGAGGAGAATCGTTTGTTGCACAGTCTCAACGACAACCACAACCCCAAGCTCAGTTTCAATAATCATCTCCTAGATTTGAGGGAGGTAGCAGCAGCGGTGGTAAGAAAGATTATCTGAAAGCAAAAGGAAAGCAATTTAAGAAGTCAGGCAGTGGTTCATCCAGCTCTAGTGGGCCAAGACAGAGCAGTGCTAGACAGGGTTCAGGCTATACAGGAATGTATTGCAACAAATGCGGAGGAAGACATCCCAGTGATCAGTGCAGAGGTGTGTCTGGAAATTGTAACATATGCCATCAGCCAGGACATTTTGCCAAGGTGTGTCCACAGCGTGGTTCAGTGAGGTCTCAAGGTGCGGGATCATCACGATCAGTGGCTCAGCCTGAAAGGCAAGCATCTACTGTACACTCCTTCCAGCCACAGCCTCAGCAACAGAATAGAGCAGGATGTAGTCAAGCAACGAATCAACCTCCAAGGCAACAAGCTCGAGTCTTTGCCTTGACTGAAGAGCAGGCTCAGGAAGCACCTGACGACGTTATAGCAGGTAACTGTACTCTCTGTGGTTATCCTGCTTATGTGCTCATAGATACAAGTGCATCTCATACGTTTATATCTAAACAATTTGCTATATTACATGCATTGCCTGTTGAGTCATTATCTGCTGTAGTATCTATATCTTCACCTTTGGGGAGCGGTATAATATCAGTAAAATCTGTCAGAAATTGTATACTATAGTTTGAAGGTAATGTGATAGAAATAGACTGTATTGTGCTTGGGTTGTCAGACTTTGATTGCATTATCGGAATCGATATGTTAACCAAGTACAGGGCTACCGTAGTCTGTTTTCAGAAAGTTGTGAGATTCAGACCAGAAATGGCAGGGAAATGGAAATTCTATGGTAAAGGTTCGAGATCTTGAATACCTTTGATATCAGTTCTATCTATGACTCGTTTATTGCAGAAAGGGGCAGAGGGATTCCTTGTTTATGCAGTAGATGTGTTGAAAACTAGCCCAGAATTGGCAGATCTGCCAGTGGTTAGTGAGTTTGCTGATGTCTTTCCAAATGAAATTCCAGGATTACCTCCAGCTCGGGAGATAGACTTCAGTATTGAATTGATGCCAGGTATGTTACCAATTTCTAAAGCACCTTACAGAATGGCACCAATAGAGTTGAAAGAATTAAAAGAACAACTTGAAGATCTATTAGCAAAAGGGTACATTAGACCGAGTGTTTCGCCTTGGGGCGCTCCGGTTCTATTTGTACGAAAGAAAGACGGTTCAATGAGACTTTGCATTGACTACCGGCAATTGAACAAGGTGACGGTAAAGAATAAATATCCATTGCCTAGAATAGATGATTTGTTTGACCAGTTGCAGGGTTCCTCAGTGTATTCCAAGATTGATTTATGATCCGGATATCATCAGTTGAGAGTGCGGAATGAAGATATACCGAAGACCGCATTCAAAACGAGGTATGGTCATTTTGAGTTCATTGTTATGCCGTTTGGTCTGACGAATGCTCCAGCAGTATTTATGGTTCTTATGAATAGAGTATTTCAGAAATATCTCGATGAATTTGTTATTATCTTTATTGACGATATTCTGATTTATTCTAAGAATCTGTGTGATCATGCCGAGCATCTCAGAATTATTTTAAAGACTTTGAGAACAGAAAAGTTGTATGCCAAACTGTCAAAGTGTGAATTTTGGTTGAAGAAAGTGGTCTTCCTTGGGCATATTATATCCGAAGATGGGATTTCTGTTGATCCTAGCAAGGTTGAAGCTGTGATCAGTTGGCCTAGACCGACATCTGTACCAGAGATACGGAGTTTTATGGGCTTAGCAGGTTATTATCGCAGATTTATTAAAGATTTCTCCAGTATTGCCAAGCCTATTACTCAGTTAACTCAGAAGAATGCACCGTATGTCTGGACTGAAGCATGTGAAGCCGGTTTCATTGAGTTGAAGAAGAGATTGACAAGTGCACCAGTTTTGACTATTCCTTCAGGTACTGGTGATTTTACTATATATTGTGATGCTTCTCACAGGGGATTAGGTTGTGTGCTTATGCAGCGAGGACATGTCATTGCTTATGCCTCGAGAATGCTGAAACCACACGAAACCAGATATCCTATCCATGACCTGGAACTTGCAGCCATCATATTTGCATTGAAGATATGGCGACATTATTTATACGGTGAGAAATTTGAGATTTATTCTGACCATAAAAGTTTAAAATATCTATTTTCACAGTCTGAACTGAATATGAGGCAACGAAGATGGTTAGATTTACTGAAAGATTTTTACTGTGAGATTAAATATTATCCGGGAAAGTCCAATGCAGCTGCAGATGCCTTGAGTAAAAAGGTATGTGCCTTATCCTTATCTACGATAGGTATCACTAAATTGGTAGAAGATTGCTGTGTTTCTGGATTGATATTTGAAACAGATATGAAGCCTATCAGAATTTGTACACTTCAAGCTGAGCCAGAATTGTTGGTTAGAATTAAAGAAGCACAGAGAAATGATCAGAGTATTCAGAAGTCCGTTGACATGGTCAGATCAGGGAATCAGTCTGAATACAAGGTTAGTGTAGATGGTGTTTTATATGTGAATAACAGACTTGTTGTTCCAGATATTTCAGATTTGAAACAGCAGATATTGAAAGAGGCTCATTCCAGCAGATACAGTGTTCATCCTGGTGGCAGAAAAATGTACAATGATTTGAAAACTCAGTATTGGTGGAAACAGATGAAATCTGATGTTACAGAGTTTGTATCTCGTTGTCTGAATTGTCAGCAGGTAAAGGCCGAAAGAAAGAAACCAGGTGGTTTATTGCATAGCTTACCTATTCCAGAATGGAAGTGGGATCATATTTCTATGGATTTTGTAACGAAGCTACCGCGTTCATCCAGAGGTTGTGATGCTGTTTGGGTAGTTATCGACAGATTGACGAAATCAGCATGTTTTATTCCGTACAGAATGACATAAAGACACGACCAGATGGCAGAGATTTATGTCAGAGAAGTGGTAAGATTACATGGTGTGCCTAAATCTATCGTTTCAGATCGAGACCCTAGATTTACATCGCACCTTTGGCATAGCTTGCAACAAGCTTTTGGTACTCGATTGCACTTGAGTACTGCGTATCATCCTCAGACTGACGGACAGTCAGAGCGGACTATCCAGAAACTCGAGGATATGCTTAGAGCTGTAGTGCTAGATTTTGGCACTAGTTGGCAAGATTCCCTACCACTTGTGGAATTCTCGTACAATAACAGTTACCAGACTAGTATCGAGATGTCTCCATTTGAATCATTGTACGGAAAAAAGTGCAGATCTCCTCTTTATTGGGATGATATTTCAGAAACACCTGATATTGGGCCAGATATGATTCGAGAGATGACCGAGAAAATAAGACTGATTCAAAAAAGAATGAAGACAGCACAAGATCGACAAGTCAAGTATGCAAATGTTCGACGCAGGCCTTTGTGCTTTGAACAGGGGGACAGAGTATTCTTGAAGATTTCACCTTTCAGAGGCACTGTCAGATTCGGCAAGAGAGGGAAATTATCTCCACGATTTATCGGTCCTTACGAAATTCTCGAGAAGATAGGCAATCTTGCCTATAGACTTGCTCTTCCTCCAGCTCTTTCTGGAATACATGATGTCTTTCATGTTTCTATGCTGCGGAAGTATCAGCCTGATATTTCTCATGTTCTCTAGCCAGATGAAGCAGAATTAGATGAGACTCTGAGTTACTTTGAAAAGCCGATACATATACTTGATCAGAAAGACAAACAACTCAGAAACAAGACTATTCCTCTCGTGAAAGTTCATTGGAGTAGACATGGAGTTGAAGAAGCAACTTGGGAAGTCGAATCAGATATGAGACAACGCTTTCCAGACCTATTTCACTGATGTGAGTTCTTATTCAGTATTTCTTTTATTTTCTTATCTTATATGCGTATAGACTGCATGCGATTTCGAGGACGAAATCATATCTTAAAGGGGGAGAATTGTAAGGCCCGAGATTATTTAATTTTAATCCGAGAATATTTAATTTGAGAATTTTTGGAATTTAGATTTAAATTCTAATACTCTTAAATTATTTAGGATTGAAATTGAATTAAAAAGAAGTTTCAAGGGCCAATTTGCAAATAGTGAAGAAATGAGGGGCCAAAGTGCAATTTTGACATTTTGAGTGGGACACTTGTCTACATATGCATATTCACGTGTATTATCACCATTATCATCAGAAAATACAGAGCAAGAACCGAGAGAAGAATAGAAAGGAACCTCAAGGAATTTTTTTTCATCTTAAATCTTCAATATCTCAAGATCCGTCCGGCCGATTTCAATTCCGGGTATAGTTCTACGATTCTCTCGTCAAGAGCTATGAATTGATGTAAGTATTGATGAGATTCACTATATTACGAAATTATGTGTGTGAAGAACTCAGAATTTGAGTATGGATATATGTTCTTGAGATTCTATGTGTTGTGTTATCGCAATCGGGTCGAAGATTGGATGCCGTTTCTATTTCTTATGAATTTTTCAGCATGTATTTCGAAATGGTAGCTGCTGATATGCTGGTATATTGATGTATTTTGGCTGGTATATCATGTATTTGAAGTAGATATGAATGATAGATTGGTTGGATTTCAGTTTCGGTTACCGATTCCGTACCGTTACGCCGTCGGTTTGAAATAATCAAGTTTGAGTCTAGATTGTTTGAGCTGAATATTATGTGAGTTCTTGCTGATGTTCTTAGACATGTTTGATGTATTTTCAGATTGAAAACAGGGGACTTCAAGTTAAGAATCACGACATCGAAACCGATCGACGGAAGAACAAGGTTTGTGACTTGTTAGCCTTGAGGATTGAGAAGAGTATGAGCAGATTTTGATTGTGTTCTTGTTGTGCAGCTAGATCAGATTTGAAGAGCTTTAAAATCAAGTTTGAAAGGTATAAGACAACCTTTGAATAAGGGCTTGTACATTCAAGAGAATTTTCTTGAATGCCCTTTCCAAAACCACATACTATGTGCTTATATATCTTGTATTTGCACATTTACATGCTTGTTTGACTTAGCTTGTTATTAGTTAGCTTTTACTCTTATGCTTCTAGATTTTGATGCATTCATCTTGAGCCAACAACCCTTTGAGATTTGAAATGGCAGATTCGTCAAAAGAATACGGACGGTTGGTTATATATAAAGGAACCTAGGAGATAGATCAACTCCTATGGTTAGAAACTTGATATAGTATGCCAAAGTCCGGGAAAAGAGCTCAACGCCACCACGAAAGGGAGAGTAGGTGGGAGATTTGTTATGTTCTTCTTCCCCGGGATCCCAAGAACCGATATAGAACTTGATAGCAGATTTTTAAGTCATGCATTACTATAGATTGGTTTAATGCTTGTTGAGATGTTTATATGAGTATTTCCTTAAACTCTATGATATGCATGATATAGTTGTTTTATACTGGGATTCAATTCTCACCGGAGATATCGGGCTATTTCTATGTTTGTATGTGTGCATGGGAATAGATGGGGCGAGCACAGGACAAAGAAGGTTGTAAGAAGAATGAGATCAAGAGTAGCATGTGGTGAACTCGGGTTTATGCAGTAGAGTTGATGTCAACCTTTGTATCTAGATGTTGTATATGTTTGTTATAAACACTTCCACATAAAGACTTGTATGGTTGGCAAGAATAAGAACAATGTAAGATCTTATGGGTTGTATGTCAAGTTCCATGTTTAGTTGCTTGATTAGCTCATGGATTTGCATGTTTTCTTCTAGATTTTGATGTTGAATTCATGCTTAATAAGTTAGAGGATGTTTGAGATTCAAAACAAGGGAAAAACCTTCATTTTTCTGCTATTTGGAAGCCTAATCCGAGCGCCAGGCACGCCCGCCCAGCCCAGAGGCGCGGCCGCGCCTATCCAAGGCACCTTGGCCCGAGCCTTATGCGCGCCCGCGCCACACGAGGCGCGCCCGCGCCTCAAGGTCTACTAAAAAAAAAAAAATTGTTGATCTTTTGCTACGTGTTTCTGCGTCGCCAAATGTATGGTTTTGCGTCATCAAATGTCCTGTAGTATTTATTTGATTTTTAAGCGGATTAATATTCTGATTGAATATTTCTTGTTATTAATCGCCCTTTAAGATGAGATTAGCACCCGAGGTCCCCACACTATTCGACCAGAATATCAATAAAAAGGGTCTACAATATGTTCTTGAGATTTTCCTAGATTTCGAGAACTAAATCTTTTAAGAGGGGAGAATTTAGTAACTCGTATCCGAAATTAATGATTAATTGGTAATTACTCAAGTGATCATGTTTACATTAAGTAAAACATGATTAAGGGATTTTCAAATGTATCTAAGGAGTTCAAAAATGGATCCAAAACACTCGAAAATTGCCAAGAAGGTTTTGGGTCTTCAGAGGGATCGGAGGCTCCGAACAGGGTTTCGAGGGTCCGAACTAAGATCAGAGCAAAGGACCCAAGATCGGAAGCTCTGATTGGTTCGGAGGCTCTGATCTTGCATAGGGTCATCTGTCCAGAATATTACTTCATTGATGATGCCACAGTGATCGGAAGCTCCGAAGTAGGATCGGAGGCTCCGATCAGACTGTTGGCAACCAGCCATTGGTTGTGTAAGGCCCGGGATTATTTGATTTAATCCGAGATTATTTAATTTTAATTTGGAAATATTTAATTTGAGAATTTTTAGAGTTTAGGTTTAAATTCTAATATTCTTAAACTATTTAGGATTGAAATGGAATTAAAAAGAACGACGGGGTTTGTTTTACAATTTTTGAAGTTCTAGGGGCTGAATTGCAATTTGGCTTGAATATATCAAATTTTAATTGATTATTCAGCTTGTTATACATGTAACTGAGATATTTATTCAGAAATTTCAGAGCAAAGACCGAGACTTCATCTCCTTCATTTGAATTTGATCTTCAATCTATCGTATCTTTTGATCCGGGTATCCGAATTTAATTCCGAGCATAGTTTTGGAATCCTTGAAAAGAGAGTGATTTGGTGTAATTATTATCTTGTTTCCAGCATGTTTCGAAATCAGAATATTGGAGGAATCATATTTTTATGATCTATTCATGTTCTTGAGCTATTATATTTTGTATATTCGAAACCGGATCGAAGAACGTATGTCGTACGCATTTCTTATGATTTTCAGCTCATGCTCGAACCTATGCCTATTGAATTATGTTGGTTTAATGATGATATATAGCTCATATGTATGTGTTTGAATTTGAATAATATGAATATGTTGTTATCTTTGGGTTTCGGTTATCGATTTTCCGTTGTTACGCCTCCGGTTTACGATTTGAAGCCATTTTTATCTAGTTGATTGAGCTGTGTATATATGAATTCTTTGCTAATACAAGTAGCTTGATATGATATATTTTTAGATTGTATTGAAGTTGATCAAAATCGATAATTCAGCCTTCAAATCGGTTAAGACTTGAGCAAGGTTTGAAGTCATTTTTGTCTTGAAGATTGAATAAGGATTGAGTTGAGCTTGAATAGATTTAACCTGAGTTCTTTGATATTGATTGTTCATATTTGAAGCACTCAAGAACCAAGAAAAGAAAAGGTATAAGATGACATCAATAATAGGGATTTGAAACTCGAGATCGAGGAGTCTTGAGTTTCCCAAAATAAATCACATACTTGTTTCAATATATGTTCTTAATTGAATTTACTTTGCAATCCATCTCAAGTAAATGGATCCTTGAATATTGTTATTTAACTTTTATGTTGAGTCGGTTATGATCCCCAGAGCTCGGATATATCCAAATTAAGATCGTTTACGAATCTTAATTCCAAGATCGGAAATGAATAAATGATTCTTGAGACCGAGATCGGATACGAAATCTCGAGAACGTGGATCTATTTCTTTGCTAAATATGCGTTTTGTTTATGTTATAGCTTGAATCGAGATGTTATGTTTAACGCATGTTTATGTCGATTATACTGAGAATTATATTCTCACCGGAGTTATCCGGCTGTTGTCTTGTTTTGTATGTGTGCATGACAACAGATGGGGCAGGAGCTAGTCAACGACGGCGAGGTTAGCTCGAGATAAAATCTTAGAAAGTGATGACTCGGGTTTAGCATAAGTGATGTAACATAGACTTTATTAAGTATGTTAACAAGCCATGTTACTTGTTTTGGTTTTGAAGAACACATTTTAAACTTATGTATAGTTGGTTTTGATGGATTCTAGCTACTAGTTGGATGTAACTAAAGCTTGTAAATATACTTGGAACCTTATGTTGCATGTTAATACGTGTTTTAGCTTTGAATTAACATGTTTTAGACCAATAGAGCAAGTTTTGGAAGGAATTGAAGGACCAAGAAATGCAAGACAGAAAACAGGGCATGTTTCTGCCCAGGCAGTGTAAGAGTGGGTGCCCAGTGAGCCAACTGTGTGGCTATGGGCTTTGTTGACTCTTTGTATAAACAATCTTTTGTTTAATATTTTTTACACTTTTATGGCAATGACTTTATATTACTTCATATTGTTATATTGTGATATACTATTGTTGTTTTGATAAAGACCTTGAATATACTATAGTGTATGTAAGATGTGGTAGAACATGGAGATGTCTATCATGAAATACATCTTATAGTCACTGTATATTCTAAAACCGTTCCTAGTCGATTGAGCCGTCCGATAATAAGGATAAGGATCGCTCGAGTTTGAGACTAGCATTTGCGATGCGGAGTACCACGTTTCATTGGTAGGGAACATGGAGATGTTCGAAGCATGCAAATGGATATTCATAGGATGAATAATCGAACTACCCTATCCGGACTTTCCAAGTGGTTATCACTTATCGAGTGGATAAAGTCCGCGGTTTTGGTTGTACACCATTAGTCCTTACGACTTGAAACATCATGGAGACTCTATATGCTAGTGCTGTGCTTTGACTCGTTTACCGACTCTATGGGGGTCATCAGGTGTCGAGATTGGGTATAGTTACGACACATATAGGAGTCAATGCATTGTTGTCAAGGATTCACCACATACTTGCGAGTGTGGATATCCTATGCGATCTGAGGAGATATTAGTGTGACAAATCTCTGGCCAGAGTACTTGATGTGATTTAAGAAATGGTTTCTTAGTAGCACATGCGATGTCACTAATTTGATCTTCAAGATGCATTGCATAGTTATCGAATCTTGAGCGACTCTCGATATACCAATGGTTGTTGATTCGATCGGGATATATGGATGAAGGGACCGTACTGTACGTTAACCAAAATCTACTGGTTCTTGTAGGCACTATCAGTGATACCTAGGGAATCATGGGGCGATGTTGCTAGGCGCTTTACCATGATTCGTTGGGCAAGTCGGAAAGTGTTGTTCCGAGTCACAAGGAGTTGTGAGCCCACGGCTAGCTGTATCCCTGAACCATTGAGGGTCACACAGTGTAATGGAGTTTTAATCCCCGTTGAGATAGTTAAATTTAAAGAGTTAAATTTAATGAACTAAGGAGTTGGACTTCTTAAATAAGAGTAAGGGAGTAGGATTTCCTAAAATGACATAGGGATGGACATTTTTGGAAACCACTGAATTCGGATTCAGGAAAATTTATTTTGACTTTAAAACGTGCAGAAATGGTTTCTGTGCACATTGGTGAAATCGTTTCATCAATCGGAGTCACGATGAATTTTATATTAATTTCTGAACGAGCGGGCTTTGCTTGTCGGGCCCCAGCTTATGACTAATGGGCCCTAAGGTGTTAGTGGCCTGCATTATAAATAAGTTATTTCAGTACAGAAATTACACACAACAGGTCATAAATTTTGAGAGCAAATTTCGAAAACCCTAGACCCTCTCAAAACCGATCGGCCGTCCCCTCCCTTTGCTCTGCCCGAGAAAATTCCGGTCTGTGATTTTGAATCGCAGTAAGGAATAACGAATCAGATTCGTTCAATCTCTTCGCAGAAAACTTCTAATAGATTTTCTAGTGCAATCTATCAGAGGGATTAAACCTCTGTTCGTGGACCTGATTGAAGGCGTTCATCGGTTCCAGGGAGAGACAACAAGAGCAGAATTGTTCTGTTGGTGTCCATTAATCTCGTTGCGAGATTTGAGGTAAAATTTATTTAATTGTTATTTAAATTTTACACACACGTAATTCAATCGATGAACGGTTGATACCCATACCATGGAAACGTTCCATGAAAAATTTTTAAACTTCCGCTGCACCGGGTATCAATCGTAATTGGTCTGGGAACTCGCCAGTTTTCCAACAGTGGTATCAAAGCCAGGTTGCTCAGATCAATCGATTGAATTAATCAATTGTACAAAATTTTTGAGTCTCGGTTTATGAAACAAAATAAATATTTTTAAATAAAAAAAAATTTTTTTTTTTTTTTTTTCGGGGCAAAACCCGGGCAGCGATTGGATCGCTGCCCGGTGGGGCAGCAATTGTTGCTGCCCCGGGCGGCGCACGGCGCCGCCCAGGGCGGCGACCGTCGCCGCCCAGGGCGGCGCACGGCGCTGCCCAGGGCAGCGCTGTGCGCTGCCCAGCGCAGCGCTGGGCGCTGCGCAGGGCAGCGCTTGGCGCTGCCCAGGGCGGCGCACAGCGCCGCCCAGGGGCGGCGCTCGGCGCCGCCCAGGGCGACGCACGGCGCCGCCCAGCGGCGGCGCCAGGCGCCGCCAGGGCAGCAAACGTTGCTGCCCTAAGGGGGCAGCCGGGCTGCCCCCGGCCCGCGCCCCGGGTGCGGGCCGGCCCGGGAGTGTCCCGGGCGGCCCGCGGGAAAAAAATTATATTTTTAATTTTAATATTTAAAATTTTATTTTGGTCCGGTCAAAAATTGTTTTTGATTGGTTCACGAGATTTCGGATCGAATTGTTCGAGTCCGTAAATTTTAAAATTGATTTTGGATAAATTTGAATTTTTGGAAAATTTTAATATTTTATCCGTAAATTGAATTTTGAAATCAATTATTTTGGTACAATTGATGATAAGATATGATCTTATGATATATTAGATAAAATATGATTTTATTTGTAAAATTGGATTTTATAGATAAAATATGATTTTATTTGATATGGAGATAAAATATGATTTTATATGTGAAATGTGATTTTATATATAAAATATGATTTTATCTTGTTTAAATTTGAATTGCCACAGCATGTTATCCAATAAATTAATTTTGAATTAAATGTTATTGGATAAGGATGATCGATTGCCATGACCAATTTTGTAGGTGTATGTTAGGAATTTACATTTTGTCTTTATTGTTGTTGGTTTTATTAATGGGCCTGGTTTATGGCCCGATATGAATGTCATATGTAATAAAAGTGGGCTTGGTTTATAGCCCGTTCCACCCCCTAAAAATGTATCCCCTACTTGTCATTGTTATTTATTGTAAATACATTAGATATAGTGGGAGATCAAGATTTGAAGATGGTGGGCCCAGCAGACAATGAAGACTGAAGAAATGTAAATTGGAAGCATATGTAATAGGATTGCATTTGCATACTGCATATTACCTAGGATTGGACTAAGACCCGTGATTGGCAACCACGGGTCAATTAGAAATGGAATCGATCATCCTATATAATATGTGATATTATGATTGTATGCATGTTTAGACATAAATTGCGTGAATCCGGCAATGCATGCAATAAATTAAAAATGATGAGACAAATATTTTTATAAATAAAATCCCTCATTTTAAATATGATTTAAAATTTATATCAAGATAAATAAAGGAAATTTAAATATTGTTTAAATGTTCCTACCTTCCATCAACGGTCAATGTATGTGATGCTACCCGCGGATACGGTCCGGCTCATATTATTGGGGGGCCCGTCCGTCGGAAAGCTGTACATTGGATCGACAAATGTTGTAAGTTGGGTGGAACTCCCATGGGATCGGCTCATATTATTGGGGGATCCACATGGCGACCGTCCATCACAACTTAATATTGATGGGTCATCTTGACATGTCACTTTAAACGGCGTCATATTATTGGGCCCTTATTGGACATGAGGTAAATACATGGGGGTTGCTTTGGAAGCAATTGGGCTCTACCTTTTGAGAATTATGGTTGGCTGATATTATTCGGGACCATAAGTTTGTCAATTGGACTCCATGTTCTCACTAAGGAAAAAGTTTCCCGTTTTCACTAGAGGGTGGTGAAATCGTTAAAATAGTGGGAGTGAGATTCATAAAATTAAATTCGCCTATTTTATGTCTTAGTAAATTGTTAAACAATCATCGATAATTGTCTGTTTTATCTCAGTAATCCACATGTTTCTGTTCTCCAACAAAACAAACTTATTGACGCAAACAATACAGAATGATTCCATAAGTTAAGATTGTCCTAAGTTCGGAAAAAGATTTTCTAAGTGTTAGAAAAGGCTTCTCCGAAAACAGCCCCGGCTGATGTAACTAGAGAAATGGTTGGACCATGATCTCAAGGCAAAATGTTACATACAAAATTGGACAAGTCTAAACAAGTTTGCCATCACTGCAAGAAACCCGGTTATTGGAAACGTAACTGCAAGGAATACCTCGAGCAGTTGCGAACTGCAAAGGGTATGTTATACATTGAAATAAATATTTTTAATACTACTTCTTGGGTATTGGATACCAGATGTAGATCACATATTTGCAATGAGTTGCAAATGATGATAAGAAGTAATAGGCTAAGGATGGGTGAGACCCAGTCAAGGCTCGGGAATGGTTCCAGAGTTAAATCCATAGCTATGGGAAATATTTATTTTTTGCAGAACGGTTTTAAGTTACTTTTGATAGATGTTTTATTTGTTCCAGATTTAATTAAAACATTATTTCTGTTTCTATGCTAGATAGAGATGGTTATTCTTGTAATTTTGTGAATGGGATTTGCAATATTTACAAGAATGAATGTTTAATTGGAAATGGACAACTTAAAAACGATCTATACAATTTAAAACTAAAAGACGTTCCAGTAAATTGTATTGACAAACCGGCGACAACAAACAAAAGGAAAATCGATAGTCAAAACCCGGCAAACCTTTGGCACGCTAGACTAGGTCATATTTCCTCAAGGAGGATGAACAAGCTAGTGGGAGAGGGCATGTTTGATATGTCTGATATTAACTCTCTACCTACTTGTGAATCCTGCCTAAAAGGGAAAATGACTAAATCTCCTTTTAAGGGGAAGCCTGAACGTAGTCAAAATCTGTTGGATTTGATCCATACAGATGTTTGTGGTCCATTTAGAGTAGGGACTCAACATGGCCACACCTACTTCATTACCTTTACTGATGATTATTCTAGGTATGGGTATTTATATTTAATGAAATATAAGTCTGAAACATTTGAAAAGTTCAAAGAATTCAAGGCTGAAGTAGAAAACAAGCTAGGTAAAAGTATTAAAGCACTTCGATTGGATCGAGGTGGAGAATACTTGAGTACCGAGTTTTTGGACTATCTAAAAGAGAATGGGATTCTCTCTCAGTGGACTCCTCCTATGACACCACAGCTTAATGGTGTATCGGAGCGTCGTAATCGAACTTTGTTGGACATGGTTCGATCTATGATGAACTTCACTGAGCTTCCACCTTCGTTTTGGGGCTATGCGCTTGAAACGGCGGTATTGTTGTTGAACAACGTCCACACTAAAGCAGTGGACAAAACACCATACGAGTTATGGAATGGCAAAGCTCCTAAGTATTCGTACTTGAGGATTTGGGGATGTCCTGCTTACGTGAAGCGGACAGTGGGAGATAAGTTGGATAGTCGATCCAGCTTGTGTTATTTTGTGGGGTATCCGAAGAATTCAATCGGATATTATTTCTATTATCCTGCTGAAACAAAGGTGTTTGTTTCACGGAATGCCACCTTCTTGGAGAAGGAGTTCTTATTGGATAAGAAAGGCGAGATGATGGAACTCGAAGAAGTTCGAGAAGAACCCGAAATACAAAATAACGATCCCACACCTCAGGAACCATTGCTGGACACGCCTGCACCTAGAAGATCCGAGAGGACTTCTAGACCTCCAGTTCGATATGGTCTTCTTCTTGAAGAGGGTCAAGATGAACCCGACATTGGATGTGATCCAAGAAGCTTCAAGGAAGCAATTTCTGATGCGGATTCGAATTTATGGCTTGAAGCTATGCAATCAGAATTGGATTCGATGCATACTAACCAAGTCTGGACTTTAGTGGATCCTCCCGATGGAATTGTTCCAATAGGGTGTAAATGGATCTACAAAAGAAAGCTTGGGCCTGATGGTAAGGTATTGACCTACAAGGCGCGATTGGTGGCTAAAGGTTATACTCAAAGGCAAGGAGTTGACTATGACGAAACCTTTTCACCAGTTGCAATGTTCAAGTCCATAAGAATCCTTATTGCCATAGCTGCATGGTATGACTATGAGATATGGCAAATGGATGTGAAGACTGCTTTTCTTAATGGAGACATTAAGGAAGAAATCTATATGAAGCAGCCTGAGGGGTACACATCCATGGGAAGCGAGCATAAGGTATGCAAGCTTCAGAGATCAATTTATGGTCTAAAACAAGCATCAAGAAGTTGGAACCAGAAATTTGATGAAACAATTAAAGACTTTGGTTTCATCAAGAACCCGGAGGAACCTTGCGTGTACAAGAAAGTAGTTAAGGATGCGGTGACATTCTTAGTACTTTATGTTGATGACATCCTACTCATTGGGAATGATGTAGGGATGTTGCAGTCAACAAAGATATGGTTATCAGGTAGATTTTCGATGAAGGATTTGGGTGAGGCATCCTACATTCTTGGGATACAGATCTATAGGGATAGATCTAAGAGAATGATAGGACTCACTCAATCAACCTACATCGATACCATATTGAAACGGTTTTCAATGGATGGGTCCAAGAGAGGACATCTACCCATGTGTCATGGAGTTTCTCTATCCAAGTCTATGTGTCCCAAGACTGATGTAGAGATAGAGAATATGACACATGTACCATATGCGTCAGCTATAGGTAGTATCATGTATGGGATGATATCTACCAGACCGGATGTAGCATTTGCTCTGAGTGTCACGAGCAGATATCAGTCTAATCCTGGTCAGATGCATTGGAAAGCCGTGAAGGACATTCTTAAGTACTTGCGAAGGACTAAGAATATGTTCATGGTTTATGGAGGACGAGAACTCAAACTGGAAGGCTATACCGACTCTAGCTTCCAAAGTGATGTGGATGACTCGAAGTCAACCTCTGGATTTGTGTTCATGCTCAATGGCGGTGCTGTCTCTTGGAAGAGTTCCAAGCAGGACACCACAGCGGATTCCACCACTGAGGCTGAATACATTGCAGCATCAGCTGCTGCTAAAGAGGCCGTTTGGATGAGGAATTTCGTCCAAGAGTTGGGCGTCATTCCTGAATTTGTTGGTCCAGTCCCGGTGTACTGCGACAACACGGGTGCCGTTGCTCAAGCAAAGGAACCAAGGTCTCATCAAAGATCCAAACACGTACTGAGGAAATACCACATAATCCGGGAGATTGTGGAAAGAGGAGACATCAGTGTCGAACGAGTGGCCTCTGCAGACAATATCGCTGATCCACTTACTAAGCCTTTGCCAGGACCATTGTTTGACAAACATCGCGAAGCAATGGGTCTACGTAGTATGACTAGTTGGCTATAGGGCAAGTGGGAGATTGTAAGAGTGGGTGCCCAGTGAGCCAACTGTGTGGCTATGGGCTTTGTTGACTCTTTGTATAAACAATCTTTTGTTTAATATTTTTTACACTTTTATGGCAATGACTTTATATTACTTCATATTGTTATATTGTGATATACTATTGTTGTTTTGATAAAGACCTTGAATATACTATAGTGTATGTAAGATGTGGTAGAACATGGAGATGTCTATCATGAAATACATCTTATAGTCACTGTATATTCTAAAACCGTTCCTAGTCGATTGAGCCGTCCGATAATAAGGATAAGGATCGCTCGAGTTTGAGACTAGCATTTGCGATGCGGAGTACCACGTTTCATTGGTAGGGAACATGGAGATGTTCGAAGCATGCAAATGGATATTCATAGGATGAATAATCGAACTACCCTATCCGGACTTTCCAAGTGGTTATCACTTATCGAGTGGATAAAGTCCGCGGTTTTGGTTGTACACCATTAGTCCTTACGACTTGAAACATCATGGAGACTCTATATGCTAGTGCTGTGCTTTGACTCGTTTACCGACTCTATGGGGGTCATCAGGTGTCGAGATTGGGTATAGTTACGACACATATAGGAGTCAATGCATTGTTGTCAAGGATTCACCACATACTTGCGAGTGTGGATATCCTATGCGATCTGAGGAGATATTAGTGTGACAAATCTCTGGCCAGAGTACTTGATGTGATTTAAGAAATGGTTTCTTAGTAGCACATGCGATGTCACTAATTTGATCTTCAAGATGCATTGCATAGTTATCGAATCTTGAGCGACTCTCGATATACCAATGGTTGTTGATTCGATCGGGATATATGGATGAAGGGACCGTACTGTACGTTAACCAAAATCTACTGGTTCTTGTAGGCACTATCAGTGATACCTAGGGAATCATGGGGCGATGTTGCTAGGCGCTTTACCATGATTCGTTGGGCAAGTCGGAAAGTGTTGTTCCGAGTCACAAGGAGTTGTGAGCCCACGGCTAGCTGTATCCCTGAACCATTGAGGGTCACACAGTGTAATGGAGTTTTAATCCCCGTTGAGATAGTTAAATTTAAAGAGTTAAATTTAATGAACTAAGGAGTTGGACTTCTTAAATAAGAGTAAGGGAGTAGGATTTCCTAAAATGACATAGGGATGGACATTTTTGGAAACCACTGAATTCGGATTCAGGAAAATTTATTTTGACTTTAAAACGTGCAGAAATGGTTTCTGTGCACATTGGTGAAATCGTTTCATCAATCGGAGTCACGATGAATTTTATATTAATTTCTGAACGAGCGGGCTTTGCTTGTCGGGCCCCAGCTTATGACTAATGGGCCCTAAGGTGTTAGTGGCCTGCATTATAAATAAGTTATTTCAGTACAGAAATTACACACAACAGGTCATAAATTTTGAGAGCAAATTTCGAAAACCCTAGACCCTCTCAAAACCGATCGGCCGTCCCCTCCCTTTGCTCTGCCCGAGAAAATTCCGGTCTGTGATTTTGAATCGCAGTAAGGAATAACGAATCAGATTCGTTCAATCTCTTCGCAGAAAACTTCTGATAGATTTTCTAGTGCAATCTATCAGAGGGATTAAACCTCTGTTCGTGGACCTGATTGAAGGCGTTCATCGGTTCCAGGGAGAGACAACAAGAGCAGAATTGTTCTGTTGGTGTCCATTAATCTCGTTGCGAGATTTGAGGTAAAATTTATTTAATTGTTATTTAAATTTTACACACACGTAATTCAATCGATGAACGGTTGATACCCATACCATGGAAACGTTCCATGAAAAATTTTTAAACTTCCGCTGCACCGGGTATCAATCGTAATTGGTCTGGGAACTCGCCAGTTTTCCAACAGGCAGCGCCCGAGCTATAGTTTTAAGCAGCCGAGCGCAGCCCCGAACTCAAGCTTCTGTTTTGAGAAAAAAACACGGGCGCTCAAGCGGCACTTTTTGACCGCTCGAGCGCACCCCTAGTTTAAGGGAAAAAATTGTTTGGTCTTCTTCCTTAATTGTTTGGTTAATGATTCTTATTCATTAATTGCCCCGAAAGAATCGAGATTAGCAACCCGAGGTCCCCACAACAGGTGGTATCATAGCGTAAGTTTATGGAATGAACTAGATGAGCGGGGTAGATTGAGTCTGATTGATTAATTTACTTTCTCGCATGAACTTGATTTCCTTATTTGATTATATGCTTATCTTTTATGCGAGTATGTTTATTTGGAATCTATATCAGACTTGACTCTTGATCAGAACTCGAACTCCTGAGACTGTATGATTATGCTAATTAGAAGGGGAAACTGAAACAGAATGGTAAAATCTGATATATTGTGGTATTGTGCACTAATCTGTTTGAATATCAGATATGCCTCCTCGACAAGCACCAGTCACGAGACGAACAGTACCAGTTCTATAGCCAGAACAAGCAGAAGTACCACCAATGGTGGCACAACCTCATAATGCTCAGGGCAGTACATCAAATGATCCTATGGATGTCACAATCACACCTATGGAAACTCTCTTGAAATGCTTTCAGTCTTTTAAGCAGCCAACATTGAAGGTAACTGAGAGTTTTGTCGAGTGTGAGAGTTGGCTGGAAGATATAGAACAGTTATTTAAATCCCTCGATTATTCAGATGACCACTGAGTCCGACTTGTTATTCATCAACTACATGATGTTGCAAAAGGTTGGTGGATAGCAGCAAAGAAAGCAATGGAGCATCGAGGTACAATCATTTCCTGGTCTGTATTTAAAACTGCTTTTTATCAACGGTTCTTTACAGTCTCCTACATAAAAAAACAATGGAGTGGAATTTGCTAGTTTGCAGCAAGGACAACTGAATATCGAAGAGTATGTAGCCAAATTTAATAGTCTGTTGAAGTTTTCTCCACATGTAGCAGAGAATTATGAATCTCAAGCTGATCAGTTTATCAATGGTTTGAATCCGGACATGTTTACATTGGTAAATGCGGGGAGACCCAATAACTTTGCAGACGCACTGAATAGAGCGAAAGGGGTGGATGCTGGTCTGATCAGGCAACGAGGAGCATCGTTTGTACCACAACCAGCTAGACAACCCAAAAATCAGCCACAAGTTTCTCAACCACCACCCCGATTCAAGTAGCAGCAGTAGAAGAGATTTCTTTAAAGCCAAGGGGAAGCAATTTAAGAGATCAGGAAGTGGATCGTTCAGTTCTAGTGGGTCACAACATTTAGGCCTGAATAGAAATCTAGTTTATCAGAGGTGTATTGCAACAAATGTGGAGGTCTTCATGATAGCGACAAATGTAGAGGAGTAACTAGTATTTGCCATATATGTAATTAGACTGGTCTTTTTGCTAGAATTTGCCCGCAACGTGGTCTTGATAGAGTATCATATGTGATTTCATCACGACCAGCACCTCAATCTGATAGGCAATATTTTGCAGCACACTCATTTCAGCCACCACCACAAGCTAGACCAGGATGAAGTAAGGCTGTAAGCCAACCGCAGAGACAACAGGCTCGAGTGTTTGCATTGACAGAGGAGCAAGCACGGGCAGCACCTGATGACATTATCGCAGGTAAATGCTCTATTTTTGGTTATCTTTCTTATGTCTTGATAGATACAGGTGCATCGCATACTTTTATTTTTGAACAATTTGCTATCTTACATGCATTGCCTGTTTAGTCATTGTCTACTGTAGTATCTGTCTCATCACCTTTGGGGACAGGTATCGTATCTGTGAAGTCAGTTAAGAATTGTATACTGTAGTATGAAGGTAACGAGATAGAGATAGATTGTATTGTACTGGGTTTATCAGATTTTGACGACATTATCGGTATTGATATGCTAACCAAGTACAGGGCCACAGTTTATTGTTTTCTGAAAGTTTTGAGGTTCAGACCTGATATGGCAGATGAGTGGAAGTTCTACGATAAAGGTTCGAGATCTCGAATTCCTTTTATATATGTTCTATCTATGACTCATTTTTTACAGAAAGGAGCAGAGGTATTCCTTCTATATGCCGTAGATGTATTGAAAACTATCCCGAAACTTACTGATTTTCCAGTAGTTAGTGAATTTGCTGATGTCTTTCCTGATGAGATCCCAGTATTACCTCCATTACGAGAGATAGACTTCAGTATCGAACTGATGTCAAGTACACAAACTATTTCTAAAGGTCCTTACAGAATGGCACTAGTCGAGTTGAAAGAACTGATAGAACATCTAGAAGATATTCTGGCTAAAGGTTGCATAAGACCGAGCGTTTCACCCTAGGGCGCTCCGGTTCTGTTTGTACGAAAGAATGATGGATCTATGCGACTTTGCATTGACTACCGACAACTGAACAAAGCAACGGTAAAGAATCGTTATCCTTTACCTAGAATAGATTATTTATTTGATCAGTTGCAGGGTTCCTCAGTTTATTCCAAGATCGATTTGAGATCTGGATATCATCAGCTGAGAGTCAAAGATGAAGATATACCCAAGACTGCATTAAGAACGAGGTATGGTCATTTTGAGTTCATTGTTATGCCGTTTGGACTGACCAATGCACCAGCAATATTTATGGATTTGATGAATAGAGTATTTCAGAGGTATCTTGATGACTTTTTTTATTATTTTCATTGAAGATATTTTGATATATTCAAAGAATCTGTGTGATCATGCAGAACATCTTAGAACTGTGTTGCAAACTTTGAGAGCGGAAAATTTATATGCCAAGGTGTCAAAATGTGAATTTTGGTTGCAGAAATTGTGTTTCTTGGGCATATAATTTTAGATGATGGTATTTCAGTCGATTCGAGCAGGGTTGAGGCAGTGATTAGTTGGCAGAAAAATGTACAATGATTTGAAAAATCAGTATTGGTGGAAACAGATGAAGTCTGATGTCACCACCTTTGTATCTTGATGTTTTAATTGTCAACAGGTGATGGATGAAAGAAAAAACCAGGAGGTTTATTACAGAGCCTATTTGTTCCAGAATGAAAGTGGGATCACATTTCCATGGACTTTGATACGAAGCTACCACGTTCATCCCAAGGTTGTGATGCTGTTTGGGTGATTATTGATAGATTGACGAAGTCAGCGTGCTTTATTCCATATAAGATGACATACAGACATGACCAGATGACAGATTTTTATATTCAAGAAGTGGTTATTTTGTATGGAGTTCCAAAGTCTATCGCATCTGATCGAGATCCTCAATTCACATCTCACTTTTGGCATAGCCTGCAACAAGCTCTAGGTACTCATTTGCACTTAAGTACTGCCAATCATCCTCAAACTTACGGACAGTCAGAACGAACTATTCAGACACTTGAGGATATGCTTAGACCTGTGGTGTTAGATTTTAACACTACTTGGCAAGATTCTCTACCACTCGTGGAATTTTCGTATAATAACAGCTATCAGACGAATATAGATATGACTCCTTTTGAAGCACTGTATGGTAAGAAGTGTAGATCTCCTCTATATTGGGATGATGTGTCAGAAGTACCTGAACTTGGGCCAGATATGATTCAATAAATGACTGAGAAAGTGAAGATTATTCAGTAGAGAATGAAAACAGCTCAGCATAGATAAGCCAGATATGCGAATATCAGACGTAGACCATTATGTTATGAGCAGAGAGACAGAGTATTCTTGAAGATTTCGATGTTCAGGGGTACTGTCAAATTTGTCAAGAGAGGAAAATTGTCTCCAAGATTTATCGGTCCGTATGATATTCTGGAGAAGATAGGTGATCTTGCTTATCGAATTGCATTGCCTCCATCTTTATCAAGAATTCACGACGTGTTTCATGTTTCGATGCTTCGAAAGTATCAGCCTGATATATCTCATATTCTTAAACCTGATGAAGCAGAACTTGACGAAACTCTGAGTTATTTTTAGAATCCGATAATGATACGTGATCGTAAAGAAAAGCAACTCAGAAACAAGATGATACAGTTAGTCCTAGTTCAGTGGAATCGACATGGAGTTGAAGAAGCTACATGGGAAACTGAAGATGATATGAGACAGAGATTTCCAGAGTTATTTCACTGATATGAGTCTTATTCAGTATTTTCATTCTTTCCTTATCTTATGTGTATACAGATTGCATGTGAGTTCGATAGCGAAATCGTATCTTAGAGGGGGAGAAATATAAGGTCCGGGATTATTTGATTTAATTCGAGATTATTTTATTTTAATCCAGAAATATTTAATTCGAGAATTTTTAGAGTTTAGATTTAAATTCAAATATTCTTAAATTATTTAGGATTTATATTGAATTAAAAAGAGGGTCGGGGTTTGTTTTGCAATTTTTGAAGTTCTAGGGGCTGAATTGCAATTTGTCTTGAATATATCCAATTTTAATTGATTAGTCAGCTTGTTATACGTGTAATTGAGATATTTATTCAGAATCAGAGCAAAGACCGAGACTTCATTTCCTTCATTTGAATTTGATCTTCAATAAGTCGTATCTTTTGATCCGGGAATCCGAATTTAATTCCGAGCATAATTTTGGAATCCTTGCAATGAGAGCTACGATTTGGTGTAAGTATTATCTTGTTTCCAGCATGTTTTAAAATCAGAATATTGAGGAATCAGATTTTTATGCTCTATTCATGTTCTTGAGCTTTTATATTTTGTATATTCGAAACCAGATCGAAGAACTTATGTCATACGCATTTATTATTCATTAATTGCCCCAAAAGAATCGAGATTAGCAACCCGATATCCCCACAACAGGTGGTATCAGAGAGTAAGTTTCTTGAATGAACTAGATGAGCGGGGTAGATCGAGTCTGATTGATTAATTTACTTTCTCGCATGAACTTGATTTCCTTATTTGATTATATGCTTATATTTTATGCGAGTATGTTTATTTGGAATCTATATCAGACTTGACTCTTGATCAGAACTCGAAATCCTGAGACTGTATGATTATGCTAATTAGAGGGGGGGAAACTAAAACAGAATGGTTGAATCTGATATATTGTGGTATTGTGCACTAATCAGTTTAAGTATCAGATATGCCTCCTCGACAAGCACCAGTCATGAGACGAACATTAGCCATTCCATAGCCAGAACAGGCCGATGTACCACCGACGGTGGCACAACCCCAGAATGCTCAGGGCAATACATCAAATGATCCTATGGATGTCACAGTCACACCTATGGAAAATCTTTTGAAACGCTTCCAGTCTTTTAAACCGCCACATTGAAGGGAACTGAGAGTTCCGTCGAGTGTGAGAGTTGGCTGGAAGATATAGAATAGTTGTTTGAATCCCTCGATTATTCAGATGATTGTCAAATCCGACTTGTTATTCATCAACTACATGATGTTGCAAAAGGTTGGTGGATAGCAGGAAAGAAAGCAATGGAGCATCGAGGTACAATCATTACCTTGTCTATATTTAAAACGGCTTTTTATCAACGGTTCTTTCCAGTCTCCTAAATAAAAGACAAAGGAGCGGAATTTGCTAGTTTGCTGCAAGGAAAACTAAATATCGAAGAGTTTGTAGCCAAATTTACTAGTCTGTTGAAGTTTGCTCCGCATGTAGCAGAGAATGATGAAGCTCAAACGGATCAGTTTATCAACGGGTTGAATTCGGACGTGTTTGCATTGGTAAATACGGAGAGACCCAATAACTTTGCAGACGCACTGAATAAAGCAAAAGGGGCGGAAGCTGGTCTGATCAGGAAACGAGGAGAATCATTTGTACCGCAACCAGATAGACAACCCCAAAATCAGCCATAAGCTTCTCAACCACCACCCCGATTCGAGGGAGGAAGTAGCAGCAATAGAAGTGATTTTTTTAAAGCCAAGGGGAAGCAATTTAAGCGATCAGAAAGTGGATCGTCCAGTTCTAGTGGGTCACGACAGTTTAGGCCTGAACAAAAATATAGTTTGTCAGAGGTATATTGCAACAAATGTGGAGGTCGTCATGCCAGCGACAAATGTAGAGGAGTAACTGGTAGTTGCCATATGTGTAATCAGACTGGTCATTTTGCTAGAATTTTCCCGCAACGTGGTCTTGAGAGAGCATCAGATGTGAGTTCATCTCGACCAGCACCTCAGTCTGATAGGCAATCCTCTGCAGTACACTCATTTCAGCCACCACCACAGGATAGACCGGGATAAAGTCAGGCTGTAATCAACCGCAGAGACAACAGGATCGAATGTTTGCATTGACAGAGGAGCAAGCACAGGCAGCACCTGATGACTTTATCGCAGGTAACTGCTCTCTTTTTGGTTATTTTGCTTATGTCTTGATAGATACAAGTGCATCGCATACTTTTACTTCTGAACAATTTGCTATCTTACATGCATTGCCTGTTGAGCCATTGTCTACTTTAGTATCTGTCTCTTCACCTTTGGGGACAGGTTTCGTATCTGTGAAATCAGTTAAGAATTGTATACAGCAGTATGAAGGTAACGAGATAGAGATAGACTGTATTGTACTGGGTTTATCAGATTTTGACTGCATTATCGGAATTGATATGCTAACCAAGTACAGGGCCACAGTTTATTGTTGTCTGAAAGTTGTGAGGTTCAGACCTGATATGGCAGATGAGTGGAAGTTCTACGATAAAGGTTCGAGATCTCGAATTCCATTTATATCTGTTCTATCTATGACTCATTTGTTACAGAAAGAAGCAGAGGTATTCCTTCTATATGCCGTAGATGTATTGAAAACTAGCCCGAAACTTACTGATTTTCCAGTAGTTAGTGAATTTGCTGATGTCTTTCTTTATTATATCCCAGGATTACCTCTATTGCGAGAGATAGACTTCAGCATCGAACTGATGCCAGGTACACAAACTATTTCTAAAGGTCCTTACAGAATGGCACCAGTCGAGTTGAAAGAACTGATAGAAAAGCTAGAAGATCTTCTGGCAAAAGGTTACATAAGACCGAGCGTTTCACCCTAGGGTGCTCCGGTTCTGTTTGTATTAAATAAGGATGGATCTATGCGACTTTTCATTGACTACCAAAAACTGAACAAACCAACGGTAAAGAATCGTTATCCTTTACCTAGAATAGATGATTTATTTTATCAGTTGCAGGGTTCCTCAGTTTATTCCAAGATTGATCTGAGATCTGGATATCATCAGCTGAGAGTCAGAGATGAAGATATACCCAAGAATGCATTTAGAACAAGGTATAGTCATTTTGAGTTCGTTGTTATTCCGTTTGGACTGACCAATGCACCAGCAATATTTATGGGTTTGATGAATCGAGTATTTCAGAGGTATCTTGATGACTTTTTATTATTTTCATTGAAGATATTTTGATATATTCAAAGAATCTTTGTGATCATGCAGAACATCTTAGAACTGTGTTGCAGACTTTGAGAGCGGAAAATTTATATGTCAATTTGTCAAAATGTGAATTTTGGTTGCAGAAAGTTGTGTTTCTTGGGCATATCATTTCAGATTATGGTATTTTAGTCGATCCGAGCAAGGTTGAGGTAGTGATTAGGCCAAGACCTACATCTGTACTGAAAATACAAAGTTTTTCTGGGTTTAGCCGGTTATTATCGGAGATTTATCAAATATTTCTCTAGCATTGTGAAGCCTATTACGCAACTAACATAGAAGAATGCACCGTATGTCTGAACTGAAGCATGTGAGGCAAGTTTTCTTGAGTTAAATAAGAGATTGACGACTGCACCAATCTTGACTATTCCTTCAGGTACTGGTGATTTCATTGTTTATTGTGATGCTTTTCACAGGGGATTAGGATGTATTCTTACGCAGCGAGGACATGTGATTTCTTATGCCTTGAGACAGCTGAAGCCGCATCAGATTCGATATCCAATTCATGATTTTGAATTGGCAGCCATAGACTTTGCATTGAAGATATGGAGACATTATCTATACGGTGAGAAGTTCAAGATTTATTCTGATCATAAGAGTTTGAAATATCAGTTTTCGCAATCTGAACTGAACATGAGGCAACGAAGATGTCTTGGCTTATTAAAAGATTTTGATTGCGAAATCAAATATTATCCAAGAAAGTTGAATGCCGCTGCAGCTGCTGTGAGGACCTTGATTCTAATCAACTAATCCATAAAAATCTAGCACGAAACTAACAGAGAATCAACGTCAAAAGAAATAAGAATTTTTTTTTTTTAAAACACATGCCCGGACCCCGTGCACACATCCTTGCACGGGTCCGTGCATGGAACTTGAGGGGACACGAACCCCGTGTCACTTCCGGAAGGGGGTTCGTGCAAACATCAAAAATAGCCAATTCTCTGTCGACTTACACGGACCCTTACATAGAAAGGGCACGGGGTCCGTGCATGTACAAAAAAACAAAAATCTGAAATGCAAGGGTACACGAACCCTTATACAGAAAGGGCACGGGGTCCGTGCTCTGCTACACCAGAAAATTTTGAACGAATAACAGCAGAACATGCATTCCAATCCCAATCTCAAATCTAAAATCTCAACATACAACATGCATAAAAATACAATACATGATACTAAGTTGTACAATAATCAATCTAGTAGAACAAGTTTCGGTCTTAGTTATACAATCCAAAATACCATACAAGTTCTAATTACAATTCGACTTCTAAAACACCAAGTCCTCACTCTATCGTCACATCCCATATATCCATGCGATCTCTGACTCGGTCATGCCCCACCTGTTGTCAAGCACACATATAAAGACAAGACAACAGCCGGATAATCCAGTGAGAATAATATTCCCAGTAAAAGAGACAGTCATGCTATATCAAATAGGCATCTCAAAATGAAATACAACAACTTCCAAATACCAATAATGAAAGTAATGAATGCATGAC
Organism: Henckelia pumila; assembly: GCF_033568475.1. Lineage (NCBI taxonomy): Eukaryota > Viridiplantae > Streptophyta > Magnoliopsida > Lamiales > Gesneriaceae > Henckelia > Henckelia pumila. Next base: position 198,115,362 of record NC_133123.1, on the reverse strand, counting down.
TTCAAAAGTTAGATTATCTATCCGGATAATCAAAAGGTGAATCAAATCTTTCATTCTCTGGTTTGGGATCCCGAGGATGAAATATCACAACAATCACACCGACTTCCCCTTTCAAGATGGGCGATGTACACTCCAATCCTCTAGACTCCAGGGCGTTCAATAGAGAGTTGATCGACAACTGTAGTAAATCGCCTACCAGTGCCACTCGACTATAACCCCCAAATCGTCTAATTAAAACGAAACGTTCGGCTCAATATGAATGCATATGTACATAAAACATTCAATCAATAATCAAATAATTCACATAGACATGCAAGTATGTTATTTCTCTAGGACACTCGAATCAATCCGAATTCGAGTTAATCTTCCAATTCCATCCAATGTCGTCTTATACCTTCTCGATTCAGTTGAAGCTCCAAATCTGGAAAACAACAACGATAATCGACAATGATCCAATCAAACTCATTCCACTTCCTAAAGGGTTATTAAGAAAGTCGATACTATACCATCTTTGATCTTTAAACGATACGAATTCTGTCAACTTCGAACTCCACGGCCTTCAAACCAATCTAAAAACAAGTAACAAAGGCCCGGAATTATCAATCAAACCCAACTAAAAACGGTTACAACAATTCAAACGAATCAAATCCAAAAATTCAAACCGGCGGCATAACGGCTATTTTTTGATCAAACCAAAAACACAGACAACAGTATAATATCGAAACCAACTCAATTCAATACCAAATCATCAAAAGAGACTCAAACCCATCAAATCTCAAAACTCAATTTTTCGAATTTCACAAGAAAAATCATAAAAATTCCAAACGTTGCTCTATTTGAATTCCGTCTGAAAATAAACAATAAGAACTATCTCAAGAACATCATATCCGAAAAGAATCGAATTCCAACTACATCCAAAAAATAAAATATATCCGATCGAAGAAAAACTTACGATAGAATGAAGCCTACGATGTCGTGATCGCTAAACTGCCTTTAGAATTAAATTCCAACTGACGGATCGAGTAAACCGAGAAATCCAAAAGCTTGAAGAAACGTTGGAGCTTCTTCAATGGAGAGAAACGTGATGGAGGGGATGAAGAATGATTATGAAGAATTAGTCAAAGACATACAACACCAAATAATATAACAAAACTCAATTTTGCATTTTAATCCTTGAAATTTCTGAAATTTGCAAAATAGTCCCTGATAAATATCAAAACGGCCCTCGAATAATAAAATCTCTGATTATCTCAAATAAACTCAATTTAGATAAATTTTGGGCGTTACAATTCTCCCCCTCTAAGAATAGATTTCGTCCTCGAAATCGATAAGAACCAATCACATAAGAGAGAATAAAGAACCAGAACAGATTTAAGAACTCACATCATCATAATAACTTGGAAATCGTTGTCTCATGTCAGATTCTGTAACGCCCCAAAAATTAATTATCGAATTAATTAGCAATTAAAATAATTATTGAGTTAATGAAATAATTATTATTGCTAATGAAATTATAGATTGTATTTATAAAATACACATACCAGTTAATCAATGAATTTGACTATTTCTGGATATCTAGTATTATTTGGCATTTTGAAATAATTATTGAGATATCAAAATAAAAATAATTATTTATGCCAGATAAATTTAATTTGGGAAAATATTGACTGAGATGACTGGTCCGAGTCTAAGTTGGACTTAGAAATTAAATTGGAAACTTATGAGTTCAATTGACTGGTCAAAGTGTATAATTTCAGAAAAATGATGTTATTGATGTTGGGTGCGTGTACCGGAAAATATCAGATTTAGGACTAACTTTTACCAGTTGGGTATCAAATAAATTAGTCCGAGACCCGAAAATATCGGGTTACTATAATTAGAAAACTCACACTGAGAAAACACGGATCAAGATTTTTCCCCAATTTTTCCCATTTCCTTGACTTTACTGTAGCAGCAGTAGTTTTTGATTTTTCTGGACGTTCACCGGAGAACCTATCAAAGATCCGATCGGTCACTTTGTAGCCAACATCAAGACGAAGCTATTGGTGTAAAGAAATCAAAGATCAGACGGTTGGATCGCCGGGAAAGTGAGAATGAACGGACGAAATCTGCACAGAATTTTCTCGGTACTGTTCATCGTCTTCTTCGATTTGATTTCGCAATTTAGAGCTTGTTTTTGTTAGTTTTCGAGTTTCTAAATGATAGTAGATGATGGGTAGAACATTTCCCTAGATTTTGGTAGATTATTTTGACATATTTGATACAGATCGGAGTTTTTAAACGGCCACCGCCGCCGCCCTGTTTTTCTCCGATCGCCGCCACGTCGGACCTCCGTTTTGGTCGTGGCTTATATTGTTGGAATCATCTCGTCGAGATCTACAACCATGCCAAAATTCAGAATTTTTGGAGTTGATTTGCTCATCGCCGCCGCCCCCAAATTTTCCGGTGACCATCGACGTGTTACCCAATTTTGATCGTCTCGACGAGATGAATTCAAATATCCAAGTTTCGAGTCGAGATTCAAAATCGTTAAGCAGTGAGAGCGCATTAAAGTTCGGAAATTTTTGGTCAAAGTTTGACCACAGTTGACTAAGGTTAACTTTTGACCATTATATGATTTTTCGCAGATTGAAAGCTAGTCGATGATAATTAGAGGTAGAAATCAGCAGTCTAAGAATTTGAGCTTTTTCAGATTGGAAAATTGAGGTATGAGCTGATGTGGATTTCGAAGGGAATGAATACTCGAGCAAGATTGAGGTTCTTGAGTTCCCGATTAAAATCACATACTTGCATGTTTATTTGATTATTTGATATTGACTGAGAATTTGACTGATTAATTGATTTCGATATTACTTAAAAGACATGATTTTGTCTATATGAAATTGTTTGAATTAATTGATGCATATATTCGAATTGAAAAACATGAGTTTGCTTATTTGGAATTATTTCAATGATTTTTGATATTATATTCATGATTTTGAATATATGAATTAATGAGATGACATCTACGATATTTTGATGTCTGAATAAATAGAATTGTTGTTTTAATTTGATTTAATTGCATCTGTTTCATGTGCATTCATCTTGAGCCTAAATCCATTGATTTTGAAATGGGCTGAGTTGCCCCGATAGGATTTAGACGATTCGGGAGCTATATTTGAGTGGCCTAGGTTGTTGAGTTACGCCTAGCGACCCGAATACTCATTATAGTTGCTCGAAGTCTAGAGGATTGAGATACGTATTGCCACCCCAATCGGGAGCGTAGGTGAGTTGATACGATATCTTGTTCTTGGGATCCCAACCGAAGTATCGAGTCTCCCTTGATTATCCGATTTGATAATCCCGATTTTTAAGCACATGCATTTCATATTTATTTATCATCGAAGAATGTTTATGTTATAACATGATTTTGATATATTTATTTGATATTGCATGTTACGTCGCTTTTACTGGGATTTTATTCTCACCGGAGTTATCCGGCTGTTGTCTTGTTTTGTATGTATACTTGACAACAGATGGGGCAGGAGCTAGTCAGAGTCGACTGGTTAGCTTGGGATCGAATGATAGATGTGAGGCGTCGATTTAGAGTTGAATAACTTTTAGAACTCAGTTATTTATTGAAGCATGCTTTTATTGTTGATTTATAATACTGCATGTATTTTTATGCCCCGATTATTCTTAGAATTGATGTATGTCGAAGAACGAGTTAAATTGATTTTTATAGTTGAGCCCGAGATGATCTCGCTCGAGCCGAATATTTTTCTACCGCTCAAGCGAGGCACTGTTCTTGATTTAAAAAAAAAAATTGGCTCATTTATTTATCGATGATTGTTTTACTATTTGAGATTAGTTGATTAGAATCGAAGTTCCTCACATTAAGTGGTATCAGAGCGATAAGATTCTTGGACTGGAATAGAAGTGAGTGAGTGGGGTAGATCGAGTCTGCTGAATTATTTTATTTCGCATGTGATTAATTTCATTGTTTGATTACTTGAATTACATGCGAGCATGCTTTACTAATTCAAAATTATGTGCCTCTTTGATTATGTGAATTGATTTTAAAAGCATGCATTATATGAAAGAGTATCAGAACTGAATTCGAGATGAGAATTTAAACACTCATGCGATTACATGAGTATGATGATTAGAGGATGATCAAAACAGAGTTGATGATTTTGATATTTCGAGATTTGTGTTTGTGATTATTTGAGATTATAATTGTTAAGCCGATATGGTTAAGATAGCTAGCAAACCAGATTTGAATTGTGATGATTAGATTGCTCGCTATGAGAATTGACGTTTTGGAAAGAGTTTTATGTTCATGAATTTGTTGAGGAGAGTATGATGACAAGTGAGATTTTATTATGATATTCTGAAATGTTATATCTCTGCCGTTATCAACTAAATCTCCTTGTTGAGCGAAGAATTGTATACTCTAGAAATTGAGAAATGGTATTGATGAAAGATGAAATGATCTAGAATATGAATAGATGATGTTCCTTCTTGAGGAAATTGAATTAAAAACCACTCGAAGTTTATTGTGGCTTAGATTGATCAAGTTAAGAGTTGATATTTTAATTCTTAGCGATGATTGAATTGATTCGTATCAGATGAACCTCAATACGGAACAGAGATAGAACTCCGATATTAAGAATTTCAGAATTTCATAATGAGATCAGATTTGAGCAGCGATTGTATTGGAATGGTAAGAATCCTCGAGGTAAAAATTCTATTGATCTTGACTTGTCGATGTGAAGAATGTGGTGTACGTTTTGAGAGAGTGTTGTATAATACTCTGAGATCAAAGCTAGATGTTTGAAAATGCCCATTCTGAGTAGATGATTCGATTTATCAGAGATGATAAGCTTGAATTTTGTTTGATATCAAGAGATTGAGTAGAAGTAAATTAAGATCTAGATGTACTCAGGCTACGTTTGATAGATGTGATGAGATTAATAATGTTTGTATTATTTATGAGAAAGTAAAGGATAAGTTTTAAGTAATGATAAATTTATTTTTGTTTGGTAGTATTTTTTTATGTAGTGATAAAAATGTGTCCAATATTTTTTTGACACTTTTACCCCTATCTGACTAGTCAACATTTCCATTACCAGCCATTGCTTCTAAAGCTCGCTCGACAAATCCAAAAAACTACAAATCAGTGAAGAAGAGTCCATTTGTAAATATATGACGAAAAATTATTTTAAACTAATACCCAAATGCTAGACGTTTTAAAAAATGGATGAATTAGTTAATTACCAAAGACGAAAGTTGAACAACTCTGGGAGCTCGAAATCGATTTTTGGGGTTCAAATTTCGCACCACATTTTAAATATAATATACATTTGAAAATAGTTTTTGAGAAAAGGGATGATGTCTTGGCCCAAGGCGATTCGGATACTGAAACATTCAACCCACGGCCTTCGTGAAGAACAACGCTGCGTAAACCATGAAGAACGAGTGTCCTACAATCGCAATGAACATAGTTGGGTCTACCATGGAGAATGAGTGATGCCATACCTTCGCGTAGAACAAAGGTGCGACAGCCATGGAGAAATGAATGTTGTGAGGCTGTGAGCTGTGAGAAATTCTTTTTTTAGGGCGAAGGGTAGATGTGTAGTAGCCCGTACCCTAATTGAGTAATTAAAGGATTAATGCTAATTAATTGAATTAGGTATCGGACGGATCGGAAGCTCCGAAGGCACGATCGGAAGCTCCGAACAGGATCGGAAGCTCCGATGAGCGATCGGAGGCACCGATGTTATTACGTCAGGCATGACGTGTGGTTGGATCGGAAGCTCCGATCAGGACCGGAAGCTCCGATCACCCCTATCCGGAGTCAACAAGTGATATTTTGACACGTGGCAGATCAGGATCTTCGGAAGCTCCGATGGCAGGATCGGACGTTCCGATCGGGGTTCGGACGTTCCGATCAAGGATCGGAAGTTCCGATCGTTATCTATAAATAGAAGGCCGAGACTTCACTTTCATTTGCAAATTCCGAGTTCTCCTTTCCTTTCTAGTCCTTTTGGAGCTGTTCTAGTCTTCTTAGGCTTGGTCCGGAGGTCGGCGGGGCGTTCGGTAGTCGTAGCGGAGTCGTGCCCAAGTTCTGGAGGCATCGACATCAAAGGGCTAACGACGGACGAAGGTATACCTTTTTCTCCCTATAAATATTTAGGAGTATGCAATAGCTTAGTTAAGGCTTTTAGAGAACTTTAATGATATTAGTATCATTTGGCAGTGTAGAGCAGACTATAGGCGTGAACCTAGAGTTGGTAGAGCTTGCACTGTACTGAGGTACGAAAGTACTGTTCGAGATATTCTGACTGAGTATGCATGTATTATATGACTGCATGATTTATATGCCATGATATTATGCTGCATTCATTTGCATCTTGCTGTATCTCCTTCGAGATGTCTGTAGTAGGGTTGTACCCTATCCTGTTAGTGGATGGACTTCCATCGATTTGGGTCCGGCGTATCCACGATTATCTCGGTATGGGAGCCACCTCCTGAAGCGACGGCACAGCGTGCTACATACCAGGGCCCGGTCTGTCTCTGTTATCTGATCCTTGACCTCGAGTCTATAGGGAGTTCACTTTGCATGCATGTATACTCATACTCTCGCACTGAGCGTTTTATGCTCACGTCTCGTACTCTGTATTTTTTTGGACACCCTATTCCATGGGGCAGGTTTGCGATTGGACGAGGAGGGTGGATCCAGGAGGGGCTAGTCAGTGGTTGGCCAACTGGAGCTTCGTCCAGATTTTATTACTGTTGTTTGGGTTTATACAGCTATTCGATTTGGTTGTATATTATTGGATAAATTACAGATTCCTTTACTTGGGATTGTATAATGTTATTGGATTCCGCAGTTTTATTCTGATATCTGTGTAATTAAGTTAATTGCATGCCTAAGTTCTGTTTAGTAGGTGATCCAGGTAAGGGTCACTACATTTATGGTATCAGAGCATGCAAAAGAATTCTTGGGATATAGTCTCATCTTGAGGTATTTTTGTAGATGTCAAATCGTGACGACCAGAGTTCTCATGGCAGTGTTGGTGGGCGTTGGGGTGATGCCGACCGGGAGCCTCGTCGAGAACGGCGTCATCGTCATCATGACGACAAGCGTTTCACTGTGCGTCGATTCTTAGCTATGGGTCCTAAGCCCTTAGTTGGAGGTGAGTCTCCGGAGGATGCGGAGAACTGGTTAGACGGCATGGAGACGACTTTTCAGACTTTCCAATGCACCGATGAGCAGAAGGTGGAGACCCTTGGCTATCTTCTGGATGGGCGTGCGCGCAGGTGGTGGAGGTTTACTTCTACACCTTTTGTTGCGGCGAGAGGAGTGGCCACCTGGGCCGAGTTTCGCACAGCTTTCCAAAAGCGGTATTTTCCTCCTGCACTCCGACAGTCGAAGGCAGGCGAGCTACTGAGTCTGCGACAGGGAACCATGTCTATCGATGAGTATCAGCAGAGGTTCTTTGATCTGCTATCCTATTGCCCCGAGATTGCTGATAGCTCCGAGATGAAGTATAATCTATTTCTTCAGGGCCTTAACCCTGAGATCCATGACCGTGTGGCGGTTGGCGACGACATGTCCTACGAGGGTTTGGTGAGCCGTTGTCATCAGGCAGAGGACAGCATTCGGCGGAACAGGTCTTTCCCTCAGTCGAGGCCTGCTAGTTCTTTGGGTCCCCGTGCCCAAACTTTCAATAAGTCTGGATCTTCTTCTTCCTCTGGTTCTGGAGGTATTGTCCGTTTCGGTAAGAAGGACAAGTGTGATCACTGTGGGAAGAACCATCCATCCGACAAGTGCCGTAGAGCTTCTGGAGCTTGTTTCCGTTGTGGAGAGACTGGTCATATCCGGAGGGATTGTCCAGTGTCTGGGGGAGGTGGTTCTGGTTCTGGTACAGGATCGGGTTCTCAGGCTACCGTACAGCAGAGGTCGCAGGGACAGTCTGCTGGGAGTTCTCATTTGAGGCCACGAGCTTCTGGCCAGGTGTTTGCCCTGAGACATGATCAGGCTGTGGAGGAGAATGAGAAAGTCATCGCAGGTACATTTATGCTTTATGGTATACCTGCTCTTGTACTTATTGACACTGGTGCATCTAATTCCTTCATTTCTGCACGTTTTGTTAAGAGGCTTAAGTTACCATGCATTGCACTAGACGTAGTGATGTCTGTTTCTACTCCGACGGGCCAATCTGCTTTGGCTAAGCGTCTAGTGATGGGTTGCCCTTTAGAGTTCGAAGGGAACGTTCTGTTGGCGAATCTCATGGTCCTGGCGATGGACGACTTTGATTGCATTCTGGGAATAGATATGTTGACTACCTATCGAGCTTCAGTGGACTGCTATCAGAGATTAGTACGCTTTCATCCAGAAGGGAGTGAGAGTTGGTTTTTCTATGGTGAGGGAGCGCGACCCCTGATGCCTTTGGTATCAGCTTTGAGAGCCTGTCGAGCTCTACAGTCTGGCGGGGAAGGCTACCTTATCTATGCAGTTGATTTGTCCGCTAAGAGTATTGGGATAGAGAGAATTCCTGTTGTAGATGAATTTCCAGATGTGTTTCCTGATGAGATTCCGGGTTTTCCTCCTGCTAGGGAAGTCGAGTTTGGCATAGAGTTGATGCCGGGTACTTCGCCTATTTCTAGAGCACCGTATCGTCTGGCTCCGTCAGAGATGCGTGAGTTAAAGAATCAGCTACAGGATCTTTTGGACAAGGGGTACATTCGTCCTAGTGTATCTCCTTGGGGAGCTCCTGTTCTCTTCGTGAAGAAGAAGGATGGGTCGATGCGGCTGTGCATTGACTATCGGCAGCTGAATCGAGTGACTGTGAAGAACAAGTATCCGTTGCCTCGTATTGATGACTTGTTTGACCAGCTGCAGGGCACATCAATTTACTCCAAGATTGACTTGAGATCTGGGTATCATCAGTTGAGAGTCCGTGATCAGGACGTAGCCAAGACTGCATTCCATACTCTCTATGGGCATTATGAGTTCCTAGTAATGCCATTTGGTTTGACTAATGCGCCGGCTATATTCATGGATTTGATGAACCGTGTCTTCAGGGAGTATTTGGACAAGTTTGTCGTGGTCTTCATTGACGACATCCTGGTTTATTCTCGTAATACGGAAGAGCATGTTTCTCACTTGCGGTTAGTACTGCAGACTCTTCGAGATGAGCAATTGTACGCCAAGCTGAGCAAGTGTGAGTTCTGGATGGATAGAGTGGTTTTTCTTGGCCATATCATATTCAGGGAGGGGATTTCTGTTGATCCAAGCAAGATTGAAGCGGTACTTAATTGGTCGCGTCCGATGACAGTTGCTGAGATCCGTAGTTTTCTGGGTCTAGCAGGGTATTATCGTCGCTTCATTCTGAACTTCTCTCAGTTAGCTCGACCGTTGACGCAGCTTACCCGCAAGGGTGTGGATTTTGAGTGGTCCTCCGAGTGTGAGGAGAATTTCCGTGAGCTTCGACGGCGGTTGACTTCTGCGCCGGTGTTAGCATTACCGTCAGGATCTGGAGGGTATGTAGTTTACACGGATGCTTCTCTTCAGGGGTTAGGTTCTGTCCTGACTCAGAATGGGCATGTGATCGCATACGCTTCTAGACAGCTGAAACTTCACGAGGACAACTACCCAGTCCATGATTTGGAGTTAGCAGCCATTGTGTTCGCTTTGAAGATCTGGCGTCATTATCTTTATGGCGAGAAATTTGAGATCTTCACCGACCATAAGAGTCTCAAGTATTTGTTCACTCAGGCAGAATTGAACATGAGACAGAGACGTTGGATGGACTTGCTTAAGGACTATGATTGCGAGATTAAGTACCATCCGGGAGCTGCTAATCTCACCGCTGATGCTTTGAGTCGCAAGGTGCGACTATCCGCACTTCAGACTTGTTCGATGTCTAGTGCGATCGGTGACTGTTGTACTTCAGGTTTTACCTTCAGGCATAAGAAAGGTATGCAGAGTATCCAGATGTTTGCGATATTATCTGAGCCAGCCTTGTATTCGCGGATCCGAGATGCTCAGATGTCTGATTTGAAGACCCAGCGTTTAGCTCGTCTAGCTAACGAGGGTAGCTCGTCTGGATTTCATTATCAGTCAGATGGCTTTCTGTGTTTGTCTGGTAGGCTTGTGATTCCACAGGATGAAGAGTTGCGAGAGGAGATTTTATCTCAGGCACATCGCACTAAGTTGAGTATTCATCCTGGGAGCAACAAGATGTACAAGGATCTACGTACTTGTTTCTGGTGGAAGGGAATGAAACGCAGTGTTTATCAGTTTGTTTCGAGATATTTGGTGTGTCAACAGGTCAAGGCAGAGCACCGACGACCTGGAGGATTGCTTCACAGTCTACCTATTCCTGAATGGAAATGGGAGTTTATCACTATGGACTTTGTGACCCATTTGCCGGTATCCCCGAGGAACTGTGATGCTATCTGGGTTGTGGTGGACCGACTCACCAAGTCAGCGCATTTCATTGCCTATAGCCGAGAGTACTCTGTGGATCGCATGGCACGGATGTAAATTCAGGAGATCGTCCGACTTCATGGAGTGCCTGTGAGCATTGTCAGCGATCGGGACCCCAGGTTTACTTCTAGATTCTGGGGGAGTGTTCAGCGTGCGATGGGTACTACTCTCAGTTTGAGTACAGCCTATCATCCGAAGACTGATGGTCAGTCAGAGCGCACTATCCGTACGTTAGAAGATATGCTTAGAGCGTGCGTCATGGATTTTGGTTCAGCCTGGCAGGATCATTTGCCGTTGATCGAGTTCGCTTACAACAACAGCTATCACACTAGTATTGGGATGGCACCTTTTGAAGCGTTGTATGGGCGACGTTGTCGTACTCCACTCTTCTGGGAAGAAGTGGGGGAGAGACAGGCTGAAGGACCGGAATTTATCCAGCAGGCGATAGACATTGTTGATCAGATCAAGAAACGGATTAAGACTGCACAGGATCGTCAGGCCAGCTATGCTAATATCAAGCGTAGGCCCTTGCAGTTCGAGGTCGGGGAGAAAGTGTTTCTGAGAGTGTCACCTTTCCGCAAGATTCTCAGATTTGGCCTTAAGGGCAAGTTGTCTCCCAAATTTATCGGTCCGTTTGAGATCTTGGAGAGTATTGGCGATTTGGCTTATCGACTAGCATTGCCACCGCATCTATCCAGCATTCACGACGTGTTCCACGTATCTCCGTTGCGAAGGTATGTGGCGGATGAATCTCATATTCTGCAGCGATCTGAGGTTCAGGTAGACAAGGATTTGACTTATGTTGAGAAACCTCTTCGCATCCTTGATTATAAGGATAAGGTTTTACGGAACAAAGTCATTCCTTTGGTTTTAATTCAGTGGCAGCGCCGAGGCACTGAGGAAGCTACTTGGGAGCTTGAGGACAGGATGCGTAAAGACCATCCTGAGTTGTTTTGATTTCATTCTTTAAGTTGTATTCAGTTGCAAACTCTGTAAACGTTTGATTTGAATAAAGAATGTTTCTGATTTCTGTATTTGCATTCGGTACTTAAGATCTGATTTCGAGGACGAAATATCTTAAGTGGGGGAGAATGTAGTAGCCCATACCCTAATTGAGTAATTAAAGGATTAATGCTAATTAATTGAATTAGGTATCGGACGGATCGGAAGCTCCGAAGGCACGATCGGAAGCTCCGAACAGGATCGGAAGCTCCGATGAGCGATCGGAGGCACCGATGTTATTACGTCAGGCATGACGTGTGGTTGGATCGGAAGCTCCGATCAGGACCGGAAGCTCCGATCACCCCTATCCGGAGTCAACAAGTGATATTTTGACACGTGGCAGATCAGGATCTTCGGAAGCTCCGATGGCAGGATCGGACGTTCCGATCGGGGTTCGGACGTTCCGATCAAGGATCGGAAGTTCCGATCGTTATCTATAAATAGAAGGCCGAGACTTCACTTTCATTTGCAAATTCCGAGTTCTCCTTTCCTTTCTAGTCCTTTTGGAGCTGTTCTAGTCTTCTTAGGCTTGGTCCGGAGGTCGGCGGGGCGTTCGGTAGTCGTAGCGGAGTCGTGCCCAAGTTCTGGAGGCATCGACATCAAAGGGCTAACGACGGACGAAGGTATAGCTTTTGCTCCCTATAAATATTTAGGAGTATGCAATAGCTTAGTTAAGGCTTTTAGAGAACTTTAATGATATTAGTATCATTTGGCAGTGTAGAGCAGACTATAGGCGTGGACCTAGAGTTGGTAGAGCTTGCACTGTACTGAGGTACGAAAGTACTGTTCGAGATATTCTGACTGAGTATGCATGTATTATATGACTGCATGATTTATATGCCATGATATTATGCTGCATTCATTTGCATCTTGCTGTATCTCCTTCGAGATGTCTGTAGTAGGGTTGTACCCTATCCTGTTAGTGGATGGACTTCCATCGATTTGGGTCCGGCGTATCCACGATTATCTCGGTATAGGAGCCACCTCCTGAAGCGACGGCACAGCGTGCTACATACCAGGGCCCGGTCTGTCTCTGTTATCTGATCCTTGACCTCGAGTTTATAGGGAGTTCACTTTGCATGCATGTATACTCATACTCTCGCACTGAGCGTTTTATGCTCAAGTCTCGTACTCTGTATTTTTCTAGACACCCTATTCCATGGGGCAGGTTTGCGATTGGACGAGGAGGGTGGATCCAGGAGGGGCTAGTCAGTGGTTGGCCAGCTGGAGCTTCGTCCAGATTTTATTACTGTTGTTTGGGTTTATACAGCTATTCGATTTGGTTGTATATTATTGGATAAATTACAGATTCCTTTACTTGGGATTGTATAATGTTATTGGATTTCGCAGTTTTATTCTGATATCTGTTTAATTAAGTTAATTGCATGCCTAAGTTCTGTTTAGTAGGTGATCCAGGTAAGGGTCACTACAAGATGTGTCCAAGGAAGGGTAATCTCCAACACTGTACAAGTTGGGCTTAATAATACAAGGGGTAGCACGTGGATTATAGTCAGACATTTTCCAAATGATACAGTAGATAATAACGGGCCCTTGGTTTTCGAAAAATATCCTAAAACGGTACCAAACACGGGATAATTAGTGAATATTGTCATAATCAAGGCTACCAAACATAGCCTCAGTAAGGACATTAAGTTGATTATGTCTTTTGAGTTGATGTTTATATTTATAGCATTATGAGATTGATATATATGAATGAACAGACTGTGTCCGATTGCTTGGATCTATTGTGATTAGATGTTGATAAATGATTGAATTATTGAGAATTGATCTAATTTTGCGATATTTTTGAAAGTTATTTTTGAATGTAAGAATATCAGCACTCTTATGCTAAACTTTTGGGATGATTAGGATTAATTGAATATTTTGAGAATTCGATTAGATCTCAATCGATGATATTGAGATTTTATTGATGTATCCAATATTGTTCTTTCGAGAATGATACTTTTATTGGGTCTTAAGGGAAATTGTATGAATTTCTAGTATTGAAGTGGTTGAGGAGTTATTGTGATTGATATTTTGAAAAGAGATGAATTTGAGAATTGTTGGGAAGAAATTATTTTCGATAGAATAAGAGGTTGATATTAGTTTTTTTGGAAAGACACCGAATTCAGTTACAGTTGATCCTTCCTTCGATTAATCTGAAGATTCTTGAATCCTATTTTAGTTATGCATCCTTGATTCGCATGACCTTGACTTTGATAATTATTGCCATTTGACATCGATTGAAATTCCGAGTCTGAATTTCAAAAATTCGTAATTCTTGAGAAATTGAAATTTCTTTCTGGACATTGATATTGATTCGGGTGAATTTTGATTATCTGATTTCTTGGTGATCTAGATTTATTTGTTGCGACATTCGAATATGCCTTAGGACTGAGTCCTAATCGATGAGTGCGTGCAGACTCCTCGTGATTGAGGCCACGTTGGCAACCATGATTTTGGTTTGTCTTCATGATGGGCATTATGTCGTACCTGTTGATGAGTGATCACTTGATTTTATATTGATTGATTGGCTCGTTTTCCTTATTCTTCGAGCCTGATCTGAAGTATTCACCCACGATTTTGAAATGCAAGTGAGTTGTTTTCACTTAGCAGAGTTTGTTGTCCAGAATTCTTTCTATTGATAATCATGACTTTAGCGATTTTTGTTGATATTGATTTGATTCTGACTCTGAGAGTATACGATTTTTTTGGCTCGTAACTGATAGAGATTGATAGCACTATCTGAATTTAGTGTTTGACCGATCCGGATAAAGATTATGTCCGAAGATCGTTCAATTTTAGGTATTTTGAGAAATTTTGAAACAAATTGCAGTGTTAGTAGAGATGTTGCATCTTCTTTTTAGCATTCGAACTCAATTGCAAGAATTACCAACACTTGAGATCAGAAAGAGCGAATTAGAAGAAGAAAAAACTTGAATTAGTGTAACTAGTACCAAATAAGTTTCAGAGCATATAGATGAATACCTGAGTGTTGTTCTTCCAATTGGTGAGAATAATACGATGTTGTTTGCGATTTATGATCGAATGAGAAATTTTGGGATTTAAACTTGCCTTACTGATCGATTATTTGATGGTTATTGGGAAGAATTCGATGAGAATTTTTGAACTTTTGATTTTGATTGTCCCATGATTGCGAGAACAGATTGTGACTCGCAGATGATTGAGTGATCCTATGAAATGACAGCGAAGAAAGAACTTTTTGATATTGAATTTTGGGATTGTGCGAATTGTTGATTGATCAAATTTGATTTTAAGACATTGGATGAATGTCGACTTGGTTGAGATTGACTCAGTAGAAGAGTTTGAGATGTTAGAAACTGTCTGATTGACATAAGTTTCCGTTGAATTATAAACTGTGTATTGGGTTTAGATTGAGATTGATTGATTGAAGATTGAATTGTTGACTTGTTAGAGGATTTCGAAGTATTCTTGGTTGATCCATTATCAACTGACAGACAGCTAAAATCTGATAACTGAATTTAGGTCAGAGTTAGATATTCAAGAAACTTTTTTTTCCTCGCCTTATCAGAGTATAATATATTATTTCAGACCGACAGACAGCTAGAGCAGAATGTTCATGGTTTTGGGAGGATATTCCACGAGCCACAGTGCTAGAGTTTGCACTAGTTGGCTAGATTCATGATTTGATTGATTGTTCTGATTTGAACAAATACCAGAAGAGTTTAGAGATGACTCTTTTCGAAGCGAGATACGATGAGTACTGCAAATTTTCTTCTCATTTCGAGAATGATGATTCTGAAATACATTAGCGATAGAGTACGATTTGACCTCATGTGGTCATAGATGTCAGAGAAAGTGATTATGATTCCGAATAGAATCAGAACAGTGCGAGACAGATGTGTCAGAGTTGTAAGTCTTGATTCAGACTTTAATAATGAAACAAGATTCGTTCCTTTATACTTTGGCGAGATGAGACTGAATTGAATAAGACTTTGAACTACTTTGATTGATCGATAACCGATGACAGATACAGATTACGTACCGAAAGAGAAGTAGTTCTAGAACAAGTCAATTCTAGTTGTTTCAGTATAATGACTTAAATAAGGTCGAAGAAATCACTTGGAAGATAGAACATGATATGAGTTAAAGATATCCGAATCGCTTTATTACAATGAGATTGAGTACAGTTTCTTTCAGATCTTTATCTGATGTGCTCAGATTGCATGCGATTTCGAGGACAAAATCAATTCTTAGAGGGGGAGAATTGTAATGCCCCAAAAATTAATTATCGAATTAATTAGCAATTAAAATAATTATTGAGTTGATGAAATAATTATTATTGCTAATGAAATTATAGATTGTATTTATAAAATACACATACCAGTTAATCAATGAATTTGACTATTTCTGGATATCTGGTATTATTTGGCATTTTGAAATAATTATTGAGATATCGAAATAAAAATAATTATTTATGCCAGATAAATTTAATTTGGGAAAATATTGACTGAGATGACTGGTCCGAGTCTAAGTTGGACTTAGAAATTAAATTGGAAATTTATGAGTTCAATTGACTGGTCAAAGTGTATAATTTCAGAAAAAAGATATTATTGATGTTGGGTGCGTGTACCGGAAAATATCAGATTTAGGACTATTTTTTACCAGTTGGGTATCAAATAAATTTGTCCGAGACCCGAAAATATCGGGTTACTATAAATAGAAAACTCACACTGAGAAAACACGGATCAAGATTTTTCCCCAATTTTTCCCATTTTCTCGACTTTACTGTAGCAGCCGTAGTTTTTGATTTTTCTGGACGTTCACCGGAGCTCCAATCAAAGATCCGATCGGTCACTTTGTAGCAACATCAAGACGAAGCTATTGGTGTAAAGAAATCGAAGATCGGACGGTTGGATCGCCGGGAAAATGAGAATGAACGGACGAAATCTGCACAGAATTTTCTCGGTACTGTTCATCGTCTTCTTCGATTTGATTTCGCAATTTAGAGCTCGTTTTTGTTAGTTTTCGAGTTGCTAAATGATAGTAGATGATGGGTAGAACATTTCCCTAGATTTTGGTAGATTATTTCGGCATATTTGGTGCAGATCGGAGTTTTTAAACGGCCACCGCCGCCGCCCTGTTTTACTCCGATCGCCGCCGCGTCGGACCTCCGTTCCGGTCGTGGCTTATATTGTTGGAATCATCTCGTCGAGATCTACCGCCCCTAAAATTTTCCGGCGACCATCGACGTGTTACCCAATTTTGATCGTCTCGACGAGATGAATTCAAATATCCAAGTTTTGAGTCGAGATTCAAAATCGTTAAGCGGTGAGAGCGCATTAAAGTTTGGAAATTTTTGGTCAAAGTTTGACCACAGTTGACTAAGGTTAACTTTTGACCATTATATGATTTTTCTCAGATTAAAAGCTAGTCGATGATAATTAGAGGTAGAAATCAGCAGTCTAAGGATTTGAGCTTTTTCAGATTGGAAAATTGTGGTATAAGCTGATGTGGATTTCGAAGGGAATGAATACTCGAGCGAGATTGAGGTTCTCGAGTTCCCGATTAAAATCACATACTTGCATGTTTATTTGATTATTTGATATTGACTGAGAATTTGACTGATTAATTGATTTCGATATTACTTAAAAGACATGATTTTGTCTATATGAAATTGTTTGAATTAATTGATGCATAAATTCGAATTGAAAAACATGAGTTTGCTTATTTGGAATTATTTCAATGATTTTTGATATTATATTCATGATTTTGAATATATGAATTAATGAGATGACATCTACGATATTTTGATGTCTGAATAAATAGAATTGTCGTTTTAATTTGATTTAATTGCATTTGTTTCATGTGCATTCATCTTGATCCTAAATCCATTGATTTTGAAATGGGCTGAGTTGCCCCGATAGGATTTAGACGATTCGGGAGCTATATTTGAGTGGCCTAGGTTGTTGAGTTACGCCTAGTGACCCGAATACTCATTATAGTTGCTCGGAGTCTAGAGGATTGAGATACGTATTGCCACCCCGATCGGGAGCGTAGGTGAGTTGATACGATATCTTGTTCTCGGGATCCCAACCGAAGTATCGAGTCTCCCTTGATTATTCGATTTGATAATCCCGATTTTTAAGCACATTCATTTCATATTTATTTATCATCGAAGAATGTTTATGTTATAACATGATTTTGACATATTTATTTGATATTGCATGTTACGTCGCTTTTACTGGGATTTTATTCTCACCGGAGTTATCCGGCTGTTGTCTTGTTTTGTATGTGTACTTGAAAACAGGTGGGGCAGGAGCTAGTCAGAGTCGACTGGTTAGCTTGGGATCGAATGATAGATGTGAGGCGTCGATTTAGAGTTGAATAACTTTTAGAACTCGGTTATTTATTGAAGCATACTTTTATTGTTGATTTATAATACTGCATGTATTTTTATGCCCCGATTATTCTTAGAATTGATGTATGTCGAAGAACGAGTTAAATTAATTTTTATAGTTGAGCCCGAGATGATCTTGAAAGAGTGGGTGCCCGGTGAGCCAACTTGTGGCTAAGGGCTTTTATGACTCTATGTATAAACAATCTTTTGTTTAATATAATTTACACTTTTATAATGGCATTTACTTTATCTTTTATCATATTATTATGTTGTGACATACTATAAGATGTTTAGATGAAGACCTTGAATATACTATAGTGCATGTAAGATGTGGTGGCACATGGGGATGGCTATCATGAAACACATCTTATAGTCACTGTATATTCTAAACAGTTCCTAGTCAATTGAGCCGTCCGTTAATAAGGATAAGGATCGCTCAAGATTGAGACTTTCATTTGCGATGCCGAGTACCACGTTTCATTGGTATGGAACATAGAGATGTTCAAAGCATGCAAATGGATATTCATACGATGAATGATCGAACTACCCTATCCGGACTTTCCAAGTGGTTATCACTTATCGAGTGGATAAAGTCCGCGGTTTTGGTTGTACACCATTAGTCCTTACTACTTGAAACATCATTGAGACTCTATATACTAGTACTGTACTTTGACTCGTTTACCGACTCTATTGGGGTCATCAGGTGTCGGGATTGGGTACAGTTACGACACATATAGGAGTCGATGCTTTGTTGTCAAGGATTCACCACATACTTGCTAGTGTGGATATCCTATGCAATCTGAGGAGATATTAGTGTGACGAATCTCTGGCCAGAGTACATGATGTGTTTTAAGAAATGGTTTCTTAGTAGCACATGCGATGTCACTATTTGATCTTCAAGATACATTGCATAGTTATCGAATCTCGAACGACTCTCGATTTACCAATAGTTGTGATTCGATCGGGATATATGGATGAAGGGACCGTATTGTACGCTAACCAAAATCTATTGGTTCTTGCAGGCACTATCAGTGATACCTAGGGAATCATGGGGCGATGTTGCTAGGCGCTCTTACCATGATTCGATGGGCAAGTCGGAAATTTTTGTTCCGAGTCGCAAGGAGTTGTGAGCCCACGGCTAGCTGTATCCTTGAACCATTGAGGGTCACACAAGTAATGGATTTTTAATCCCCGTTGAGATAATTAAATTTAAAGAGTTAAATTTAGTGAATAAAGAAGTGGGACTTCTTATTTAAGAGTAGAGGGAGTAAGATTTCCTAAAATGACATAGTGATGGACATTTTTTTGGAAACCACTGAATTCGGATTCAGAAAATTTATCTTGACTTTAAAAGATGCAGAAATGGTTTCTGTGCACATTGGTGAAATTGGTTTATCAATCTGAGTCACGATGAATTTTATATTAATTTCTGAACATGCGGGCTTTGCTTGTCAGACTTGAACTTATGACTAATGGGCCCTAAGCTGTTAGCAGCCCACATTATAAATAAGTTATTGCAGTACAGAAATTATACAACAGAGGTCATAATTTCAAAAACCTAGAGAGCCTCCTCTCTTGAGAATTCGGCCGCCCCCCTCCCCTACAGAGTTCGAAAATCCAGTCTGTGAATTTTTGAATTTGCAGACTGATTTAACAGATCATATCTGTTCTATCTCATCGTAGAAACTTCTGATAGACTTTCTCTAGTGCAGTCTATCAGAGGGATTAAACTTCTGTTCGTGGACCTGATTGAAGAATTGTTCGTCCATTAGTTCCTGGGATATACAACAAGAGCAGAGTTATCTGTTGGTGTCCATAATCTCGTTTCGAGATTCAAGGTAAAAATTTAATTGTTATTTAATTTTTACACGCACAATTTAATCGTAAAGTTTTGATACCCATGATATGGAATCGTTCCATATAAAATTTTAAAACTTCCGCTGCACCGGGTATCAATTCTGATTGATCTGAACACCATTTTCCAACAGATCTCGCTCGAGCCAAATATTTTTCTACCGCTCGAGCGAGGCACTGTTCTTGATTTAAAAAAAAAAATTGGCTCATTTATTTATCGATGATTGTTTTACTATTTGAGATTAGTTGATTAGAATCGAGGTCCTCACAGATTCTATCTCCCAAGTTGCTTCCTCGACTCCGTGATGACTCCACTAAACTTTCCCCAACGGAATCGACTTGCTTTTGAGTTGCTTTTCTTTTCGGTCAAATATCTGAATAGGTCGTTCGAAGTAGCTCAGAGTCTCATCAAGCTCGGCCTCATCTGGCTGCAGAATATGAGAAGAATCTGGATGATATTTTTGCAACATAGAGACGTGAAATACGCCATGAATACCAGATAAAGAAGGAGAAAGAGCTAATCTGTAGGCAAGATCGCCTATCTTCTCCAGAATCTCATACGGACCGATGAATCTCAAGGACAACTTTCCTCGCTTCCCGAATCGAACAGTGCCTCTGAAAAGAAAAATCTTAAGAAATACTCGGTCTCCCTGATCAAAAGATAGAGGTCTGTGTCTGATATTCGCATACTTCGCCTGTCTGTCTTGTGTTGTCTTCATTCTCAAACGAATAATCTTTACCTGATCACCCATATCAAGAATCATATCTGGTCCCAAATCAGACGACTCAGAAATTTCATCCCAGTACAACAGAGATCTGCACTTCTTCCCATACAAGGCTTCAAATGGTGTCATACCAATACTCGTCTGAAAACTTTTGTTGTACGAAAACTCGACAAGAGGTAAGGAATCCTGCCAACTAGTGCCAAAGTCAAGCACTAATGCTCGTACCATATCCTCCAGAGTCTGAATTGTCCTCTCTGACTGACCGTCTGTCTGAGGATGATAAGTTGTACTCAAGTGCAAACGAGTACCAAGAGCCTCCTGAAGATTGTGCCAAAAATGAGAAGTAAACCGAGGATCTCTGTCGGAAACAATCGACCTCGGCACAGCGTGCAATCTAACATTCTCACTGATATACAACTCAGCCATCTGATCATGATGATACGTCATTCGGTATGGAATAAAATAGGCAGACTTCGTCAATCGGTCAATCACTACCCAGATAGAATCACAACCTCGGACTGATCGCGGTAGTTTCGTGATGAAATCCATCTATATGTGATCCCATTTCCACTTTGGTACGGATAAACTGTGCAGTAGACCACCCAGTATTTTCCTCTCTGCTTTCACCTGCTGATAGTTCAAACATCAGGATACAAATCTCGTGACATCACCTTTCAATTGTTTCCACCAAAACGGAGTCTTCAAATTGTTATACATCTTTTGGCCACCAGGATGAACAATGAATCAACTGCAGTGTGCTTCTCGAAGAATATGTTGTCTCAACTCAAAACTATCAGTCACAACAATGTAATTATTCACAAACAAAACGTCATCCCTGACATGAAACTCAGAATAATGTCCCGATCTGACTTTCTCTACAGAACTCTGAATCCTCGGATCAGACTTCTGTACTTATTTGATCAATACCAATAGCTCTGGCTCTTCTTGAATAGCGGAAACTCTGATAGTACTCCTATCGGATTCAAACTCCAGACCAGAAGTACAACAATCCATGATCAATTGAGAAACACCGATAGTAGAAAGAGATAAGGAAAAAATCTTTTGGCTTAAAACATCAGCGGCTGCATTTGACTTTCCCGGATAATACTTGATTTCACAGTCGAAATCCTTCAACAAATCCAACCATCTCCTCTGTCTCATATTCAGTTCTGACTGCGAAAACAAATATTTCAAGCTTTTATGATCTGAAAAGATTTCGAAGGTCTCATCGTACAGGTAATGAAGCCAGATCTTCAAATCAAAAACAGTCGCTGCCAGCTCAATATCATGAACCGGATAACGAGTCTCGTGTGGTTTCAGTTGCCTCGATGCATACACTATCACGTTCTTATGCTACATAAGAACATATCCTAAACCTCGGTGAGAAGCATCACAATAAACAGTAAAACCTCCAGTACCTGAGGGAATAGAAAGAACTGGAGAACTAGTCAATCTCCTCTTCAAATCAACGAAACTAGTCTCACAAGCCTCAGTCCAAACAAAAGGCGCATTTTTTGAGTTAGCTGAGTAATTGGCTTTGCAATAGATGAGAAACCCTCGATGAAACGACGATAATAACCCGTTAAACCCATAAAGCTTCGAATCTCAGGCACAGATGTTGGTCTAGGCCAATTCATAACTGCTTCAATCTTGCTGGGATCGACTGAAATCCCATCTCCTGAAATAATGTGACCGAGAAAGACGACTCGGTCCAACCAAAACTCACACTTAGACAACTTGGAAAACAATTGTTCAACTCGCAAAATATCCAAGACGATTCTCAAGTGTTCTGCATGGTCAGTACGGTTCTTCGAATAGATAAGAATATCATCAATTAATATAATAACAAACTCATCCAAATAACGCTGAAAGATATGGTTCATCAGACCCATAAAAACTGCTGGAGCATTAGTCAAACGGAACGGCATAACTATAAAGTCAAAATGGCCATACCTCGTTCTGAAAGCAGTCTTAGGTACATCTTCTTCACGAACCCTCAGCTGATGATAACCCGACCTCAGATCAATCTTAGAATAGATAGAAGAACCCTGCAGTTGATAAAAAAAGGTCATCTATTCGAGGTAATGGATACCTATTCTTTACCGTCGCTTGATTCAATTGGATGTAATCAATAAAAAGTCGCATAGATCCATATTTCTTCTGCACAAATAGAACAGGAGCACCCCAAGGCGATATGCTAGGTCTGATGTATCCCTTGGAAATCAAATCTTTCAATTGTTCTTTCAATTCCTTCAGTTCGACAGGAGCCATTTAGTAAGGGGCTTTAGAAATGGGTTGCGTACCTGATGTTAACTCAATTCTGAATTCAACCTCACGAATAGGCGGCAATCCTGGAATCTCATCCGAAAAAACATCAGCAAATTCTCTAACCAGTGGTATATCAATCAACTCAGGGCTAGATTTAAAAACGTCAATTGCATAAATCAAGATTCCCTCTGCTCCTTTTTGTAACAATTGATTCATCGATAAAACAGATTCCTAGAACCCTTACCAAAGAATTTTCACTCTTCTGTCATCTCCGATCTAAATCTGACAACTTTTTGAAAACAATCGACTGAAGTCCTGTACTTGGTTAAAGCATCTATGCCAACTATACAGTCAAAATCAGATAGTACAAGTACAATAAAATCAAATTCAATCACATTCTCGTCATATTTCAGTTCACAGTTTCTGACTAACCTCATAGAAACAATTCCTCCACCCAAAGGTGAAGTAACAGTAACTAAATCAGGCAAATGCTCGCAAGGTAAGGCATGCATCAAAACAAATTTCTCAGAAATTTAGGAGTGAGACGCACCCATATCAATCAAAACATGAGCAGGATAACCAAATATCGAACAGTTACCTGCTATAACGTCATCAGGTGCTGCCTAAGCCTGATCCTCATTCAAAAAAAAAAAATCTAGCCTGCTGTCTAGGAGGCTGACTCACATTATGTCCACCTCCATGTCGACTCTGTTGTGGTGGCTGAAAGGTATGCACAGCAGATGCTTGCCTCTCGGGCTGAGCTAACGGCCTCGACGAACTTCCACCCTGTGATCTCTCAGAAACCCGCTGAGGACAAAATATCGCGTAGTGTCCAAACTGTTGACAGATATAACAACTCCCAGACACACCTCTACACTGATCACTGGAGTGGCGACCTCCACACTTGTTACAAGTCGCTCCCAAGGATCCTGAACGATACTGCTTCGAGCCACCTGAACTCGAAGAACTGTTCCCAGAATTCTTAAACTTCTTTCCCTTGGGACCAAAGTAGTCCTTCCTATTGTTTCCACTGCTACCACCCTCAGATCTAGGTGGTTGGTTCTGATGGTGAGACGGTTGTGTTTGAAACTGTCTCTGCTATTGCTGAGGTACAAACTGATTCCCTCTCTATCTCATCAGTCCTGCCTCAGCACCCTTAGCCTGATCCATTGCATCCACAAAATTATTGGGTCTCCCAGTATTCACAAGAGTAAAGATATCAGGATTCAATCCGTTGATGAATTGATCGGCTTTAGATTCTTCGTTGTCGGCAATGTAGGGTGCGAACCTCAATAAGCTGTCAAACTTGGCAACATAGTCCTCGATAATCAAGTTCCCTTGTTTCAGATTTGCGAACTTGGCACCCTTATCCTTTCGATACGAAATTGGAAAAAATCGCTTATAAAACTCAGATTTGAAAAGATTCCAGGTGATGGACGTACCTCGATTTTCAATGGCTTTCTTTGTCGTGATCCACCAGTTCTTAGCAACACCCCATAGTTGATGAATAACCAACCTGGTTCTGCGGTCATCAGAATAGTCGAGAGAATCAAAAAGCTGATCTATATCATCCAACCAGCTCTCACAGTCAACTAGATTCTCCGTACCCTTCAGAATTGGGGGTCGAAAAGATTGAAACCTCTTCAATAAGGTCTCCATTGGCGTAGCTGAGGCATCCAACTCCTAAAATCCAAAAATCTCAAACCGACAGCATAACGGCTGTATACTGATCAAACCGGAAAAACAGATAGCAGTATGACATCTCAAACAACCCAAATCAATACTCAAACATCAACAAAGACTCAAACCCATCAAATCTCAAAATCCACATTTTTGAAAATCACTTCAAAAATCATAACAATTCCGAATGACGCTTTATCTCAAAATCGATTGAGAATAAACGATAAGAACTCGGTAAAGAACAACATAACCGAATCTCAATAGATTCTAACAAAATTCAAAAAATAGAAAGTCTCCGATCAAAGAAAAACTTACGATAGAACGAAGCTCTCGATGCTGTGATCTCTAATCTTCCTTCAGAAATAATTTCTAACGGACAGATCGACCGGAAATCGAAATCACAAAGCTTGGAGAATCTTGGAGGCGTCTCTAATGGAGGATGGCGGCCAAGGGAAGAAGGTGGAGTGAGTGAGAAGTCAAAACAAGCTATAAATATCTAACAAAGTCCAAAATTGCGTTTTAGTCCCTGAAAAATCCAAAATTTGCAAAATAGACCCTAATAAAAAACAAGTCGACTCTTGAACTCTGAAATCTTTGATTATCTTAAATAAATTCAATTAAGACAAATTTGGGGCATTGCACATTTTGATCTAGTTGATTGAGTTGTGTATATATGAATTCTTTGCTGATACAAGTAGCTTGATATGATATATTTTCTGATTGTATTGAAGTTGATCGAACTCGAGAATTCAGCCTTCGAATCGATTAAGACTTGAGCAAGGTTTGAAGTCGTTTTTGTCTTGAATATTGAATGAGTATTGAGTTGAGCTTGAATAGATTTTGACATGAGTTCTTTGATATTGATTGTTCAAATTTGAAGCACTCAAGAACCAAGAAAATAAAAGGTATAAGATGACATCAATAATAGGGATTTGAAACTCGAGATCGAGGAGTCTTGAGTTGCCCAAAATAAATGACATGCTTGTTTTAATATATGTTCTTGATTGAATTTACTTTGCAATCCATCTCAGGTAAATGGATCCTTGAATATTTTTATTTATCTTTGATGTTGAGTCGGTTACGATCCCCAGAGCTCGGATATATCCAGATTAAGATCATTTATGAATCTTAATTCCAAGATCGGAAATGAATAAATGAATCTTGAGACTGAGATCGGATACAAAATCTTGAGAACGTGGATCTATTTCCTTTGCTAAATATGTGTTTTGTTTATGTTATAGCTTGAATCGAGATGCTATGTTTAACACATGTTTATGTCCATTATACTGAGAATTATATTCTCACCATAGTTATCCTGTTGTTGTCTTGTTTTGTATGTGTGCATGACAATAGATGGGGCAGGAGCTAGTCAGCGACGGCGAGGGTAGCTCGAGAGAGAGTCTTAGCAAGTGGTGACTCGGGTTTAGAAGAAGTGATGTAACATAGACTTTATTAAGTATGTTAAAAAGCCATGTTACTTGTTTTGGTTTTGAAGAACACATGTTAAACTTATGTATAGTTGGTTTTGATGGATTCTAGCTACTAGTTGGATGTAACTAAAGCTTGTAAATATACTTGAAACCTAATGTTGTATGTTAATACATGTTTTAGCTTTGAATTAACATGTTTTAGACCAAAAGAGAAAGTTTTGGAAGGAATTGAAGGACCAAGAAATGCAGGACAGAAAACAGGGAATGTTTCTGCCCAAGAAGCGCGCCCGAGCTGCAGTTATTAGCAACCCGAGCGCAGCCCCGAACTCAAGCTTCTGTTTTGATAAAAATACAGGGGCGCTCGAGCGGCACTTTTTGACCCCTTGAGCGCACCCCTAGTTTAAGGAAAAAAAATTGTTTGGTATTCTTCCTTACTTGTTTGGTTAATGATGCTTATTCATTAATTTCCCCGAAAGAATCAAGATTAGCAACCCGAGGTCCCCATAGGTTGACACGTAGTTCACTAAGGAACTTTGGAAGCAGGGATTGGACGTTCCGATCGGGATATGATGCTCCGAACATACGATCGGACGCTCTGATCGACGCCTATATAATGGGGTGCCGAGCTCAATTCAAAGTGCACCTTTTCCCATTTTCTCTCTTCTTCTAATTAGTTTTAGGCTTTCTAGGCGTCCTATTGACGAGCTAGAAGTGGCTAGGCGCTACAAGGCTAGTAGCGAAGTTGTGCCTAAGTTTTGGAATTGTTGCCACCAGCGGGCTGAAGACGGACGCATGTATAGCTTTTGCTTCCTAAAAATATTTAGGAGTATGCAATAGCTTAGTTAAAGCTTTTAGAGCATGTTTAATGATGCATGAATAATTTCCATTGTAGAGTTGGTGATATGCTTGAGAACCTAGAACGGGACTGTTAGGACTGCCTTTAGTAAGGTACGTAAGTACTGACTGAGATAGCCTGCATGATATATGATATATGTGTTGCATGTGTATGTGCTATGTGTTTACCATGTTTTATTGTTTTAGCACATGCATGTTTTTATATATATATTGAACTGCATTTCGTGAGAGGTAAGTCACGATAGTTTCCATATGCAATGAGTTTCCCGCATGGATTCGAGTTAGGTTTTGGGGGAGGGCCAGCCCCTGGTTTTGAGAGTGACCACGGCGGTGGAGTGGACGCTATAGTGATAGGGAATATACGAGTACCCCCGCGGACTAGCTATCTGGAAAGGTACTTTGTATTCCTAGCACTCAAAGAAAACTGTTTTACCCGTGTTTTAAAGTCACTTATATGCTGCATGTATTTTATATATCATTTCTTTCGTATTTAGCATAGTCGCTGACGTCCAGTATTTTATCTATGTCTGGACACCCCATTCGACGGGGCAGGTGCAGGTATAGGTGGTGCGCCAGTAGCTTGGAGAAGCCAGTGACCAGAGGAGACAGCAAGAGTAGTTGTAGGTCTTATTTATTCGATTGGGTTGTATGATCGAATTTATTTAGTCGGTTGTATTATGCCGACCAATATTTATTTAATTTTTCCGCGCGTATTTTTGATTAGTATTAATTGCATTCTTAATTAAACTTTAACCTCTGATTAGTAGTGGATCCAGAATGAGTCACTATGGGAATAGTCGTTGGTTTAAGTTTCCGCATCTAATTTTTTTAAGTTTAACACATACTTAAATTATATTTAGTAGGAGATCCAGATTGGATCACTACAACTTGAGAAAGTATATTAAGTAAATTAGGAGTACTCGTCGCCATAGGAATAAATAGAATTTCGATGAGAACTAAAATGAGAATTTTAGGGAAATACAACAATGAACCGAAATCTTGATACTTTTATCATATTGAATTTTTTTTTCTAGCTTTAATTTTGTTGGATGTAATTTAAGTTTTTAGCTTCCTTTATTTTAGTTTAGTTTATTTAAATTTTTTGGTCATTATTAGTAGGTTAAATATAGTTTAAATAATTTTATTTGGTATTTGCTACTTAGTCTTGGTGGAACAACGATATTTCTTTTTCTATCTATATTGAAACTTGACGTCGTATACTTACGGATTAGTTCGTGCTAGTTTAATAAGTTGGTGTATTGATATTTATATTATTTTTTATTTTAAAGAAAAGCACGATCATAATTTAAATGCATAATAACAAAATCTCACTTATATCTACACTATATAAAAAAAATAGTCTATTATAACCAACTTTGGATGAAGTTCTTTTCATAGACAAACACTTGTATGAGACTGTTTCACGGGTTATATTCCGTGCGACGGATCAAACCCACAATCCATTAAGAACTATCTGACCCGCCCGTGATGACCTACTCCAAATTATCAGACGCCCGAACTACTCTTCGCTCTTATCCCATCTCGATTCCCCAACTCCATCAGTCTCTTTCGAAATTCAATTCATGAGCTTGCATCTCTTCTCCAATGCCGATCATCATTTCCTTGAAGACAATCTCTTTTTTATCCTTGTGCATTTGGGAGGCTTCTGGTTATGTTAACTGTAACGCCCCATTTTTATCTTAATTGATGTTATTTGAGATAATCAGTGATTTCAGAATTCGAGATCGAACTTTTTTATTAATCAAGGACCTTTTTGCAATTTTCGGAAATTTCAGGGACTAAAACGCAAAATTGAGTTTTGTTATATCCTTAGACTTGTTGACTAAGTCTCCATTCCCTCCCTTCATCTCCTCCAACCGTTCCCTTCACCATTTTAGGCGAGAAAGCTTTCCCCAAGATTTTGTGATTTAGATTCTAGCTCAATCCGTCCGATAGAATTGAAATCTGACTTGATATCTACGATCACAGCGACGAGTGCTCTGTTTGGAAGTAAGTTTATATTAATTCTGAGATGTTTGAATTTTTCGATGTTGTCAGAAATTGTTTATATTCGGAGAGGATGATTATGAGTTAGCAGTGATCGTATATCTAAGACGGTTCGAAGATCTAACGACAATCGGAATTGTTATGATTTTTCTTGTTATTTTCGAAAACCTTGATTTTGTGATGTGTTGGGATTGTGTTGGAATTGATGTTTGTGGTTGATTATGAGTTCTTTGGATTGTTATCTTGCCGTCTGCGTTTCCGGTTTGATCAGTATATAGCCATTATGCCATCAGTTTGAAGTTTGAACGTCGTTTTGATGTTTTGAGTTATACGAGTTTGATATGAGTTTGATATCGATTTTGATCACCATGACTTCTTCTGATAGATTGAATTGAAGTTCTTGAAGATTGTGAGCCTTGCAGTCTTGATCAGTTTAGAAGAGTCGAGCTGGTATAGTATCGATGTCTTCTTTTATCGATTGATGAACTTGTTTGGATATTGATTGAGGATTTGTTATTTTCAGATTAAAGAGTTTGAAACGATAAAAAAAGAGGTATAAGATGACTTTGGAATGGAATAGGACGATTAACTCGAATTCGGATTCATTCGAGTGTCCTAGAAGAAATCACATACTGCATGTTTTGATTGCTTATTTGATTATATGATTGAATTTATTTTGAGTGGATGAGATTACATATGCATTCATATTGAGCCTTGATTTATTCAATTTGAATTAGACGATCTAGGGATTGTGGTTGAGTGGCTTGGTAGGCGATTTACTACCTTGTCGAGTAGCTCACTATAATGCTCTGGAGTCTAGAGGATTATAACATGCCACGTCCATCTCGAGAGGGTAGTCGGTGTGATCATTGGATTTTTTAACCTCGGGATCCCAAATCGAAGAAAGAAAGAAAGAATAGAAGAATTTCATTTGATTATCTGAGTCTGATAATCCAGAAGTTTTAAAGACATGCATATCATTTTAATTCAGTACTTGATTGGATTAATTGATTATATGAAGAATGGGTTCATATTATGACTTGATATGTTTATTTGATAGCATGTTAGTCTCTTTTACTGGGAATATTATTCTCATCGGATTATCCGGCTGTTGTCTTTGTTTGTATGTGTACTTGGCAAAAGGTGGGGCAGGACCGAGTTAGAGACATCATGGCTAGAATATTGAGAGGATAGAGTGAGTCTTGGATGTTAGGAGTCATTTATGTTTTTCGAACTCCTGGTGTTTTGTATAAGTCGAACTAGTTGGAACTTATGCATGATATTTGTTCAAGATTGTATGCATCTAGAATAATATACTTTTATATCTTGATTGAATGAGATTATGATGTTTGGAATGTTTTTGGATTGTGTTGGAGTTGGATTCTTGAGGAAAAACCAGTTTTATTATGGTACAGAGCATCTCGCTCGATCGGTAGAAGCTCACCGATTGAGCGAGCACCCCTGGACCAAAGCAGAGAGTGGGACATTTTTGTGTCCGCTCGATCGGTAAGATTTTACCGATCAAGCAGGGGTCCTAGACTTTGGGCAGAGAATTGGTGTATTTTCGGCCGCTCGATCGGTAAGATTTTACCGATCGAGCAGGGGTCCTAGACTTTGGGCAGAGAATTGGTGTATTTTCGGCCGCTCGATCGGTAAGAGTTTACAGATCGAGCGAGCACCCTTTTAAAAAAAATAATAATAATTTCATTTCTTTAATCCATTTTGTTTAATTGTGTTGATCAATTGCTTTATCTTAAGAATAGAAGATTAGAATCTAGGCCTCACATTAAGTGGTATCAGAGCGATAAGTTTCTGGATTTTATTTCTAGAAGTGAGCGGGGTAGATCGAGTCCGCTTGACCTTAATTTTCGCATGTGCTTGATTAATTCTCTGATTAAAAAATATGCGAGCATTCTTTATTGATTGAAAATTATTTGAATTACTTGATTCGGTGATTTAAATAATAAAGCATGAGTTAATTGAGATATGAACTGTATTCATGCATTTGATCTGAGTTCCATCTTTGAATCGAATAAGAAGATCAGAGGTTTTGAGACACTGAAATGATGAGATGTGAATTGAATTATCCGTGTTCTAACCCTGTCAATTTAGATGGGTACTCGAAGAAGGCTAGACATGAATACTCCACCAATTATCCCTACGACAGAAACTCCACCGGTTACGACTCCTCCGTTGGTTTCGGGTAATAGAGCGGTAGTACAGATGGATGATTCGATCACGCCTATGGAAGCCCTACTGAAAAGGTTCCAATATTTTAGGCCGCCGTATTTGAATGGGAAGGAAAATCCGGTCGATTGCGAGAGTTGGTTGGAGGATATTGATCAGCTCTTTGAGTCGCTTGACTACTCAGATGACCGCAGAACTAGACTGGTAATTCATCAACTTCAGGGAGTGGCAAAGAGTTGGTGGATGACTACCAAAAGAGCCAAAGAGAATAAAGGTACAGCAATTACTTGGGCACTTTTCAGAGCAGAGTTCTATAAGAGATTCTTTTCGGTTTCCTATCGAAAGGACAAAGGTGCCGAGTTTGAAAATTTGAGGCAGGGTAACATGAGCATTGAAGAGTATGTTACGAAGTTTGACAGTTTGTTGCGATTCGCTCCACATTTAGCCGATAATGAGGAAGCAAAGGCATACCAATTCATTAACGGTTTGCACCCTGACATTTTCATTCTGGTTAACACTGGGAGGCCAGATAATTTTTTTGATGCGATGGATCAGGCTAAGGGAGCGGAGGCAGGACTGATGAGGAAGAGAGAGAATCAGTTTCAGCCACAGCAACAACAGAGGCAGTATCAGAATCAGAGTCAGATGAATGATGGAGGAAATAGTGGAGGAAGCAAAAAGAACTTTTTCCGGGCTAAAGGAAAGCAGTTCAAAAAATCTGGGAGTAGTTCTTCTAGCTCGAGTGGATCGAGACAGTAAAATTCTGGATAGGGCTCAGTATCATCTGGAGCTTTGTGTAACAAGTGTGGAGGAAGACACTCCAGTGAGCAATGCAGAGGGATCTTTGGAAACTGCTATATCTGCCAGCAGTCAGGACATTTTGCCAGACAGTGTCCTCAGAAAGGTTCTGACCAGACTTAGAGTGGGAATGCCCATCGACAGTCATCTCAACCTTGGAGACAGGCTACTGCAGTTCACTCCTTCCAACCAAAACAGCAGAACCGTCAGGGAGGTAATCAAAGTTCAAACCAACCTTCCCGACCGCAGGCTAGAGTGTTTGCTCTGAACAAGGATGAGGCTCAAGCTGCACCAAACGATGTGATTACAGGTAACTATAAGATTTTTGCTTATCCTGCGTATATTTTGATAGAACAGGTGCATCTCATTCTTTCTTATCTAAGAACTTTATTGTGATGCATGCCTTGCCTGTTGAGCCTATTTCTGCCTTTGTATCTGTTACTTCACCTTTGGGCGGAGGTTTTGTGTCGAAGAATTTGGTTAGGAACTGCGAGTTGAGTTTTGAAGGAAATTTGATCGAGTTCGACTGTATTGTACTTGGTTTGTCTGATTTTGATTGCATAGTTGGAATAGATGTGTTGACTAAATACAGGGCTACCGTGGACTGTTTTTAGAAAGTAGTTCGATTCAGACCCGATATGACAGATGAATGGAGATTCTTCGGTAAGGGTTCTTGTTCTAAAATTCCTTTGATATCTGTCTTGTCTATGACTAGATTATTACAGAGAGGAGCCAAAGGATTTCTTGTTTATGCAATCGATATTCTGAATTCTAGCCCTAAGCTGAACGATATACCAGTGGTTAGGGAATTCCCTGATGTGTTTGCAGATGAAATTCCGGGATTGCCACCGATTAGGGAGATTGAATTCATCATTGATTTGACGACAGGTACTCAGCCAATTTCGAATGCTCCGTACCGAATGGCTCCGATCGAATTAAAAGAACTAAAGGAGAAATTGGAAGATTTGATTGCCAAGGGATACATTAGACCGAGTGTGTCGCCTTGGGGTTCTCCTGTTCTGTTTGTGAGGAAGAATTATGGCTCTATGAGACTCTGGATCGACTACCGCCAACTGAATCAAGCGACGGTGAAGAACAGGTATCCTTTACCGCATATCGATGACCTTTTTGACCAGTTGCAGGGTTCTTGTATCTATTCAAAGATATATTTGAGGTATGGGTATCATCAACTAAGAGTTCGTGAAGAGGATGTTCCTAAGACTGCGTTTCGAACGAGGTATGGCCACTTTGAATTTCTTTTCATACCGTTCGGTTTGACTAACGCCCCAGCAGTCTTTATGGGATTGATGAACCAAATCTTTCAGCGTTTTCTTGATGAGTTTGTGATTATTTTCATTGATGATATCTTAATCTATTCTAAGAATCGTGCTGAGCATGCAGAGCATCTGAGAACAGTTTTGCAGATTTTGAGGACAGAACAGTTATTCGCCAAGCTTTCAAAGTGTGAGTTTTGGCTTGACATAGTTGTCTTTCTGGGTTTCCTGCGTTGCACCCCTCTCATTCATCTAAATCTAAACTATCTTTCTCTCCTAACGTTGAGCGTGAAAGCGGCTCTGAACGGTCTTTTTATTTCAGGCCCTGGGCTTTGACTGTCCCAGCCTTCCAGTGAGACATCCTGTATATTTTTATACAGCACTTTCAAAAGCTAGCATGTAGCAGTTACTGTACGTGTGGAGATTAACTCATTATTTTCATTTTTAACCACAGTAATCCCACCTTTCTTAGGAACCACATGCACAGGAGACACCCAACTACTGTCAGAAATAGCATAAATCACACCTGCATTCAACAACTTTAAAACTTCTTTCTTAACTACCTCTTTCATGGCAGGATTCAACCGCCTCTGATGATCAACATAAGGAGTATAAGACTCTTCCATCAAAATTTTATGCATGCAAATTGTTGGACTAATACCCTTAATATCAGAAATTGACCATCCTAAAGCAGTTTTGAAATTTCTCAATACTCTCAACAACTTATCGTTTTCTACAGCAGACAGGTGAGCAAAAATAATAAGAGGACAAGTATAATTTTCACCAATGAATGCATAACATAGATGTGCAGGAAATTCTTTAAGATCATGAGTTTTAGCAGATACCTCTGGTGCACTATTTTCCAATGCTTCAGATTCCTTAGTACTCACCATTTTTTCTTTCGGAACTCCCTCAAGAAATGCTTCTTGTTCATGTAACTCCAAATCCTCTTCCTTATCTATTGCCACATCCACCACCAAACATCTTTCTAGTGGATCAGTGATTCCTGCACATGAAAAAGAATTATGAGAATCAATAATTTCAATACTTTTACATGTACTTACCTCGTTTGGTCCCCTCATGGTGTGATAAATATTGAAGATCACATCTTCACCACCAACTCTAAGTGTGAGCTCTCCCTTGTGGACGTCAATTAGCGCACGTGCAGTGGCTAAAAAAGGTCTCCCAAAAATCAAGGGAGTTTCTTCATCTTCATCCATGTCCAAAATCACGAAGTCTGCTGGAAATATGAACTTCTTGACCTTCACCAAAACATCCTCCACAATACTCCGTGGGTATGTGATACTTCGATCTGCCAGCTATAATGTGATGGTGGTCGCTCAGACTTCTCCAAGCTTTAAAATCCTGTACACAGAAAAAGGCATCAAATTTATACTTGCTCCTAGATCACATAAAGCTCTATTTACCTTAGAACCGCCAATAAAACAAGGGATAGTAAAAATCCCTGGATCCTTAAGCTTTTGTGGCAATTTTTTCTACAGGATTGCGCTGCACTCTTCTGTTAAATTCACCACGTCATTGTCTTGCAATCTTCTCTTCTTAGACATCACATCTTTGATGAACTTGGCATAATTGGGCATTTGTTCCAAGGCATCTGCAAACGAAATATTTATGTGTATCTTCTTGAAGATGTCTAGGAACTTGAAAAACTGCTCATCAAGTGCTTTCTTCTTAAACTGTTGTGGATACGGAAGTTGTGGCTTGTACATCGGTTTGGATTCAGATTCTTTCTTGTTCTCCTCAACAATTTCTTCCACCACTGGTTCTTTAGCTTCTTTGCCTTTTTTCTGCTCATCTATTCTCTCTTCAACTTCTAATTGCTTACCACTTTGTAACTCCACCGCTTTTCACTGCTCTTTTGGATTCACTTTAGTATTACTGGGAAACTTCTCTCGATTCTGATCCTTCAAAGCATTAGGAAGTTGTCCAATCTACGTTTCCATGGATTTCATCATAGCCCTCAGACTGCACATATGTGTCTCCATGCTGTCCATTCGATTTTCAGTCCTTGACATCCTCTTATTAGATTCAGTGACAAATGTAGACACAACATCCTCCAAAGATGTCTTTCCTTCACCCTTGTTTGTATTGAATCCCGGAGGGGGATTCAACACATTTTTGTTGTTGGCATAGGAAAAATTTTCATGGTTATGTAAGACAGGATGATAAGTATTAGGTGGAGGGTTACCTCGATAATTTTCATAACCTCTGGGATTGATATATTGAGCTTCCTCAGGTGGATGAGACTCTTCTATGGCAACCGACACACCTGCAGGTTCTGCTATATTCACCTTGTTCAGAGCAGCAACTTGTGTACTCAACGCAAATAGCTGTGCAGTGATGAACGTGAGAGGATCATCACTGTACACTCCTTTTTGACTCCCATACGTTCCAATGGCCATTGATAACTATTGATAGTCATTTGTTCTAGCATCTCATAGGCCTGAATGGGGTCCTTGGAAAATATGGTACCCCCAGCAGCAGAGTCCAAGGACATTCTTGTAGGCGTGTTCAACCCATTGTAGAAAAGCTCTATTTCTTCCCAATCTGCAAAATTATGATTACGACAACGCCTTAACAAATCTTTGTACCTTTCCAATGCCTCATATAGCTGTTCTGAATCATGATGTTAAAAGTTACTGATCTCAATCTTCAGTTGTGTGGACTTAGCCGGTGGAAAATACTTTTCTAGGAATTTCACGGCCATGTCCTCCCAAGTTTTTATGCTTCCTAGCGGCAATGACTGCAACCAGCTCCGTGCCTTGTCCCTGAGAGAAAAAGGAAACAAGCGTAAACGTATTATATCCTCAGAAACACCATTCATTTTTACCGTATCAGTAATCTCTAGAAAAGTGCGCAAGTGTAAGTGAGGATCAGCTGTGGTGCTTTCATTGAATTGGTTCTGCTGAACCATGTTGATTAATGTCGGCTTCAACTCAAAGTTGTTGGCATTTATTGTCCCTCGAGCAATTCCAGAATAGTGAGCCTGGATCATCGGCCTAAAATGATCTCGGATTGGCACCAAGGGCAATTCATTGACATTGTCTTTAGCCATGTTCTGTTGTTCTTCTTTTCTTGCTCTTCTCAAAGCACATGCGGTTTGTTCGATCTTTGATTTGTAGAATAAAATTCAAACCTTCAAGTTTAAAACTTTTAGAGGTTTGAAAATTGACCCACAAAGATTGCACAAACACAAGTAGGGAATGTTATGGACAACTTGACTCTGACTCGCTTCAAGGATGAATAAAGACAAAGAAATTGGCCACAAGCTACTTTTCTTCACTTTTTTTTTTCAAATTTTCGGCCCCACTATTTTTTTTGACCGATTTTTTTTTTCAATTTATAACTTGTAGCACAGGACACGAGACTTGGATAACAAGTTTGAAAGAAGCGACACAAAAAATTTGATATGAGATAGATGAAGAACGAAGAACGAAGGATGAAGAACGACGAACACGAAAAAAACGAAGAACAAATGAAGATAAGATACTTAATTGATTCAAAACCTTGGCTTTGATATCAAATGATATGAATCTTGATGTATAAGATTAGCAAACACGATTACAAATATGAATCGCACCCTCTAATCAATAAACAAAAGATCCAAAATTTTGCCCAATCTTTTTGAAACAAGTAAAATTGATAGGATTTTGGACTTCCACATTTAATCGACGGTACGATTAACAACAGAAATCACGACAATTGAAACCTAAAAAGACCTTCAGATAACTTGTATCTGACAATATTTAGTGAGAAACAATCGACAAACTCTTCCAAGTAATTAACCTAGAAAAAGTTTGATTTAAATAACCAAAGCAAAACTTTGAATAAAATATTAGAGAGAATTTCAATAATTTGTGTATAAACTAAATCTAAATTATTAATTAATAAAAATAAACAAAGTATTTATAGTTTACAACTCACAATATAAGATAATGAAAAATATTGTAAAGATATCACAAAATATTGTTATGATATTTTCCTATCAAAACTAGAACACCCAAAATAAGAAAATATTAAAATAATAATAAAATAGAAAACACACACAACATGCTGCGTTGTGTGAGAGTCACGAACCCACGCAAATGCACTTAGACGCCCCGCATATGCGAAAAAAGTCAGCAAGATTTCTCGCGTGAAATCTTCTTAAGCGCAGATGCGCAATTCCGAAGCGCAGAAGCGCCGAAACAAAGAAACCAAATTCCCGCATATGCGCTCATATTTCCCGCATATGCACAAAAGTCCAGCAACCGATGAAACTAAAACGCCGCATATGCACAAAATATCTCGCATATGCACAAAACTCCAGACACGTAAGAAATTCCAAAGAAAATAAAATACATATGCACAAAATTTCCTGCATATGCACAAAACTCCAGAAACTTAAGAAATCTCATTTGCACAGAGGCGTGAAATCATTCCTCCTCCATTCAATTGCCGCACCAATTTTGCATCACTTTGTTGATCCTTTTCCACTTCAAGAACATTAAAACATCCTTCAAATTGATCTTCAATATCACCAACACTATCTTGATAATTTGTCATGAAACTTTGAAGGGCTTCTTTAAATTTCTTGCTTCGACCTCTCGTAATTGGTCCTTGTGGCATCGCCAACGGTTCTTTAGCTTCCTTAGTCACTTGTTCAATATGCACACCATACATGATCACATCATCCTCCCCTTATTGAAAAGGATTTGTCCTCAAATCTCGATCATCACCCACCTAAAATAATGAAGAGTTAGAAACATTAAAAGTAGTACTTAAGTTATACTCACCTGGAAAATCTAATTTGTAGGCGTTATCATTGATTCGCTCCAAGACTTGAAAAAGTCCATCTCCCCTAGGGAGTAATTTAAAACGCCTCTTCTCTGGGAAACACTCCTTCCGCAGGTGCAACCACACCCAGTCTCCAGGTTCGAACACAACCTTCTTTCTCCCCTTATTAGCTTTCTTGGTATACTACAAGTTTTTCTTTTCAATGTTCGACTTAACCTTCTCATGCAAATTTTGCACAAATTCAGCCTTCCTCGCACCATCCATGTTAACCCTTTCACTCATAGGTAAAGACATCAAATCCAATGGGGTTAAAGGATTAAAACCATACACAATTTCAAAAAGTGAAAAATTTGTAGTAGAATGCACACTACTATTATATGCAAACGCGACAAAAGGCAAACATTCTTCCCAACTCTTTAAATTCTTCATAATTATAGAACGCAACAAGGCTCCTAACGTTCTATTAACAACTTCAGTTTGACCATCCGTTTGAGGATGACATGTAGTAGAAAATAGCAATTTAGTACCAAGTTTACACCATAACATTTTCCAAAAGTAGCTTAAGAAACGAGTATCCCTATCAGACACAATACTCCTAGGCAGGCCATGCAATCTAACAACTTCATTAAAGAACAAATCCGCAACATGAGAAGCATCATCAGATTTATGACACGCAATGAAATAAGCCATCTTAGAAAATCGATCAACCACAACAAAAACAAAATCCCTCCCCTTCTTAGACCTTGGTAGCCCAAAAACAAAATCCATAGAAATGTCTACCCATGGTTCACTAGGAACGGGAAGTGGTGTATACAATCCATGTTGTTGTGTCTTAGACTTAGCCTTTCTACAAGTCACACACCTCTCACACATATTTTCAACATCATGCTTCATATGTGGCCAATAGAAATTCTCATGCAAAGTTTGATATGTCTTAGCCACACCGAAATTCCCCATTAAACCACCACTATGAAATTCCCTAGCAAGTAACTCTCGAATTGAAGACTTAGGAATGCACAATTTATCCTCTTTACACAAATAACCATCATTCATGTAAAACTTATCTTTTGGACCACGCATACACGATACATAGATCTCACCAAAGTCAACATCACTTGCATACAACTCTTTCACATGCTCAAACCCCAAAAACTTAGAATCTAAAGTAGTTAAGAGTACTTACCTTCGTGACAACGCATCCGCTACTACATTCTCCTTACCTTTCTTGTACTTGATTACATAAGTAAAAGTCTCCACGAATGCTACCCATTTGGCATGTCTTTTATTCAATTTTTGCTGCCCCTTGAGATGCTCAAGGACTCATGATCCGTATGAATCACGAACTCTTTTGTCCTCAAGTAGTGCTGCCATGTCTCGAGTACCTGATAAGTGCATTTTGTGTGCATTATTTCGTGATAGGTTTATGTCTATTTTGTATGCATTCATATCATTTTTATGTGTTTTTATGTGTTTTAGTACATGTGTGTGTATTTCACTCCTCGGTTTGATTTTGTAGGAAAATATATTTTTGAAGAGTGAATTACGGAGCAGCTTTGTTCAAAAAATCAAATTTAATTTTAGAGAGATTCAAATCCGATCTTCACCTTTCAGAATAAAATTCAAGATGTTTTAAAGTTGCTGTCCAAATTTCAGCTTGATCCGACGGCTAGATCATGAGATATAAATTTTTTAAAATCGTCGCTCGGCGCAAAAAATTTGTAGTGCGCGCGCGAGATTGATTCTCGAGAGCGCGCAAGTCGGACGTCTAGACTTCTATTTTTTAATGTTGCGCGCGCGTGTTCTGAGGTCATATGTGTTTTGAAAAATCCTTATTTTGTGAAGAAAATTAACTGGTAGGCGTTCCGGACTATATATATACAAGATATAACATATTTTTGAGTTTTTCCGAAGTTCCAGAGCGCAGACAACACAAAGGAGGCGGCTACAAGGCTTGGGAGAGAAGATTTCTCTTTTCTTTTCTTCTTCTCAGTTTTATTTTTGAATTATTATTTTTAATTATTGAGTAGTTTATTTTCAACCAAGACGGCGTAATTGGGCCGAATAAATTTATGTAGAAAACTTGGATGTTTGTTTGAGATTTTTCAGACTTGATTTTATTTTATTGATTTTCAGATTTAATTTATCTTGTGAATAGTCTGATCAACTGTTTGCTTGCATGTTAATCGATTCCAAGTCGACAGAGGAGGTTTTGATTTTGATCACTTTGATAATCATCATATTGTAAAACTGATTAGAAATAGAATTCGGTTTCAGTGTGCGGTTTGAGTGTAAACTAAATTTTCACAGATATTTAATGCATTCAAATTTGATTAGAATTACGAAAGATTAGTTCATCAATATTTGAATAGGTTTGATTGTTCTAGAAATAGTCCTTTGAACAAGTTAGGAGAATTCCCGTAATTTAAGATTAAATCTGAGTCCTGAATCGACTACTTGTTACATGATTTGTTCGGTACCTACGTGTGTCTTGGTTGTCTCTTTTTAATTTAATTTTTTTTTCAGCTATTTTAATTATTATTTCTTAAGCAGTTTTTATTTTATATTCTTATTTGGGACAATTCCTAAATATATCCCTGTATCTTTTCCGTTTCCGTATTATATCCCTTTCACTTTTCATGTTCCAAATATATCCCTATCCACCTTTGCTTGTCTCGGAAAAATCTTTTCGATCCGTTCGGGGTTTGAAGGTTTTTCCGAATTCTGGCTTCTTCTGGTTTGGACATTCTGGGCAGATATTCTCTGACCATCTTCCGATATGAGCCACGTTACAAAATTTTCGGCGATTTTCTTTACTCCCCGGCAGTTTGTTGTTCCACAAAAAGTTCCTCTTCTTTTCGAAGAGTTCTTTCGCAAAAGCCGTAGTTTTTTCTGTCATTGTGTTTAACAGGAATGATCCGTTCACAGAATTTTGATAAAATTTGAACGAAAATTTGACCTTATCCATCTCGGTGAGACAAACCCAAATACCCCATGCACTTCTGGTTGAAATTTCATTTCTCCAAAGGTGGACACTAATGGTATTTCTTCAGATATAGGATCCTTGATAAATATTTGATTATTCATGTCAGGTCTCCTTAGCTTGATGAAATGAAAGGGCTCGTGTGATCCTTTCCCTGTTAGTTCTGGAGCAGCACTAAAGAAGTATAACTCGAGCACATCTCCTCTGGACAAATGATCATTATTTGCCCATATTTCTTGGACTGCTTCCTGAATCCATTTTGGTAGTTGTGATATTTCTTGGAAGCCTGGTGAAATTGTATAAACTGAGGCTAGAGCCCCAAATTTATACCATAGCTTTACATCCTTAGGATTGACATTGTTTTTTAGCCAAACCCTTGGATATATTCCTACAACATCAACCCTGCAAGTGATCGGGTTGATTTCACTTCTTGTACTTAATTTCTCCCATCTTTGTTGATAAACCTGAAATGGAGAAATTACAGCTGGGTTAGTATCAATCTTAGATTTGCCCTTGTCAGTGTGGGGCCTAAGATTGATCTCTTCCTCTTTTATCCCAGAGGCGGAGGGTTGACTTGATGAGTTATCCTCATCAATTTTTGCTTTATCTAGATCATCAAAAGCTGATGATAGATTAGCGCTTGTTTCTTGAGTATTAGAATCCTCAACATATTGTTTTACAACCGGTGGCTGTATTTCTTGTTTTTGAGAAACCAGTGATTTTTCTATGGCACGCATAATAGGCCCTTGAATAACAGCCCATAGTTGAGTTTGAGCTTGCATACATCCTGTGATTCGATTGGATACTTTGATCCGATCAGCTTGTTGTAACCTGCCTGCCATATCGACACTTATGACAAGCTGGTTGAACTCGGTTTGAAGCAACCCAAGGTGTTCCCTGAGATGCCTCTACATTTTCATGATGGAATCTACGCCACTGCCTTCCATCTCTTGTTAAGAAATCTGCAAGAATATTTTCATGAGATTTAATAATAACAATATCAAAAATATAATTTTGACATAAAGCTTGCCATCTTAATAACCTAGCCTTCTCAGGTTTAGATTCAATCTTATTCCTTAGGAAAGCTTTTACCTGAGTGTTATCAACCTTCAAAGTGAATTTTTTAGCAAGTAAAAATAATGGCCATTTTTAGAAAGCCCTTTTAACTGCATAAAATTCCTTTTCGTTGATATGCCATCTGATAGCCTCAGATTCTGAAAAAAGACCGCTACAGTATCTACATGGTATTTCTCCATCCGGAGTGATCTTAGTAAGAACTGCTGCCCACCATTCATCACTGGCATCTGTAAATAACACCAGATCATCTTCATCCACGGGTATAGCCATTTTGGGAGATTCTTACATATCTCCTTTAATTGGTTCACCCCTTTAGTATGTTCATCGGTCCATATAAACCTTGCATCCTTTTTTAACAAAGGACTAAACACCTTTCTATACATTGCCAGATTGTTATGAACATCCCTGCAAAATTAACTACTCCTAGAAAACTTTGGAGTTGTTTTACATCTTTGAGTTTATCTGGAAAATTCTTTACCTTTTCCACAATATGAGGTTGTATAATTATTCCAGTTTCATCAATCTCAATTCCAAGGAATTAAATTTTCCTTGTTGCTATGACTGCTTTCTTTTCAGATAAAACCAGTCCTTCTTGTGTACAAATTTTAGAGAAAATCTCTAAATGTTTAATATGTTCATCTATGTTTTTTGATGCTATAAGAATATCATCAATATAAACAAACATGAAGTTGAAATAATCTTTAAAAAGATTATCCATCTTTCTTTGAAATATTTGGGGTTCATTAACCAATCTCATAGGCATAACTTCCCAGATATAATGTCCTTGTGGTGTAGAGAAGGCTGTGAATTTCTTACTGCCTTCTTCCATTCGAATCTGGTAAAATCCAGACTTACAATCAAATTTTGAGAACACTCTAGCATTTCGTACACAACTAATTAGATGTTCTCTATTGGGTATGAAGTACCCATCAAATTCCAGGATTTTATTAATACCTTGGTAGTTAATAACTAACCTGGGTTTTCCTCTTTTTATTTCACCATGATTTCTGACCAGAAAACCTGGGCTGCTATATGGTGAAACTCCTTCTTTGATTAGACCAAGGTCCAAATGTTCCTTGATAATCATTCTCATATCCCTTTGATCTGTTATGTTCATTGGGATAGGCTTATATCTGACGAATTCATACTCTTTGCCTTCCTTTAGAGTAAGACTGACTTTGAGTTGATTTCTATCCCACCATGCCAAAGGATGCTCGTTGTAACTTTCTTTGAGCCTCTTTTTGACATCTTCAAGGGATACTTTATTTTTTAACTCTATGTCTCTGTGATTTAGAGTTACTTTTAGAAGCTCCATATCCTCTGTTTGGAGTTCTCGTTCTGTTGTTATTTTCAACATGGTTTCTCCAAACCTTCTTGGAACTTTCATTTTTGGGTGAAAAAGTTGTCCTTTATCACCACGCTGGCTGCAAAATATTATCGGTATTTGTCGATAAAAAGCAACCTTGAGTCGTTGAACGATAATTTTATGATCACAAATTGTAGTGAACATAAGTCTTCTTGGCTCATTGTCTTGTGTGTACTTCTTAAACATTTGTAAGAAGTTATTTCCTAACAAGATATCAGCTTCTGTATCATGGAAATAGATTGGTGGTGTCTTTACCTTGTACCAAGGTGTTTGACCTGCTCCTCCTATAAGGATCTCTGCTTGTTTTATTCCTTTGCAAAGAATTAAAATTCTTCGAGAGAAATCTCGTCCAGCAATTTTTGGCAATTCTTCTTCACATTCTTCAGGGAAGACTCCTCTTTTTGCTGTACAAATTCCTGCTCCCGAGTCAATATAAGCTGCAAAATATTCAGCCTTATATTGTTCATACAACATCCCTATTGGAATGTACATGGAGAAAGGACTTGTTGTCATTTTTTAAAGGGATTACTAAATGGCCCCGCCATTTTTAACAGACTGTGTTGTAACTCAGTAATCCGATTAAAACTATTTGCCTTTAGTTTTCCTAAGGCCTCAGAAGGTAGAGTATGGTTACTCATTTCTACTTCTTCAATGCGTTCTAGTAAATCATGTTCATGACTTAATAATTTCAACAATTGCTTCTTCCTCTATTTGTAAACAGAGTTTTCGAATCTGATTAAGGGATTGTTCCTTATCCAATTCTCTTGGTTTTCCATCTCGTAGAATTCTTATTGAATCCTCCAAGTCTTTTCTTTTGCCATAAACTCTATTTCTTTTTCAAGGCGTTTCCATGGTTTATGGTCCTCCAGAAACTCTAGGCCAAGAATGAGCTGATCCACTTCTTTTTCTGGAATTTCACAGATTTGTACTTCCAATTCTCCAATATTTATTAATCCTTGGTAAGTTCCTGTTACCTGCTGCTCTAAATAGTAAATCGAGTTACAAGGAAATTGGTTCCTATGACTTGTAATTTCGAATACTATTTTGACTTATTTCCATCCTTCTGGAGATCTAAGTTTTCCTATTATTGAAAACTCCTTTTCTTCTGGTGGAATTTCCTGAATAGGAAATTTTTCCCACCTTCGACTTGTCATTCGGTCACCTTGGAAAGATAACCTTCGGGTTCTATTTTTAGATCTCTGTATAGAACCGGTTTATCTTGTATTTGAATGTCTGTTTCCTGAATTAAAAGAAACTCGATTCTTTCCGGGTATATTGTTTGAGCAACTTTTCCAAAGATTTCTGGAATTTCAATAAACTCATTCCTAATAAATAATTCAGAATGGTGCGTATTAGAAAGAGCATATGAAATTTGATAAGTAATAGAATATGGTCTATTACCTTCCTTTATTAATCTTTTTTCTTTGAAGTTTTGATGCAACGTCAAGGCTCGACTAAAGTCTCTGTCAGCTA
The DNA here is from genome assembly GCF_033568475.1 of Henckelia pumila. Taxonomy (NCBI): domain Eukaryota; kingdom Viridiplantae; phylum Streptophyta; class Magnoliopsida; order Lamiales; family Gesneriaceae; genus Henckelia; species Henckelia pumila. The sequence goes on along the minus strand of NC_133123.1, from coordinate 198,070,727 downwards.
AATTGTAGGCTATTCTTGGATAAATAACTCCTACAATTTTTCCTGCACATAGATTTCCTGAGATCGTACCCAGAACAACATCTTGGATATTCCCCATTCTTTTATCACATACTACGATATCTATGGGTGAATCTATTCCTTCTTTAAAAGTTGCCTTGATCATTATTTGGATTGCTCCAATATGAATCCAAGACATTGTTCTTGCTACCTCACTTTTCAGCTTTTGCAATTCCTCTCTTACTTCTTCAAAAGGAATTAACTGCATCTCTATTTGATTACTTGTTAACTCCATCGGGATTGCCATTTCCCTTCTGGATACTTTGTAAATCAAATGATGTCTTCTTTGTCTTAGCCCTAGGTTTCCTAAGACGCTCTCTACTTGTCTTGCCGAAAATCCTTGGTACTTCTGTAATGTTGGATTTTCTCTCATAAATCTTTGGACCATATTGTGAGATATCGTGGTTTGACTAAAAAATCCAGCCAAACTCTCTTGTGTTTCGTGTCGAAACACTTCTTCTTTATTCTGATTCTGATTCTGATTCATCTTTAGATTCATCTTGGCTAAACAATATCTCTTCTTCGTATATACTTTCATCTAAGGGGATATCTTCAAATTGATATACTTGGACTAGATCTTGAAAGAATACCGCATCATCCATATCTGGTGTTGCTTCAAAGAGTTTAACTCCATTTTTCTCGTTTTTTGGACAGTTTGTAGATATATGTCCTCTTGCTCCACATGTCCAGCAGTTGCAATCCTTGAAACTTTCACTTGCTCTCGTATGAGTTCTTCTGAAAGTTCTTCTAGATGGTGTTCTTCCCCTTCCTTGTGATGAGTTTGTTGCTGGGGATGTTCTTGTAGGTCCACTTCTTCTACCTGATCTATAAGATCTGGCCTTTTGTTTGGACCAAAATGTTCTTGGTTTCTAAGAACTTTTCATTCTTTTATTGTAGGGATTATTTCTGAATTTCTTCCTTTTAAATCCCTGTGATTTATTTTCTATAACCGTAGGGAGATCATTTTCTCTACAACATAGAGGAGTATGCTTGTTAATACCCCTTATTTTCTTGTAGTTCTTCTGTAATGCTGCCATATGACACCATTCCGCCAATTTTCCTTTCAAAAAAGAGGCGCGTCTTGCCAAAGTATCAAGATTACCTGGAACGTATTCTTTTATCAGTATTTCTCTCCAGGGGCTTGGCATTTTTGCGAAAAATAGCTGAATAGCTACATTTTCTTCAACTCCCGAATTCCATCTGTATTTGGTGAATAACATAATATATTCATCAACTAAACAGATATCATGTAATTCAAGGCTATACAGAGCTTGAGTATATCTTCTCTTTTTCTCTGTATCTTGATTATTGAAATAGTCTACTCCTATGAATTGTGTTTTAAAAAGAGTGGCCATTCTTCCTCCAATCTCGCTAAGTGATTCTCATGCTAAGATTGATTCCTTGGTTTCTGGCATGGTCATTTCCCAAGCTATCTTGACAAATCCCATTAGACTCATTTCAAGAAGTTTGATAAATCCTTCTTTATTGAGATCTAAAGTTCCTGCTGCTATTCTCATGGCTGATGTCCAATCATCTATGAGATCTTCTCTGTTTTTGAAGTCCAGAACATCCAGGTTTAACATAACCCCATAAGGATGTATCGGGTCTAAAACGGTTTTTCCATAAGGAGTTTGATGTATTGGTATATTACTCCTTCTTGATCTGGTTCCTGCTGGATGTGAATTTTCTCCAACATGGAACTCACTATGTGGTTCTTCTGTTTTAACCACATATCTCGGGGAATTCCCTATGGGTTGTTCACCCTCAGGAGAATTCATTTTTAGATCTACTACTTTAAGATTCGAAAAAGAATCCGCAAGATCTTGTAGATCCTCGAGATTTAATCTTTCTAAAGTAGTCATCAGATAGTGTTTTTCTCTGATACTGTCTTTATAAGATTAATCATCAATTCATCATCAGTTAAAGGTTTTTGAACCATTTTGGTTTTACCTTTCTGATGTAACAGAGGTTCGGTACCAAACGAGAGTGGTAACCTTCCTCCTGTATTTCCCTTTCTAGAACCAGAAGTATGTTCTAGATTTATAATTTTAGTTTGAAGATCCTTTAGAGTTACAAGAATTTCTTCTTGTTTTTTAAGGATTTCTCCAATCTGTCGAGGTATTTCATACAGCTGATTACTGTACTATTGTACCGTCTTTTGAATTTCTCTAAGATCTCCGGAGAGTTTAGAGGAATCTGGTGTGATCTCTAGAAATTGAGAATTAGAAATCATATTTCTTAATCTCTTCAGAGAGTATAAAATACCTAAGTCTCTTTAAGTTCTGTTGTAAAAAATCTATTTTAAATAGATTCACTTGTTTATGGGATTTCATATAAATGAAATCCTTCGGGTTCAAACTCTCGTTTGAATTCATGGTTTGTTGAAAATCTCTTCCTCAACAAAAAAAAGTATGATTTAATGAATAATATAAAGTTTGAATAAAATTACCTAGCCTCTGATACCATTTTGTTAGCCCAGAGGAAATATTAATTATAATTGTTAGAATAAGGGTATTATAGGCAATTTTTATTTTGAGGGACATATTAAAAAAACTATTTGTTAAATAAGGGACATAATTAGGAATGAATAAAGTGTTAGTATATTTTTGGGAAAGTTAGGAAACTTTAAGGACGTATTTGGGTTTTATCCCTTCTTATTTTATTTAATTCAAAATCCTTTCTATTATTTTGTCTAGATTAAGTAAAACAATTAAATCTTGAGAATTGACAACAGTCCCTGTGGGATCGATACTTGGACTCTTTGTTCACTTTACTATTACTTGACCTGGTACGCTTGCCAGTAATTATTTTTAATACCGATTTAGCCGGTCAAGTTTTTGGCGTCGTTGCCGGGGACTGTTTAGTTAATATTAGGATAGATTATTTGCTTGAGACTAGATATTTTATTATTGTTAGTTATTTATTAGTTTTTATTAATTTTGTTGTTTCTTGCTTGTGAGGTACTTGAAGATGAACCATCGACAGGTATTCACAAGATTTGGCCAGCAATACTTGGAGCCTTTCTATGCTGCTTGGGGGAGATTCAATGATTTGGCGAATAGATTTAAATGTCATCAGTTTTCGACTTACACCCTCACTAAAATTTTTTATGGTGGTTTGGATGAGATTACAAGAAGTTGGGTAGATTCTGGAGCTTTGGCCGCTGGCAGTCAATTGTTTAGAAGATATGAAGACAGTGCGATGCACTTGTTAAATGATATGGCAGATTTCGACTACCATTGGGATTGTGATCCTTCATTGCAAGGTTGGAGTCACAAATGTCCTCCAGATATCAACTCTAAAAATTTTACAAACCAACCATCGGAGAGTCAAGAAGAGTGTGTAGGGTGTTCTGAAGATTATGTGGCTCAGTTGGAGAATCTTTTGCGGCAACAGACAGAGACAAATCAATTCTTAGAAAGCCGTATCAAGTCTTGGAGTCTTTTGGATGAACAGACTGCGCTTCTTAGAGAACCAAATTTTGAGATATGCCAAGAGAGTGAAGTAACTGAGCCAGCGCATGAAGAAATAATTTTTGAGGAATTTTCTTGTGAAGAAGAGCCAATAGTGGACTTGGAGGAGGAAGAAACATACAAGGCTACAGATTTTACCTCGTCAATAGTCATTCCATGTACACCATTAGAAGATTCTTTCTTGCCATTGACGCCACCTCCAAAATATTCCATCCTCCAGGAGCTTCAGCCTGCAATCCGAGTCTCCTTCCAAACTAATCAGTTCAGACTGAGTGTTGTTGGACCGACAAGCTTAAATTGTCAATATCACGCCAAGCTTGAGGGCGAAGGAAATCAAGACCCATACTTAGAGTCGTATGATTCTTACTATGGGCGGCAGCCGCTCTTTGATGGTTTCTTCTGCATAGTCGGGCTGTAGACTATAAATTTAGCGCTGACTGGGAGGCAGCCCAGTGTTCTTTCCCTTATTTTTTTTTTATTTAATTTTTGGTTTTTGTTTTTTTTATTTATTTTTACTTCTTTCCCATTCCAGTTTGCCGAGCCTGCCGATATACACAGTCTGATGCTGCTGTCCCAGCTGATACTGTCAAGAAGGAAGAGGATGCATCGAAAACTAGGGGAGTGTTATTTTTGTTTTCATTGTTTTTTTGTTTGTCCTGCATTTGTGTGTTTGTTGCATTCTGTTCATTGTTCTGGAGCATTGAGGGCAATGCTTTGGATAAGTATGGGGGGTAGACTAGTATTGCATTGTCTATGTGTTTGTGTTGCATCTGTCATGTTTCGTTTTTGTATGCATACAGTTTGTGTTTGTTGTTGTTTGCATTGTTATGAGTAGGATAAGTCATAATAGCCAATGATGATGAAGTTTATTTGAAAAAATGGATTTTTGAAAAAATTTTGCTCTTGACTTGAACTGTAGGTTGAACCGTGAATATTTTTAAGCACTAATGTTAGACCAGTGAATTGTAGCGAAAGATTTGATGAAGTTTCTATCTGTTTGACCAATGCACGGCAATAGGTGGTTTGTGGATCTTGATTGTGTTCTATGAATTTTTATGAGGCTCTAGTTTACACTTATGATCTTGGGCGCACCTAAAAAAAAATATTTTCAATTCCATCCGGGCCTTGAAAGGATTAAAATCCTATAAAAGATTAAATTTAAGGCTAAGTATGCGGATTAAATGGGATTGATGCTCCATCCGGGCTATAGACGAGGGGATTAGAAAGAAAAAATAGAATGATTTTTCGTATCCTATCCAGTTATAGCTAAGTCAGCGGGTAATTATTGGGGCTAAAGCAATACCGGGTGCAAAATCTGGAGGTGTGTAATTCATTATCTCAAGGGAGGTGGGTATGTCTAGAGGTCGTTGGAAGGAATGGACACTTGAAAAGTGAAACTTGTACTGATTTGTCATAGGCCGCTAAGCAGATTTGAGACGAATTCGGTCTAAGTTGCATGAAACTGGAATGACATTTCACACACACGTTCACGTTAAACCGAAAGTGTATTATGAAAAGTTGAGAGCATGTCTGTGTTTTTGGTTTTGTGATTGAACTTCTTGGAGGCTGTGCACATTTATGAATCGTCCTTATTTATGTCGTTGTTTGCATTTTGTTTTTTGCATGTCTTGCTCGAGGGCGAGCAAGGTTTAAGTATGGGGGTGTTGATAAGTGCATTTTGTGTGCATTATTTTGTGACAGGTTTATGTCTATTTTGTATGCATTCATATCATTTTTATGTGTTTTTATGTGTTTTAGTGCATGTGTGTGTATTTCACTCCTCGGGTTGATTTTGTAGGAAAATATATTTTTGAAGAGTGAATTACGGAGCAGCTTTGTTCAAAAAATCAAATTTAATTTTAGAAAGATCCAAATCCAATCTTCACCGTTCCGAATAAAATTGAAGATGTTTTGAAGCTGCTGTCCAAATTTTAGCTCGATCCGACGGTTAGATCTCGAGATATGAATTTTTTAAAATCATCGCTCGGCGCAGAAAATTTGTACTGCGCGCGCGCGAGTCGGACGTCCAGACTTCTGTTTTTTAATGCTGCGCACACGCGCGTGTTCCGAGGTCATATGTGTTCCGAAAAATCCTTATTTTGTGAAGGAAATTAACTGGTAGGCATTTCGGACTATATATATACAAGATATAACATATTTTTGAGTTTTTCCGAAGTTCCAGAGCGCAGACAACACAGAGGAGGCGGCTACAAGGCTTGGGAGAGAAGATTTCTCTTTTCTTTTCTTCTTTTCAGTTTTATTTTTGAATTATTGTTTTTAATTATTGAGTAGTTTATTTTCAACCAAGACGGCGTAATTGGGCCGAACAAATTTATGTAGAAAACTTGGATGTTTGTTTGAAAATTTTCAGACTTGATTTTATTTTATTGATTTTCAGATTTATATTTGTCTTGTGAATAGTCTGATCAACTGTTTGCTTGCATGTTAATCGATTTCAAGTCGACAGAGGAGGTTTTGATTTTGATCAATTTGATAATCATCATATTGTAAAATTGACTAGAAATAGAATTCGGTTTCAGTGTGCGGTTTGGGTGTAAACTAAATTTTCACAGATATTTAATGCATTCAAATTTGATTAGAATTACGAAATATTAGTTCATCAATATTTGAATAGGTTTGATTGTTCTAGAAATAGTCCTTTGAACAAGTTAGGAGAATTCTCGTAATTTAAGATTAAATCTGAGTCCTGAATCGACTACTTGTTACATGATTTGTTCGGTACCTACGTTTGTCTTGGTTGTCTTTTTTTAATTAAATTTTCTTTTCAGCTATTTTAATTATTATTTCTTAAGCAGTTTTTATTTTATATTCTTATTTTATTTAATTCAAAATCCTTTCTATTATTTTGTCTAGATTAAGTAAAACAATTAAATCTTGAGAATTGACAACAGTCCCTGTGGGATCGATACTTGGACTCTTTGTCCACTTTACTATTACTTGAACTGGTACGCTTGCCAGTAATTATTTTTAATACCGATTTAGCCGGTCAGTACCCTTACCAACGCATAGAACTCCTTGTCGTAGGTAGGATAATTCAAAGACGCTCTACTCAACTTCTCACTGAAGTATGCCACTGGTTTTCCCCCTTGCATCAAAACGCCTCCAATTTCTACACCTGATGCATCACATTCAATTTCAAACGTATTAGTAAAATCAGGTAAAACAAGTAAATGAGCATTAAGTAACTTTTGCTTAATAATATTAAAAGACTTCTCTTGCTCCTCGCCCCAATGGAATGAAATGTTTTTCTTGATAACCGCAGTAATGGGTGCCGCTAATGTGCTAAAATCCTTCACGAATCTCCTGTAAAAACTCGCAAGGCCATGGAAACTTCGAACTTGACCAATAGAAGTAGCGTTGGCCAATCTCAAATAGCACTTACCTTTTCTTTATCAACTTTCACACCTTGTGAACTCACAATAAAACCAAGAAAAATGAGTTTTTTTGTACAAAACACACATTTCTTCAGGTTAGCATATAAATGTTTAGCACGCAATATAATTAAAACAACTCTCAAGTGTTCCACATGATCATCTAAGTTTTTGCTATATACCAATATATCATCAAAATAGACAACCACAAACTTCCCAATATATGCACGCAAAACATGATTCATTAAACGCATAAAAGTACCTAGTGCATTAGTCAAACCAAAAGGCATAACTATCCATTCATACAACCCATACTTTGTTTTAAATGCAGTTTTCCACTCATCTCCCTCTCTCATCCTAATTTGATGATAACCACTTTTAAGATCAATTTTTCTAAACACACAAGCACCATACAATTCATCTAACATATCATCTGGAATAGGATGCCTATACTTGATGGTAATGTTATTTATAGCTCTACAATCAACACACATACACCAAGATCCATCTTTTTTTGGTACTAACAACACAGGTACATCACATGGTGACATCACTCATGCACAAAACCTTTATCTGAAAGTCACTTACCTATCGCTGCAATTCTTTTGTTTCCTTCGGATTGCTCCTATAAGTTGGACGATTCGGTAATGCACTCCTGGGTACCAAGTCGATTTGGTGCTTAATCCCTCTCATAGGTGGTAATCCTTGAGGTACTCCTCCAAAAATAAATCATCGAACTCATGCAATAGAGAAACAACAACGCTCGGAATATCTCTGGCTATATCACTTGTGTTAAGGAGGACCTCCTTATAAAACATCAACACAAGTGGAACATGTGAGCTCATGAATTCTCTCAACTCACTCTTTTGGGCTATATATAATTTTTTTTTCAGCATCTTTTTGCTCAATTTTTTTTTCATCTTTTTTTTTTATCATTCTTTTCTTCTAAGGCCATCTCACTTTTTTGTTCACTTTTTTTTGGTCTCATCTCTCTTTTTCTTTTTCATCTGATCCTCCAACACTTGCTTTGGAGTCATAGGCATCAATACAATGGACTCTTTTTTCATTACAAACGAATATTTATTTTTAAAGCCATCATGAACCACTCTCCTATCAAACTGTCATGGTCTACCAAATAAAATATGACATGCTTGCATAGGGACCACATCACACAGAACCTCATCAACATATTTGCCAATAGAAAATGATACCACAACTTGCCTATTAACTCTCACCTCCGCACAGTCATTAAACTAGTGCAACCTATATGGTTGAGGATGCTTCAAAAGAGACAACCCCAATTTTTCCACAAGTTCGCAACTCGCTACATTGGTGCAACTACCCCCATCAATAATAAGACTGCACACCTTCCCATTCACAAAACAACGAGTATGAAAAAGATTTTCTCTTTGAATTTCTCCTTCCTCTCTAGGTTGTGCATGTAACACTTTCCTACTCACCAATAACTCACCAACAACAGCCCCAAACCCATCCTCATCATCAGGATCTACCAACGCAGGCATACCATCAAAATTTTCCTCCTCACTCTCCGACTCCACATCACCACAAGCATTAATAATCATCAATATCTTATTTGGGAATTGGCTAGAAATATGGTCAATACCTTGACACCTAAAACATTTAATATCTCTATATCGAGTATTAGAAGTTCAGATGTACCTTTAACCACTTGCTTTGATGCCTCCGATTTGGTGTCAGATTTTGGTTTGAACACCGGCTTGTTGTCCTCCCGTTTTGCAACGTTTAGATGCCAAGAAGTAAAAGATCCTCCACCTAAAGTAAATCGGCCAGCTCCTCTTCTCTTGAGCTGTTTCTCCACCTTCATGGTCGTCTGCACCATCTCATCCAAATCAAAACAGTGGCGAAGCTCCACTTGGTCTTGGATTTCTCTATTCAAACCGCACAAAAATCTGGCCATTGTAGCTTCATTATCCTCCTCAATGTTGGTCCGAATCATCGTGGTCTCCAACTCTTTGTAGTAATCCTCCACGCTCCTTGGACCCTGCTTCAAAGTTTGTAAACGCCTATACATATCACGATAATAATGGTTAGGCACAAATCGCTTCTTCATGACACGCTTCATCTCTTTCCACGTTTCAATAGGCGGCTCCCCACACCTCCTTCGAGTGGTCACTAATTGATCCCACCAGATTAACGCATAGTCTACAAACTCAACCACTGCCAACCTTACTTTCTTAAGATCAGAATAGTGATGGCAATCAAACACAAAATCCACACGCTTCTCCCATTTCAAATACGCATCCGGATCAGATTTTCCATGAAATTCTGAAATTTTCATCTTAATACTACTAATATTCTCATCCTCCATACTGCCCTCCATATATTTTCCATGCACTACTTCTCGCCTATGTCTACCCCCATGTACTCTTCTCTCCCCATCCCAATTTTCATCAAAACTCTCCTCTCCATCTTCAAAATTATTCCCCTTCCTATTTTTATTTATTTTTCACTATCACTACTCTCCTCCAATTTACTCATCCGCTCATGAAGATGATCTAACTCCGTTCTCATCACCCATGTCAACTGCCCCATCAACGCCTCCATTTGAACCTTGGAAATTCCTTGGTTCACACTTTCACTAACATCTTTATTAGGGTTCATGGTACCTGCAAGAAAATCGTTAGTAATAAACTTCCTCACACAAATTCTCACAGTTCACTCAAAACGAATCACTCAATTACTCCTTTTTTTAACTCAAATTTATGGAGAGGCTTTGCTTTGTAGAATAAAATTCAAACCTTCAAGTTTAAAACTTTTAGACGCTTGAAAATTGACCCACAAAGATTGCACAAACACAAGTAGGGAATTTTATGGACAACTTGACTCTGACTCGCTTCAAGGATGAATAAAGTCAAAGAAATTGGCCACAAGCTACTTTTCTTCATTTTTTTTTTCAAATTTTCGGCCCCACTATTTATTTTGACCGGTTTTTTTTTCAATTTATAAATTGTAGCACAAGACACGAGACTTGGATAACAAGTTTGAAATAAGCGACACAAAAAATTTGATATGAGATAGATGAAGAACGGAGAACGAAGGATGAAGAACGACGAACAACGAAGAACATATGAAGATAAGATACTTAATTGATTCAAAACCTTGGCTTTGATACCAAATGATATGAATCTTGATGTATAAGATTAGCAAATACGATTACAAATACGAATCGCATCCTCTAATCAATAAACAAAAGATCCAAAGTTTTGCCCAATCTTTGAAACAAGTAAAATTGATAGGATTTTGGACTTCCACCTTTAATCGACGGTATGATTAAAAACATAAATCACGACAATTGAAACCAAAAAAAACCTTCAGATAACTTGTATCTGACAATCTTCAATGAGAAACAATCGACAAACGCTTTCAAGTAATTAACCTAGAAAAAGTTTGATTTGAAAAATCAAAGCAAAGCTTTGAATAAAATTCTAGAGAGAATTTCAATAATTTGTGTATAAACTGAATCTGAATTATTAATTAATGAAAATAAACAAAGTATTTATAGTTTACAACTCACAATATAAGATAATGCAAAATATTGTAAAGATATCACAAAATATTGTTGTGATATTTTCCTATCGAAACTAGAACACCCAAAATAAAAAAATATTAAAATAATAATAAAATAGAAAACAAACACAACACGCCGCGTTGTGTGAGAGTCACGAACCCGCCCAGATGCGCAAAAAGTCAGCGAGATTTCTCGCGTGAAATCTCCTCAAGCGCAGATGCGCAATTCCGAAGCGCAGAAGCGTCGAAACAAAGAAACCAAATTCCCGCATATGCGCTCATATTTCCCGCATATGCACAAAAGTCCAGCAACCGATGAAACTAAAACGCCGCATATGCACAAAATCTCTCGCATATGCACAAAACTCCAGGCACGTAAGAAATTCCAAAGAAACTAAAACACCGCATATGCACAAAATTTCCCGCATATGCACAAAACTCCAGAAACTTAAGAAATCCCATTTGCACAGAGGCATGAAATCATTCCTCCTCCATTCAATTGCCGCACCAATTTTGCATCACTTTGTTGATCCTTTTCCACTTCAAGAACATTAAAACATCCTTCAAATTGATCTTCAATATCACCAACACTATCTTGATAATTTGTCATGAAACTTTGAAGGGCTTCTTTAAATTTCTTGCTTCGACCTCTCGTAATTGGTCATTGTGGCATCGCCAACGGTTCTTTAGCTTCCTTAGTCACTTGTTCAATATGCACACCATCCATGATCGCATCACCTAGGCTTACTAGATCTAATGGTGCAGGTGAGCATAATTATGATGATGAGCATATTTCCCCGAATGGCGGTGAGAACGTCTGAGCGCCCATGCAGCTAGTCCGTCCGTGACATTCTGCTCAGCTTATGTTTAACAGTTTTGAGATATTTAAACATTATGTTATTTTCGCATATGACAGAATTTTATTCTTTTTTAATGTTTTGAGGATTTTCTAATTATGTGTTCATGATTGGAGGATTTTAGGAAAAGTGTTTACGTATGCATGAATTTTGAATTATTGGATTTATGTCTAAGTTGCATGGATTATATATATATATATATATAGCATTGTAAAAAATAAAAAAAAAATTAGTAGCATAGGGTCGTTTCAGTTCGTATCAGAGCAAGGTCCTGGAGGGTGACTAGTCTGCTACGTGGAGCTCAGAAGCCGCACTGCCAGTATGTGAGTTTTAAATGTTTTAAGTTATGTTTTATGAATGGCACACATGACTTATGTTATGATAATTTTATGTTATGAAAATTTTAAGTATGAAAGTTTGAAAATAAAATGCTTAATTATGCATGGCGGTTACGTGAGAAATTTATGGAAATTGCAGTATGCCTCCAAGATGAGCTACACGTCAGACTAACAATGAGGAAGCCAATTGAGAGGGAGACAGAACTCGTGATAATGCACCCCCACCACATCAGCTCATACCATATGAGAGGGCTAGTGTGGATATGCTAGCCGGAATTACTAGACTGCTTGAGCATCAAACAGCGCAGCCCAGGAAGTCTCACGAGGAGGATATAGCTTAACGGTTCCGTAAATAGAGACCGAAGGAGTTCCATGGAACACTAATCCATTCATTGATGAGGGATGAATACATTCGTTGGATACTATCTATGCTTATATGGGACTCACTGACGCGAATAAAGTGAGGTGTGCGATCTATATGGTGAAGGACGATGCTACCCTCTGGTGGGTGGGCGTAGTGGTTGGCCTAGATCTTGATAGGTTAACATGAGAGGATTTCAAGAAGAACTTCTATGAGAAATATTTCACTGAAGATATCCGCGGGCAGCTGGTCTGCGATTTTATGAGTCTCAGCCAGGGAGACAGGTCTGTTACTGAGTTTGTGAAGCAGTTTGAGAGGGGATGTCACTTTGTACCTTTGATTGCAGGAGATGAGAAAGAGAAGTTGTGGCATTTAACAGATGGTCTAAAATCTGACATTAAGCACGATGTCTTTATGACGTACGTGAAGACTTACAAGGTAGCAGCCAGTAGGGCTTTTCGATCTGAGAAAGGAAGAAAAGAGATGCAAGCCAACTGCCAGAAGAAAAGACAACTCCAGCAATTGTCTGGACGTCAGCTTTCGTAGCAGCCGGAGAAGAATGCATTTACTGGGCCTTCTAAGGGCCCAAATCCGCAGAGACAACATCAGCAAGAATGGGGGTGCCCCGAACAGTGGAGGATTACTCTTGTGCCAGACGTGTCAGAGACCACACAAGGGCCAGTGTCTGATTGGTTCAAACGTGTGTTACCATTGCAAGGATCCGGGACACATCTCTGTGAATTGTCCCAGAAAGAAGAATACCACTGGACGAGTTTTTGTGATACAAGCTGAAGAGGCAAATCCAGATACTCTTCGCATCACATCTAAATTTAAAATGTTGTTGTTCAATTTTCAGCAATTGTATTGTTTGATCGAGATTTGCATGAGCAACTGCTTGACTACTTGTATTCCACGTACCTTTGTTACGGAAGTGGAGCTCTAATCTGTTGGTACTTACATAAATTTCGAGGACGAAATTCCCATTTGGAGGGGGGGGGGTGGAGAGAGAATTGTAACGTCCAGAAATTCGCTTACGTAAACCCACATACATATTAGAGGATTTAATGATTTAAGAATAATTTAAAAAGTGGTTAAATGATTTTATGTGCTATTATGTGTATTATGTGATTTATTTGCATGTTTTAAATGTTATTATAACATTTAAACCGTTATTATGAAATTATGAATTTATTTGAGAAATGTATTTTTCGATCGCGTAGACGAGACCGTAAAAGAACGAGATAGAGATTTTTCACCTAAAATATTTTTATTGAGATTTCATGGGCCATAAATTATTATTTTAAGATTTTATTTTCAAAAAATAAAAGTTTAATATATATATATATATATATATATATAAGCCCTTTTTCACAAGAATAAGCTATTTTAAGAATTTTTAATAGGCCTTAAAAAGCCCTTAAAATTATATTTTGAGATTTATACATTAATTATCAGATTTTTAGTAGGTTGTATTGGGTTGAGTATTTTAATTAATTAAGAGAACCCAATCCATTAACCCACAAACAAATATCAAAGTTTTAGCCTCATTTTTACCCTAATTCACGTTAAACATCAGACGCCTCACCACTACAGCCGACACACACACACACCAAGAACACACACTCACGTTGGTTGAAGAAAAGTTGAAAGTTCCAAGATCCGTTCGTCCCAGACAACCAAATACACGACGTTAACATGATTTAATCGTGTGTTTACAGCATGCATCACTGAGGTTAATTTATGCTTCTCACATCATCATGCATGAGTTCTTGATCAGTCCACGTTTTTTTATTCTTTCTCTCATAATTTCTCACTTTTTTCTGCTAAGGCACATTTTGGACTGCTAGCCCATGTCTTGGGGGTCGAGTTAGGGACCCAAAGGTCGATTCATGTGGTGGCTTGAACCTGATCAAGGCTGGAAACGAGGCAAATCTCAGAAAGTGGATAATAGGGTTCGATTTGAGCAGTTCTGGTAGAATGATTTGTGTGCACTGTAGGATGCGAGTTAGAGGTTGATTCTAGATGGTTTAGAACCCCAAGACCTTGGGAAAGGATGTGCCGGTGGTGCTCTGGCAGTGCTGGCTAGAGCTAGCGGCCGAAGCCGCTGAAGTTTGTTGTCGTGCAAAGTAATGAAGGTTAGCTAAGGTTCTTGGAAGATTGGTTCGTGTAGACCATGTAGACCTAGGTTGGGACTGGGGTTGGTTTTTTTGGAACCGACTGGATGTGGGCTAGGTTCAAGAAGTGGTGCTTTGGCCAGTGGTGGCCGGAGTCAGGCAGCCGCAACTGCTCTTTGGGGGCTGGTCGTGGCTGAGGTGTTGATAAGTATATTTTATATGCATATTGTTGTGTTGTTTTCATAAGTATTTTTCATATGTTCGTATTAGTTTATTTATGTTTTAGTGTCAGTTTGTGCATTTTATCTACACCGCATTCTCTTGATTTTAATTGCAAAAATAGACGGAAACTCGGCAATTATGATGCACGATGAAGAATGAAAGAATGAAAGAAGTAAGGATGGCATGGTGCAGCAATGGAACTCGAGCTAATGCGTGAAGAAGGCTCGCGCAAGCTTCGAACAAGAAGTCCAAGAGCTGCGCTATAGAAGATGCAAGAAGCAATGGGATGATGAAGCTGCTCTGTGCAATGAATCAACAGACCGCGCATAAAGCTTCAGAACAAAGAAGAAGAGTTCGAAGCGGCATCGATTCGAAGAAGAAAAAAAACAGAAACATAAATTTTGAGATGCAAGATTGAACAGCTGCAAGAACTAAAACCAAGATCGATTCGAGTTGCGTCGGTGTGGAATCGTGATGAAGAACATGGTATGATTGCTGCGATGGATTAGCTAGAAGCTAGCAAAGAAAGAGGAAAGAAAATCTGCAGAATGATGAAGAAGAGAACGGGCACGAGCGTGGGTGGTTCCTCGCACGAGCGCAGGAGCAAATTCCAGAAGAGAAAAAAAGAGCAAAGCGCGCGCGAGAAATAAAATTGGGTCACTGATTTGTTTGGCTGCGCGCGAGCGGGCTTTATTATAGGCTCGCGTATTTCGGGAATTCCTTAAGCAACTAGGAATTAATATTTTAAGAGATTAAAAATACTATAAATAGATAGATTTAATTCTTTAGAAGGGTTCAGATTTTTATTCAAGATTGGCGAGAGGCGGCTAGGCTACGGCTTGGGAGAAGAATTCTTTTCTTTTATTTTATTTTAGAATTCATGATTAAAACTTTGTTTGAATTATGAATTTGATTAGTGAGTAGTAGTTCTTTTTCGATCAAGGCCACGTGATTGAGCCAGACAATTTATTTAGAAAACTTGATTTGTTTATTTGAGATTTTCAGACTTGATTCTATTTTATTTATTATCAAATTTATATTTGTCTTGTGAATTTCCTGGTCAGTTATTTGCTTGCATGCTAATTGATTCCAATTCGACAGAGGAGGTTTCGATTTTGATCACTTCGATAATCAACATAGTGTAAAACTGACTAGAAATAGAATTCGGTTTCATTATGCGGTTTAGGTGTTTACTGAATTTTCACAGTTATTCATGCATTCAAATTTGATTAGAATTACGAAAGATTAGTTCATCAATATTTGAATAGGTTTGATTGTTCTAGAAATAGTCCTTCGAACAAATTAGGAAAATTCTCGTGAATTAAGATTAAGTCTGATGTCTTAGATCGACTGCTTGTTACATGAATTATCTGGTACCTACGTGAGTCCTTGATCGAACTTTTTCCATATTTGAATTAAACCAAATTTTTGCTGTGTTTTAATTAATTTAATTTTAATTGCAATTTTAGTTTTTATTTTTAAAAATCTGAAATCGCTATTTTTGATTAGTCTAGATTAAGTAGAAATAAATATATTCTGGTAGTTATAACTATACAGTCCCTGTGGGTTCGACATTCGAATTTTATTCACTATATTATAACTTGACCTGGTGCGCTTGCCAGTAGATTTATATCACATCGATTTAACCGGTCAGGTGTGCAGGAGTTAGGGCTCTGTTTTGGGCTGGTTTTTGGGCCGGGCTCGTGCTTATGGGTTCGGGTTAGGTCTAAAAAGTTGATGGGTCAATTTAGTTGGATCCGGGTCCGGGTCCGGGTCCAGGTTATATTAGTTGGGCGCGGGTATTTTAATTTATTTTGGATTAATAGTTTAAGTTGTATTTTTTGGGCTTAAGTTAGATTTTAATAATTATTTGAGCTATTTAATTTTATATAATCGGGTTTAAATAATTATTTAAGTGATACCATTAAATTTTCATGGGTATAGGGTTCGTGAGAATTATTGGGCCAAATCATGTTAAATTAAGCTTAATGGGCCAAGATAAGTTATTGTTGGGCTTGGGTTTTTTAATGGGCCTAAGTTCACTTATTGGGCCAGTCTAGAATTGTATGGGCTTAAGTTTAAGGGGCCAGCAGCTCGAACGAATTCATGAAAAATTAAATGTTCTTAAATGTATATTTAATTCATCCATGTATTTTTGAGTTTAAATATGATTTTATGAAAAATAATTAAATATATTTTTACAAACAAAGTTTTATGAAATGATGTAATTATGAAGAATTTTATTTTAAGTTTTTTTATGCATGAAAGATTATTTTAATTATTATTAAATGCATTTAACAAAAAAATATTTTTATGGAAGTAGAAGTAGTGTGACTGCATAGTTATGATTAAGAGTCACAAATCCAACCTGCTTGCTTGCTGGTGCAGTGGCGGCACAGAGGTGGTTTTACCACCGGCACAGAGGTAGTTATAATACGGGCATAGAGGTCACTACAAGAAAAAATGGCTACTTGTACTTTTAGGTGTTGTTGTAAGTATAACATACGACAACGAATATGCAACAGTAAATATCTGTTGTCGTACACACTTTTTGACCACGGTTTATAACCGTTGTCTTAAGTTGTCTTTTACAACAGTTATAAACCGTTGTCTATGTTGGCATACGACAATTGATTTGCAACACTTTATATCCGTTGTCGTATGTTGACATTTTTCAACCACATTTTAAAAATGATGTCTTATGTAGGTGTACGACAACACATATGCAACATTTTATATCCGTTGTCGTTTGCTTATTATTCAACCACGTTTTAAAACCGTTGTCGTATGTTATTTTTAACAACAATTTATAACCATTGTCTTAAATTGCCTTTTCACAACAGTTATTATTCGTTGTCCTCAACATTTTAAAAATGTTGTCATTATTTAATTTTCACTATGAATTCAAAACCATTGTCTAATTTAATTAGTGGTATATACCCATACAAAATAAAATATTTACTACATGCATAAAATATGTGAAATAATATATATCTTCAAGTCTCAAAAGCTGTTACATGCATCTAAATACTTTCGAAGAAATTGTAGCGCTAGTAATTTCGAACCCAACATGTCATGGAAGTTGTACAAAAAATATAGATCTACTTATCTGACCGAATTTACTAGTATTTTCGGTCACGATTTTCAAAAACAGCTTCTCCTCAATTGTTAAGAGTTCGATCTTGAAACAAAGCGCTTCTCCTCAATTTCCAAAAACAGCTAGTTCATTCCACTGCTTCATGCCCATGCCCGACATGACTTTCAGTCTCCCGACAGCCAAAACTACAAGTAACAGCAAATATCAAATAGTGTTACAAGCCAATTACAAAACTCCACCACACGAGTTATCAATAGTTTGAGCGAAAATAAGAGTTGTATACTATAATTATCTGCAAACTATGACACTATCAAACACAAGAAAATATCTATCACAAACCAAATACGATGAATATCAGTACTTCACCACATGCTGTAAGATTATTCCTTTTTAGCAAACAAAAGTAAACATTTAAAAGCATAAAAAACTCACAATCGAAAGATCCACCTCTAAACATCCAAAAGCATAAAAAACTCACAACCGAAAGTTATAAAAAAACTCCGAAACCATGTCAGTTCATAGAAAGATCGAACTGTTCACTATTTTATAAACTGAACTCTATTTCTAAGGAAACTCATTACAATAAAACAAACTGATCCTTCAGTTCCAAGTGCAAGCAAGCAACCTATTTAAACAAGAAAGTTTTTTTGTCTCATTATCATAACTGGACATAGGTTTTTATCAAAATAATATATAATTGGAAAGAGGTATAACACATTTAGTTAAAGGTCCAACCACCCGAGAAGCATTAAATCATTATCTGACTAGAAATTTATAAACATAAATAAAAAGGCCTTTAATGTTACTTTCCTTCATTCTAACTCTCATACAATGAACAAAATTATACAAGTTTCCAGAGAGACTTAAAAGATTAAAAAATCAATCATCCTTACAAAAATACTCCAGTAAGACTAACGTATAAGAAATTAACATCATTGAGAATAACCAAAAGGTGAAAAATTTTGTTTAAAAATGCAAGATTTGAACCAAATTAATCTTGCATATAACCAAATTAAACACAATACTTAAATATTAAACCAAGAAATATTGGACATACAAACAAGAATACTCTTCCAATCGTCATGTTACACCACTTCATAATTCAACAAACCTATAATGCACAACATGCAAATGGAAAATATTCTACAAGGAGCCTTGACTTGGCCAGTAGAAATAGCAACTAAGTGGATTCACCAATATTTATTATGTGAGCACATCACTCTAGAATTAACAGATCCCAAACAAAATCATCAGGTCCTGTAGGCTGGAGATTTAAATCTGATAAGCATAAAAGAATACTTAATTCACAGTGACAGGCATAGGTAGAGTACCTTATCTGATGGACGAGAATTTGCACCAACAATACAAAAAACAGAGAAACTTAGATCAGCAAAGTAGTTTGACAACAAAAACTTACACGGGTAAGGTAAGACAATATGATATATTAAAGTTATATTCAAGCACCATACTAAGATGAAGGCACATCAACTTCAAAAAAATTTCGAAAACGTGATTATGTAAAAGCATTTCATCTTTCTACCTAGTAATCACCTTACAAAAATACTTCATTGTTCGTCCATAAATATACATACCTAGTAATCAATATAATCTTGTATGCATTTCGCCCATTCGAAACGGACTTTATTAATTTCTTCCATTGAGTATTCTGTTTTCACGAACTTCAAACCACAAATAAATTATATCATTACCCAAATAAATGTAAATGACTTTGGAAAAAAATAACAAGACAATTATTTGAGAAGATTTACTATAGTGGACAGTGAATTCTTTTCACAGATAACATTTCCTTCAATAATATCTTTCATAAATCTCATCACATAATAACCACATTGTTTTGCATCTGGTTATCGAGGACCCTGTGTAGAAGAAAGCAGAATGTCTCATCTACAATAATTTGTAGATGAATCACAAGTAGACATGCATACATACCTTTACTATTTTCCATATTGCCTGTTTTCTGCCTTTCCTTTCTTTGTTTGAATTAAACAATTCAAGCTCCTTCATACATAATATTAACACATCAATGTTGAATCACATAATTAAGTCCTCGATAAAGACAAAAATATGTACTCACATATTCACTACATATTTCCAGTCCTCATAAAGATTACGATGACTCAGTGGATCCAAAAAATAAACCATCTCTATGTAAGGATCAATAACAGTGAGAATCCAATGAAACCTATGCATAAAATCCTTTTATGGTGCATGGAAACTCCAGTTAATGAACGTAGTCTAATCTGGAGCTTCCTTTTCATTTCTTACTACTCATTCAACGTGTTATCATTCAACAGAGTTTGCAATATATGACTTCGAGACAATGTCACCTTAAACATTATTGCGCTTGCTATAATAGTCAGAGTTGTGAACATCACATAATATATTGGAGAAACGATTGCAGCATTGAAAGTGTCAAGCGCCTGAACATGCAAATTCGGAATGAGACAACCAACAACAATTTCTTTCTAACAAAATTACGAAGGAATGGAACATGGACAACTTAGGTATCAAAACATGATGTAATTACACAAAACTTGCATGTTTCTAAGATCAAGGTGCAACAATCAAAACATTCACAAAGTAACTATTTTCTGTCTACCTTATTTAGATAGTTCAACTGTGTGATGACACATATTACTGCTACTGAAAGGAAAAACCAAGTCTGAGCATATGTGAATTGATTTATTCCCTCCAAAGTGAGCTTTATTGCGATTCCCATCGCCTTTATGCTCACAACCTAAGTGAAATTATCACATACATGATAAGCTAGAAAACATAGGCTGCTTCATCAGGCAACACAAAATCCAGTCAACTCAAAATGATGAAGTGTGATGGAAAGTACTGTCAGAGCACCCATTAAGGAACAAATGCCCAAGTAAATCACTATATTGGTTTGCCTGTAAAGAGGCTCAAAATGAAGTGTCAGGGCAAGTACGATGGATACTGTAGCTGCTACGTATATCATAAACTCTTTGTGCAAGACAATGAGCAGAAATAAGCATAAATAATACTGCAACAACTCGTTAATGACAGTACACGTGAAAAGAAGAAAATAAAATTTATAAGCAAGGTTCAGAAACCTGGTTGGATGGCCAAAATCCAGACTTGTTGTACAGAAGTTGGAGTTTGCTCTTGAGGAGCATGAATAACAATTATTACAGAACCAACGATGCAGGAGATACATCCAAGTATGCCCATCTTTTGCAGTCGTTCCCTCAACATAAAGTGCGCTAGAACAGCACTTTTGAAGGGCACAAAAAAGGGCTGGTCAAGATATTAATCAAGATATCCTTGTAAGGTTCAATGTTTTCATAATTTAGAAAAAATCTACCTGATAATAATACTCAGTGCACCAAGAGGCGTAACGAGGACGGCTGGGGCATAAATATAAGCAACAAAATTAGCCAGCTCTCCGCCAATCACTGCACAGAAAGATGAAAGGCTCATGGTTAGTGACGAGTGGTCATAATAGAGTAGAAAGGAACAGTATAAAAATCCTACTTACTCGTTATCATGCCTGCCCACCAAAGAGGTTCTAGTAAGTAAGTGTAGCCTCCAACACCTTAAATACAAGAAACACAAATTATGATTATACCACATCGTGCACCATAAAAGGATTTGACAGTTAAGAGATGGAATTTGTGAAAAACGGTAAGCAAAATCTTATCTTGTTATAACAAAGTAAATCGCAGCAGATTAGACTACATTCATTAACTGGAGTTTCCATGCACACAATAAGCCTATATCGCTTATTGGTTTTTTTGGAATTTTCAACTGGAGCGTCCTTTTCATTTCTTACTAATTAATTTTTTTCTTTCAGGTGTTTTGGAAGCTAATTTTGTTGAACCAGCGCATAATAAACAAGGATTTGAGCGCACAACTGCACTGTCAAGACTCGAGGCCAGACTAATACATGTACAAAAGGCTTATTGGTTTGATTCTTCATCCCTAGCTATTCTTTTAACATGAGTCTTAAACTTTTATATCTACTAGCTCATTGGGATAATTAGAATTGGTAATAGGTCTTCCAATTGCCATAAAATTGGCTATGCTCCAAGACGTCAACCAAAGAACTCTATTTTCCTGAGAAAGCAGCTAACTTGATGGCCCACAAAAATAAATCCAACTTAAAGTCTAAACTAAGTAGGAATGCCGCAAACAGTGGTGTGTCAACAGAAAAGTAACCTCATCAATGGTATTGATGAACTTGTGGAGAAGGAGAACTTCTCCAATGATGGAGCTTATACAGCTAAAGCTGCAGGCATTAGGAATGATTGTGCATAGCCTGCAAGCAAAATCATAGGAACAAGTCAATGCGAGGCACAAACTATAACTCCTATTAACTGTTATTCATCCCAAGATAATGCATCAGTTGACACTACTAGAAACTCAAACATCAAGGCAAATTCATTAAACTTCACTTTTTTTTTTCCTTTTTTGCTTATTTTAATCATACTTATACTTCAGAATCAATTTATGTGCTTACTTTCTAGTTTATTATTATCCTATATGTGTGTCCCCAAACAACAGAAATCAGCGAGGAGGAGTGCAGCTGAATCTGGCCCTTCACCCTGTTTCAATGACGTGGAGGAAATTTTGCAGCTGCTAGCTTATTTTCCGAGAGTCGTGTGTCAAATTACTCAAAACCTCACACAAGTCAGTCAATGAGAGTAAAGCACAAATATTATGTGCTTCGTCTATGCTATGAACATCTCGACATTCGGAGGTGCCCAAACAAGAAGGAACCCAAAAAAAAAAAAGCCCAAACAGATGAGCTAATGAAAGAACCCAAAAAAAAAAAGAACACAAAACAGAGTCTCGTTTTTAACCCTTTTCTCGACATTCACCGAAAACCCAAACAACAATAAATCTAGACCCTCAACATCTACTAAAATACCACGAAGCATGAGCCCGAAGCAAGAGAAGAAAGCAACGAAACTTACACAGTGAAAGTCGCGACAATGAAGCTCCGATCCAAGCTTTAAACTCACGATTGAAGTCACGATTTGCATTGCTAAGGCTTGGGCTAGATGCAAAGAGGTCGGACAACCATTTTTCGGCGATCGATCGGCGCCGGAGGTGAGCTGGGTTGAAGGGGGCGAAGGGTTTGGCTAAGGATTGGGTTTCTCTCGTTTCTTCACTTAAGCCAGACGTGTAGTACTATATAGGTTATTATATGTATTATATTTTTTAAAATATTAAAAATAAAAAAAAAATAACAACGACAACAGATTACAAAATGTGTTGTCTTAGACCTTCAAAAAAATGCTCATAGACAACGGTTAATTAAAACCGTTGTCGTAGATCATAAAAAACCCGCTCATAGACAACGGTTTTTAAAAACCGTTGTCTTTGACACATATAAGACAACGGTTTTGTTAAAACCATTGTCGTTTTGAAATAAAATATGGCCAACAACAACGCTTTTTGTAAAAACCGTTGTTAAAGACTAAAAGACAACAGTTTAGATATAAAACCATTGTCGTTTCAGTGTGGTTAATTTATATATTTGTTGTTCCGGTGGAGATTCCACCGCCACGTACGTTGAGAACGCGGTTATTGCCGTAGGAGCCCTTTCTATCTTGTTAGTTTCATTCCGATAACAACAAGATGCTATTTCTTTGCTTGGGATAATTAGTGGGGCAGATTCTTCATGCTTATATATATATATGACTTTTTTGGTTAGCAATGCATTCAAGAAGGTATCATTTCATCATAAGAAACATGCTCATTGATAGGACCTCAGTGTTGTTACTTTTCATGCACGATATCCCACAAGACAGCCGATCCATGAAGTATTGCTTGTCTTTCTTCTTCTCCCTATTAATGTTATATATATGTATATATATGTATAATAAAATTTAATGATATACATATATAAAATTATTAATTGCATGATCACTAGCTTGCTACCTGTCGAGAACAGTCCACGTTGCCCCCAACTTCTTTATGGACCGTATAGCAGCCACCTTCCGTGATGGTCCAGCTTCCACCTCTAGATCTACACTCACTTTAACATGAAATTTAATTTGAGCTGTTTTTTTCTTTCATTTTTCAAAATAATTTCTGTTTATATATGTATATATATGATCAGTTAGTTAGTTAATAACATGCTTGTCTAATTCATATAGTTTCTGCTAATTGCTTTAATGGCTCAATGCTTGCACGCCTGCTAATTTGTAACAGGTAATTGGCTATCTCTGATTATTTTGTATCGTATATTTGTGCTTGAAAACACGGTCTTTATCGTGGGAGCCCTTTCTATCTTGTGAGTTCCATTCATGTAACATCTTTAATTGCTTAGTATTTAGCCTCATTTTACTTTGTTTTCAGATGTTATCATAGGTGTTGGAAAACTGGCGAGTTCCCAGACCAATTACGATTGATACCCGGTGCAGCGGAAGTTTAAAATTTTCTCATGGAACGATTCCATGGTGTGGGTATCAACCATACAACGATTGAATTATTGTGTGTGTAAAATTTAAATAACAATTAAATAAATTTTACCTCAAATCTCGCAACGAGATTAATGGACACCAACAGAACAATTCTGCTCTTGTTGTCTCTCCCTGGAACCGATGAACGCCTTCAATCAGGTCCACGAACAGAGGTTTAATCCCTCTGATAGATTGCACTAGAAAATCTATCAGAAGTTTTCTGCGAAGAGAATACACGAATTTGATTCGTTATTCCTTACTGCGATTCAAAATCACAGACCGGAATTTTCTCGGGCAGAGGGAGGGAGGGGCGGCCAAAACGTTCTGAGAGGGGCTAGGGTTTCGAAAATCCTGTCTCAAAAATTATGACCTGTTGTGTATAATTTCTGTACTGAAATAACTTATTTATAATGCAGGCCACTAACAGCTTAGGGCCCATTAGTCATAAGTTGAGGCCCGACAAGCAAAGCCCACACGTTCAGAAATTAATATAAAATTCATCGTGACTCCGATTGATAAACCGATTTTACCAATGTGCACAGAAACCATTTCTGCACATTTTAAAGTCAAGATAAATTTTCCTGAATCCGAATTCAGTGGTTTCCAAAAAATGTCCATCCCTATGTCATTTTAGGAAACCCTACTCCCTTACTCTTAATTAAGAAGTCCAACTCCTTAGTTCATTAAATTTAACTCTTTAAATTTAACTATCTCAACGGGGATTAAAACTCCATTACACTGTGTGACCCTCAATGGTTCAGGGATACAGCTAGCCGTGGGCTCACAACTCCTTGTGACTCGGAACAACACTTTCCGACTTGCCCAACGAATCATGGTAAAGCGCCTAGCAACATCGCCCCATGATTCCCTAGGTATCACTGATAGTGCCTACAAGAACCAGTAGATTTTGGTTAGCGTACAGTACGGTCCCTTCATCCATATATCCCGATCGAATCAACAACCATTGGTATATCGAGAGTCGCTCAAGATTCGATAACTATGCAATACATCTTGAAGATCAAATTAGTGACATCGCATGTGCTACTAAGAAACCATTTCTTAAATCACATCAAGTACTCTGGCCAGAGATTCGTCACACTAATATCTCCTCAGATCGCATAGGATATCCACACTCGCAAGTATGTGGTGAATCCTTGACAACAATACATTGACTCCTATATGTGTTGTAACTGTACCCAATCCCGACACCTGATGACCCCCATAGAGTCGGTAAATGAGTCAAAGCACAGTACTAGCATATAGAGTCTCCATGATGTTTCAAGTCGTAAGGACTAATGGTGTACAACCAAAACCGCGGACTTTATCCACTCGATAAGTGATAACCACTTGGAAAGTCCGGATAGGGTAGTTCGATTATTCATCCTATGAATCTCCATTCATCCTATGAATATCCATTTGCATGCTTCGAACATCTCCATGTTCCCTACCAATGAAACGTGGTACTTCGCATCGCAAATGCTAGTCTCAAACTCGAGCGATCCTTATCCTTATTATCGGACGGCTCAATCGACTAGGAACGGTTTTAGAATATACAGTGACTATAAGATGTATTTCATGATAGACATCTCCATGTTCTACCACATCTTACATACACTATAGTATATTCAAGGTCTTTATCAAAACAACAATAGTATATCACAATATAACAATATGAAGTAATATAAAGTCATTGCCATAAAAGTGTAAATAATATTAAACAAAAGATTGTTTATACAAAGAGTCAACAAAGCCCATAGCCACACAGTTGGCTCACTGGGCACCCACTCTTACAATCTCCCACTTGCCCTATAGCCAACTAGTCATACTACGTAGACCCATTGCTTCGCGATGTTTGTCAAACAATGGTCCTGGCAAGGGCTTAGTAAGCGGATCAGCGATATTGTCTGCAGAGGCCACTCGTTCGACAATGATGTCTCCTCTTTCCACAATCTCCCGGATTATGTGGTATTTCCTCAGTACGTGTTTGGATCTTTGATGAGACCTTGGTTCCTTTGCTTGAGCAACGGCACCCGTGTTGTCACAGTACACCGGGACTGGACCAACAAATTCAGGAATAACGCCCAACTCTTGGACGAAATTCCTCATCCAAACGGCCTCTTTAGCAGCAGCTGATGCTGCAATGTATTCAGCCTCAGTGGTGGAATCCGCTGTGGTGTCCAGCTTGGAACTCTTCCAAGAGACAGCACCGCCATTGAGCATGAACACAAATCCAGAGGTAGACTTCGAGTCATCCACATCACTTTGGAAGCTAGAGTCGGTATAGCCTTCCAGTTTGAGTTCTCGTCCTCCATAAACCATGAACATATTCTTAGTCCTTCGCAAGTACTTAAGAATGTCCTTCACGGCTTTCCAATGCATTTGACCAGGATTAGACTGATATCTGCTCGTGACACTCAGAGCAAATGCTACATCCGGTCTGGTAGATATCATCCCATACATGATACTACCTATAGCTGACGCATATGGTACATGTGTCATATTCTCTATCTCTGCATCAGTCTTGGGACACATAGACTTGGATAGAGAAACTCCATGACACATGGGTAGATGTCCTCTCTTGGACCCATCCATTGAAAACCGTTTCAATATGGTATCGATGTAGGTTGATTGAGTGAGTCCTATCATTCTCTTAGATCTATCTCTATAGATCTGAATCCCTAGAATGTAGGATGCCTCACCCAAATCCTTCATCGAAAATCTACCTGATAACCATATCTTCGTTGACTGCAACATCCCTACATCATTCCCAATGAGTAGGATGTCATCAACATAAAGTACTAAGAATGTCACCGCATCCTTAACTACTTTCTTGTACACGCAAGGTTCCTCCGGGTTCTTGATGAAACCAAAATCTTTTATTGTTTCATCAAATTTCTGGTTCCAACTTCTTGATGCTTGTTTTAGACCATAAATTGATCTCTGAAGCTTGCATACCTTATGCTCGCTTCCCATGGATGTGAACCCCTCAGGCTGCTTCATATAGATTTCTTCCTTAATGTCTCCATTAAGAAAAGCAGTCTTCACATCCATCTGCCATATCTCATAGTCATACCATGCAGCTATGGCAATTAGGATTCTTATGGACTTGAACATTGCAACTGGTGAAAAGGTTTCATCATAGTCAACTCCTTGCCTTTGAGTATAACCTTTCGCCACCAATCACGCCTTGTAGGTCAATACCTTACCATCAGGCCCAAGCTTTCTCTTGTAGATCCATTTACACCCTATTGGAACAATTCCATCAGGAGGATCTACTAAAGACCAGACTTGGTTTGTATGCATCAAATCTAATTCAGACTGCATAGCTTCAAGCCATAAATTCGAATCCGCATCAGAAATTGCTTCCTTGAAGCTTCTTGGATCACATCCAATGTTGGGTTCATCATGACCCTCTTCAAGAAGAAGACCATATCGAACTGGAGGTCTAGAAGTCCTTTCGGATCTTCTAGGTGCAGGCGTGTCCAGCAATGGTTCCTGAGGTGTAGGATCGTTATTTTGTATTTGGGGTTCTTCTCGAACTTCTTCGAGTTCCATCATCTCGCCTTTCTTATCCAATAAGAACTCCTTCTCCAAGAAGGTGGCATTCCGTGAAACAAACACCTTTGTTTCAGCAGGATAATAGAAATAATATCCGATTGAATTCTTCGGATACCCCACAAAATAACATAAGCTGGATCTACTATCCAACTTATCTCCCACTGTCCGCTTCACGTAAGCAGGACATCCCCAAATCCTCAAGTACGAATACTTAGGAGCTTTGCCATTCCATAACTCGTATGGTGTTTTGTCCACTGCTTTAGTGTGGACGTTGTTCAACAACAATACCGCCGTTTCAAGCGCATAGCCCCAAAACGAAGGTGGAAGCTCAGTGAAGCTCATCATAGATCGAACCATGTCCAACAAAGTTCGATTACGACGCTCCGATACACCATTAAGCTGTGGTGTCATAGGAGGAGTCCACTGAGAGAGAATCCCATTCTCTTTTAGATAGTCCAAAAACTCGGTACTTAAGTATTCTCCACCTCGATCCGATCGAAGTGCTTTAATACTTTTACCTAGCTTGTTTTCTACTTCAGCCTTGAATTCTTTGAACTTTTCAAATGCTTCAGACTTATATTTCATTAAATATAAATACCCATACCTTGAATAATCATCAGTAAAGGTAATGAAGTAGGTGTGGCCATGTTGAGTCCCAACTCTAAATGGACCACAAACATCTGTATGGATCAAATCCAACAGATTTTGACTACGCTCAGGTTTCCCCTTAAAAGGAGATTTAGTCATTTTCCCTTTTAGGCAGGATTCAAAAGTAGGTAGAGAGTTAATATCAGACATATCAAACATGCCCTCTCCCACTAACTTGTTCATCCTCCTTGAGGAAATATGACCTAGCCTAGCGTGCCATAGGTTTGCCGGGTTTTGACTATCGATTTTCCTTTTGTTTGTTGTTGCCGGTTTGTCAATACAATTCACTGGAACGTCTTTTAGTTTTAAATTATATAGATCGTTTTCAAGTTGTCCATTTCCAATTAAACATTCATTCTTGTAAATACTGCAAATCCCATTCACAAAATTACAAGAATAACCATCTCTATCAAGCATAGAAATAGAAATAATGTTTTTAATTAAATCTGGCACAAATAAAACATCTCTCAACAATAATTTAAAACCATTCTGCAAAATCAAACAAACATCTCCAATGGCCGTAGCTTCAACTCTGGAACCATTCCCGAGCCTTAGCTGGGTCTCACCCATTCTAAGCCTGCGACTTCTTGTCATCACCTGCAAATCATTGCAAATGTGAGATCCACATCCGGTATCCAATACCCAAGAAGTTGTATTAAGTGACATGTTTATTTCGATATAGAACATACCCTTTGCAGTTCCCAACTGCTCAAGATATTCCTTGCAGTTGCGCTTCCAATGACCCGGCTTCTTGCAGTAATGGCAAACATCCTTGGATTTTCCATTGTTTGAAGCCTTTGTCTTTTGCTTCTTCTCGGGCTCGACTTTCTTGGGTGGGGCAGAACGTTTCTTGCCCTTCATACTTGGCCCCTTCTTAGCAGAAGATGAGGAGCCCACCAAGAAAGCTGGCTTATCCTTCTTAAGTGTGGATTCATATGTAACGAGCATATTGACCATCTCTTCTAGGGTGGCCTCTATCTTGTTCATATTAAAATTTATCACAAATCCATCAAATGAAGAAGGAAGAGACAGAAGCAATAAATCCACATTGAGTTCATGCTCCAACACCAAATCTAGGGTCGCCAACTTCTGTATGAGCCAAATCACTCGTACCCCATGATCACGGACCGAAGTCCCTTCACGCATGCGGCACGTCATCAACTCCTTAACAGTAGCGAACCTTTCAGCCCTCGACTGAGCCCCAAAAAGTTCCTTGAGTTGCGCGTGAATGTCAGCAGCATTCACCGTGTCCTCAAATCGCCTCTGGAGTTCATCAGACATCGAGGCTTGCATATAGCATTTGGTCTTGATGTCATGGTCACACCATGCATCAAGTTTGGCCAATTCCTCCGGACTTATGTCAGCTGGTGCTTCCTTCGGAGGTGCTTTCTCTAACACGTAGAGCATTTTCTCCGAAGTTAAGACAATCTTCAACTTCCGAAACCATTCCGTATAGTTGGCGCCAGTCAACTTGTTTTGTTCGAGGATCGAGAATAATGGATTTCGCGAATTCATTGTATGAAATACTGAAAAGGAAAAACAGACATATATCAATGATTGTTTAAGTAATTTACTAAGACATAAAATAGGCGAATTTAATTTTATGAATCTCACTCCCACTATTTTAACGATTTCACCACCCTCTAGTGAAAACGGGAAACTTTTTCCTTAGTGAGAACATGGAGTCCAATTGACAAACTTATGGTCCCGAATAATATCAGCCAACCATAATTCTCAAAAGGTAGAGCCCAATTGCTTCCAAAGCAACCCCCATGTATTTACCTCATGTCCAATAAGGGCCCAATAATATGACGCCGTTTAAAGTGACATGTCAAGATGACCCATCAATATTAAGTTGTGATGGACGGTCGCCATGTGGATCCCCCAATAATATGAGCCGATCCCATGGGAGTTCCACCCAACTTACAACATTTGTCGATCCAATGTACAGCTTTCCGACGGACGGGCCCCCCCAATAATATGAGCCGGACCGTATCCGCGGGTAGCATCACATACATTGACCGTTGATGGAAGGTGGGAACATTTAAACAAATTTAAATTTCCTTTATTTATCTTGATATAAATTTTAAATCATATTTAAAATGAGGGATTTTTAATTATAAAAATATTTGTCTCATCATATTCATTTTATTGCATGCTTGCCGGATTCACGCAATTTATGTCTAAACATGCATACAATCATAATATCACATATTATATAGGATGATCGATTCCATTTCTAATTGACCCGTGGTTGCCAATCACGGGTCTTAGTCCAATCCTAGGTAATATGCAGTATGCAATGCAATCCTATTACATATGCTTCCAATTTACATTTCTTCAGTCTTTATTGTCTGCTGGGCCCACCGTCTTCAAATCTTGATCTCCCACTAAATCTAATGCATTTACAATAAATAACAATGACAAGTAGGGGATACATTTTTAGGGGTGGGAACGGGCCATAAACCAAGCCCACTTTTATTACATATGACATTCATACTGGGCCATAAACCAGGCCCATTAATAAAACCAACAACAATAAAAACAAAATGTAAATTCCTAACATACACCTACAAAATTGGTCATGGCAATCGATATCCTTATCCAATAACATTTAATTCAAAATTAATTTATTGGATAACATGCAGTGGCAATTCAAATTTAAACAAGATAAAATCATATTTATATATATAAAATCTCATTTTACATATAAAATCATATTTTATCTCTATATCAAATAAAATCATATTTTATTTAATATATTCATAAGATCAAATCTTATCATCAATTGTACCAAAATAATTGATTTCAAAATTCAATTTACGGATAAAATATTAAAATTTTTCAAAAATTCAAATTTATCCAAAATCAATTTTAAAATTTACGGACTCGAACAATTCGATCCGAAATCTCGTGAACCAATCAAAACAATTTTTGACCGGACCAAAAATAAAATTTTAACATATTAAAATTAATTTTTAATAAAAAATAATTTTCCCCGCGGGCCGCCCGGGACACTCCCGGGTCGGCCCGCACCCGGGGCGCGGGCCGGGGCAGCCCGGCTGCCCCCTTAGGGCAGCAACGCTTGCTGCCCTGGCGGCGCCTGGCGCCGCCGCTGGGCGGCGCCGCCCCTGGGCGGCGCTGTGCGCTGCCCTGCGCAGCGCCCAGCGCTGCCCTGGGCAGCGCCGTGCGCCGCCCTGGGCGGCGACGGTCGCCGCCCTGGGCGGCGCCGTGCGCTGCCCCTGGGGGCAGCGACCATCGCTGCCCCCTCCGGGCAGCGATCCAATCGCTGCCCGGGTTTCGCCCCCGAAAAAAATTTTTATTAAAAATATTTATTTTGTTTCAAAAACCGAGACTCAAAAATTTTGTACAATTGATTAATTCAATCGATTGATCTGAGCAACCTGGCTCTGATACCACTGTTGGAAAACTGGCGAGTTCCCAGACCAATTACGATTGATACCCGGTGCAGCGGAAGTTTAAAATTTTCTCATGGAACGATTCCATGGTGTGGGTATCAACCATACAACGATTGAATTATTGTGTGTAAAATTTAAATAACAATTAAATAAATTTTACCTCAAATCTCGCAACGAGATTAATGGACACCAACAGAACAATTCTGCTCTTGTTGTCTCTCCCTGGAACCGATGAACGCCTTCAATCAGGTCCACGAACAGAGGTTTAATCCCTCTGATAGATTGCACTAGAAAATCTATCAGAAGTTTTCTGCGAAGAGAATACACGAATTTGATTCGTTATTCCTTACTGCGATTCAAAATCACAGACCGGAATTTTCTCGGGCAGAGGGAGGGAGGGGCGGCCAAAACGTTCTGAGAGGGGCTAGGGTTTCGAAAATCCTGTCTCAAAAATTATGACCTGTTGTGTATAATTTCTGTACTGAAATAACTTATTTATAATGCAGGCCACTAACAGCTTAGGGCCCATTAGTCATAAGTTGAGGCCCGACAAGCAAAGCCCACACGTTCAGAAATTAATATAAAATTCATCGTGACTCCGATTGATAAACCGATTTTACCAATGTGCACAGAAACCATTTCTGCACATTTTAAAGTCAAGATAAATTTTCCTGAATCCGAATTCAGTGGTTTCCAAAAATGTCCATCCCTATGTCATTTTAGGAAACCCTACTCCCTTACTCTTAATTAAGAAGTCCAACTCCTTAGTTCATTAAATTTAACTCTTTAAATTTAACTATCTCAACGGGGATTAAAACTCCATTACACTGTGTGACCCTCAATGGTTCAGGGATACAGCTAGCCGTGGGCTCACAACTCCTTGTGACTCGGAACAACACTTTCCGACTTGCCCAACGAATCATGGTAAAGCGCCTAGCAACATCGCCCCATGATTCCCTAGGTATCACTGATAGTGCCTACAAGAACCAGTAGATTTTGGTTAGCGTACAGTACGGTCCCTTCATCCATATATCCCGATCGAATCAACAACCATTGGTATATCGAGAGTCGCTCAAGATTCGATAACTATGCAATACATCTTGAAGATCAAATTAGTGACATCGCATGTGCTACTAAGAAACCATTTCTTAAATCACATCAAGTACTCTGGCCAGAGATTCGTCACACTAATATCTCCTCAGATCGCATAGGATATCCACACTCGCAAGTATGTGGTGAATCCTTGACAACAATACATTGACTCCTATATGTGTTGTAACTGTACCCAATCCCGACACCTGATGACCCCCATAGAGTCGGTAAACGAGTCAAAGCACAGTACTAGCATATAGAGTCTCCATGATGTTTCAAGTCGTAAGGACTAATGGTGTACAACCAAAACCGCGGACTTTATCCACTCGATAAGTGATAACCACTTGGAAAGTCCGGATAGGGTAGTTCGATTATTCATCCTATGAATCTCCATTCATCCTATGAATATCCATTTGCATGCTTCGAACATCTCCATGTTCCCTACCAATGAAACGTGGTACTCCGCATCGCAAATGCTAGTCTCAAACTCGAGCGATCCTTATCCTTATTATCGGACGGCTCAATCGACTAGGAACGGTTTTAGAATATACAGTGACTATAAGATGTATTTCATGATAGACATCTCCATGTTCTACCACATCTTACATACACTATAGTATATTCAAGGTCTTTATCAAAACAACAATAGTATATCACAATATAACAATATGAAGTAATATAAAGTCATTGCCATAAAAGTGTAAATAATATTAAACAAAAGATTGTTTATACAAAGAGTCAACAAAGCCCATAGCCACACAGTTGGCTCACTGGGCACCCACTCTTACAATAGGTGTATCCTTTCTTTGGTTCCTCGTCCAGCACAAATATTGACGGTTGGGAATCCACGGTTTTCATAGGATTTAATGCTGCTACAAGGTAAAATAGACCTATAAACATTTCACTCAGAGTTATATATATACATATATAATAACTTTTTAATTTGTCAAAGCTTTCTTGGTAAGGATATGCACACGCAATTTGCTGAAATAAATGCGACAAATATTGCTTCTTCATTCATTAATGTGTATTCGACGTTTATTCGATCGAATTTGTCCAAATGTTAGTTAATTTCATATTTTTAAATTGTTATTATAGGTTTCTATGCTCTCTTATTTTGAAATAAAGTGATAGTTATGCTCTCAATATATATACTATTATTTTCTTAAAAGTTGGTTCATTTCATTTTTTTGCTTAAATTAATCTAATCATATTAGGACTTTCGTGCCAATTTAATATATTAGTTTTTTTATCTATATTATTACTTGAGTGTAATTAGGTTTCAAATTTTAAGGACATGATAGAAGAAGATGATAATACCAGTGGTCAAGTTGATGGCAAAAGGCATCACTTATAAGTGATGAGAAGCCATATAATATTCTTGCAATCTGTTTTTGCTTCCATGTTCTTCATATATAATTAATAGTGGAAAACCATTTCGATCGCCTTGCCATGTATCTTATCTATTTTAGTGTACGGGTTTCGAATGAACTCGGCATGGGACATCCAAGAGAAGCGAAATATTCGGTTTACATGACGATCTTTCAGTCACTACTGGTTGGGATTGTTTGCATGATTGTTGTTCTAGCAACTCGAAATTATTTGATATAATCTTTACCAGTAGCAAAGAAATGATATGGGTTGTGGCTCATCTTTTGCCGCTTCTTGGAATTACGATGGTTCTCAACTGCCTACAGCTAGTGATATCAGGTATGATTATATTCGATTCATTCACTCGCACTGTATGAACATCCAATTCACTCGTGACTTTTAAACTTGGTCTAATCCTTTTGGTCAAACCACCATGTAGGCATTGCCATAGGAAGTGGATGGCAATCCCTAGCAGCTTACATTAACTTGGGTTGCTATTATGTGTTCGGTCTGCCTCTAGGATACGTTCTTGGTTATGTTGCTCATTTTGGAGTTCTGGTAAAGTAGTACTAACCCGAAATCAACCCTAAAACCAATTGGAACAAAGAGGCAAGTGCTGGAGTAAGATTTCCATAGGCTTTGTGCTCAACAAATTGTTTTCTGAACCATGCCAATCCAATATTTAATCAACAATTGTTTTCTTGCAAGATATGTCTTCAATTCCATAAGAAAAAGTGATATCCAGCACATGCTCTTCACGTATAAGAGCATAATTGTGAAAGTACAACAAAAATCAAGTCTCTAGATGCTTAAAATTTGTTTGTACATGGACAACGGTATGGCAGTTTTCTTGACTCGAAAATTCATAAAGTATCAAATTTCTTCCAATCGAATTCGTCGGGTTAGTCCACAGCCACATTTCTTTTTCTCTCCACGCACAAATTTCACCATTTTTCCTTTTATTTTTTCCCCTAAATTACAGATAGCAGATTAGGGATTTCCAGAGTCGATTTGCTGAAATGGCTTCTAAACGGATTTTGTTGGAGCTCAAGGATCTTCAGAAAGATCAACCCACTTCATGCAGCGTTGGTACTCTTTCTTATATTTTTTTTGTTTCAATTTCGTGTTTCTTTCTTGGTTTGATGTGATTCTAGGGTGCTTGGGTATAATTTATGTGAATTATGGATTTGAAGAGGTGAAATTATTTTTTTGACCTCTATAGGAGTTTGACAAAGTTATCCTGTGTAGGACGATAGGACTATTGACTGAGGGCTTCATCTTGTAGATATAATATAACTTCACCAGGTTACCCAAACTATGTGCTATAAATTTTCTTACTCAATGTACTATGCTTTATTACTACATAAAAGTCTAATATGTGAACGAGGCAATTGGAGATTAAGAGTGCAGTGCTATCCAATTTGAGCATTATAATCTATGTGTTTTAGGCATTATCTTTATTGCCAAATAATATTAGTCACATTAACATGTTAAGATATGCTCTGACTATCAAGTACCCATATAAGTAAACCCTTTACAAAACTATAATTTGATTGATGTTAATAAAAAAATGACATATATAAGGTCAGTATGGGTCTTTCGCGAGCATCAAGTACTGGTTATTGATAACAGATCTGTCATCATAACTCTAGCATTTGGACAAGTAGCCTAATTATTTTTAGGTTTGGACAAGTAGCCTTATTATTTTTAGGTATACTTGGGTATGTATTCCAGATTACCCGCATATAGTCATTCTTTAGTCAATATTGGTTCCAATATTTTAGTTAGTCGTATTGTTATATAATATGTAATATCATTGGGTTAAATGACAATTATTATACCCGGACAATCATATACCCAGAGTATTTGCACACTGAAATAGCTATCAATTAATTAGCTGCAATATCTTACAGAAATAACACAAACGCTTGTATGTACAAATAAATCTGTATGTATTGGTCAAATAGAATAAATTTTGTACAAGATTCAATGTGTGTTTCTTGGTTTGATGTGATTCTAGGGTGCTTGGATATATTCTAGGAGTCACGATTGGTGATATATTCTCATATCTATAGGTTTTTTTCTCTTGCATTGATGAATTTGTGATGCATAGTTGTTTTTATATATCTATCATCATGCTTATAATTTGGTGCATTATATTGATTTTTATAGGATAATTGTCTTCTTTTGTTTGTTTGTTCGTTAATTTCGGTAGTGTTGTGTGATTGACTTCAGCTATATTGATTTTGGATTGCATTGCATTGCAGATTACTAATGAAGATATCTTTTATTATATTCTTATATAACTATATATGATTTTGGTCAGTCACTTTTTCCATGAGAA
This sequence comes from Henckelia pumila, assembly GCF_033568475.1. Taxonomy (NCBI): domain Eukaryota; kingdom Viridiplantae; phylum Streptophyta; class Magnoliopsida; order Lamiales; family Gesneriaceae; genus Henckelia; species Henckelia pumila. The sequence continues at coordinate 198,034,377 of NC_133123.1, read as the reverse complement.
TGATTAGAGTGCATCTTGTTATCATATGTGTTAGCTGTCTTCTGGTTTTGTATATGCTGAGTTTTGCTAATGTAGCTTTTTATATGTTGAGCCAGACTTGTAATCTACAGGAAAAACTAGAGAAGAACGAATATTATGCAGAAAGTGTGAAAAACAAGGTGGCACTAATACACAAGCAAACAACAGAGAAGAGAGACATGCATGGTTGAAGCTACATGTAAAGATGAAATATTCAAGGCAACGAAGGCAGCTAATACATGCATACCGTGCAACCAAGCAGATTCCTAAGAAACATTTTCGATGCTTTTATGGTGAAGTGTCTTGTGTTTATCAAAGAATGAACTGCCAAGTTTCAGGATTCCCTTGTAAAGTTTGTTGCTTTGATATGATTTTTTGTAATATTGAAAAATTTTATATTAAATTTCATTTTAAAAATTTTAAATTTTGATTGATTTATAATATTGAAAATTTGTATATTAATTTTTTTTTATTTAAAAAACGACAACGGATTTAACCTGTTGCAAAACTGTTGTCGTAAGCCTCAAAAGACAACGGATTCAAACTCTTGCAGAACTGTTGTCGTACACCTACATAAGACATCGGTTTTAAAATGTGGTTGAATAATGTCAACATACGACAACAGATATAAACTGTTGTAAATCTGTTGTCGTATACCAATATAGACAACGGTTTATAACTGTCGTAAAAGGCAACTTAAGACAACGGTTATGAACCGTTGTCGTATGTTGGAATCCACAACAGATATAAACCGTTGTCGTATATTATACTTTCGACAACATCTAAAAGTACAACGGTTTTTTGACCCCTACGACAACGGATTATATCCGTTGTCGTATCCCTTTTTTCTTGTAGTGTGACTTCATATTATTATGTACAGATAGAACGTGTTAGGCCTCTAGGCTCACTAGATCTAATGGGTGCAGGTGGGCATAATTATGATGATGAGCATATTGCCCCGACTGGCGGTGAAAACGTCTGAGCGCCCATGCAGCTAGTCTGCCCGTGACCTTCTGCTCAAATGTTTAGCAGTTTTGAGATATTTAAACATTATCTTATTTTCCGCATATGATATAATTATTATTTTAAAATATATATATATATATATATATATATATATATATATATATATGTATGGGCATATATATATACATATATATATATATAGCATTGTATAAAAAATAAAAAAAATTTAGTAGTGTAGGGTCGTTTCAATTGGTATTAGAGCAAGGTCCTGGAGGGTGACTAGTCTGCTACATGGAGCTCAGAAGCTGCACTGCCAGTATGTGAGTTTTAAATGTTTTAAGTTATGTTTTATGTATGGCACACATGATTTATGTTATGAAAATTTTATGTTATGAAAATTTTAAGTATTAAAGTTTTAAAATAAAATGCTTAGTTATGCATGGCGGTTACGTGAGAAATTTATGGAAATTGCAGTATGCCTCCAAGACAAGCTACACGTCAGACTAACACCGAGAAAGCCAATCGGAAGGGAGACAAACTCGTGGTAATGCACCCCTACCACCTCAGCTCACACCATATGAGAGGGTTAGTGTGGATCTGCTAGCCGGAATTACTAGACTGCTTGAGCATCAGACAACGCAGCCCAGGAAGTCTCACGAGGAGGATATAGCTGAACGGTTCCGCAAACAGGGACCGAAGGAGTTTCGTGGCACTACTAATCCATTCATTGCTGAGGGATGGATATATTCTTTGGAGACCATCTATGCTTATATGAGACTCACTGACGCGGATAAAGTGAGGTGTGCGATCTATATGGTGAAGGAAGATGCTACTCTCTGGTGGGATGGCATAGTGGTTGGCCTAGATCTAGCTAGGTTAACATGAGAAGATTTCAAGAAGATGTTCTATGATAAATATTTCACTGAGGATATCTGCGGGCAGCTGGTCCGCGATTTTATGAGTCTCAGCCAGGGAGACAGGTCTGTTGCTGAGTTTGTTAAGCAATTTGAGAGGGGATGTCACTTTGTACCTTTGATTGCAGGAGATGAGAAAGAGAAGTTGCGGCATTTAACAGATGGTCTAAGATCTGACATTAAGCACGATGTCTTTATGACGGACGTGATGACTTACAAGGCAGCAATCAGTAGGGCTTTCCGATTTGAGAAAGCAAGAAAAGAGATGCAAGTCGACTGCCAAAAGAAAAGACCAGCAACAGTCTGGACGTCAGCCTTCGCAGCAGCCTGCAAAGAAGGCATTTACTGGGCCTTCTAAGGGCCCAACTCCGCAGAGACAGCATCAGCAAGGAGGGGGCGCCCCGAACGGTGGAGGATTACTCTTGTGTCAGACGTGTCAGATACCACACAAGGGCCAGTGTCTGATTGGTTCAAACGTGTGTTACCACTGCAAGGATCCGGGGCACATCTCTGTGAATTGTCACATGAAGAAGATACCACTGGATGAGTTTTTGTGATGCAAGCTGAAGGGGCAGATCCAGATACTTTTCGCATCACAGCTAACTTTAAAACATTGTCTTTCAATTTTCAGCAATTGTATTGTTTGATCGAGATTTTCATGAGCAACTGCTAGACTACTTGTATTCCACGTACCTTTGTTACGGAAGTGGAGCTCTAATCTGTTGGTACTTACATAAATTTCGAGGACGAAATTTCTATTTCGGGGGAAGGGGGGTGGTGGGGGGCGGAGAGAGAGAGAATTGTAACGTCCAGAAATTCGCTTACGTAAACCCACATACATAGTTAGAGGATTTAATGATTTAAAAATAAGTTTAAAAGGGGTTAAATAATTTTATGTGCTATTATGTGTATTATGCGATTTATTTGCATGTTTTAAATGTTATTATAACATTTAACCCGTTATTATGAAATTATGAATTTATTTGAGAAATGTATTTTTCGATCACGTAGACGAGACCATAAACAAACGAGATAGATATTTTTCACCCAAAATATTTTTATTGAGATTTCATGGGCCATAAATTATTATTTTAAGATTTTATTTTCAGAAAATAAAAATTTTAATATATATATATATATATATATATATATATATAAGTCCATTTTTCACTAGAATAAGCTATTTTAAGAATTTTTAATAGGCCTTAAAAATCCCTTAAATTTATATTTTGAGATTTATACATTAATTATCAGATTTTTAGTGGGTTTTATTGGGTTGAGTATTTTAATTAATTAAGAGAACCCAACCCCTTAACCCACAAACAAATATCAAAGTTTTAGCCTCATTTTTACCCTACTTCTCATTGAACATCAGACGCATCACCACTACAGACGACACACACACACACCCCAAGAACATACACTCATGTTGGTTGAAGGAAATGTGAAGGTTCCAAGCTCCGTTCATCTCGGACAACCGAATACGCGATGTTTCTTGTGTTTTTGAGCGTATACACGCAAAGGCACGCTTGATTCCTTTATTTTCCCATAAATTAGATCATATACTCACTGTTTTTACATGATTTAATCGTGTGTTTACAACATGCATCACTGAGGTTTATGCTTCTCACATTATCATGCATGAGTTCTTGAGCAGTCCACATTTTTTATGCTTTCTCTCATAATTTTTCACGTTTTTCTACTAATTCACATTCTGGACTACTGGCCCATGTCTTGGGGTTGATTTAGGGACCCAAAGGTCGATTCATGTGGTGGCTTGAACCTGATCTAGGCTGGAAATGAGGAAAATCTCAAAAAGTGGACAGTAGGGTTTGATTTGAGCAGCTCTAGGAGAATGAATGTGTGAACTGTAGGATGCTAGTTAGAGGTTGATTCTAGTTAAGTTAGAACCCCAAGATCTTGGAGAAGGATGTGTCGGTGGTGCTCCGGCCGGTGGTGGCCGGAGCTAGGCGGTCGAAGCCGTTGAAGTTTACTGTCGCGCACAGTAACACAAGTTAGCTAAGGTTCTTCGAAGATTGGTACGTGCAGACCATGTAGACCTCGATTGGGGCTGAGGTTGGTCTTGTTGGAACCATCTAGATGTGGGCTAGGTTCGAGAGGTGGTGCTATGGCCGATGGTGGCCGGAGTCAGCGGCCGCAGGTGCTATTTGGGGGCTAGTTGTGGCTAAGGTGTGCAGGAGTTAGGGCACTGTTTTGGGCTGGTTTTCAGGCTGGGCTCGGGCTTATGGGTTTGGGTCGGGTCTAAAAAGTTGATGGGTCAAGTTAGTTGGGTTCGGTTTTGGGTTCGAGTTATATTAGTTGGGCTCGGGATTTTAATTTATTTTGGATTAATAGTTTAATTTGTAATTTTTTTGCTTAAGTTAGATTTTAATAATTATTTGTGCTATTTAATTTTAAATAATAGGGATTAAATAATTATTTAAGTGAGCCCATTAAATTTTCATGGACTTGGGGTCCGTGGAAATTATTTGGCCAGATCATGTTAAATTAAGCTAAATGGGTCGAGATAAGTTATTATTGGGCTTGGGTTATTTAATGGGCCTAAGTTCAGTTATTAGGCCAGACTAAAATTGTATGGGCTTAAGTTTAAGGGGTCAGAAGCTCGAACGAATCCATGAAAAATTTAAAGTCTGTAAATATATATTTAATTCATGCATGAATTTTTTAGTATAAGTATGATTTTATGAAAAATAATTAAATTTATTTTTACGAACAAAGTTTTATGAAATGATGAAATTATGAAGATTTTTATTTTAAGTTCTTGTATGCATGAAAGATTATTTTAATTATGATTAAATGCGTTTAAGAAAAGAATATTTTTATAGAAGTTGAAGTGGAGTGACAACACAGTTATGATTAAGAGTCATGAATCCAACCTGCTTGCGGGCTGGTTCAGTGGCGGCACAAAGGTAGTTATACTACCGGCATAGAGATGGAGATTCCACCGCCACGTATGTTTGTTTTCAGATTGATCAATCGCTCATGTTTAAGAGCCACATTCATAGATACAACTTGCACTGAAAGATTTATGATTATGTGATGCCTTATGATGATTTAAGATTTATGTTATGTTTATGATTAAGAATATGATCATGATTGTAACGCTCTGTTTTTATCTTAAATGAGTTTATTTGAGTTAATCAGAGATTACAGAGTTCTCGAGCCGGTTTGATTTTGATCAGGGTCCTTTTTGAAAAATTTGGAAAATTCAAGGACTAAAACGCAAATATTGATTTTTATATATTATCTACACTTGAGATTTACTTCAAAAGTCTTCCTCCTCCTCCACACAACCGAGAGACTCCATTGAAGACGCCTTCAAGCTTTTCCAAGCTTCCAGATTTCCTCCCGAGCTCGATCCGGCCGTTAGAAATTATTTCTGAAGGCAGATTAGTGATCACTGCAGTGAGAGCTCCGTTATACCGTAAGTATTTCTCCGATCAGATATGTTTTGTTTTTCGGAGGTTGTTAGAATCGATCTAGATTCTAGTATGTTGTTCTTGGCGGAGTTCTGATCGTTTATTATCTGTCGGTTTTGAATTAAAGCAACGTTCGGAATGGTTATGAATTTTGGAAGCTATTTTCGAAAATCATGTTTTTGAGATTTTTTGGGTTTGTCTTGTTGTTGTTGTATTAGCATTGAATTGAGTTGATATCGCTATTGAACTGCTGTCTGCGTTGCCGGTTTGTTCAGTTTATAGCCGTTATGCCGTCGGTTTGAGTTTTGGGGATTTCGAACCGTATTTGAGTTGTTGAAATAGACTTGTAAGTTGATCGTGGTTTTGATCATTCTTTTGTCTCCGTAACACATTCGTTTGGAGGTACCAAGCCCAGAGTTAGCAGCTATTTGATCGTTTCCGAGATTTGAACGAAGAACGGTATAGAGAATTTTCTTGAACCGTTTCCTTGTTAATGTTTAGATTGTATAGTTGTTGATACAATCTCTTTTGTAGCGTATCCAGAGTTGGGAGCTACTGCATTGAAAGGTAAAAAGCAGTCATCGTAGCGGGATAGCATACTCAGGACTGTGGTTCTCGAGTTTTCCCTTTGAAATCACATACTTGCATTTACACTTGTTCTAGCATGAGGAACTTGTGTCTTGTTTTATTGTATTGGCTTTTGTTAAATGACTTATGTGTTATGTTTATGTTATGCATTCATCTTGAGCCAATCTTGTTTTCAGCGGGCAGAACCGCCCTTTTTGTTAGACGTTTGGGAACTATGATTGAGTGGCCTAGGTCGTAGTCGTTTCGCCTAATGCTAGCATACTCATTATAGTTGTTCAAAGTCTAGAGGAGTGAGATACGTGGCACCACCTCGATTGGGAGAGTCGGTGAGTTGTTACGTGATCTTATCCTCGGGATCCCAAAAGCACAGCAGCAATCCCTCGTTTATCAGATTGATATCCCGGTTTAAAAGACATGCATTCATTATGTTGTTATTAATTTAATTGTTGTATTTAAAATCAAGTCAGAAGAGGCATGGTTAGCTCCGAGAGAAAGTTGTAGCAGTGAGACTCGGTTTAGAAGTCGTGTCAGCATGTCTACTTAGTGTTGTTAGAACATGTTTAGATAACGAACTTTATTATTATTTTGTATTGTCATGCAAGCTTTGCCGTGTTGTTATCGTGGCATGTTCTATTTTGGAGTAGTTGTTAAACTCTAGAACTTCATGTATTAATCAGAGGAACTGCTTTTTTTAATGTATGTGTTGATTTGGATTGCATTGGAATAGTTTTAGATGGAATTGCAAAGCATGTTTTCTGCTGTTCTGTTTCTGCTGTAGGGGCGCCCGAGCTGCAATTTTTAGCAGCCCGAGCGCACCCCACTCTGAGAACTCAGTAGCGCCTCTGTCCAGGGCGCGCTCGAGCGGCGGTTTTTGGCCGCCCGAGCGCGGCCCTCTTTTAAAAAAAAAAAAAATTTCCTTTGCTTTGCTTTTAGTTCTTAGATCTTGGATGTTTAATTATTGTTTACTCCTTAATTAGATGTTTAGAACCGAGGTCTCACAATGATTAGGGTTAAGTGTTTACAAATAAGTTTTTATGAGCATGTATGCATACATATATTATGCTATTAATACGATAAGCACATGTGAATTCATATTGTTATGTACGGATAGAACGTGTTGGGCCTCTAGACTCACTAGATCTAATGGATGCAGCTGTGCATAATTATGATGATGAGCATATTGCCCCGACTGGCGGTGAGGACGTCTGAGCGCCCATGCAGCTAGTCCGCCCGTGACCTTCTGCTCAGCCTTTGTTTAACAGTTTTGAGATATTTAAACATTATGTTATTTTTCGCATATGATAGAATTTTATTCAGTTGCATGGTTTGAGGATTTTCTAATTATGTATGCATGGTATATATATGTATGGGCATATATATATATATATATAGCATTGTAAAAAAAATTTAGTAGTGTAGGGTCGTTTCAGAAAGTGTCATCATCAAGAACAAGTACCCATTGCCATGAATTGATGACTTATTCGATCAATTCCAGGGTATTTCTGCTTATTTCAAGATTTATCTGAGATCGGGATACCACTAGATGTGTGTCCGAGACACTGATATTTCTAAGACTATTTTCCGTACCAAGTATGGCCATTTATGAATTCCTAGGATGCCATTCGGTTTGACGAATACCCTGCAGTTTTTGTGGAGCTGATGAATCGTGTGTTCCGAGATTATCTGGATGAATTCATCATTGTCTTCATTTATGATATTTAGGTTTATTTGCATGATATGAGCAAGCATGCCCAACATTTGAGAATTGTATTACAGCCATAACGCGACAAGCAACTGTATGCTAAGCTAAGAAAGTGTGAATTCTGGATTGATCGAGTCGCGTTTCTTTGTCATGTCATATCCATAGAAGGAATATCTGTGGATCCGAGTAAGGTTGAGGCAGCGTTGAACTAGGCACGTTCGACAACGGTGGCTGAGATCCTTAGTTTCCTGGGTCTAGCTGGATATTATCGTTGGTTCATCGAGATTTTCTCCCAGTTAGCCAGGCCTTTGACACAGCTTATGTAACGCCCGAAATTGTTTAATTTTAATCCGAGAATATTTAACGGAAGAGTGTTCCTTTTAATTGGTCCTTGGATTTTGAGGAATCCTTTCGCAAAATTCAGTAACGTCTTACGAATGCACATGTGCTATCTCTACCATCAGGATCGGGAGGTTATATTATCTACACTGATGACTCTGGAGAGGGTTTAGGGTGTGTATTGACACAACACAAAAATGTGATAGCTTTTGCCTCTCGACGGTTGAAAACACACGAAATGAACTATCCAGTAAATGATCTCTAGTTGGCCGCCATTATATTTTTCACTGAATATTTGGAGGCATTACTTGTATGACGAGAACTTTGAGATATTCACTGATCACAAGATTCTAAAGTACTTGTTCACTCAGATGAAACTGAACATGCAACAACATTGCTGAATGGATTTGTTGATGGACTATGATTGAGAGATCAAGTGTCATCCATGTTCTAGATTCGACTGAATGACAAGTTTCAGTTAGGCTGGAAGGCCAGTTATAATTTGCTTGGAAGCCAAGGTTTAGTTAGACTGAAACTTAAGATTCAGCTCAATATCGAGAAGATGGTTATAACAAAAAACAGAATGAGGAAATCGGTTACACCATCAATCTCAAGAAAGGAGATGCATATAAAAGAAGAAGTGTGTCTTGATGATCAGAGGTATAGTGTTATGCATTGTATTTCAGTTTCCACTTGAATATTCTTTATTCGTAAGCACTTGGTTGTATGCAGGGGCGGATCTACCATAGGACCCGGGGGGCCACGTCCCCCCAAAAATTAAATTTTTTTAGTATTATATGACTAATATTTTTTAAAAAACTAAATATATACCAACGGCCCCTCAAAGTATGAAAGAAAGCTCTTGTAGCTTTGTGGTGAAAGACTCTTGTAAAACCTTTTTGTATCAAGGTCCAAATCCTCAACCTCTCAGTACTCTATTTTTTCTTTTCCCTTTTTATTATCTCCTTTTGTTTTTCTTCTTCTCTCTTACATCCTATTTTGTTTTTTTCTTTCCATTTTCCTTTTTAATGTCACTAAATAACTAAATAATTATTATTATTATTATTATTATTATTATTTAACTAATAATAAATTATTTATTTACTGAAAATTTTAAAATTTATTCTCTAAAATTATGTAAAATATAATGACGTACAATATTATAATAACAAATAAAATAAAATAAAAAGATACCATATTAATCAAAAAAACAATTCTAAATATCTAAAATATTTATATATTTATTGATATCTTTAAAATTTATTCTCTAAAATTACATTCTGTTTCATATATAATGATTTTTCATATTTATTTTTTAAAATATATAAACTTGTACGATAATTAATAATATTTTTTCCCGATTTTTTTCATTAATATGCTCATATAATTAATTAGGCTTTAATTAAATAGATAGATTATTTTTAATAATTTTTTACACCATATAAGTATTCATTAAATTAAACTTGAAAAGTTATTTACCAATTGAAATTTCAAAAAAAAATTTTGATATTTGTGAAAAAGAAGTAACTATATATATGGGACGAATTAAGTATAAAATAAAATTATATATATATATATATATATATATATATATATATATAAAGTAATAAATAACATATTTGAAATAAATAAAAGAGAATGAGCAAATTAAATGGAGGATGATTTTCTCTTGGATGCATTGATGACATGTAGAAATTGCTAAAAAAAATTTGTATTGATGTTATCATCGAAATTATAAATATTCTAATGAAACGTTGAATTTCTTTAATGTATAATTATTTTGTTCGAAACATAAATTTGATGCTTAATTAGCTGAATATAACCGAGATTGTAATTTGTCTTCTCTGTTTTAATCTTATGTCTAGCTTGTAGGCGGCCTTCCCTCTGACCAAAATCCTGGATCCACCTCTGGTTGTATGAGTGGTAGAGCGAAAGGCTTATGATACTCACTGTCAATGACTTTATCCCTTGAATCGTTGGTGATTAGTGAATTGATACTCCGATCGAGTGGATCTAGGATTGAATTGATCTGAACTACTATAATTGTTTGGTGTTCTTTGTTGTTGATCGTTGTGTTTTTTAGTTTTGTGTTCGTTGATATCGTTTTATTTGCTTCGTTCTCAATGTTATATGTATATCAATATTTGTGGAAACTTTCTTGAATCACATCATGGTCCACAAGTTTTTTGCAATGAGATGTTAACGTGAACATTTCGTGTTTTTAGCTCGTAAGTCTTTTGCACTGAGATGTTCACGTGAACATCTAGTGTTTTTACTGTGATGTTCGCAAGAACATCTGGAGAAAACACTGTAGGGGGAGTATTTCTCACGGTGTAGCATAAAATATCCCAAAGACAAAATATTTATATAAACTTAACCTAAATTAACTAACGAGTTGGTTTCTTGTGAGACGGTCTTACAGATTTATGTTCATGAGATGGGTTGATCCGACTCATATCTATAATAAAAAATAATGTTTTTTGCATAAAAAAATAATCTCATACATCAATTTTGTTAGAGAGATCTCCTATTTGAATCGTCCAAAAAAATATTATTTTTTTTATGCAGCAACATGAGGTTTTGTGACGATGCTTGAGAAATGGAGGGGGCCACAACCTAGAGGAGAAGAAGAGTGATGTTACGTAGCACACATTCATGGGGTGAAAGTTGCGAGCAACTATAAGAAATAAAAAAGACACAAAAGAGAGACAAAGTGGACACAAACTCGATCGAACCAAAGTGGCAGCAAGTCTGCAATTTTCCGTTGATATTTTTTATTTTAACCCTATTTTTCAAGCTCTTTTATATCCTCCACTTTTAAGCTTATTATTTCCAATAAATATTGTCACATTTCCTTTCATATTCTTAGATGTGATCAGTTCGTCCTTTTGGATTGTAGAAATAGAAATTGTTTTCATTTTGTTTATTAATAGCATAGATAATTGCACCTGTCATTGTTGAATTTTTCATTGCATGTTTTTATATAGTTTACTTTGTAATTTTGAAGCTTAACCAGAGGTTGAGATTCGAAATGAATTGCGAACCGAGGATCACATTTGTTTGATTAGTGCTAGAAGTTTTGAACATTCACGTCTTTGCATTGTTGGCGCTCACGTGTCTCGCACACCCCCAAACACCCAAATAATGTGCAAACGATATAATTTTAAAATTGGATCTTATTATATTTCTCATAAGATATTATAGAACAGTGTCAAATACTTATTTTTATATCCAAAATTATTCTAAATTGTTTCAAACTACAATTGTTTGTCTTGTTAAAAAATATCTTAATAAAAATTATAATGTTTTATTATTTTTTATTATTTATTGTACAGTTTTACAAGATTCATGAAGTTGAAATTCTTAATTATATGATAGAATTGTTCAATTTTCGAATGATATTTATGATTTTATTTTAGTATTTTTTTCTTTCGAATTTTTTTTGTACTTAAACAATCAATGAGTTATTTGAATACAGTAAATTTTAATTTTTCAAAATTCGATGAGAAATTTGTGAAAACGGTGTAATAAGATAAATATTGTCCTTAAATTGTAAACAAATGTTAGCTGGTAATAGACTTAGGGATCACCATTAGAGGGTAATAATGGTGGCAATAACCCTTTATTAATTGTAATTTTTTTCGAGAAAATCATATGAATTTTAATATATATAAACTGTACTCATATTTTTAACAAAAAAACATCAATTTCATGTAAAATCACTAATTAAAGACTGCATAAAAAACGAGACAAACAACTAGCAAATACACATGAAATATAGATCATATACATATATATATAATGTACTTAATTAGGGTAGACACGAGAGGAGGCCCAAAAAGCCTTCGCCTCAAGAACAAAAAATTAGGGGCCAAAAAAAACATGTTATATATATATATAGGTTTGTTAGGTGCAGGAGAAATTGGGGCGCCTGTTTTTTTTTCCTTTTTTAAATAATTGGCCCAAAAATTGGGCCCCCTTCCCTACCCATCATTCACGCCGCGGTCTCTCCTCTCTCATTCATAATTCCACCCCTTCTCCACCTCCTCATATGGCCGCCACTCTCCGAACGAAATTGCGCTGCTATAGTCGTCGTCGGCTCAATCTTGTCCACCGACCGACCAGTACCCCACGCCCAACCACCCCAGTCCAACCTCCATCACCACCACAAATCACCATTTAGAATTCACAAACCCATCACTACTGAGCCGACCACCCCATGGCCGACCAGTCCATGGCCAGCTACCCTTTGCTCCACCACAATGCACTGTTTCTATGATTTTTTCTCCCATCCGTCGAACATGAGCCGACCACCAGGTGTTTTCAATGAGTTGCATATCGGAGCGGAGGTATTGGGGTGTTAGGGTTGAAGAAGATGAGCAATCATGGCAAAAGGGTGGTGACAGTCGCTGATGTTGTTTGAGAGAGGAGAGAGAATAGTGAAGATAAAGGGGTGAGAGGCTGAGAGGCGTGAAGTGATTGATAGGGTAGAGAGGTGGTTGGTGATGGTGATGGATTTGGGGAGAAGAATTTCAAAATAAAAAAAATAAAAAAAAATGACTTGGGCACCACGTCAACTGGCGCCACTAATTCTCCTTCACACTAGGGTGCAGAGGAACAAACCTCTATATATATATATATATATTTTAAAATAATAATTAATTAATCGAGTTTTGTATGTTAGTATGTCCCTTATTCAGCAGGATGTAAGAATTTGTGAATTTTGTGCAATCCAGAGATTACAACATTGCTGATTAATTGACTTGAGGGTGCTCAAGTTTTCAAAAAATACTAAGAAAAAATTTATCACAAATTTTAATTATATTTTAGGAATTCTAATTTATGTAGTTGCATGCATCATAGTAATGCAATCATACATTTATTTATATATAATGTTTCTATGATTCGAGTTAGATTTAATGTATTTGTTATGATATATTAATTGGGGATATTCTTTGAGCTACAGTTGCTCGTTCATAAAATATTCAACACCGATGAATTAAATTTAGTTTGGTTTTCAAACTAAGCGAAAGACACTTAAAATAATCATTCAAAGAAACCGATTATTTAGTTTGTAAATCAGTGAAAACAATGCAATCTAAAACAACAAGAAGTAAATGCAATAAAGTAAAGAAGCACGAATTTGTTTATGGATGTTTGGAGACAAAACTTCTACGTCACCCCTTCTTTACTTTATTGCATTTATGGTTTGCTCTGTAGAATTTTAATGCAGACCCAGATATTTCAATGCAGTTTATCAGCACTTTATGCTCCGATTCAGACCTTGACTTGTGAAGATGATTTGTAGATCATGTTTTTAGATTTGCAAGGCATACTGAATCATTCCAATTGGAAAAACGAGCAACAAGATATGGCAAAAATACCATAACTGGTCCGTCAAAATGCATGATGTCATCTTATTTGTCCAGTTCAATGTTGAGGCAGCAGGTTGACCTAGCTAACATCCGAATTGGTCCACCTAGTCTGAAATATGACTTGTAGATATTTGAGTTGGCTGTTCAACGATTATGGCAGCGGGTCATTAGGATCATCGAGCTATAAGATGTGCTTGAAAAAAGATGTTGCGCCATAAACTCAATTTGTTTGAATTCGAGAACATCATCTCGAAACTTAAGTAAATATGTTAGAAGCATAATAACAATTTTTGTTATCATCAAAATCAAGATTGGTCTATAAAAACAGACCCAACAGTATTTGAGTTAATTGTTTACTGAAAAGTAATTAAATAATTTACGTATTCTAATATATTTGGAATGTTATATTTTTACATGTTTTGTTTTAAATAACATCTCATTAATATTAATAAAAAAATGAGTAGGTTACTTGTGAGAGAGTTTCATAAATATTTATTTGTGAGACGGATCAATCCTACTCATATTTACGTAAAAAATTAATATATACTTTTGGTATAAAAAAGTAATATTATTTTTTTTTATAAATGACCCAAATAATTAGATATTCGTCTTACAGAATTAGCATGTGAGAAGATCTCACAAGAATTTTTGTGAAAAAAGTAATGTACTACTGTTGACCGTCTCATTGAAATTTTTAAATAAAAAAAAAATTACCACGATTGTTTATTATTTCGACCCATTTTCTAGAAGACCTAAAAAGAAAATATAAGGTCCCGCCTCTGTGTACTCGTGCATAGATATATAACTTGATTCTTGGCTTCTCCGTACCTTCCTCCCCAAGCCAACGTGAAAGCTAAGCAACGCAACTATGCGGCATAGGTATGTATTGAATCTCCTCTGATCCCTCTATACCAATATTCCTCACTCACACATCTGTGTTTCAGGAGTGCTGCTGTTCGTAGGATTTTGTCTAACATATCGTCCCCGTCCCAGAAAGGTAAGTTGAATTCTATTGCTTATGAATATGTATTGTTTCTATACCGAATTTTGTTGATTAATGGTGGCTGTGTATTCATATATATAGACCAGTTTTATCATATAATTGTGAGCGTAGTGGATAATATTCTCGTTTGCTTGAATGTAAGCTAGCTCGATCATCCCATTAATTTTCCTTTTTTTTTTTACTTGTAAAAAATATAATATACCGTACGTCCTCATTGTAATTATTGTAACAATTGCGATGATGTTGGAATTTTACCTCGGGTTCAGTCTGGTAGAATGGATCTTCCAAATCCTTTAGAAAGCAGGTCGGGTCGGGTATCACCTAGTTCTGCACAAGAAACAGCTAGGTCAAGGGGCGCCGAAAGTGTTTTCGGCGTGACCCCTATGATGCCTAAGTCAGTGTCTTGAAGGCAGAGGGTATGATTAATGCAAAAATGAGAGAGTATAGGTACGTAAGTGCACGTGAATGCGTAATGAATAATGACTAGTGAATAATGCATAATAAAACCATAACAGTACCTGTATTTATAGGAAAAAATAGAGTAAGTTACCTAGTCGAATTATAACATGTCCTGAAATAGGACTCTTCATTCATTGGTCCGTTTTTGAGTTTATCCATATCTCATTCATATCTGTGCAATGGTCAAGCTTATCTCCAACATAACCGAGTCCTATATAAATTAGGAAACATACCAAGCCCATTAGACCCTAGCTCAAATCGGCCCAATATACCCCAGCTCGGGTCAGTCCATTAGACCCCAGCTCGGGTCGTTCCATTAGACAATAACTCGGGTTACCCTGTTAACTTCAGCCCAGGCCTGTACATGCCCTACCCTGTAAGAATTTGGGCTTATCCTTTATAAATAATAACCCCATAATTGGGCCAACCCTTATAAACCCATAATTAATGGATTCGGGTTAAAATAATTTCATGGGGTATCAATAGTACCACCCCGACTGGTCTAAAAGAAGAATGAGTTTAGACCAATAATGTAGTTCTGACCCCGTACCACACAAACTTTATGCAAACAGCCCAGACTTGAATTCACCTAATGTGTTTTCTTTGGACGGTCCAGATCAGAATCCGCGTGATGTGCTTTAAATGGACGGCTCTGATGCCTCAGGACGGTTCATCTCCCGAAGCCTAAGTGGCCCTGATTTGTCCCGTCCCGAACCGTAGATCTAAATAACCATCAACGGCCTAGATCATTTCACAACTCCTATAAATAGGTCAGTAAAAATTTTGAATTTTTTACTTTCACTCACATACTGTTACGCTGTCAAAATTTTGAGAGCTCTCCCGACTTGGACTCTCTGTGCCCGACCTGCCTGTATTGTTTCCAAGCTACACCCACTGCAACCCTTCTATTTGTAAGTTCTACCTCCCTTTCTTTAGGTTGGTTAATATGTCATCCCTGGATGAAACTTCTGTTAGAGAAATAGTAGAATTTGTTGAAACACCCCTCTCTTCCTCTGACAACCCCGAGCCCTCCGATTCTAATAATCCAAGCTCAGAGCTGGATTTATCGGAGACCCGAGAGGAAAAATTAAAGCGACTGCACAAACTCAGGTCGGATGAAGCCCGATTAGCTGCTAAGGGAAAACCATGGTTCGAGGTACTGGCTTCCCACTTAAGTCCAGACCTGGGTCCCTTCATAAGGGAGAGATCAAGAATGCCTGATGCTTATGATCTCATAATCCCGAGCCGTAAAGACCGAGCTCACAAACCACCCCCTAACTATTTAAGCTTCAGTCTAGATCAAGTAAAGATGGGCTTAAGATTTCCGCTCCCGAGCTGTGTGTCACACTTGTGTCAATACTTTTGCGTGTGTCCCAGTCAATTATCCCCAAACTCTTTTAGCTCAATTCTATCCTTAGGTGTCCTCTTTTGTTTCTTTCGAATTCCGCTAGACATAGGAAATTTTACCTATTTTCTACAAATTAAGAAAACCGTCCCGGGCCGCTTTTATATTTCCATGCGACCCGAATACCCTTTTTTGAAGGGCAAGCCTAGCTCGCACAAGGGTTGGACAAATAAGTATTTTTTTGTTAAACCTAATCAGCCCTGGGAATGTCGATCGAACTGGGCCATGAATTTCACAACCCCCGAACCCCCAGCTCTACCTACTCATGAATTCACTAATTTCATCAACATCATGTCCGCTCAAACCTTTGATATCGAGAGCCTAATCGGGGATGATCAGCTTTGCCATTATGGCTTCAGTGGGAAAGGAGAGGAGATCGTAGGGGATGTAGGTAGTACCCCTGTACCCATACTGTAACGACCCACTATATCAAGACGGGTCTTTTCAGCGTGCTTTGTCCTCACTCACACGCACCCTGAGAAACTTCCCAGGGGGTCACCCATCCTATAATTGTCCCAAGTCAAGCACGCTTAACTTTGGAGTTCTTATGTGATGAGCTTCCGAAAAGAAGATGCACCTTCTTGATATGAGTAGTACATATGAAATCTTTTAACCCCTCCTCAACCATGTAGTCCCATACCTACACAGTCTCAGAATCCCTCTCATTCCGGCACGGGATCGGTTCATTCATGTCTCCCTCCGCTTAGAAGCCTACCAGGAGCCGCTCATTGTCCGTGCAACCTCTTGGCACCGGCGATCACTCCCTTCCTCTTCAGCCCCGGGCGTCACACATACTACCTTTATTTAATTATCTTTTCAATTTATTTGATTGTTACTTTTATTTGTTCAGACGACAGGATCAGATCTGCAGCCATGCCTGCTAATTTCAGAGCTGCCTTAAAAAATCTAAAGAGGAAGAAAACCGAAGATGAGGCCGGTACTCATCCTGACCCCCTCCTGTCGAGCCATCCAAGAAGAAAAACTCAAAGGCCAAGGATCATCACAGCGCTAGTGTGTCCGAGCTTCAGCAACCACCCCCTGTCTCCTCTTCCCGAGCTCGTGGCAAGGAAGCGGTAGTGGAGTTCGAATCTCTACCTGATACTGAGCCTAAAGGAATGCCTAATATGCCCGGGGTCCCTGATATGTCATTTTTCTCAAAGCCCGACCCTCAAGGGTGCTTGGGCATAATGCAGAACTTGATTTCCCGCTCTGACCTAAAGATCCTACAAGCGGTGCCCAACTTGGAAGCCGAACAAAACTTCGCCATGGCAACTCTGCAGGTACTTTGAGATTTTTCTAACTTAATTTATATACTGAACTGCCTTTGACCGAGCTAGCCTTTATCCCTTATATTTTCACAGGCTTTAGCTTGGGGAGGGGAAATTACTAGCCGAGCCTTCAGAACTCGGGAGGAACATGCCTTGAACCAAGAAGCTTTTGTGTCTCGGATATCTGAACTCACGCGGAAGACCTGTGAGATGAAAAAATAATACGAAGCAGAACAGGCCGAGCTGAGAGCGGAAACTGAATCGAGCCGGGCTGCCCTGGGAGCTGCTAATACCAAAATTTCCGAGCTGGAGGTGGCGAAGATTGAGCTGGAGAGTAAAGTGCGGGCCTTGAACAAAGAACTTGAAGCTGCCAAAGAGCTCGGGAAAAAGGAGTTCCTGAACGCCTTGGATTTTGCTAACGCCGTAGCCAAGAAAGCGGCCACCTTTTTCGACGAGGGTTTCAAGGGATGTCTAGCCCAGTTCAGGGCTAATGGATATTCGAAGGTCGAGCACCCCGCCACTTTCCTGGATTGTTCCAAAGCTCTCGATGACATGCCAGAAGAAGATTCTGAGGAGGCCGAACCAGAAAAAACCTCAGAGCCCGAACAGAGCTCTAAACCCCAAGACGCTCCCGCCCCTTGATTTTTGTATGAACACTTGTTTAAAAACATGATCTAATTGGTAGACCCTGCGTGGTCATCTATTTTTGTTGTTGCCCAGGTCGGGTTGATACAATACTTTGTTAGTCTGAATGTTTTTTGACCAGCTCGGGTTTTTTATATAAATATGCTTACTATAAATGCAAATAACAGTCACGACGCCACTTTTTACCAAGTGTAAAAAGTTACCGACCCGACCTATATGTGACCGGACTGACCAAGTGAGTTATAACTTAATTTTGAAGGCATGACCCTACCTGTTCTTGAACCGAGTTAAAAGTTTAGGCGGGAACTCATGAAATGCAACTTATTAAATTCCCGACCTATATACACCCGGATTGGCCGAATAACAAAAGGTAAGTTCCACTTATTTTAAATTTGTGAGGGTTTGGGTGGAATCCTGGAGATTGAAACCCCCTTTAGATTTGTTACCGTGAGTTTTTAACCAGTCCTGCCTGATCACTTAATAAGCTTAATGAATGTTCCACTTATTTTAAATTTGTGAGGGTTCGGGTGGAATCCTGGAGATTGAAACCCCCTTTAGATTTGTTACCGTGAGTTTTTAACCAGTCCTGCCTGATCACTTAATAAGATTAATGAATGTTACACTTATTTTAAATTTGTGGGGGTTCGGGTGGAATCCTGGAGATTGAAACCCCCTTTAGATTTGTTACCGTGGGTTTTTTAACCAGTCCTGCCTGATCTTTTAGTTCCATTGATGTGGTCCTTGAATGCCAGACCTGCCTGGATTTTTAGTTCCACTGATGTGGTCCTTGAATGCCAGACCTGCCTGGGTTTTTAGTTCCACTGATGTGGTCCTTGAATGCCAGACCTGCCTGAGCTTTTAGTTCCACAGATGTGGTCCTTGAATGTCAGACCTGCCTGATCTTTTAGTTCTACTGATGTGGTCCTTGAATGCCAGACCTGCCTGGGTTTTTAGTTCCACTGATGTGGTCCTTGAATGCCAGACCTGCCTGATCTTTTAGTTCCACTGATGTGGTCCTTGAATTCCAGACCTTCCTGGGTTTTTAGTTCCACTGATGTGGTCCTTGAATGCCAGACCTTCCTGGGCTTTTAGTTCCACTGATGTGGTCCTTGAATGCCAGACCTGCCTGGGCTTTTAGTTCCACTGATGTGGTCCTTGAATTCCAGACCTGCCTGGGCTTTTAGTTCCACTGATGTGGTCCTTGAATGCCAGATCTGCCTGGGCTTTTAGTTCCACTGATGTGGTCCTTGAATGCCAGACCTGTCTGGGCTTTTAGTCCACTGATGTGGTCCTTGAATGCCAAACCTGCCTGGGCTTTTAGTTCCACTGATGTGGTCTTTGAATGCCAGATCTGCCTGAGCTTTTAGTTCCAATAATGTGGTCCTTAAATGCCAGACTTGCCTGGGCTTTTAGTTCCACTGATGTGGTCCTTAAATGCCAGACCTGCCTGGGCTTTTATAAAGAATGTCCAAGAAATACTAAGTGCTATAAAACAGAATTGACTCTTTCTACGACATTGTTGTAAAAAAAATTGACACTAAACAGGACTGATCCTAACTTAAGCAAAACAGGACTGACTATTTAATAACATAAATAACGCCAAAAGACCAACTGGTTAAGGACCAGCCTAGTGATCTACAAAAACCTGATGAAACCCAAGCGGGGCTAATAAGGATAGTATTTTTTCAAGTGCTGAGCATTCCATGGCCTTTTACCCTTCTTGCCTTGAACATCTTCCAGATAATATGCTGCTATTCTAGCTTTTCCTATTACTTTGAAGGGGCCTTCATACTTAGCCTCTAGATTTCCTCTCTCCCCGGGATGTTGTATCTTTCGCATAACCAGGTCTCCCTCCTGGAAAACCTTAGGATATACTCTTTTATTGTAGGCCTGGGTCATTCGTTTGCGATAGGCTGCGAGCCTAATTGCAACTCGGGACCTGTTCTCCTCAAGTAGGTCCAAATCCATTGCTCGCAGTTCTTGATTGTTTGCCCCGTATGCCATTATCCTAGCACTCTCTTGTCCAATTTCAGCTGGGAGAACTGCCTCAGTCCCGTACACCATGCTGAAAGGAGTTTTACCCGTACCGGATCGAGTTGTAGTTCGGTAAGACCATAATACAGAAGGGAGTTCGTCTGCCCACTGACCCTTAGCTGCATCCAGTCGTGTTTTAAGAACTTGAACAATCGTTCTGTTAGTAACTTCGACCTGTCCATTAAGGATTCACCACATACTTGCGAGTGTGGATATCTTATGCGATCTGAGGAGATATTAGTGTGACGAATCTCTGGCCAGAGTACATGATGTGTTTTAGGTTACTTGGTGTTCCTAGTAACACATGCGATGTCACTAATAGATCTCCAAGATGTTATGCATAGTTATCGAATCTCGAACGACTCTCGATGTACCAATGGTTGTTGATTCGATCGGGATATTTGGTTGAAGGGACCGTACTGTACGCTAACCAAAATCTACTGGTTCTTGCAGGCACTATCAGTAATACCTAGGGAATCATGGGGCGATGTTGCTAGGCGCTCTTACCATAATTCGATGGGTAAGTCGGAAATTGTTGTTCCGAGTCACAAGGAGTTGTGAGCCCGCGGCTAGCTGTATTCCTAAACCATTGAGGGTTACACAAGTAATGGATTACTAAAACCCCGTAGAGATAGTTAAATTTAAAGAGTTAAATTTAATGAAAGAGAAGTTGGACTTCTTAATTAAAAAGGAGTGGGATTTTCTAAAATGACATAGGGATGGGCATTTTTGGAAATCACTGAATTCGGATTCAGAAAAATTATCTTGACTTTAAAAGATGCAGAAATGGTTTCTGTGCACATTGGTAAAATCAGTTTATCAATCGGAGTCACGATGAATTTTATATTAATTTCTATAACAACGGGCTTGGCTTGTTGGGCTTAAGTTATGGATTGTGGGCCCTAAGGGGTTAGAGTCCTAATACAATTATAAATTAATCTAGTCTAGAAATTATCTATAAATAGGATGTAGTGTTTGAAATTCTCATAAGAATTCAGTCTAGAAATTTCGAACACTACATATAATTTTCAAGAGGATTTTCGAAAATTCCTCTGTCCCTTTTGGAGAAAATTCGACTTGTGATTTTTGTGGAAAATTACAATTCGAATTAACAGATCATATCTGTTTATTCTCTACGTAAAACTTCTGATTGATTTCTAGTGCAGTCAATCAATTCTGTTTTTCATTCGTGGACCTAATTCCGGAGTTAGATCGTGACTGTCATCGGTTCCCGGGATTTACAAGAAGAGCAGATTAAATTCTGTTGGAGTCCACAATCAAGCCTTTGCTTGACGAGGTAAAAATTTAATTGTGATTTTATTTTTACTTGAACAAATTTAATCGTAAAAGTTTTGATACCCATATATGGAATCGTTCCATATAATAAAAATAAAATTTTTTTAAACTTCCGCTGCACCGGGTATCAATTCTTAATTGATCTGAACACAGTTTTCCAACATTCGCGTAGCTAGCTTGTCGATCCTGGGCAGCCTTAATCCTGCGTCGGATCAACTCCACTGCATTACTCATCTGCTGAATCATCTGAGGACCCTTAACCTGGCGCTCGCCAACCTCATCCCAAAACAAAGGTGTACGACAACGACGTCCATAAAGAGCCTCAAATGGTGCCATGCCAATTCTGCGATGGAAACTATTGTTATAAGCGAACTCCACCAAGGGTAAATGATCATGCCACGCTGGGCCAAAATCCATCACCGCCGCGCGAAGAATATCCTCTAAAGTGCGAATAGTACGCTTGGATTGTCCATCCGTCTCTGGATGATAAGCCGTACTCAGGCTCAAAGTAGTACCAAGGGCTCGCTGGAAACTACCCCAAAATCTCGAGTTGAATCTCGGATCTCTATCACTGACAATGCTCAACGGAATACCATGCAATCGAACAATCTCCTGCACATACAATTGCGCCATCCTATCAAAGGTATAATCGCGGTTATAGGGAAGAAAATGCGCTGACTTCGACAACCGGTCCACGACAACCCAAATAGAATCACAAGTCCTAGAAGACATAGGCAAGTGGGTGACAAAGTCCATCGTCACATGCTCCCACTTCCACTCAGGAATCTCTAAGCTGTGAAGTAACCCTCCGGGTCGTCTAAACTTTGCCTTGACCTGCTGACACACAAGGCATCAGGACACGAACTGATAAACGCTGCGCTTCATGCCTTTCCACCAAAATTGAGTGTGAAGATCCTTATACATCTTCATGCTGCCTGGATGTACAGAGAATTGACTGCGGTGAGCTTGCGATAAGATCTCATCCCTCAAAGTAGAATCCTCGGGTACAACTAATCGACCAGAAAGACACAACAGACCGTCTCCCTGCAGATGAAAACCAGAAGTACTATCACCCTCAGCCAAACGGGCCAACTTCTGCGTCTTCAGATCAGAACTCTGAGCTTCACGGATTCGTCGATACAACGCTGGCTCTACAAGCACAGAAGAAACACGAATTCCTTGCTGTTCTTTCTTATGACGGAATGTGAATCCCAAAGAACAACACTCCTCCACTGCCTTCAAAACTGAACTGGTACGAAGGGAACTCACATAGACCTTGCGACTAAGCGCATCAGCAATGGGGTTAGAAGAACCTGGATGGTACTTGATCTCACAGTCATTATCTTTCAATAGATCCATCCAACGACGCTGCCGCATGTTCAACTCAGCTTGAGTGAACAGATACTTCAAACTCTTATGATCGATGAAGATCTCAAATCGTTTCCCGTACTAATAGTGACGCCATATCTTCAAGGCAAAGACAATGGCTGCAAGCTCTAGATCATGAACGGGATAGTTCTCCTCGTGAGTCTTCAGCTGTCTAGAAGCATAAGCGATCACGTGGCCATTCTGAGTCAACACGCACCCCAAACCCTGGAGAGAAGCATCAGTAAAGACTACAAAACCACCCGATCCAGACGGCAAAGCAAGAACTGGAGCTGTCATCAAACGACGTCTCAACTCACGAAAACTATCTTCACAAGCATCAGACCACACGAAAGAAACATCCTTCTTCGTCAACTGAGTCAAAGGCTTAGCTATCTGAGAGAAGTTCTCCACAAAACGTCGATAGTATCCTGCCAAACCAAGGAAACTACGAATCTCAGAAGCTGTAGTCGGACGCGACCAATTCAGAATAGCCTCTGTCTTGCTAGGGTCAACAGATATGCCCTCATGAGAAATGACATGACCAAGGAACACCACTCGGTCAATCCAGAAGTCACACTTGCTCAACTTCACGTACAACTGTCTCTCCCTCAAGACCTGCAATACAGTATAGAGATGATAGGCATGGTCATCCATGCTGCGAGAATACACCAAAATGTCATCGATGAACACCACCACGAACTTATCCAGGAAATCGCGGAATACTCTGTTCATCAGATCCATAAAAATAGCTGGAGCATTCGTCAGACCAAACGACATCACTAGAAACTCATAGTGTCCATACCGTGTACGAAATGCTGTCTTAGGAAACTCCTGTCGGACTCGCAACTGATGATACCCAGACTGAAGATCAATCTTAGAATAGACAGAAGTACCCTGCAACTGATCAAAGAGATCATCTATCGGCGGAAGAGGATACTTATTTTTCACTGTCGCTTGATTCAACTGACGGTAATCAATACACAACCGTATTGAACCATCCTTCTTCTTGACAAACAACACTGGGGCTCCCCACGGCGAAACACTAGGTCGAATGTAACCCTTATCAAGAAGATCTTGCAATTGCTTCTGCAGCTCTTTCATCTCTGATGGCGCTAAACGATAAGGAGTTCTGGAAATTGGTGCAGTCCCTGGCAGTAACTCGATCTCCCTCACCGGTGGCAAACCTGGAATCTCCTCCGGAAATACATCTGGATAGTCACAAACAACTGGTATCTCCCGGATATCTGGCTCTCCTAAGGATGCGTCAATGGCGTAGATAAGGTAGCCTTCCCCGCCAGACTCTAAAGCACGTCGGGCCTTCAGAGCAGAAACTACTGGCATCGGAGGTCATGCTCCCTCACCATAGAAATACCATGACTCGTCATCCTCTGGTCGAAACTGAACAAACCTTTGATAGCAATCCACTATCGCTCGGTAGGCAGTCAATAGATCTATCCCAATGATGCAATCGAAATCCTCCATTGCTATAATCATCAGGTTAGCACTAAGCTGATGCCCCTCAAAATCCAAAACACAACCCACAACTAGACGCTTGGCTAAAACCTCACTACCCATAGGAGTAGAAACTACTAGAAAGACGTCTAAAGGAATGAATGGCAACTTAAACTTCTTAGCAAAACGTGCTGATACGAAAGAATGCGATGCACCGGTATCAATTAAAACATATGCAGGAAAACCACATAAACTACAGATACCTGCAATCATCCGATCACTGTCAGCCTCTGCCTGCTCCTGGTTAAGCGCAAAGACCTGACCCTGGGCACGTGGCCTCAAAGAAGAATGACCCCGAGAAGGAGTCTGAGTAGGCTGTCGTTGAGACTGCTGGCGCTGCTGCGAAAAATGCTACTGGAAAGGTGACTGAACAGATGCCTGAGAACCTCCGGAACCACTCGCTGCCCCAATCAGCATCGGACAATCCCTCTTCATGTGACCCTTTTGGCCACACTGCAAACATGCACTGGTAGATCGACCACACTGCCCTGGCGGATTTTTGCGTCTACACTGACGGCAACGGTTCGGCCTCTGACCGCCAAAGTTATGCACTCCACCAGATCCAGAGGAAGAAGAAGAAGTACCTACTGGCTTCTTGAAATACTGCCCCTTAGGGCCCAAAGCACTGGCACTCTCTGACCTGGAAGAAAAAGAGTAAAGTCCCCTGTTCCCCCGAATACTGTCCTCAGCCTGGCGACAACGGTATACCAAATCCTCATAAGTCCCATCGCCGCCCACAGCAACCATCCGATGAATATCAGGATTCAAACCCTGAAGGAAATGGTCAAACTTCGCCATAGAACTATCAGCAACATGAGGACAAAAAGGTAGCAGATCAAAGAACTTCTGCTGGTACTCCTCGATCGTCATCGTCCCCTGTCGCAAACTCAGCAACTCACTGGCTTTTGCCTGACGAAGAGCTGGAGGAAAATACAACCTCTGATAAGCAGTATGGAACTCAGCCCATGTGGCTACTCCTCTAGCTGCTATGAATGGTGTGGAAGTAGATCTCCACCACTTCCTCGTGCGTCCCTCTAGCATAAAAGCAAGAATATCCATCATATCCTTGGTTGTGCAACGGAACTCCTGGAAACACTGCTCCATCCTCTCAAGCCAATCCTCCGCTTCTTTAGCTGTCTCACCTCCCGTCAAAGGCTTCGGGCTAACCTCCTTGAATCTGCGCATGCTCACTCGCTTGCGCTCCTCAGGTTGTCCTTGACGATGTCTATGATCATTCGGATCGCCCCAACGACCGCCGCCTCCGCTATCGTGGCTCTCATCGTAATCTGCCATCTGTTACACAATAACAGATAATAACTTAATCCGCTTTAAAAATTCCCAGTGCAATGCGCTCTGATACCAAAAATGTAGTGACCCAACCTGGATCCACTACTAATCAGAGTTACGATAAAAGCGCATGCAATTAAAACTTAAAGCGTAAAGAGCGGATAATTAAAATACAACAAAACCAATCGGCAGAATACAACCGACGACAAACAATCGTGTAAAAATATTATTATACAACCAAATCGAAGGTTCAGGGTAAACAAATCCCTACCCTCTACAACCTCGCACTCTCCCAAGCTCAATCCTGCTGAGAGCCGCCTGGACCATCCAGCCTCAAACCTTCCCCGCCACAAGGTACACCACAATACCCAAACACAGGGGCGTGAGCTAGAATGCTCAATACGAAGCAATGATATAAATACAAATATGCGCACACAATATGATTTTAAACTCAAGTGAAAACACTTGCTCATGGCGCCGGAAATATACAGTACCGGCTAGAGAGCGACTCCGCGGGGTACTCGTATATTCCATATTAGGGCTGAGCCAACCCCATCCTGACCCGAATCCAAAACAGGATACAAGTCTCATATGGAAACTGTCATACCTGACTCGAGTCCAAAATGAGATCATTGTTCCCTATGGAGATTGTCAATAACTCACATCTCTTAGGATGCAGTCACACGTAAAATCGTTCATGTGCTAAGGCGGTAAAACATGCTAAAACATGATAAAACATATAGCACATACTCATGCAACATACATGCAAATATATCATGCCGGCTATCTCGGTCAGTACTTACGTACCTCTAACACTGCTGGTCAAAACCTATCTCCACTGGCCTATACTCCAAGCCTATAGTCCAGTCTACTGCTACTACAATGCAAATATCCATGCATCAACAATAAAGCTCTAAAATCCTTAACTAAGCTAATGCATACTCCTAAATATTTTTAGGATGCCAAAGCTATCCCTGCGTCCGTCGTTAGCCCTTTGCTGTCGATAGCCTCAAAACTAGGCCACAGCTCCGCGACGACGTCTAGATCACTAAGCCACTTCCGGATTTCTCATAGGGCACCTAGATCTCCCTAGATCTGAGTTAGAAAGCCTAGGAATTGGGAGATAAGAGAGGAATTGAGCGAGTCACAAATGAACCTCGGCTCCTCTATTTATAGACGAAGTTCGGGCCATCCGAACTAGGCTTCAGGCCCTCCGAACTGGTTCGGATCCTCCGATCATGACTTCTGATTGTCCGAACACGATCGGATCGTCCGATCCTAACTTCGGGTCCTCCGAAGTCCCATCAATGACGTCAGCCATGACGTAACATTGCTGACGTAATTGATGACGTAAGCCCTAACCCTGTTCGGGTCCTTCGATTCCATCGACGGAGCCTCCGATCCTCTTCGGATCGTCCAAACACCTCGGGCCTCCGTTCCTGACTCCGATCACATTCGGGTCCTCCGAACTGTTGGAAAACGCGGCTCTCAGATCAATCACGATTGATACCCGGTGCAGCGGAAGTTTAAAAATTTTATTATGAAACAATTCCATAGTGTAGGTATCAACCGTTTAACGATTAAATTATTTGTGTGTGTAAAATTAAATAACAATTATTAAATTTTACCTTCAATCTCGAAGCGAGATTATTGGACACCACACAGATTTCTCTGCGCTTCTTGTATCTCCCTGGAACTGATGAATATTCTGTCCTTCAATCAGGTCCACGAATGGAGGTTTAATCCCTCTGATAGATTGCACTAGAAAATCTATCAGAAGTTTTCTGCGAAGAGAATAAACGAATTTGATTCGCTATTCCTGACTGCAATTCAAAATTACAGACCGGAAAATTCTCTGACAGAGAGGGAGGGGTCGGCCGAATAGTTATGAGAGAGAGCTAGGGTTTTTTCGATTTCTGTCTCTCAAATTAATGACCAGTTGTATGTAATTTCTGTACTGCAATAACTTATTTATAATGCAGGCCACTAACACCTTAGGGCCCATTAGTCATAAGTTGAGGCCCGACAAGCAAAGCCCGCATGTTCAGAAATTAATATAAAATTCATCGTGACTCCGATTGATAAACCGATTTTACCAATGTGCACAGAAACCATTTCTGCACATTTTATAGTCAAGATAAATTTTCCTGAATCCGAATTCAGTGGTTTCAAAAAATGTCCATCCCTATGTCATTTTAGGAAATCCTACTCCCTTACTCTTATTTAAGAAGTCCAACTTCTTTATTCATTAAATTTAACTCTTTAAATTTAACTATCTCAACGGGGATTAAAACTCCATTACACTGTGTGACCCTCAATGGTTCAGGGATACAGCTAGCCGTGGGCTCACAACTCCTTGTGACTCGGAACAACGATTTCCGACTTGCCCAACGAATCATGGTAAAGCGCCTAGCAACATCGCTCCATGATTCCCTAGGTATCACTGATAGTGCCTACAAGAACCAGTAGATTTTGGTTCGCGTACAGTACGGTCCCTTCATCCATATATCCCGATCGAATCAACAACCATTGGTATATCGAGAGTCGCTCAAGATTCGATAACTATACAATACATCTTGAAGATCCAATTAGTGACATCGCATGTGCTACTAAGAAACCATTTCTTAAATCACATCAAGTACTCTGGCCAGAGATTTGTCACACTAATATCTCCTCAGATCGCATAGGATATCCACACTCGCAAGTATGTGGTGAATCCTTGACAACAATGCATCGACTCCTATATGTGTTGTAACTGTACCCAATCCCGACACCTGATGACCCCCATAGAGTCGGTAAACGAGTCAAAGTACAGTACTAGCATATAGAGTCTCCATGATGTTTCAAGTAGTAAGGACTAATGGTGTACAACCAAAACCGCGGACTTTATCCACTCGATAAGTGATAACCACTTGGAAAGTCCGGATAGGGTAGTTCGATTATTCATCCTATGAATATCCATTTGCATGCTTCGAACATCTCCATGTTCCCTACCAATGAAACGTGGTACTCCGCATCGCAAATGCTAGTCTCAAACTCGAGCGATCCTTATCCTTATTCTCGGACGGCTCAATCGACTAGGAACAGTTTAGAATATACAGTGACTATAAGATGTATTTCATGATAGACATCCCCATGTTCTACCACATCTTACATACACTATAGTATATTCAAGGTCTTTATCAAAACAACAATAGTATATCACAATATAACAATATGAAGAAAGATAAAGTCATTGCCATTAATAAAAGTGTAAATTGTATTAAACAAAAGATCGTTTGTACAAAGAGTCATCAAAGCCCATAGCCACAAGTTGGCTCACTGGGCACCCACTCTTTCAATCTCCCACTTGCCCTATAGCCAACTAGTCATACTACGTAGACCCATTGCTTCGCGATGTTTGTCAAACAATGGTCCTGGCAAGGGCTTAGTAAGCGGATCAGCGATATTGTCTGCAGAGGCCACTCGTTCGACAGTGATGTCTCCTCTTTCCACAATCTCCCGGATGATGTGGTATTTCCTCAGTACGTGTTTGGATCTTTGATGAGACCTTGGTTCCTTTGCTTGAGCAACGGCACCCGTGTTGTCACAGTACACCGGGACTGGACCAACAAATTCAGGAATGACGCCCAACTCTTGGACGAACTTCCTCATCCAAACGGCCTCTTTAGCAGCAGCTGATGCTGCAATGTATTCAGCCTCAGTGGTGGAATCCGCTGTGGTGTCCTGCTTGGAACTCTTCCAAGAGACAGCACCGCCATTGAGCATGAACACAAATCCAGAGGTTGACTTCGAGTCATCCACGTCACTTTGGAAGCTAGAGTCGGTATAGCCTTCCAATTTCAGATCTCGTCCTCCATATACCATGAACATATTCCTAGTCCTTCGTAAGTACTTAAGAATGTCCTTCACGGCTTTCCAATGCATTTGACCGGGATTAGCTTGATATCTGCTCGTGACACTCAGAGCAAATGCTACATCCGGTCTGGTAGATATCATCTCATACATGATACTACCTATAGCTGACGCATATGGTACATGTGTCATATTCTCTATCTCTTCATCAGTCTTGGGACACATAGACTTGGATAGAGAAACTCCATGACACATGGGTAGATGTCCTCTCTTGGACCCATCCATTGAAAACCGTTTCAATATGGTGTCGATGTAGGTTGATTGAGTGAGTCCTATCATTCTCTTAGATCTATCTCTATAGATCTGTATCCCAAGAATGTAGGATGCCTCACCCAAATCCTTCATCGAGAATCTACCTGATAACCATATCTTTGTTGACTGTAACATCCCTACATCATTCCCAATGAGTAGGATGTCATCAACATAAAGTACTAAGAATGTCACAGCATCCTTAACTACTTTTTTGTACACGCACGGTTCCTCCGGGTTCTTGATGAAACCAAAATCTTTTATTGTTTCATCAAATTTCTGGTTCCAACTTCTTGATGCTTGTTTTAGACCATAAATTGATCTCTGAAGCTTGCATACCTTATGCTCGCTTCCCATGGATGTGAACCCCTCTGGCTGCTTCATATAGATTTCTTCCTTAATGTCTCCATTAAGAAAAGCAGTCTTCACATCCATTTGCCATATCTCATAGTCATACCATGCAGCTATGGCAATAAGGATTCTTATGGACTTGAACATTGCAACTGGTGAAAAGGTTTCATCATAGTCAACTCCTTGTCTTTGAGTGTAACCTTTCGCCACCAATCGCGCCTTGTAGGTCAATACCTTACCATCAGGCCCAAGCTTTCTCTTGTAGATCCATTTACACCCTATTGGAACAATTCCATCAGGAGGATCTACTAAGGACCAAACTTGGTTTGTATGCATTGAATCCAATTCAGACTGCATAGCTTCAAGCCATAAATTTTAATCCGCATCAGAAATTGCTTCCTTGAAGTTTCTTGGATCACATCCAATGTCGGGTTCATCTTGATCCCCTTCAAGAAGAAGACCATATCGAACAGGAGGTCTAGAAGTCCTCTCGGATCTTCTAGGTTCAGGCGTGTCCAGTAATGGTTCCTGAGGCGTAGGATCGTTATTTTGTATTTCGGGTTCTTCTCGAACTTCTTCGAGTTCCATCATCTCGCCTTTCTTATCCAATAAGAACTCCTTCTCCAAGAAGGTGGCATTCCTAGAAACAAACACCTTTGTTTCAGCAGGATAATAGAAATAATATCCGATTGAATTCTTCGGATACTCTACAAAATAATATAAGCTGGATCGACTATCCAACTTATCTCCCACTGTCTGCTTCACGTAAGCAGGACATCCCCAAATCCTTAAGTACGAATACTTAGGAGCTTTGCCATTCCATAACTCGTATGGTGTTTTGTCCACTGCTTTAGTGTGGACGTTGTTCAACAACAATACCGCCGTTTCAAGCGCATAGCCCCAAAACGAAGGTGGAAGCTCAGTGAAGCTCATCATGGATCGAACCATGTCCAACAAAGTTCGATTACGACGCTCCGATACACCATTAAGCTGTGGTGTCATAGGAGGAGTCCACTGAGAGAGAATCCCATTCTCTTTTAGATAGTCCAAAAAATCGGTACTTAAGTATTCTCCACCTCGATCCGATCGAAGTGCTTTAATACTTTTACCTAGCTTATTTTCTACTTCAGCCTTGAATTCTTTGAACTTTTCAAATGCTTCATACTTATATTTCATTAAATATAAATACCCATACCTTGAATAATCATCAGTAAAGGTAATGAAGTAGGTGTGGCCATGTTGAGTCCCAACTCTAAATGGACCACAAACATCTGTATGGATCAAATCCAACAGATTTTGACTACGCTCAGGTTTCCCCTTAAAAGGAGATTTAGTCATTTTCCGTTTTAGGCAGGATTCACAAGTAGGTAGAGAGTTAATATCAGACATATCAAACATGCCCTCTCCCACTAGCTTGTTCATCCTCCTTGAGGAAATATGACCTAGTCTAGCGTGCCAAAGGTTTGCCGGGTTTTTGCTATCGATTTTCCTTTTGTTTGTTGTTGCCGGTTTATCAGCATAATTTATTGGAACGTCTTTTAGTTTTAAGTTGTATAGATCGTTTTCAAGTTGTCCATTTCCAATCAAACATTCATTCTTGTAAACATTGCAAATCTCATTCACAAAATTGCAAGAATAACTATCTCTATCAAGCATAGAAACAGAAATAATGTTTTTAATCAAATCTGGAACAAATAAAACATCTCTAAAAAAAAAAAAAAAACTTAAAATTGTTCTGCA
The DNA here is from genome assembly GCF_033568475.1 of Henckelia pumila. Taxonomy (NCBI): domain Eukaryota; kingdom Viridiplantae; phylum Streptophyta; class Magnoliopsida; order Lamiales; family Gesneriaceae; genus Henckelia; species Henckelia pumila. The sequence continues at coordinate 198,002,503 of NC_133123.1, read as the reverse complement.
AAAATGTCTCCTATAGCTTTGGATTTATCTCTGGAACCATTCCCGAGCCTTGACTGGGTCTCACCCATCCTTAGCCTATTACTTCTTGTCATCATTTGCAACTCATTGCAAATATGAGATCTACATCTGGTATCCAATACCCAAGAAGTAGTATTAAGAAAAACATTTTAATGTAAAACATACCCTTTGCAGTTCGCAACTGCTTGAGGTATTCCTTGCAGTTACGTTTCCAATGACCGGGTTTCTTGCAGTGATGGCAAACTTGTTTAGACTTGTCCAATTTTGCATGTAACATTTGGCCTTGAGATCATGGTCCAACCATTTCTCTAGTTCGGCCAACCTTTCGGCAGTTACATCAGCCGGGGCTGTTTTCGGAGAAGCCTTTTCTAACACTTTAGAAAATCTTTTCCGAACTTAGGACAATCTTAACTTATGGAATCATTCTGTATTGTTTGCGCCAATAAGTTTGTTTTGTTGGAGAATAGAAACATGTGGATTACTGAGATGAAACAGACAATTATCGATGATTGTTTAAGCAATTTACTAAGACATAAAATAGGCGAATTTAATTTTATGAATCTCACTCCCACTATTTTAACGATTTCACTACCCTCTAGTGAAAACGGGAAACTTTTTCCTTAGTGAGAACATGGAGTCCAATTGACAAACTTATGGTCCCGAATAATATCAGCCAACCATAATTCTCAAAAGGTAGAGCCCAATTGCTTCCAAAGCAACCCCCATGTGTTTACCTCATGTCCAATAAGGGCCCAATAATATGACGCCGTTTAAAGTGACATGTCAAGATGACCCATCAATATTAAGTTGTGATGGACGGTCGCCATGTGGATCCCCCAATAATATGAGCCGATCCCATGGGAGTTCCACCCAACTTACAACATTTGTCGATCCAATGTACAGCTTTCCGACGAACGGGCCCCCCCAATAATATGAGCCGGACCGTATCCGCGGGTAGCATCTCATACATTGACCGTTGATGGAAGGTAGGAATATTTAAACAAATTTAAATTTCCTTTATTTATCTTGATATCAATTTTAAATCATATTTAAAATGAGGGATTTTTAATTATAAAAATTTGTCTCATCAATTTCAAATTATTGCATGCTTGCCGGATTCACGCAATTATGTCTAAAACATGCATACAATCATAATATCATATATTATATAGGATGATCGATTCCATTTCTAAATTGACCCGTGGTTGCCAATCACGAGTCTTAGTCCAATCCTAGGTAATATGCAGTATGCAATGCAATCCTATTACATGTGCTTCCAATTTACATTTCTTCTGTCTTTATTGTCTGCTGGGCCCACCATCTTCAAATCTTGATCTCCCACTAAATCTAATGTATTTACAATAAATAACAATGACAAGTAGGGGATACATTTTTAGGGGTGGGAACGGGCCATAAACCAAGCCCACTTTTATTACATATGACATTCATACTGGGCCATAAACCAGGCCCATTAATAAAACCAACAACAATAAAAACAAATGTAAATTCCTAACATACACCTACAAAATTGGTCATGGCAATCGATCATCCTTATCCAATAACATTTAATTCAAAATTGATTTATTGGATAACATGCAGTGGCAATTCAAATTTAAACAGGATAAAATCATATTTTATATATAAAATCTCATTTTACATATAAAATCATATTTTATCTCTTTATCAAATAAAATCATATTTTATCTACAAAATCCAATTTTATGGATAAAATCATATTTTACTCAATATATTCATAAGATCAAATCTTATCATCAATTGTACCAAAAATAATTGATTTCAAAATTCAATTTAAGGATAAAATATTAAAATTTTCCAAAAATTCAAATTTATCCAAAAATCAATTTTAAAGTTTACGGACTCGAACAATTCGATCCGAAATCTCGTGAACCAATCAAAAACAATTTTTGACCGGACCAAAAATAAAATTTTAACACATTAAAATTAATTTTAAAATAAAAAATTTAATTTTTCCCGCGGGCCGCCCGGGACACTCCCGGGCCGGCCCGCGCCCACGGGGCAGCCCGGCTGCCCCTTTAGGGCAGCAACAGTTGCTGCCCTGGCGGCGCCGTGCGCTGCCCTGGGCGGCGCCGAGCGTCGCCCCTGGGCGGCGCCGTGCGCCGCCCTGGGCAGCGCCCAGCGCTGCCCTGCACAGCGCCCTGCGCAGCGCCCAGCGCTGCGCTGGGCAGCGCCGAGCGCTGCCCTGGCGGCGCTGAGCGCCGCCCCCTGGGCGACGCCGTGCGCCCCCTTTGGGCGGCGCCGTGCGCCGCCCGGGGCAGCAACAATTGCTGCCCCACCGGGCAGCGATCCAATCGCTGCCCGGGTTTTGCCCCGAAAAAAAATTTTTTATTTAAAAATATTTATTTTGTTTCAAAAACCGAGACTCAAAAATTTTTGTACAATCGATTAATTTAATCGTTTGATCTGAGCAACCTGGCTCTGATACCACTGTTGGAAAACGCGGCTCTCAGATCAATCACGATTGATACCCGGTGCAGCGGAAGTTTAAAAATTTTATTATGGAACAATTCCATAGTGTAGGTATCAACCGTTTAACGATTAAATTATTTGTGTGTGTAAAATTAAATAACAATTATTAAATTTTACCTTCAATCTCGAAGCGAGATTATTGGACACCACACAGATTTCTCTGCGCTTCTTGTATCTCCCTGGAACTGATGAATATTCTGTCCTTCAATCAGGTCCACGAATGGAGGTTTAATCCCTCTGATAGATTGCACTAGAAAATCTATCAGGAGTTTTCTGCGAAGAGAATAAACGAATTTGATTCGCTATTCCTGACTGCAATTCAAAATTACAGACCGAAAAATTCTCTGACAGAGAGGGAGGGGTCGGCCGAATAGTTATGAGAGAGAGCTAGGGTTTTTTCGATTTCTGTCTCTCAAATTAATGACCAGTTGTATGTAATTTCTGTACTGCAATAACTTATTTATAATGCAGGCCACTAACACCTTAGGGCCCATTAGTCATAAGTTGAGGCCCGACAAGCAAAGCCCGCATGTTCAGAAATTAATATAAAATTCATCGTGACTCCGATTGATAAACCGATTTTACCAATGTGCACAGAAACCATTTCTTCACATTTTATAGTCAAGATAAATTTTCCTGAATCCGAATTCAGTGGTTTCAAAAAATGTCCATCCCTATGTCATTTTAGGAAATCCTACTCCCTTACTCTTATTTAAGAAGTCCAACTTCTTTATTCATTAAATTTAACTCTTTAAATTTAACTATCTCAACGGGGATTAAAACTCCATTACACTGTGTGACCCTCAATGGTTCAGGGATACAGCTAGCCGTGGGCTCACAACTCCTTGTGACTCGGAACAACGATTTTCGACTTGCCCAACGAATCATGGTAAAGCGCCTAGCAACATCGCTCCATGATTCCCTAGGTATCACTGATAGTGCCTACAAGAACCAGTAGATTTTGGTTCGCGTACAGTACGGTCCCTTCATCCATATATCCCGATCGAATCAACAACCATTGGTATATCGAGAGTCGCTCAAGATTCGATAACTATACAATACATCTTGAAGATCCAATTAGTGACATCGCATGTGCTACTAAGAAACCATTTCTTAAATCACATCAAGTACTCTGGCCAGAGATTTGTCACACTAATATCTCCTCAGATCGCATAGGATATCCACACTCGCAAGTATGTGGTGAATCCTTGACAACAATGCATCGACTCCTATATGTGTTGTAACTGTACCCAATCCCGACACCTGATGACCCCCATAGAGTCGGTAAACGAGTCAAAGTACAGTACTAGCATATAGAGTCTCCATGATGTTTCAAGTAGTAAGGACTAATGGTGTACAACCAAAACCGCGGACTTTATCCACTCGATAAGTGATAACCACTTGGAAAGTCCGGATAGGGTAGTTCGATTATTCATCCTATGAATATCCATTTGCATGCTTCGAACATCTCCATGTTCCCTACCAATGAAACGTGGTACTCCGCATCGCAAATGCTAGTCTCAAACTCGAGCGATCCTTATCCTTATTCTCGGACGGCTCAATCAACTAGGAACAGTTTAGAATATACAGTGACTATAAGATGTATTTCATGATAGACATCCCCATGTTCTACCACATCTTACATACACTATAGTATATTCAAGGTCTTTATCAAAACAACAATAGTATATCACAATATAACAATATGAAGAAAGATAAAGTCATTGCCATTAATAAAAGTGTAAATTGTATTAAACAAAAGATCGTTTGTACAAAGAGTCATCAAAGCCCATAGCCACAAGTTGGCTCACTGGGCACCCACTCTTTCACGAACACCAGTTCGGAGCGTCCGAACGTCCCGAGCCATGCCCACCATTTTCGAGTATCCTAGATCTATTTTCGGACTCTGTTAATTCATTTGAAATTTCTTTAATCATGTTTTATTAAATTTAAACATGATCACTTGATTAATTACCTATTAATCATTAATTTTGGATATGGGTTACTACAATTACTATCATAGACCTGGTCATATCAAACCATACTATTTTAAGCTGCAGGAATACTACAGACAGAGATCTGCATCAAAGGTATTGCCTAAAGTGTTGCCAACACCCTTCCACAACATCTATAGAAGCAGATCTTCTGTAAGAAAAGTTTGGGTACCAAAAGCTGATAATCACTGTCATATGATTTATACTGCTTTGAGAACTAATGTTTCAGGTGCTTAGTACTTTGATAGTGGCAGCTCACGTCATATGATAGGTTCCAAAAAGTTTCTCACTGACTATGTTGAACATAAAAGTGGAAAAGTAACCTATGGAGGAGGTTCAAAGGGAAACATTGTTGGAAAGAGAACTCTGAATGTTGTTGGTTTGCCTAAGCTTCGCAATGTGCTTCATGTTGAAGGACTATCTGCAAATCAAATAAGCATAAGCCAACTTTGTGATGATAATTTGCATGTGCAATTTGATAAGAAAATGTGTAAAGTATTTGATAATTCAAATTTGTGTGTCATGACAGGTACTAGGTCGTCTGACAAATGCTATCAACTTGGAGAAGAGATGGCTTGTAGACACACAAAAGTGACTGAATTTGACCTATGGCATCAAAAATTGGGTCATGAAAATTTCAAGATACCAAAGAACTTGAGTAAGTTAGATGCGGTCAGAGGTATGCCTAACTTGAAATCTGGTATTCCATTTGTGTGTGAATCTTGTCAGAAAGAGAAGCAGACTAGGGTGTCACACGAGGTATTGCCAATATCTGTGACAACACGCTGCCTTGAGCTTGCACATATGGACTTGATGGGTCCAATGGATGTTGAAAGCTTTGGTGATCTAAAGAAGAAAACAGCTGAGGATGAAGTTGATGATCTTCATGATAATTTTGGAAATTTACATGTTGTCCAAGGCGTTACAACACCTCCGACAATACCTCCTACAGAAAATTTAGAAACCAAAGTTGAGAAACCTACTAATGAGGATACTGATGAGAACAGTAAGGTAAACGAAGCTGGAAAGAATGTTCCAAACAGAATTCAGATGTGAGGCCTCGATGTCTAAACATCTAATCTTAGGATAACGCAATCAATCAATAAGAAATAAAGATTTTTTTTAAAAGGGGGCCTCGCTCGATCGGCAGAAATCAACAGATCGAGCGAGCCAAAAGTTTCCAATTTTCTGCCAAAGAATAACTAGCACCACTCGATCGGTCATATTTAACCGATCGAGCGGGCCCTCATATTTCAAAAACAAAACCCAGGCTAAAGCTCCACCGCTCGATCGGTAAAATCCTACCCATCGAGCGGCCACCTCTGTACAAAAAAAACCAGCATAAATTTTAGCTCAAAATATAATTCCAAATCATTCCAACAATGCATAAATCATCCAAACATCATTCATGCTTCAATACAAGATAGTTCTAGGGTGATACAATCTCAAACTAGTAGAACATGCTTCAGTCTAGCTTATTCAAAGCAATACAAATGAGTTCGAATACAATCTAAGTTCGATTACATATTCGACTTCTAAAACATTAAGTCCTCACTCTATCTTCTCATCCCAACTATCCATGCGATCTCTGACTCGGTCCTGCCCCACCTGTTGCCAAGCACACATACTAAGACAAGACAACAGCCGGATAATCTGGTGAGAATATTATTCCCAATAAAAGAGACTAACATGCAATCTCACATAAACATATCACAACATGATATGCATCAACTTCCACATAATATATCAACTCAAGATATACATTATAAAGTCATTCAAATGCGGAATTAAAATGATATGCATGACTTTAAAAATCCGGGATTATCAAGTCTGGATAATCAAAAGGTACTCCGATTATTCTCTTCCTCTAATATGGATCCCGAGGATAAAATATCACACAAATCACATCGACTCTCCCCTCGAGGTGGATAGTTAATATTTCAATCCTCTAGACTCTGCAGCAACTATAGAGAGTTCAGTCGGTCATTGCAGTAAATCTCCTGCCAGTGCCCCTGATATAATTCTCAGAACGTCTAAATCAAAATGAAATAAATCATTTGGATCAATATGAATGCAATGCAAATCATAACTCATTCAGTAAATTCAAGTAATTAAATTATTATGCAAATATGTGATTTCTTCGGAACACTCGAATCAAGTCGGATTCGAGTTACTCGTTTCATTCCAGTCTAAGTTATCTTATACCTCTTCTCCAAAATGTCGATGCTCCAAACCGGCTTCAATCTTCAAAGCGATCTAACTCCTGCAACCTCGCAACTCAAAGACCTTCAAACGAATCTGCAAAAGAAGTAATAAAGGCCCAAGATCACTATCAACATTCAAACATGACTGAAAACGGCTCAATCAACTCAACCCAACTATAGCCCTCAACTCAAACCGGCGGCATAACGGTTATATTCTAATCAAACCGAAATCACATACAATAGTAAAGCAATGCAACTAACTCAAATCAATACTAAAACAACAATAACAATCTGATTCCAACCAATCTCAAAATCTCCATTTTCGAATTATGCTGCCGAAAATCATAACAATTCCGAACGACGCTCTATTTCAAAACCGACAAAGAATAAACGATCAGAACTCTGCCAAGAAAAAAATAATCGAAACTCAATCGATTCTAACAACATCCAAAAAATAGAATGTATCTGATCGGAGAAAAAACTTACGATATAACGAAGCTCTCGCTGCAGTGATCGCTAATCTGCCTTCAGAAATAAATTCTAACGGACGGATCGAGCTCGGGGTGAAATCTGGAAAGTTTGGGAGGCGTTATCTCGCCTTCAATGGAGGAATGGCGATGGAGGGGAAGAGATAGAGTGAAGGAGAAGTCATTTCATGCTATAAATATCTAACAAATCCCAAATTTGCATTTTAGTCCCTGAAAATTCCAAAAATTCCAAAGTAGTCCCTGATCAAATACAAGTCGGTCCACAATTTCTATAATCTCTGATTATCTCAATTAAAGTCAATTAAGATAAATTCGGGGCGTTACAATTCTCTCCCTCTAAAAAAGATTTCGTCCTCGAAATCAAACACGATTCTAACACAAGAAAGAGATAAAATCAAAGAATTAACTCCTCAGAATAAGTACATAAATTTCTGCTCCAATACAAACTCTATCTTTCAAGTACTCCTTCAAGACCATCCATCCAAAATCGACTCAATCTCGTCGGAATAATCCTCCTCTGCTCAGTCACAATCGAATCATCTCAGGTTTCAACCCATGTGACTCAGAAAATCATCTCGAAGACACAGAGATCTTCATCTCTTCTCGTACAACCCTCAAAAGGTGCCTCCGATAATTCATCTGATAGCTATAGTTGTACGAAATCTCTACAAGCATCCAGAATTCTACCAACTAGAGCTAAGTCGAGCTCTACTACTCATGGCATATCCTCCAAAGTTTTACTCATCTGATCTGGATGTCCGTCGTTCTGAGGATATTGGACTGAAATAAGTTGTAATCAAACAATAAAAGTTTCTTCGAAGTCATTGCCAAAAGAACGAGTGCAACAAGGATCTTGGTCTAAATTGATGGACTTCGGCAAAACAAGGCCTCTGAAGACCTTTGACAAAAATATCAATCCTCTGATCCTGACTAAAAGTCATTCTGTATGGAATACGGTAGCAGATTCCAACAATCGATCAATCGAAATCAGATAGTAGATAAAATAAGAACAACTCAAAACATCAGTTGTTGCATACAATTCCTCAGATAAGGATTCGCAGTCAGAAATCTCATACAATCTAATCCTCTTCTCTGCCTCCAAATCAGTTCCATCTGTGAAAAAAAAATACTCCAACTCTTAAGATTAGAAAAGATCACGGAAATCTCCTCACAAGACAATAGATAATAGATCTTCTAATCAATAAGATCGCTGCGAGCTCAAAGTCCAGATTCAGACATTGAGTCTCGAGCATCTTCAGATGTCTCAATGGCTAGACTAGAGCGTGATTCTTCTGAATAAGAATACATCCCAAAATCTCGATAAGAAGAATGCCAAGTACTGAAAGATCATCAGTATAAAAAATCAGTATACTAGAGCGTTGATCGACAGAATTTCCATCACCAGATCATAAAATCAAGGAAGACAACTCGATCCAAATAGAATTCAGACATCGAAGAATAGCATACAACTGCTCGGCACCACAATCTGCTATACGATTCTCAAAAGCTCTGAATGATCAGTACAATTCTTATTCCAAAAATATAAAAAAAATCATCGATATGAATTCCTAGTCCCAACTAATTCTTCTGAAAGATCCGGTTAATAGAATTTAACAACACTACAGGAGTGTTCGTCAATTCGAACGACTCAACCAAAGTTAAGGAGCACGATAACATTAAATAGATTCTTCAATAAGAAGGCAAGAGACTCACCAGTATCTATCAGTCAATAAGAGTAGGAAAACCAAAATCGAACGTTTACCTGTCATTTCATTATCGAGTGCAGTCTGAGCCTGATCCTCGGTCAAAGCATAAACTCATGCCTGCTGTCTGGGAGGTAGGTTTGCATGCTTGCTACCTTTCTGTCTATTTTGATGCTGAGGTTGGAAAGAGTGGACCGTAGGTGCTTGCCGCTGAGGCTGAGCTGTCTGTCTCGAAGAACTTCCACTCTGTGCTTGCTCAGAGCCCCACTGAGGACACATCTGGCAAAGAGACCTGTCTGGTTACAGATATAGCAGCTTCCAAAAATACCTCTACAATGATCACTGGAGTGACGACCTCCGCAATTGGCACAAGACATGCCTGACTGACCCAAACTCTGTCCCGATCCAAACAGCCTCGAGCCACTAGAGATCGAAGAACTGCTTTAGTGCTTCTTAAACTGCTTCCCCTTAGGATGATAGTAATCCTTCTTATTACCTCCACTGCTACCACCCTCAGAACTCGGTGGTTGATTTTGAAATTGAAAAGATTGATCCTGGTAAAGAGATGGTTGGTTCTGAAACTGACTAGGCTGTTGAAGCACAACTGGAGCTCCTCTCTGTCTCCACAAACCTGCTTCAGATCCTTTTGCATTATTCATGGCATCCGCAAAATTATCTGGCCTAGCAGTTTTTACCAGCGTGAAGATGTCAGGGTTCAAACCATTAATGAACTGATCAGCTTTGGCTTCTTCATTGTCGACAATGTGCGCTGCAAATCTCAGCAAACTATCAAACTTGGCCACATACTCCTCAATATTCAAATTCCCCTGCCTTAAATTTGCAAACTCGGCTCCCTTGTCCTTTCGGTATGAAACTTGGAAAAACTGCATATAAAACTCATATTTGAACAGATTCCAGTTAATAGTTGTACCTCGGTTCTCCATGGATCTCTTCGTCATGATCCACCGGTTCTTAGCAACACCCCTCAGCTGATGAATAACCAACCTGGTTCTGTGGTGATCAGAATAGTCAAGGGAATCAAACAACTGGTCAATGTCGTCCAACCAACTCTCACAGTCAACGGGATTCTCTGTACCGAGCAACAAAGGAGGATTAAACGACTGAAACCTCTTCAGCAAGGTTTCTATAGGCATCGCTGTGGCATCCATCTGAACAGTTTCGGTACTATCTTGTTCGTTCGGAGGAGTAACTGGCGATGGGTTTCTGTTAATAACTCGACGAGAACCCATCTGATAAACAAAGGTTAGGACACAAGATATCTCCTCGCTGCAATCGGTTCCCTTTCAACCTCTCAGAATTCGGATACCAGTCGATAACAAAAACAGTTATATCTCAAGTAGTCCATGCTTTATAAATTAAATCACATAATCATGTAATTCAGATAATTCTCAAATAATAAAGCATGCTCGCATGAAATTTAAATAATCGATAAATAACTCAATCACATGAGAGGAACCAATACACACGGACTCGATCTACCCCGCTCACTCTAGTGCAACCAAAAACTTATCGCTCTGATACCACTTAATGTGAGGCCTCGATGTCTAAACATCTAATCATAGGATAACGCAATCAATCAATAAGAAATAAAGATTTTTTTTAAAGGGGGCCTCGCTCGATCGGTAGAAATCAACCGATCGAGTGAGCCAAAAGTTTCCAACTTTCTGCCGAAGAATAACTAGCACCGCTCGATCGGTCATATTTAACCAATCGAGCGGGCGCTCATATTTCAAAAATAGAACCCGGGCTAAAGCTCCACCGCTCGATCGGTCAAATCCTAACGATCGAGCGGCCACCTCTGTAAAGAAAAACCAGTAGAAGTTTTAGCTCAAAATCTAATTCCAAATCATTCCAACAATGCATAAATCATCCAAACATCATACATGCTTCAATACAAGATAGATCTAGGGTCATACAATCTCAAACTAGTAGAACATGCTTCAGTCTAGCTTATTCAAAGCAATACAAATGAGTTCGAATACAATCTAAGTTTGATTACATATTCGACTTCTAAAACACCAAGTCCTCACTCTATCTTCACATCCCAACTATCCATGCGATCTCAGACTCGGTCCCGCCCCACCTGTTTCCAAACACACATACAAAGACAAGACAACAGCCGGATAATCCGGTGAGAATAATATTCCCAGTAAAAGAGACTAAGATGAAATCTCCTATAAACATATCACAACATGATATGCATCAACTTCCACATAATATATCAACTCAAGATATACATAAAAAAGACATTCAAATGCGGAATTAAAATGATATGCATGACTTTAAAAATCTGGGATTATCAAGTCTGGATAATCAAAAGGTACTCCGGTTATTCTCTTCCTCTAATTGGGATCCCGAGGATAAAATATCACACAAATCACCCCGACTCTCCCCTCGAGGTGGATAGTGCATATTTCAATCCTCTAGACTCTGCAGCAACTATAGAGAGTTAAGTCGGTCATTGCAGTAAATCGCCTGTCAATGCCCCCAGCTATTATTATCAGAACGTCTAAATCAAAATGAAATAAATCATTTGGCTCAATATGAATGCAATGAAAATCATAACTCATTCAGTAAATTCAAGTTATTAAAATATCATGCAAGTATGTGATTTTTTCGGAACACTCGAATCAAGTCGGATTCGAGTTACTCGTTTCATTCCAGTCTAAGTCTTCTTATACCTCTTCTCCAAAACGTCGATGCTCCAAACCGGCTTCAATCTTCAAAGAGATCTAACTCCTGCAACCTCGCAACTCAAAGATCTTCAAACGAATCTGCAAAGAAGTAATAAAGGCCCGAGATCACTATCGACATTCAAACATGACTGAAAATGGCTCAATCAACTCAACCCAACTATAGCCCTCAACTCAAACCGGCGGCATAACTGTTATATTCAAATCAAACCGAAATCACAGACAGCAGTACAGCAATGCAACTAACTCAAATCAATACTAAAACAACAATAACAATCTGATTCCAACCAATCTCAAAATCTCCATTTTTGAATTATGCTTTCGAAAATCATAACAATTCCGACGACGCTCTATTTTATAACCGACAAAGAATAAACGATCAGAACTCTGCCAAGAACAACATACTCGAAACTCAATCGATTCTAACAACATCCAAAAAAATAGAATGTATTTGATCGGAGAAAAACTTACGATATAATGAAGCTCTCTCTGCAGTGATCGCTAATCTGCCTTCAGAAATAAATTCTAACGGACGGATCGAGCTCGGGGTGAAATCTGGAAAGCTTGGGAGGTGTTATCTCGCCTTCAATGGAGGAAAGGCGATGGAAGGGAAGAGATGGAGTGAAGGAGAAGTCATCTCATGCTATAAATATCTAACAAATCCCAAATTTGCATTTTAGTCCCTGAAAATTCGGAAAACTGCAAAGTAGTTCTTGATCAAATACAAGTCAATCCTCGAATTCTATAATCTCTAATTATCTCAATTAAAGTTAATTAAGATAAATTCGGGGCGTTAAATCAGATGAATCACCCAACCTCACAAGTAATTGGAGACGTGCATGAAGACTTGCAAAACTAGAAGGAAAGAGAAGGTGGACTACAGAAAGGTGGCAGGCTTAATGTGCATGAGTTCTATATATTCTCAGGTAAGATTTTCTTGTTTTGTGTCAAACATTGAACCCAAAAAGATTGAAGAAGCTTTAAAACATGAATTTTGGGTCAATGCTATGCATGAAGAGTTAGAACAATTTGTTAGGAATGATGTTTGGTACTTGGTACCGTGTCCTGCTCATGGTAATGTTATAGGAACTAAATGGATTTTCAAAAATAAAATTGATGATTCGGAAAAAATCATTAGAAATAAAGCTAGGTTGGTAGCTCAAGGGTATACAGAGGTTGAAGTGGTGGATTTTGATGAAACCTTTGCTCCTGTAGCCCGCATTGAGTCAGTCCGACTTCTGCTTCACTACAACAAAAAAGGTGAAAGACAACACGTAAAAGACAATGCTTTTAACTAAAAGAGTTGTCTATGAGCGTTTTTTTAATTATATACGACAACGCTTTTTGAAAAGTATTGTCTTTGAGCGTTTTTTTATTAAAAAGCATTGTCTATGACCGTCTTTTTTATAATATACAACAACGCTTTTATTAAAAAGCTTTGTGTATTGTATAATTTATTAAAAATATATTAATATTCTCCTACCACAACCGTAGCCCATTTTCCCGTAACATCTAATTCCACCAAAATCCTCCTCCCGTGCCTCCGCTATCTCTATTGTAGCTTCTTCATGAAATCTTCTAACCTTTTCTCGTAACCTTTCACGACATGCCTCCCCTACATCTCCGTCTCCCCCAAAAACCTCACCGAATCTCGTCCCCCGGATGCCTCTGTTATTTCCTCCTCCGACCTGGAATGCTTGGATTTCCGCTCAATTCCTCGAAGCTCATGGCTCTAACTTCTGTATGTCCAGCTAAGCATCACGATTTCGAGGCTAATTTCTACTAGAGAAGTTTTGATTTTAGTTTTTACGTTAAATTCCTCATTTCTTGTTTATTTCGTACTTCTAGGCTCTTTTATTCTGCAGAAACGGTTGCCTTGCCTCCTCCTTAGGCAATAACAGGTCGTTAAAAGTGAGATGTGGGTGGCGGTGTCGGAGAATTAGTGATGAACTTCGGAGGATTCAACTAAACCAACCTATGAACCAGAGAATTAACTAAACCAACCTCAACCCCATGGCTACTAAAACCATGAAAAGCTTACTTTTTCACCAAAATCCTTCTCCTCCACCTCTCCCTCGTCTCCTTCGCGATTTGGGTTCTCGCCATCTCGCCCGAGCTTCCACGAATCAGTCATGGAGCGGACTCTGGATATGGCGAAACCTTTCATCACCAAACGGGACACTGAGGAACCATTACTGATCTCCACTTCTCTGTTCCACGGGAGCAGAAGAGAGGCCAGAGATTTCCTCAGATGCATCACCAATCTGCATCGGGGCATGCGGTTCTTGAACATGGAGAATTCCCGCTCCGAGAAGCTAATCCGCGCGCAGAATTTGATGCAAGTTGCTATGATGAGGCTGCAGAAGGAGTTCTACTAGATTTTATCCAAGAACAGGGCGTATCTCAACCCGGAATCTGTCTCCGCTCGATATTCTCCCCGTAGCTCGATGACTTCCAGCTCATCCGATTTCGAAGAAGAGGAGGAGGATGAGGACGATGAGATCAGAGATGGGCTGTTGTCTGATGTCACAGGTTTGGCGATGAAGGATTTGAGATTGATAGCGGAGTGCATGATTTCGTCTGGCTACGTCAGGGAATGCATGAAAATATACAAAATCATTCGGCAATCTGTTGTTGATTAAGGAATTTACATCGTCGGAGTGGAGAAACTGAGCCCTTCGAAGATTCATAGAATGGATTGGGAAGCTCTAGAGCTGAGGATCAATCATTGGCTGAACCAACCTATGGCCAGTGATGTGTTGTTGCGGTTGTGAGAGGATGAGTGATGTGCTATGCATTCTATGGCCAGTTGTACTATTGCAGCTCAACTTTGTTACCGTGGATTTGTGAGTTTTCAATTTACTTGTTTTGTTAAATTGTATGCCTTCTTGGTTTTTGGCGCATTATCATTCTTTGGTGTCTGTGTATCTGCATAAGTTATTGAACCCGTATTTGATACAATACAATGTTAGTAATTTTCTAGATCAACCTATGTGTGAACTTTGAGGGAAATTGATTGTGTAAAATGTTTGACCCGTCTATTTGGAAAGGACTATGATTGACTTTCCTCTGTTCTAGGTGGGTTTTTGACATGACTTTTTGTGATTGTTCTATTTTCACATGATTGAAAAATTATCAATACATTCTTATACATGAATGCACGAAATTGCTAGAAATTTTATGCACGCTTCATTTGTCTGCATGCCATAGGTTGTCATTTGTCAAGCTTTCGCACCTGCGGTAGAACATAGCAAAGTTTTCCCCATATTGTATTTGAAAACTGCTCGGGCTTGATATTGTTGTGTGAAAATTCTCGAGAAACATAATCACCTTTGTTTTGTGTTCATTCATTAAAAAACAGTAGCTATATGAATTCTGATCAAGCAAACAAATGCTGAAGCATTAATTATTTCACTTTAATCCCTTCATATATTTTTTATTTAATATTTTGATATTTTCTGACTTTCAGTCTCTCTGATGTTCAAAAATACTCTTTCACCATTTCATGAGGTATGCGTTTACATGGCTAATGTTCTACTAATGATTCATGGTTTGTCTGTCAAATTGCAGAATTATTATTCTTGTAGAAGCAATATGTGCTGGCTTTTTCATTAGCGCCTACATAGGTATGTTTGTTATTCGGTCTGAGCTATGGAATTGAATATTGCATTATCTTAGACAGTGGTTCAGAAATAGTTGTACTTTTGATTGGTTAAATTAACTTATTATCCTTGTCCTTTTATTTCCTTTCTATTTTTATTCATTTTACCTCTTTTAACTGAAGTTAGTGTATTGTTGCGCCGATCATATCAGTGCTATTGGATTTCATGATATCAACTATTGGTAATCTTATCAGTCTAGCATTTGCGTTTTAGTGTGCAGATTAAGTTGAACAAAAATGGCAGCCTCCTGTTTCAAGATAAAGAGATCTCATTTCTTGAGAAACTGTAGATTACTTTAGCTAGTGATACTTTCTGTTTACAAACTGAGCTTTTAAATCTACTCTCCAAGAATCAAATTTTGAAGCATGTTATTTTAGAGACTGAAGTTTGAAGCTCAGCAAAGTTCATGTTCTTACCATATTTTGGTGGCGGCAGGTTATGTGCATCAGTACAATTCGTTGGATTCCGAGCCTGATGTTTTGAACTCACTGTATTCTCCTCTGCAATAGTTAAGTTCTTTAGAAGGATTAAGGTAATTCTTTATGTGAGTTCCCCTTGAGAGATTGTTGTAGCAAGCTAAAATCAAACTGGATGTCTACCATGTTCTCCTTTATGAACAAAATGCAAATAGTTTTCGTGATATTTTTTAGAGTCACTTATCTTTGTGGCATCCTAAATGCACTGTGCTTTGTTGGTTTAGAGTTTATCTTTAAGTTGGAGTGTTCTTTTATGCAAACTAGTAATATGCACATGCGTTGCACGTGAGAACATATATGAAGTAAAATAAATTAGAATGGTAAATTAAATAAAATTAATTATAATAAGATTCTTGAATTTAATTTGAACATTTGAATATCTCATCGTAAGAAACAACGTAAGAATTTTGTTTTTTCACTGTAACGTCTTTCACATTCGATTCATTCTTTTGTTTAATCAGGTGTCTTCTTCTTTGAGTAAACACGGACAATTTCTCATCATCAGCAATGTCGATGTTTTCAGTCTTTGCTTCGAATTTTGGTGGTTGCACATTTTTTGTCTGGTTTGTAGATTTGGGTGAGTCCGTTTTTTTTTTCCTCTTTGGTGTCCTTCGTTGTGGCGGTATTCCAGCTTCGGAGTATTTTTGCAATGGTTTTTGGAACGCTTTCACCACAGTAGAGAGAGGTTTGTTCTTCTTAAAAAGTTCTTTATCCATCTTAAAAATAAATTTTTGTTCTTCATTGATCGGGTTGTCAAGATTAGTTGTGATTTTTGGTTCCCCTTCATCCTATTATCATATATTAAAAAATGTGTTTTATAGCATGCAATTCGTAAACATGGAAAATCGAAAATTGTAATTTGCAATCATGTACACTTTTCTGAGCAACTCAATATATTTGTTCACTGAGCAACCTATATACCCTGAAGCCGCGTCTTCAAATAATGCAATCCTTGTCGTTGTGTCATTGTTTTTCACCGTAATCGTTAAGCGAAATCTATAGAGTTTCAATTGGCATCAAAGTGTAAGTAGAATTTTTAATATAAATATAATCATTGGAAAATACGTCAAAATAAAAATTTCTCATCAATTCCACAACCGAGAAAATGATTACCTTGGCATGATTTGAGCATCATGCATTTCACAATTGATACAGTTGACGACATTCATTGTTTTTACGATCGCTTTGAATTCCAGTTGTGTCCTGTAGAGTTCGATCAACTGCTTCAGTTGCTGTTCTTTTTGCCATTGGAGCTTCATCCCATACAATTAGACTGGTTTTCCGTGACAATTCTGCTAAACCGCTTTGTTTTGATATTGAGCAATAACTTTCTTCGTGTAAATCAATTGGAATTTTAAAGTGTGAATGAGCAGTTCTACCACCTGGTAATATTGAAGCTACAACTCCAGAAAAGGCTGTAGCTAGGGCAATCATTTTATTTTTCCTGATATTTTCCAACGATGACCTGTATAAAAATGTTTTTCGAGTTCCTCGAGGTTCATTTACGAAAAATAAGCCACCATTTCCCAGATTTACACACTCCATAATTTTTTTTCAAATGCTTCTTATTGTGCAACGTTTAACTTGAATTGCGCCTAATAATCATCGTCTGAGATTTGTATAGATTTTCTTCTTCCATTTCTCGACAAAATGTGTCATTGGACTGAGGAATGTCCAGAGATATTCGTGAAAGATCAAAACCACTGACCTATTTTCCCATGCTCTCAAAAATTAAATTTATACTTTGAAGTGTTTTTGACCAAGAAATCTCGGTTCTGATGAAACTCTCTTTGCAAATCCTCGGACATTGCTTCAAGATATGTATCTCATAACGATCTAACATCGGTTGGTTCAAAATATACCAAAATTGTTGCAAATAATCTTCTCAAAGCATGTGGCATTTGGAAGGTAACAACTTCATTCATACATTCAAAATTACTTCGATCAAATTCAAGTAATCCTCTTTTATGTGCCGATTATTTTAAAGTAAAGTAACGTTTTCCATTAACCATTAGCAAATAGTCAAAAGAAATGGGTCCTCTTACATGACTTTGTAAGAGTCTCAAATAATATCTTTATCCTTCAATAGGATTTGCAGCATTTAAACGACCAATTATTATTCTTTTCTTTCTCTCGTGCCAACTTTTACTTTGGTTGTCCCAAACATAATATTTAGGGAAATGTAATGCTAAATTGATGACGGCTGAAGAAATTTCATTAAGCTCAAACTCATAAATTCGTCATAATGCTTCTTGTGCAGAAACCCATCTTGCATCTTGGAAAGTTTTAATTTCATCTACAGTTCCAACTTCATTTCCTGATGCAATGTGTACAAAAACTTTGCATTGGCCTTTGTAAATGTACTTTTACAGATATTTAACCGCAGTCAATCCTGAACAAATTTTAACATTTATGTGGCAATCATATCTCATAAGAAGGTAAGGATTGTAGGGAACAACCCACTGATTATTTAAATTTGCTCGTCTTACATCCACTGTTTGACTATCGTCCCTTCTCCAATAAATAGGATAACCATCTTCTCCTTGTACCATTCTCTCACAAAACTTCCGTGGATAATGACTCTTGCATTATCCTGCGATCATGCAAGAGTTTTTTCTATTCAAATGTCCACATGATCCATGCATCATATGCTTCACAACAAGGTTAAACAACCTTGGGTTTTTCTCTTTTTTGGGTAATTCAGCTGAAACATACTCATCAAATTGATCTGTGTTGTTTATTTTATGTTCTTTCTTCAATATGACCAACATGTGAATATGAGGTAGTCCGCGCTTTTGGAATTCAACAACATAAACATAAGCACAAAATTCCCCAAACACTATTTTATGAGTTATTTCTTCTTTTTTTTTTTAGATCTTGTACTTTTGCTCTGAAAAATCTAGATGTCAAATCCGGTCGATCCTAAGCTCGTTGATTGCCTTTCAAGTTATCTTTTATTTCTTTTCACTCCGCATTACAAGTCATTGTTATAAAGATGTATGGTTTTCCCAACCTCCGTACCAATGCCATTGCATCTAGATATCTTATGCGCGTGTCTCTTGAACCTCCAATGAACGATACAGGCCGTACAATTCTTTTACCGATTTCACTTCCTCTATTTTCTCCACAATTTATGATATCCACAATGCCTGGATAATACTACGATCTCAATTCAGCTTGATTGCTTCTGTAATAATCTAATCGGTTCGTCTCAAGTTTGATGTACATGTCAACTGCATATTGTTGAAACAATCTGCCTGAGTATAAAAGAACTGATGGACTATTGTTTCTCATCTGAATTTTATAACAATAATATTCACGACAAGAAACCATCTTGTTGCTATCTCTTCTAACTGCTGCAAATACAGTAAAAAAATGTTTAAATTATTTTTTTAAAAGATTCAAAGTGCAATTAACACGATCAAATTCATAAATTGACCATTTAAACGTGTATCCGACACGCTGCTTCCGCAAAGTCCGAAGTATCAATAAATCCTTGTATGTTCCTTTTGGAGATCTTTAGTGGGTTGTTCCTACGTCACAAAACAAAGTAAGAAGAGACGGGAGGGTTCCCGGCGAAGGCACTTCGACGCTCAAGTCAGTTATTACTCAAGGAATAATCAAGAGCAGAGCGATATAGTGCTTAAGAAATTGTGTACTTTAATAATGAGGTGACTTGAGCTATTTATAGAGATTCGGAGAGTTTCACGGGCTTGAGCCTCTTATGGGTTTTTGTAGAATTCAGTGTCTGCTTGAATTAAATATATATAATATTTAAATAAGCTTGGGCCTCAAAAATATTTAGAGTGGACCTTCATGATTGGGCTCAGGCCTAGTTGAACTTTTAGGTGTAACCAAGAAAATTTTCAACAATTTTCGGAAAACATGTACAAAAGTACATAAGTTTATTTATTTTTATTTAAATTAAAATATTGAACACAAACTTAGAATTATACTTAATTATAGCTTTTAAAATATTTAATCAACCAAATAAGTTAAAACAAAAAATAATAATAATTTATTATTTTTATTATTAGTTATATATTGATTTTTTAAAATAAATTTAATCCTGAGATCTTATATATAATATAATGAGAAAATTAGAAAAATTTTGCCTTTAAACACTATAATTAATTGTATATTCTGAGAGTAAATAAATATAATTTCAATACATTTCTATGTTCATCTAGATCTAAATCTAAACCCAATTTAATTTTTGCATTAAAAAATTTAATTATAATTAAATTAAAATTTTAAATATTGAATAAACCAAATAAGTTAAAAAAATCAATAATAATAATAATAACATTAATAATTAATATTAATTATTATTTTTTATAAAATTATTTTAATAAAATTAATCTAATTCTGAGATATAATCATGATGATGAGTTGAACATTCCTATAAATACCTAATTAATTGTATATTGTGATACTATATAAATTTCAATACATTCATAAGTTTATCTTCATCTAAATCTGAAATAAAAATTTATTTTTTGCAACAAACCACAGAATTTTATCAGATAAGATAAATGTAGATCATCGGCATTAATAACTTCATAGTATCTTCATAAATATCAGCATTGTCAAATATGCTCATCCTATTAGTCATTTTGTTGTCGTTATCCCAAAAATACAATTGAACCTGAGACGGTTTCCCCTCATTAGTAGTCAAGGGCGGGAGCATATGAAACACTTGTCCTAACACTCTAAATGTATAGATTCCACAATTCGAAGAAGCAAGATTATTATCCACTTTAACACCAAAAGAAGTGAAAAAAAATAAACGGTTATATACTATGATCCTCTTCCGGAAATTATCTGCTTTTGGAGATTGTGTGTTAGTAAATAGTTCAATCAATTCATGCGGCATAATTGTGTCAGCTAATCTAATTTTACCATTATCAAAGCAAAAGGTGGGGCTTTCAAATTCAAACTTTTTTGCCCACAGTGACGACAGACATCCATTGAATTGATCACACGTAACTCTATCGTTTCTTCAAAACATTAACATGGGAAAATTATAAATATGTTATTCTAGAATTCAGAAAGTATAAACAAATCTATAAATATATTGGCTTGGATATGTACGACTATTGATTTTATTTTTTATCTCGATGTTTAACAGCTTTAAGGAAGGTAGGAAAATCTCTTTGTATTCCTTAATTTCTTTTCATCCGTTGAGGACTTGTTTGATCAAGAAAGGGTGAAGAACTTGATATCAAGTTGGCTGCCTCTATAGTATTTTCTACGATGCATACAATTAATATAATTGAGACAAGAAAGTTAGACGACGATGCAACTGATTTTTATATGATACCTTGTGAGGTGAATTTTTGTTTGTACAATCAACATGTGAGGAACTATCTCCATTGAATAAAACACTGCTGGTAAAGTTAATAACATGAGCTTAAAATGTAAGCTATGAACATATAATATTATATAATGATCGAAAAAAATTACAATGAAACGAAATAAATGTTAACAATTCCATACAAAAAGAAAAAAACAGTGGTGTGTGCTAATTTAAATACTATTATTATTTGTTTATCTATCACATAAAAAGAACACTTCTATGAAAACAAAGTTCACCGTTTCCTTTTCTTCCTTGACTCCGATGCATTCTGAATTTGTTGACGACGTTTTTCAATCTCCAGATTAGAATAGTTTGAAACAAATTTGCTGGATTCTGGGGTATTTCTTGCAGATTCTCCTAAAAATGAATTCATTCCCCAAGGGCACATTGAATTCACTTAATTAAATGTTGAAATGAAGAATGAAGCCACAATCCCCGAAAGCATACTGGCAATTCTACACCAGAGACCAGAGGCAGTCATTTACAACCCAATAAAATGTTAACAAATTAAAATCAAAACACATAGGTAAGATAAGAATAAAGAATGAATCAATAATCCAAGACAATTGTATTTAATTAGATACTAAATCGAGAATGACACCAAACACCAAGAGCATAAAGAATGTAGTGAATGTATTTAATTAGATACTAAATCGAGAATGACACCAAACACCAAGAGCATAAAAAATGTAGTGAATCCCAAGAGCATATGGGCCTGTGTTTTGGAACAAAAACGATATGCAAACCTTTTTGAAGAGAAAAAATCGATGGTTTTCGACCCATTGACAAATACAAGCTGTGCAACCACGGTCTCTTCTCTTTTCCTTTCCTTTCCTTTGTTTCTTCGATTTTTTCCCTTTGTTTCTTGTCCTTGGTTTTTTTTTTTGGGAACGTTGGATGGGATTTGAGTGGGGGGGGGGGTTTTTTTTTTTTTTTTTTGAACGTTGGAGGGGATTAGTGGTCTCAAAATAGATTTAGTGGAGTTGGCCTTCTCTTTTCCTTGGTTTTTTTCTAATTTTAGTGGGTGTTTTTTTTTTTGGAACGTTGGGGGTGATGAAACGGTGGCCCATATAATTTAATGTATTTAATTTTGTCTTAATAGCCAAATAATAATAATATATTATTAGTTAGATAAAAAGAATTTGCAAACCTTCTGAAACGATGGTCATATAATTTCATGTATTTAATGTTGTCTTAATAGCCAACGAAAATATTAATAACAATATATTATTATATTAATTAATTAATGACTATCATATATTTACTGATATATCCCTATGTTATAGATGAAGTATGTATACATATTTATTTTTATACCCTTGTACATATGTTGTTGGAGAATATATAAGAGTGAATAAAAGGACAAAGTTGTAAATTCACAATAGTAAAACTTTGCCCTTTTATTCACTCTTTTATATAGGTAATAGATGGACATTTATTATAATCCAAAAATTGAGTTTGCAAATGGCCGCTGCTAAATCCAAATTCCAATTCCCGTTCTATGTAAACTTCGAACCCTTATTATCTAATTTCATTTCATCATCCCAAGTAAAGCTCTTAGCATTAATAATGTAGCTTTTTAACACGATTATGTTGTTTTTTTTCTTTTATAGATTACCATGTCTCTTATTATTATTGACTATACAAAATGCAGCTCTATTGAAAACAAGACTAGATTTAATGATGGAAAAAAATTATGCTTCTTTTCAGTTAAGTTTAGCTTCGAGTTGGAAAATATTTATGCTTATTTTCAGCATTAATAGTGTAGATTTTTAACACGATTCTGTTGTTTTTTTTCTTTTAACACGGTCGTTTGACAATTCATTTGGAACGAGATCTTGAATTTGATTAGAACGCATAGGATAGTGGATAAAGTTTCTGTCTTGGATGCTAAAATTATATGCATAGCATTTAAATTTCAGTATGATGGATCTGCCACGTCAAAAACATGGAAAGCTGATATGGGTCATGATGTGATTACCAAATCAGAAATATTTTTGTTCTGCACCAGGACATTTTTGTAATGTCAAACTCGATGAAATAAGAAAATAATTATGATGTATTGTCCTTTTGGTGGTTTCCCAATTAATGTTTATCGGTGTTTGAGTTGGGGATTCGTGTTTATCTATATATGGTTTGCAGAATTTAATCCAAGAATCAAAGCTATCAGATCAGTTCAAGCTCAGATCCTATGCAAGTTTGATGAAGATGAACAAGGAGAGGTGGATATCGTTTCAACTGAAGCCAAAGAAGAGGTTGCTCCAGCTGAAATTAAGGTATGTTTTGTACAAATATTCTTGAGGAACAACTATTTAGGACTGGAGTTTCATGTCATCTAGTGTTTCTACCAGATGAAAAATTCAGAAGTCAAGAAGATATCTGACAATAAAGGCACTAGCAGTCAAGAAAATGAAAGGTATCTTATCTATCTCTTGAATGTTGATAATATGTGAAACTACTGAAAAAGTCTCTTTTTAACGATCAACAATCGGTTCCCACCACATTATTTGATAGACCTTTGAGTTATCTTCACAACACATTTTATGTTTTTGTGCTTGTAAAGCTCCAAGGTTCTGTTGGAGAATCGGGTGAAGTATCAAGAACTCTGAAGAAGAAAATGGAGTTCCTGCAAAAGGTGTGTTACGTAATCACCATAGCATTGTCCTAGTTATTGCACCTTCCTCGAACTTTGACCTTTATGCTTTCTTCTGTTCCATCAGTATTCTATCTCCAAATTACCCCACAACTCTTAGACTTAATTTAGTTTCTGTCATCGGATTTTCTGGACAGTTTTGGCTCAGCTACACCCCCTTACCACTCTACGCGTTTGTTACTCGAGTATTCAGCATATCAAACCATCCTAGTAAAATTGAACATTGATTAAATATAACTGTATATTTTCTTTATTTTATTAGAAGGAGCAAATTATAAAGCAGCCTTGATTCCAAAAAGAATAAGAGAGACAAACCATGGGTGGGGAAGGGGAGCTACTATAAGGAGAAGGCATGACCATTTCACTGATGATTCCAATGTGCATATAGACATCAGCATAGTTGCATCAGTATAGGAATTTTCTTTTGAAAAAGGTACAGAAATCAAGTTGCAACCTCAAGTTTTTTGTTATTAGAATTGATTTTTTGGTTGCTAACCAGAGTTCTAATCAGATTGGTACTCCTTTATTTCGGCCCTCTGGCTTCGGTTTCTTCCCCTTGTTTAAGAATTCAGAATCAGGTATATAACAATAGATGAATGAATAGCACACAGTTTTGCATCTTTATTGTTAAATGCAACCAATCAGAGAAGCTTAAGCAGATAGACAAGATAGACTGTAAAAATTCATATAAGGATTGATTGTTTTGTGGATTTGGTTTGGGTTTCCTGATAGATTGAAGCATTAACAAAACAAACTATTGTTGAATAGAATGCATGCTTGTTTTTATGTTTTATTTTTACATTAATGTATCTTTTGGTGTTTGAGGTGGTTAAATCTGTGTATTGTTGTGATATTGGAGATACTTTTGTGAACTCAACTTCACATTGTGCTAGTTATTCTCCCATTTTCAGGCTGCTCTTTAATTTCATCTATATGGTTGAAGAAGGTTCACTAATCTTACCCGGAGATGGTTCATGCAATTTAGTATATTTCTCCATCTCTTTTGTGTTTTCGTCCCACGATCATACACGTAGCAAGGACAATGAGTCTATATAGTTGCAGAGTTTAAAAAATTTATGCTTAGAGCAGAACAACAATCATTGTCATTTTTGGTTCATGGAAAGTTAAAGTTTGAACATTCATTCACATGGTGACAATATTCATGATGTAAGTAATTTATTCACACTTCATTGTTGGTGTAAATACAATTTGGTTTCTGCATTCATCTTAAGAATTCAAAATTTACTGCCAAAGTCTATGTACTCTGTCTGATTAATGGATCTTCTATTCCGGGTTTGAATTCACGATTGCAGAAAGTAAATTTTAAAATATAATTTAACTAAAACCTTCTTTTTTCCCTCTCATTTCTAATATTTGACATTTATCTCCTTGACCGGCTATATCGGTTTGATAAAAATCTACTGGCAAGCGCACCAGGTCAAGTAATAGTAAAGTGGACTGAGAGTCCAAGTATCGATCCCACAGGGACTGCAGTCAATTCTCAAGAATTAATTATTTAGCTTAATCTAGACAAAATCATAAAAGCAATTTGATTTAATTAAAATAAGAATTTTAAATAAAAACTTCTAAAGAAATAAGAATTAAAATAACATAAGATAAAAATAATTAAAAAAAAGACAACCAAGACACACGTAGGTACCAAACAAATCATGTAATATTTAGTTGATTCAGGACTCAGATTTAATCTTAGATCACGGGAATTTTCCTATCATGTTCAAAGGTCTATTTCTAGAACAATCAAACCTATTCAAATATTGACGGATTATTCTTTCGTAATTCTAATAAAATTTGAATTCATTAAATATTTGTGAAAATTCAGTTTACACCCAAACCGCACACTGAAACCGAATTCTATTTCTAGTCGGTTTTACAATATGTTGATTATCAAAGTGATCAAAATCAAAACCTCCTCTGTCGAATTGGAATCATTAACATGCAAGCAAACAGTTGATCAGACTATTCACAAGACAAATATAAATCTGAAAATCAATAAAATAAAATCAAGTCTGAAAAAACTCAAACAAACATCCAAGTTTTCTACATAAATTTGTTCGGCCCAATCACGCCGTCTTGGTTGAAAATAAACTACTCAATAATTAAAAACAATAATTCAAAAATAAAAATAATAAGAAGAAAATAAAAGAAAAATCTTATCTCCCAAGCCTGTAGCCGCCTCCCTCTGTGTTGTCTCCGTTCTGGAACTTCCGAACCCACCCTCAAAAATATGTTATAACTTCTATTTATATGGTCCGGAATGCCTACCAATTCATTTCCTTCGAATACAAGGAATTTTTGCATAAATCTGACGCTGGAACACGCGTGCGCGGGTGAAAGAAGTCCCGCGCGCGTGCAGAACAAAAAAACAAAATTCTGGACCTCTGACTCGCGTGCGAGCGCAACACAAAATTTCTGCTGCGAGCGACGATTGTGAAAAATTTATATCTCAAGATCTAGTCATCGGATCGAGATGAAATTTTGACAGCAGCTTTAAAACATCTTAAACTTCATTCGGAATGGTGGAGATCAGATTTGGATCTTTTTAAAGTTAAATGTGATTTTTTGAACAAAGCTGCTCCGTAATTCACTCTTCAAAAATCCATTTTCCTACAAAATCAACCCGAGGAATGAAATACACAAGCATGCACTAAAACATATAAAAACACAAAAAAATATGAATACACAAAAAATAGACATAACCCTATCACGAAATAATGCACACAAAATGCACTTATCAACACCCCCATACTTAAACATTGCTCGCCCTCGAGCAAGATATGCAAAAACAAAATGCAAACAATGACATAAGTAAGAATGAATCATGAAAAACATAGCCTCCGATAAGTTTCAACTTCAACAACTAAAAACCACAAAAACTTCTGATTGTTCACAATACACTGTCAGTTTAACGTAAACGTGTGTGTGTGCCATGTCATTCCAGTTTCATGCAACTTCAAAAGAATTTGTCCTAAGAATGCTTAGCGACCTATGACAATTCAATGAAAGTGTCACAATCCAGCACTCCGTCATCTCAACAATCCCAAAAAAAAACATGCACTATCTTGAGAGTAATTACGTACCTTCGGATTTTGCACCCGGTATTTTCAAGCCCCAATAATTACTCGCAAACTTATCTATAACTAAGATAGGATTCAAATTTCAATCTCCTCGTCTATATCCCGGATGGAGCATCAATCCCATTTAACCCGCAAACTTAGCTATTGAAAAAAGATTAGGATTTCAATCATTTTCCAAGCCCGGATGGAATTGTTATTTTAAAATTTCAAATTTTCAACCCCATGGAATCCGCATACTTAGTCAAAAACAAGAGATTAGGATTTCAATCTCTGCTCGTAACCTGGATGGAGTTAACTTATTTTTCAACAAAAGTTTTCAAAAAATTTACAGGTACGCCCAATATCATACATGCAATTTCTAACAACTATCAAGAATCCAAAGCACTATCATGAACAACAAACACCTATTATCGTGCAATGATCAAGCAAACACGAACTTCATCAATTACATCGCTACACTACACTAGTCTAATATGCGTGCTTAAAATGATTCACGAGTCAACCAACAGTTTCTCATGTTCAATCAAAAGCAACATTTTAAAAAAAAAAATTCGACAACTCTATCATCATCGGCTAACAGTCATCATTCTACTTGTATCCACAACACAAACAACAACACATTGATAGGCATGATTACGAACTATGTGCAAAGAACTAAACCATATGAATGCAAAACACAATGATGAACGAAACAAAACTAAATAACACCCCCCCTCCCATATTTATCCAAAGCATTGCCCTCAATGTTTCAGAAACAATGAACAAAATGCATAACAAACACACAAATTCAAGACGAAGAAAAAAAAATGAAAAAGACAATAACACTCCCCGGGTTTTTGATTCATCCTCTTCTTTCTTGACAGTATCAGCTGGGACAGCAGCAGAAGACTGTGTATATCGGCAGGCTCGGCAAACTGGAATGGGAAAGAAGTAAAAATTAAATAAAAAAAAACCAAAACCAAAAATAAAATAAAATAAAAAAAGGGAAAGAACACTGGGTTGCCTCCCAGTCAGCGCTAAATTTATAGTCTAATGCCCAACTATGCAATAGCAACCATCAAAGAGTGGCTGCCGCCCATAGTAAGAATCATACGACTCTACGTATGGGTATTGATTGTGTACGCCCTCAAGCTTGGCATGATATATGCATGGGAAGCTCTTCGGTCCAACAACACTCGGCATGAACTTTTTCTTTTGTAAGGAGACTCCGAATCTAGGCTGAAACTCATAGAGAATGGAATATGTTGGAGGTGGAGTCAATGGAAAGAATGGATCTTCAAGTGGTGTGCATGTAAAGTCCATTGACGAGGTCAAATCTTTCACCTTGAATATTTCCTCCTCCTCCACTGTCACTTCTGGATCATCCTCACAGGAAGATTCCTCAAAAATTATGTTCTCAAGATCTGGCTCAATTATTTCATTCTCTTGGCAGATCTCAAAAATTGGTTCTCTAAGAAGCGCAATCTGCTCATCCAAGAAACTCAAAGAATTGATGCGGCTTTCTAAGAACTGATTTATCTCTATCTGTTGTAGCACCATGTTCTCCAACTGAGCCACATGATCATCCTCAAAATACCCGATACACTCTTCTTAATACTCCGGTGGTTGGTTTGAAAATTTTATAGAGTTGATATCTGGAGGATAAGTGACTCCAACCCTGCAGTGAAGGATCACAATGCCAATGGTAGTCAAAATCTGCCATATTATTTAACAAGTGCATCGCACTTTCGTAATCTATATTGAACAAGTGACTGCCCATGGCCAAAGCTCCATAATCTACCCAATGTCTTGTTGTCGCATCCAAACCACCATAAATGTGAGACCCCGATTCTAATAATCTAATCAAGAGTTAGTCCTATCGATAATCAATCAAAGGCCAAAAGATAAGACATTAAATAAATAACAAAAAAAAAATTTATTTTTCTGATGAACAGTGCTGCGCTCGATCCTATAAAAGTCCAGGATCGAGCGCACCATATTTTGAAACTCTCTGCCGAGAAAATAATATGAGCCGCGCTCGATCCTACAAAATGCCCGGATCGAGCGCACCAAAATGTTGAGTCTACTGCCTCAATATTTTCAGGGGCTGTGCTCGATCCCAACATTTCAGTCCCATGGCATTTGAAGTCCAGGCGATCTACCACCCTGGATTTTCTCTAAAATCCTATGGCAACCCACAGCACTTAAGCCCAGGCGATCTACCATCTTGGAATTCCTTTAAAAGCCCATGACAGTCCCATGGCATTCGAAGTCCAGGTGATATACCACCCTGGAATTCCTTTAAAAGCTCATGGCAGCCCCATTGCATTCTAATTCCAGGCAATCTACCACCCTGAAATTTCTCTAAAATCCTGTGGCAACCTACATCAATTAAGCCTAGACGATCTACCACCCTGGCATTTCTTCAAAAGCCCTTGGCAATTTTTTAAAAGACCATGGCAGCCCCATTGCATTCGAGGTCCAGGAGATCTACCACACTGGCATTCCATTAAAAGCCCATGGCAGCCCCATTGCATTTGAAATTCAGGCGATCTACCACACTGTCATTTCTCTAAAAGCCTGTGGCAACCCACATCACTTAAGCCCATGCGATCTACCACCCTGGCATTACGTTAAAAGCCCATGGTAGCCCCATGACATTCAAAATCCAGTCGATCTACCACCCTGACATTCTTTTAAAAGCCCATGTCAGCCCTATGGCATTCAAAGTTCATGTGATCTACCAACCTGGCGCTTTTAAAAAAAGACCATGGTAGCCCCATGGCACTCAAAGACTATGTGATATACCACCCTGGCATTCACTTGAAATCAGAAAGACCTCCGCAGCATATTTTAAGGCCAGACGATCCACCACCCTGGCATATATTTGAAGACCGGACTATCCACCACCCTGGCACATACTCAAAAAAAAAATCTAGGAGGCCCACCACCTTGGTATTTACTTAAAACCCAGTTCCCCATCCTGATATTCGTGAAAGGCGTAAAAAGTTCCCACTCAAGAATTCGTTTAAAGCTCAGAAGGTTATCTTAATCGGAGTCCACCTACTCATGAGTAAATCCTATTATAAGGTCTAAGATCAATGCAAGAAGAAAGAAAAGTAACAGAATAAGAATTCATTACGTGAGGAATTTCAAGTGTTTACAACGATCAAAGTTTTACAAGCTATACACCTAGCATATCCTCCCTATAGCCTCAGGCACTGGTTCCTCACGGATAGTCTCTTCTTCAGCTGCTTCTGCTTTGGCAGTCCCTTCTTCATCCGTGGCCCCAGGAGGAAAGGAGGCAATAGCCTTGTTAAAGTCAGGGATCCTTTCTTGGCCTACTTCTGCCTCCTCATATTGTGCAGAGCAGAGATCGAAGCCCTGTGCGAAGAAGTCAAAAGATTTGTCTATCACCATCTTCTCAAATTCTTTAGAAGAAAGGAAGGACTCCTTCCACCCGGCTTCGGACACCAGATGCCTCTCTAGGGCAGAAGTAGCATCTTCAGCCACCAAGTGATGAAAATATGTTTCCATCTGAGTGGTAGCTATTCTTGCTGAATTTTCTTCGCCGCTGCCTGACTCCTCTTCGCCTCCGCCCAAGAAATATCTTTTTCCTCCCTGGCCATTCGGATCTTCTCTTTGGATCCTTCCATCTGAGTTTTGAAGGCCTGGGACTCCTTAATCTGGAATTCCTGAGTTTTTGCCAGCCTTTTTCGCCAAGTCTTTTGCACCCGGATCGCGTCTGCTCGGGAGCTCTTAAAGGTCTCCCGCAGGGATTGGATCTTTGCCTTGTGGATTCCTTGCACGTTGTTAGCCACTTGGAGATAAAGTTGAGATGTGCACTCTTCAAATGAGTGAACCTTGTCACTTTCCCGGACGAGACTGGAATTCACCTCATCCAAGGAATTAGCCAGCATGCATAAACCCTGTAGAAGGGTCACGCCCGGTCAGAAAATGGAGATGAAATACTCATAAAACAATAAGAAGGAACGAAAGCTTATCGTATACGCATGCGATATGCCCATTCCCTCGGACAGCTTAGAGTTAATCTCCCTCTCAGATAAGAGTGATCGGTCCTCAAGATTCAGCAAAATCTGTATAGTAGATACCTTGTAAGAGGTTGTCCCTGTTAGGAAGATAGGAAAACGGGAGCCCCAGGCAGACGGGTTAACCTGGTTACCCCAAGTATGGCTCACTTGTTTGGCACCCGCGACCTTGGTTTCTCAATTGCAGCAGCCAGGACTTCAGGCTGCATTGGAGAGGGAGAAAGATGGGATTTCTCAAAGAGAAGGTCTTCTGTGTCACTCAAGATGACCAGAGCAAGCTCCTGAGCTGCCTTCCTCTTGCGCTGGAAAAGTGGCACCTCATCCTCCAAATCTTCCGGAGACAAGGATAATTGAGCAGTGGGCTCCAGTAGGGGAGGCAGGAAAGTCACTTCCCTGTTATTTGTGACCTGGACCCCTGTCCCTGGTTGGGAAGGATGGTAAAGGGCCGGTGGGATCACACGAGGAAGAGTGACAGTTAGCGAACAAGAGTTCCCCTCTTTATCCTTCAGCTGCAGGGGATCATGGTCCTTCTTATCCACCCTGGACTTTTTCCTACTTTTCCGCCAGGGCTGTGACTCTCTCCTTGGCAGCTCTCCTCTCAGCCGCCCGTTTTGCGAACTCCTCTCGCATCATCTCGGAAGGACCTGTACAAATCAAAAAAGTGAGAAGTAATTAAGAAGCAAATGTGTTAAAATACAAATAGGGGAGTGAGGATTACCAGGTTGAGTTCCCGAGAGACAAAACTCGTCGATCACCCTGTCAGTAGGATCTTCCACCTGGGCACTCAACCCATAAGCCTCCATGTTATCATCTGATAAAAGAGCAAAGGATGGGTATGTTTTCTTCCTTACCAACTCAAGGATGCAGGGCTCCTCAGTCTTGTAGTGGGTGGGGGGGAGTTCGGGTTGAGGGGATAGGCTAGACACAACCCTGTTTTGAAAGAAAAAATTACTGGAGGCTGAAGAAAGAATTATTTCTCTTTCCACCCCTTCAGGGATGAAGGGATGTCATTAAGAAAGCGACTGTTAAGACGGGCAGCCAGGGAGAAAGCCCTCTTGTTAAACTGGAAAGTAAAGAAATAATGAAATATGAGGGGGGTGATGGCCAAATTATTCATTTTAAAAAGAATATAAGTAGATGTCATAATTCTGAAGGAGTTGGGGTGGAATTGATTGACAAGAACCCCGAAGAAATCGGCGATTTCTAAATAGAAAGGGGGAATGGGGAAACGGAGACCACTGCGAAGTTGGTCCCGAAAGAAAGTATAACAGCCCGGTGGAGGAGTATCAGGAGACTTCCCTCCCGTGGGAGAAAAATAAAATAGGAGAAGGGGATCTCCCCTGATCGGTAGAGTTCCTCCGCATCCCCTTTGGACAAGGTGCTAGGAAGGAAGGTGTACCAGCCGAGAGAAAGAGACTTGGAGGGGGAAGGAGGAAATGTAGAAAGGGTTTGGGGTTACGAATCTTCTTTTTCCCTTTCCCTTTCGGGTGGGAGGAAGAAGCTGCAACAGGACGAGCCGAAGGGCGAAAGGATTTGTTGGGGATTCAGGGGGGGGGGGGGATGGTGGAGACGGAGCGAGTATCGCTCGAGCTTCCGCTCACCTCCTCATCTCTGGGCGAGCCTTTGGCATTCGCACCAAAGGTAGAAAATGTGTCTGAAGACATAGAGAGAGGAAAACTTAAAGAGATTAGAAAGAAAAAACGAAATGCGGGGATCGGGCGACGGATGTTCTGGGATAGAGTGCTACGAGATGGAGAATTCGCGAGGAAGAAGAAGACACAAATAGCAAGTAGGTAAGAGTGAATAGGATAAGAATTATATATCCTCGAGCTTCGGGAAATCTAAGCCGTATAATTTGAAATGAACGATGGAGATGTAAAAGCGTTCTCAAGAAGACGAAGCGGCAACTGACAAGTCTCTGACACACGCACGCTAAGGAGACGGTTAGGGATGACGTCAGGATTGTACTATTACCCGGACTCGCAGTTAAGGATGCCACGTGGATGATAATTAGGAAATCTTCTCGGGACAGAGAAGCAGGTTCTAGCCCGACTATTTTTGGAAGGTGTGATGATACCCGGTAAGATCACCCGGGTGATTTCAAGGACCCGGGTGGTCTTGAGGACCTGGATGATATTAAGAACCCGGGTGATCACAGGAGTCCGAGTAAAAATATGGTGGTCTGGCATTCATGGGAAGGGATCCAGGGACCGAAAGGATAAGAAAGTCCGGTCTGGCAGCAGGAGCCGAGCTTTACACTTTCAAGGGCTAGGAAGAGGCCACGTCTACCTTGCGTATGTTGATCTTTATTATAGATAAGGGTGTCAGTAGCCACGTTTCAACGGTATGGGTTTTCCCATATATTTCGGGGGGTGTCTAGTCACATTTAATGTTGTCTCATCGCATTTAATGATCATCAGGTAAGCTCATATTGTGTAATCATTGAATAGTCATATTGTGTAATCATTGAATAACCAGTCAGCTGGGTTTATATACCAGACTCTCGGGCCTGATTAAGGTACGTACATTCATTACCACTCATCACATTTATATCCCCACTTATGAGTTTTTTTGTTTCTGGTGTGTAGACATCATTTGCGACGAGACGAGGAAGCTTGCTGATTTATTATCCGGGACTATACCCACCATTCGAAAATACATTTTATGATCTTCGCATCAATTTGATTATTATTTATAATGCAAACTAATATGTTTGATATAAAATTAAATTTTTTCTTTAGATGAATCTTTGTTAAAGATTTCTCTCATAATTTTTTTTAAAAAAAAATACAAAACTCCTATGAACATAAACAAATTTTCGACCCAACATGATTTATGAAAAAATATATATAATAATTTTTATGATAAAATATTAATTTTCAATATGAATCATATCAATTAATTTCATGAATTAGCATTCATGATGAAGAAAGTCTCGAATAAACTCTAAAAAAATATTTATTCGCCAATGAAGAAAGTCTCGAATAAAGTCTAAAAAAATATTTAGATTCCAGGCGTTGATTAGAAAGTAACTACCTCAACTAAAAATTAACCTAAAAATAAGGAGCCTCTAACTCATTTAGGATTGAGAGTCAACTCTTTTTTTTATAATAAATTTAAAGTCTATTAAAACCTAACCAAAAATTTTAAAATAAATACCAAAATTCCAAATTTACCTTATCAAAAATTTGAATTAATAAATCAATCTGATTTACTTATTTCAATCCATTCGAAAGTGAAAACAACCAATTTTTCCGCAACAAAATCAACAGGTCTTCCTCAAAATTAATTACAGTTTTAATAAGGAATTAAATTATTTATTTAATCATGATTAAGCTTACTAATCCCAATCCGTTTA
This sequence comes from Henckelia pumila, assembly GCF_033568475.1. Classification (NCBI taxonomy): domain Eukaryota; kingdom Viridiplantae; phylum Streptophyta; class Magnoliopsida; order Lamiales; family Gesneriaceae; genus Henckelia; species Henckelia pumila. Next base: position 197,968,243 of record NC_133123.1, on the reverse strand, counting down.
ACCCCAGCAGTTCGAGGCCCATCAACTTCGCCGAGGCCAGAAAGGTAATTTCTCAGCTCAGTCCTGATCAGTTCTTGCATAATCCCAATCAACTCTGGATCAAACGACGGCCTTCCTTTCTTCTCCTCCGTCGGTATCTCGCTGCGGCGGCGGCGGCTCTGGTGGTGGTCCACCTGTACCGGCGAATAGTCCTCCTCCTTCGCAGCTGAACTCTCCGCCCATGGTAGACAGAGAGTCAGCTCAGTCAGCTCCCCATCCCCAATTTCCTCATTATCAACCCCCGCCGCCAAGATCGTTGATTCCTCCGCCGACGCCTGCGATAAGAAATTTAATTCGATCGGAGTTCCCCCATCATCAGCTTCTCTATTGTCTGCATCCGGGGGACTCATCGCCACAGAAACATCGCCGCTGTCAGCTCTCCTCGGCACCTGCGCAGGCCGCTCCTTCCCGCCGCCGCATCTCCGTTTCAGCGTCGAGTTCCAGTGGTTCTTGACCGCGTTATCCGTACGCCCATTGAGCAACCTGGAGATCGTCGCCCACTTGTTCCCAAACTTGGGATGTGCCTGGAGTATGATCTCGTCCTCCTCCGCCGTGAAGGGGCGGTGCTCCACGTCGGGACACAGCTGGTTGCACCACCGCAAACGGCAAGACTTCCCAGATCTCCCGAGAATCGATCTGCTTATCAACGACCAGTTCCTGGCACCATGCTGATGCACGAGCTTCTTCAACAGCCCATCCTCCTCCGGACTCCACGGCCCCTTGATCCTGTCGCCGCCGTCCTCCCCCACCATCGTACACGTAAAACCCTAACCCTAAAATAATTTTAATTAATTTATTAAAAATTTGGATCCATAGACACACAGATACTACAATGGTGGTTTAGTTGTACATCTGTATTGATACACGAAAGGAAGAAGCCTGGGTGGTGGTATATAAAGGGAGGATTCGGGTAACCGGAAGAACCAGTTAAGTAGGAAAGAAGGAGCGTTACGAAAACCGGTTATAATAGGTTGACGGTTGTGGACAGCTGGAATGATCGATTCAAAATTATGACGGTTGGGGAATTAACTATTTTGATTCGTGCCGTTATGGAAGTTGCTTTTGAATTGAGATTAGGATTTTTTCTTTTCCAAAAATAATAATAATCAAATATTGGATTTCCGCTTTGAATTTTTTCCAACTTTTAAATTTAAATATATACACGTGTTGCGAAATTTTTGGATAGATTTGAAATATATTATATATATATATTTTTGTAATATTCAACTTGTGCCATAAAATTGAACGACAAAAAATAATATAACATTGTATATAAAACCGATATAGATTATAGAAATTATTATATATATATATATAATAATTTCTATAATCTATATCGGTTTTATATACAATGTTATATTATTTTTTGTCGTTCAATTTTATGGCACAAGTTGAATATTACAAAAATACGACTCCATACTATCAAATTTAAGGAAATTCCATTTAATAACAACTATTGTAAAAACATTTTTAATGAATTTATAACTTACATATGATTATATTATATCACATTTATGCAATCGAGATAATTGTAATCATATTAAAAAAGTTGTGATATCATACTTATCGAGATATTATTTTTACGTATTTATATCGTTCAAATGTATGATATGGCTAAGGTAAGGGTCTTTTAGGTTAAGAGTATCTTCAATTCCGAGTCATTCTCTTAAATTTCTTTGTTCTTATTCATATCTTTTTAATATTAATTAATTAATAAATTAGTAGGTTTTTGGTAGCATGGTTTTACGGATTTCTATCCACAATAAAAATAATATTTTTTAAAAAAACGTAATATTTTTTTATCGTCGGGTCAAATAAGAATTTGTATCATAAAATTGACTTATGAAACCTTCGTAAAAATTTTTGTGCTATTATAATTTATAAAAATATATCATTATTTGTCTTTACAAACAAACACATTTATCCATACAATAATCACCATTATTTTCACTGCAATGATGTAGCTAGTTTTATATGACAATGAGCTAAATAACCTACGACAAACAACCGGATAAATACGCAATACATGAATCATTATTTATCTTTTTTTTTATTATTATTATTATTATTATTATTATTATTATAAACTCTTTAATTAATTAACATTCCATTAATGTGTGAAACTTGAAATAAAATTACAGTTATATTTTAACATAATTCACAAAAAACCAAAATTATTAAGAAAATTGGTCGTATTACATAACCTTATCTTTTCTTAGTCTTTACCAAAATGACATTAACTTTGTGACATTTAATTTTTTTTATTTTTGAAAATGTCACTCAACTGTAAAATTAATATATTTTTTATGTTTTAATGACTATTCATTTACAAAAAATATTATATTTTTTTGAATTTTTTTTAAAATAATTTACAATTTATTTTTTCTCTTTTTTTTTCTTAAAAACGCAGAATTTATAAGCACACAAGGTGTGTGCAAGAATACTATTATACTTATAAATAAGATGGAGACATTAATATTTAACTAACCTTTCGTGAAGTAATTTTAAATTTTAAAATTAACCCATACGTTTAATTATAACTTGAGATAGAGACACATGATTCACATGTGTAACATGATAAATAAAAATTATGTAAATAAATAATATATGAAGTAAAAAAAAAGTTGATAAGTGTTTTTATAATTTTTAAATTGGATGTGATAATATAATCTATCATATAGTGGAGATGGTATAATTTTGATTTCGATATATTTATTCTTTAATGGTATAAATGAATGGCTAGATATGTGATTTGATCTTGGTGTCATATTAATAGATCAATTCAGTTGTGTCTCAAGTTTTATGTAATACTAGCAATTGAGTCACACATAATGCATGAATAACATAATAAATAAAAACTACGTAAATAAAAAAAGGTAAATAATGAATAAATAAATATTTGGAGTGGAAAATACTCAATAAACAGTTCATTTAAATTTTAAAGTGGAGATTAAAATGATTTTCTATCAAATAATAGAGATAGTGTAATTTTAATTTCGACATCTTTGTCCTTTATAATATAAATGAATAAGTATTTTTATATACTAGGTTTGTAATTTGACGGAGGAGTAATATTAATTGACCAAAGCAGTTATTATAGGTGCTCAAGTTATATATCTATAGTATTTATTAAATGTAAATCCAACTTACTAAATAACTTTGATATAATGGTAAAACTTTTTTATAATTCCCAAAACACTCTCTAACCATCCATTATATATACTATATTTTGCTTTACATTTAATTTTTTCTCCTATCATTTTCATTTTAAAAATTATAAGTTTCATTTTTAAATTAAATAAAAAAACTAATTCATTTTTTAATTTTTCTTAGGAACACATTTATCGTGTGTGCATCCCTTGCACACTAGGAAAATTGTTAAAATATTTTTTTATTTAATCTAGATTTTCGAAATTGTTTTACATGATCTTACAACTCATAACATAAAATTTTTATTTAAAAATTAAAAAATTAAAAGTAACCAAAAATTATTTAACAGAAAAATTAAAGTAACAAAAAATTACTTAACAAATTTATATGTGTATATATATATATATATATTTGCCAAGTTCCGGCTAATTTATTTTTTAAAAGGATTATGTTATGTTTATAATTTTGTAATGAACGATATAAAAGATGAAATTAATTTGTATAGCACTCTATTGTTTTTCTTCAACGAGGATTCGATGCGTATTATTTAACTTCAAGTTAATAGTCTAGTCTAATAAAGTAAACAAGTAAATAGTATTGAGCAAATTATATGTGATAAGTTCGCCCGAGATAGCGTTATTATGAGGAATTGAACTCTTGAACATTGATAAAATGCTCACATATTACACCAACTCAAACATTCTTTAGAGACAACGTCCAGTTGTTTTACAAAATAGTAATAGACACGTACACAACTATTTTGTATTGTTAGCCGATGATATTTCCAAAAAGAGAAACAATATAAATAAATCAATATATATAATTTTTAAAATACATAACATATTCGCACGAATGAAATCATTTTAAACGATGATAAATTAAGAATTAGTTTGGATATAAAAGTCATTGGCTTAAAGAAAACACTTAAATAAGTCCAGTTTTTTTAAGTGTTTTTATTAATAAAAAAAAATAGAAGCAGTTTTAGTGTTTGGATAAATGTTGAAAAAATGATTTTTTTTAAATAGAAACAGAAGCAGAAGCCCAAAAGAAAAAACACTTATTTTAATTTAAATAAATGCTTTTTTTAAAACTGCTATTGTACCCAAACGCCTAAGGTAGTGTTTGGGAGAAATTTTTAGTAAGCACTTCTCAACTTTTCGTTCATAAAGTTTTGAAATTTGGTGAAATTTTGTAAAGGAAAGCTGAGAAGTGCTTCTTAGAAGCTCTTCCAAACACTACCTAAGTTTTTTTAAAAAACACTTTTAAAAAAAAAATAAGTGTTTTTCTTTGATTGGTTTCGTAACCAAACACACTCAAAATTAAACAGTGAAATAACCAAAATAACACTATTTAAAGAATCAATTTTACCTAGACAATCTTATAAACAATCACCCCCTAAAACATCGTAACTTTAATTAGTAATTCTCGATATTTTTTATATTTTTAATCTAACACCAAAATTACATTTTATGCATAAAATGTAAAATAGTAATAGTAATAATATAATAATGATGAAGAAAATGGAATTGACTTTAAAATTTGTGGTGATAAATTAAGTTAGTTAGGGATATGCACGAAGAAAATAAGGTTTGAATGAGCAGTGGGCGTTGGGGAGTTGAAAGACTTGAGATTTGTTCATTAAATTGGTTGACTTGCATACTTTCTTTTACTTAAGTCATAGAGGAGACATTGCCATCTATCTCTTTTTGTACTAAAGTCAATCAAACTTTTTATTTTGTTTTTTGAAGCAGTCAATGAAACATTTTTGAATGATTTATTGCCTAAAAATTTTGGATCGTAAGTTTAGGTAGTTGCTTGTAATTCCATAAAAAAAAAAAAAAAAAAGTTTTCATCAACTTTTCTTTGCAAATTTTTCAAAATTTTGTAAAGAAAAGTCTATAATTATGTTTTAAAAAAAATATTTGAAAAATTATTAATTTTAACTTATTATTGTTAAATTCTTAAGTTTTGGTGATAATTAACAACGACATTTTATAGTATATCAAGCTGCTTTTACATGTATTTGAGGTACTTGGCCGTTTCTTTGTAGATTCAAGAGAAATCATTCAACCGGTCTCCAAAGGCCAGATAATTGAACCGCTCAAGATTTAAGTAAAAATCTACTCAATCGCTCCCAAGCAGAGAGAATGACAAAAGTTACCCAAATGTCCATTAATTCGAGGCATATTCTGAAAAGTGTGTACGTGTTGCGGATACTAATTTAATTTATAAAAGATATTTTGCGAAATTTTGAATTTTTGAAAGTAAATAGTAACTCTATATTAGATAATGGTGCATGTCCATACTTACATAGTTGGAATAGTTATCATTAATTTTTTTTCTTATTGATTTAATTAGAAGTGATATTTAAATATTTAATTATATTGATAGATAAAGATAAACAATCAGTTTTTTAAATTTGAAAGATTTTTAAAATGAATAACATATGTTGTAAGGGAATGGGGGTTGCACAAAAACAGTTTGAGGTGTTGTCACAAGGTGTTGACAACACCTATAATAATACCTTGAGTAATTTGCAGCGGAATATAATTTAAACGTGAATAAAACAAACAAGCAACCAAAATAAATAGACTCAGATAAATAAACAAGAATATAAAATACTCTTGCAGTGCCTCAGGGCAAAACTTTCACTAGAAAACTTTCAAAGAGTTTTACAAACCCTAAAACTAGTGATCATTATAAAATTCAATTTTCTCCAACATATGAGAAAATAAACTATTAAAATGACTCCTAAAAATTCTATATGAAATAGAATAAAGCAAACAAAGCAAGGAGTCGAAAATCTTCTAAAACTTGTTGAGACGAACACCCTTTGAACTTTGATCTCCAAGAGTTCTTCAAAGCATCAAGTTATTATGACCGATACAAGCTTCAGAAAGATCTTCAGAATTCTCTCAAGTACGTACGTGAAGCTCTTTAGAATAAACTCACACGGTCTCTCTATATTTCAGTCGGTCTATATCTCTCCAATATATAGACTAGAATCCTTTCTTGTAGATGTTTCCTTGTAGACATATGATTCTAGATCTTGTTCCTTTTTGATCAAATCAAATCTACATAATAAAAAAATTAAATCATTAGAGATAAGATAATAAATATTATGATAAAGTTAATCATATCTCAAATCAATTTAATCAAGGGAAAAAAACAACTTATAAAAGTTACTTCACGTCCAAGAAAGGCAAAAGATATTTAATAAATCTTTTCAAAACTTTAGAATTTTAAGGAATAAAATATTTTTTTCAATCTCCCCATTTTTGCCTTTCTGGACAAAACACATTTAATCCATAAACAAAATAACGTAACTCCCCCTTAATAAAAACTCCCCCTGAACCTATTCCCCCCCTAAGTAAAAGCAGAAGTGTTGTCACAGGATGTTGGCAACATCTAGCTACAACACTTTAGTTCAGTAAACATATATAAAAGGAGAAACAGAAACAACAAATAACATATCAAAGCTAACACAAAAAAAGTTTTGATTAGGAGCAGAGCAAAAAACAAAAACTTAGCAAAAATATAAAAACATAAACTAAAACAACAAAAGCAAATCTAGAACTGATTGCTCTCAGATGAGCCATCGGCTTCAGCTTTTTCTCCTCCAGCTTCACTTTCTTCTCCCCCTTTTTGTTCAGAAGGGCCAGCTTCACTCAGCAGAGACTCATAGTGAGCCTTCAAACCTTCGTAATAGGCTAGATCGGCCTTAGCTTGGGTGATCTTCTGCTCAGCATGCAGCAGTTGAGCTTGAATAAAAGTAGGATCAATATCTTGAGCAGCAGATGGTGGTACAAAAACAGCAGTGGCAGAGGAGGTGTTGGCAACACCTGCCACAACACCTGCAGCAGCATCTGATTCAGACCATGGAAGGTCTATCTTCCTATTTCCTTTGAGTAATTGTTGCGTGTTTTTCGCTCGCAAGCGCACGATGTCAAGTTATAATATAGGAATTAAGTCCAAGTCGATCCCACGGAGAATGAATAAATGATATTATATCAAATATTTTTAAATAATCAAATCTTAATCCTATGTAGAGCTACGAAAGTGGTTTGATTTTTATGAAACTAAAATTTTCAATAAATAAAATTAAATAACCACGAGTTCACGAGAGAAAAATTCAATAAGCGATGAATACTAGAGGTTCAACTTCACTTGACTGTCCACCACAACTTATTTCTAATGATTGTTCAATTATAAAATCTTCTAGTTTATTAGCCAAGAATCCCTATTATTTTCTACTACCTCTCTCGAGTGTCAAGCAGAAATTCGTATTCAATAGCAAACTCAATATCTCTATCTAAGTTCAACTATTAAATCCGGTAAATAGCACAAGAATTCTTCTATTGACTTCTATGGAGTTATATGCCTCTCGAACAATATAAACACCAAAGATGTATTTTCCTATGTTGTATTCAAAATCTCCTCTCTCGAGTGATAGATTATAAATAAAATATCATTCAATCTATGGCCAGTAAATTAAAAGCATTAAAATCAGGATAACATAAATAAACTGTACGAAGAAATTTAAATATATAAATCAGAATATCTCAATCATGATTTCCAGTCAAGATCCATTTACCTCTAGACTAAGAAATTAGTTCATAACGCAATTCAAAATCAAATAACACATGTTTTTCCAACAATCCATAAACTAAGAAAAATAGAGTTCAAAGAGAAACTAGAACGAATTAGAATGAAGCTTCTCCGTCGCCGGATGCCGCCGTCTTCCGACTTCGTACCGAATTCTCGAGCTCTTGTGCAATCCAAAACTCTCAATAGTCGTCTGTATGCTCTGAAAACTCCCTAAACCCTTGTATATTCCGAATAAGTTGTAAAAATCCTTTTTAAAACTCGATAAGAGACTTTCCAAATTTTAGAAGACTACGCAGCGCGGGTGCGCTCTTCATCGGCGCGGGTGCGCCGCGATTAATACATGACAGCGTGGGTGCACTGCTGAATGGGCGCGGGGGCGCCATACGGTACCACAATTCTTCGGAAATTTCTTATAGGGCGCGGGTGCGCCGGGCATGGGCACGGTTGCGCTGTCCCTTCTTCATCTTTTTTTCTTTAATTTCTTATTCCATCATTTTTTACTTCATTTTCTCAACAAAAATTGATTGTCACCTAAATTCCTGCAACTACACAAATGACAAGAAAATATGCATAACATCGTGCTAGTCCCGAGCAAAACAAAACAAACAAAACACTTAGACACACGGGGAATTAAAAACACACAAGAAAGCAGTAAAACTAGAATAACCCAACTGGCCTCAGATGTTTAACAATTAATCCATATGTAGCTAATTTTCTCAAGAGTCCTCGTGTGTGTGTGATTAGCCAATCCTATCTACCCACCCAACTTTCGATCAAATCATGCAACCAGTAAGCCTCAACCTCTAGTTTCAGAATACTCTCAACCAAGTTCAACTTCTACTCGCATAAATCAAAAGGAATTTTTCAGTAATTACATTTTTTTTTTAAATTACCGGATGGAGCATCAACCCCATTTTAGCCGCAAACTTAGCCATGGATTGGTGATTAGAATTTCAATTCCTTTCCAGGCTCGGATGGAGTTGTAAGAGAATTTTTCCTGTTGCTTTGGCAACTTTTAACATTCAATAAAAAAATTTCAATTAAATTGCCTAAATCATTTCTATGCTTGTATCAGTCTACCTCGGTCTTGAGCATAAATCACCAAAGTTAAGAGTCAAATTATCCAATCCACTTACAAAATCCACATAAATTTTTCTACTTATCAAGAGTATCGACAGTCAAGGCTATAGTGCATAAAAAGTGAGAACTCAAGATACAATGTCTCCAACACTAGATTATATGCTCTTTTTCTTTTTCCAACTCATCATCATAGGCCATTTTTCTTTTGTTTTTCTCATTTTTCACATTTTTTTTTTCAAAAATACAAACACACAATAAAACTGACACAAAACGCAACATGCAGATAACACCATAGGAGAAACAAAACATGACACAAATGCAAGATCAGGAAAGCACTTCCATTAAAAAGCAACATCACATACTAACCAAACAAAATGAAACTAAACACACAAAAATCCCCCCAAACTTAGATTCGTGCATTGTCCCTAATGTACACTGAATCGATAAAAGAACAAAGGAATACGCGTACCTATGGCAACGACCGTCAGTGGTCATTGCCCGCAACATCACCATGGGGATCGGTCGGTGGTGGGTACTGTGGAGGCCAAACAGGGTGTGGGGGAAATGGAGGGGCATCATATGATGCGGCTGGAAACCGCTGCTCCAAAACAGATATGAAATCCATCATATAGCCCATAAAAACATCCATCCGATAGCGAAACTGTTCCATATCGTGCTCCAATTGAGTGAGTCGGGCAGGAATAGTCTGAGGAGCGGCCGCAGGTGCGGCTCGTGGCGGTCGTACCACTGCAGGCTGGTGGTCTGGTGCTGGGTCATGGGTAACAGAAATGGCTGCCCGAGGCTTCAGTAACTCCTCGGTGGCCTCCCAAGTAACACCAGCAAGGCGACACAAATCAGTGATAATCGATGGGTGTGTGAGTCCGCCTGTAGTAGAGCCATGGAGCAATGAAGAATGTAATCCTGGATTATGTGTCCGAGATCCATGGACTTGCCCGTGACAATAGAATATACCAATGCAGCCCTCTCCTGTGTGACAGTGGTGGTATGATCAGATGGTAAGAGCCTAGCTGCCACAAAAGAATGCCACCCTTTCTCGATACTCAGCAAATCAGCCTTGGCAAAAGACATGTTGCCCTTCGAATTCACCTTCCATTCAGTACCCTCTCGACATATACGCTCACAGATTTCTTCAAATTCTTGCTGATCACTAGTATACTCCGCATACTCGTCGTGCAAAATCATGGGCATTGTATACAAAGTATTGATGGTGTGTGCATCAAACGCCACCAACTTACCTCTCACCAACACACGCAAATGTTCGTTCTTTGCCTTTAAATTTGCATAGAATTCTCTAACCACTGGAACAACCGCATCCCTCGGTTGTTTCATGAAATTTAGCCACTGTCTTGCCTCACACATCTCTCGCACGGCATGAACGCTCCTGCTTAGATCAAAACCGCGTTCTTTCACCAAAGTTTTTGCCAACATCGCAGTATAATGAGCGGCAGCCGCCTCATCCACGAATCTATTATCCGAAACATCCACCGATGAAGATGAGGCAGCTTGTTTTTGTTTTCATTTAGGCCCCATATCAAACACTTGGCATGCAAACAATTTCTCAACACTTCAAAACTCAACTACAACCAACACACTCCCAACTATAACCAATAAATCAATTCAATAGGCACCCAACAACACCACGGAAATCAATTGAATCACTTTCCACAATAATCCCCAAATTTTCGAAATAAAAGTGTGGTTTAAGCCAAGTACCTCAATTTTCAATAGCTTTGGGCGCGTAGAGGTGCAAAAACCTTGTAAGATTGCAAATACAACTCCAAAAGACCTTCAATTTCGAATTCACAATAGTAATCAAATAACAAAATCCAAAATTCCCACCGATGAGGAACCCTAACTTCGAATTTGGGGAGATTTCTTTTAGACAAATGAGATGTAAAACCCACAAATTGAAGTTCCAATCACAAATACGGGACGATTTCAGCCTTAGTGTCAGGAATGGAGATTTTCGAAGTGAGATAGAATCTTGGATGGAAAGAAGGCCGAACGGGTCTGTCAAAGAATGATAAAAGTCGTGACTTATAAATCACAGAGCGCGGGTGCGTTGATTTCAGGGCGCGGGTGCGCCGCGTGTCATGCCATTTGAGCGCGGGGGCGCTGTCTTCCGAGCGCGGGTGCGCTATATTGCCTACCAAAAGTCCAAAGTTTATGCCTATTTGTGCGCGGGTGCACTGTATCTCGTCCAAAATTTTTCAAGTTTCTACTACCCGCGCCCTCCTGTAGCACGGGTGCGCCCTGTGTTGCTTCAAATTGTCCAAGTTTCTCCCACATTGGGCACGGGTGCGCGGGCAGGTGAGCGCGGGTGCGCTGTCTCGAAAAATCTTTACTAAAAGTTTCTGCCACTTTGGGCGCGGGGGCGCCCTCCTGAAGCGCGGGAGCGCCCTGAAAAATAAATATAAATTAAATTAATTAAGAAAACAAGATAACACTAAAAATAAACACTAAAACGACAAAAAGAAAAATAAAAACTAAAAATAACGCGAGAATAATAAAATTTTGGGTTGTCTCCCAAAAAGTGCTTGGTTTAATGTCGTCATCCCGACTTTCCTGGTGCTTTTACAACGGCTCGATCAATGCATCTTTCTCAATGTTCCGCACTTCATTGCCAAAATAATGTTTCAATCTCTGCCCATTGACTTGAAAAGTTTGGCCATCATGACAACTCAGTTCAATAGCTCCATAGGGATGCACTTTCACCAAGGTGAACGGACCAGACCATCTCGATTTCAACTTACCTGGAAATAATCTGAGACGAGAATTAAACAATAATACATGCTGTCCAGGCTCGAATTCTCTCTTCAGTAATAATTTGTCATGCCAATTTTTGGTCTGTTCTTTGTAGAGCTTGGCATTTTCGTATGAATGATTACGAAACTCTTCGATCTCATGCAACTGCAACATTCGCTCTTTTCCAGCAGCTTTCATATCAAAATTCAACTTTTTCACCGCCCAATACGCTCGATGCTCTAACTCCACTGGCAGATGGCATGCTTTACCAAAGACCAACCTGTATGGCAACATGCCAATAGGAGTTTTGAACGCGGTCCGGTATGCCCATAGTGCATCATCCAACTTGATTGTCCAATCCTTCCGGTTCGTGTTGACAGTCTTTTCCAGAATTTGCTTAATTTCCTGGTTGGATATTTCATCTTGCCCATTTGTTTGCGGATAGTATGCACACGCCACTTTATGCCTAACACCATATTTTGTCAGTAATGAATTAAAGATTTTATTGCAAAAATGCGTACCTTCATCACTGATAATGGCCCTTGGAGTTCCAAACCTCGTGAAAATATTTTTCTGCACAAACTGCACCACTACACGAGCATCATTAGTGGGGGTGGCGATTGCTTCCACCCATTTCGAAACATAATCAACAGCCAATAAAATATAAGATTGTCCAAAGGATATAGGAAATGGTCCCATAAAATCAATACCCCACACATCAAATAATTCAACCTCTAAAATATTTGTGAGAGGTAATTCATGACGCCTAGATATATTTCCCATCCTTTGACATCTATCACATGATTTTACCAAGGTATAACTGTCTTTGAATAAATTTGGCCAATAAAAACCAGACTGAAGTACCTTGGCGGATGTCCGTGTGGCTCCAAAGTGACCACCATACGGTGCAGAATGACATTGTTCCAAAATTTCTTTTGCTTCAGCTTCATCTACACATCTCCTTATCACTTGGTCCGAACACTTCTTGTACACAAACGGATCATCCCACAGATAAAACTTGACATCATGGAAAAAAAATTTCCTTTGGTGATGATTAAGATCTGGAGGCAAAACACCACAAGAAAGAAAATTAGCAAAGTCATCAAACCAAGGAAGTTTAGAATTTACCTCAAAAAATGCTCATCAGGAAATTGCTCCTTGATGAGTTCATGTTCAACTTTTCCTTCCAACTCCAAGCGAGACAGATGATCTGCCACCAAATTCTCACTCCCTTTCTTGTCTCTAATTTCAAAATCAAACTCTTGTAGTAAGAGTATCCACCGAATCAATTTTGGCTTGGCATCCTTCTTGGCAAAGAGATAACGAATAGCTGCATGGTCAGTATAAACAATTACTTTTGAGCCTATGAGATACAACCTGAATTTGTCGAAGGAGAACACCACATCCAGCATCTCTTTTTCAGTAGTAGTGTAATTCTGTTGTGCTCCATCAAGAGTGCGGCTGGCATAGTAAATCGCCTGAAACATCTTATCTCTTCTTTGCCCCAAAATTGCTCCCACAGCATAATCGCTGGCATCACACATCACTTCAAACGGCTCTTTCCAGTCAGGCACAATCATAATAGGTGCAGAAATTAGTGCCTCCTTGATCTTTGTGAATGCCTGCAAACACGCATCATCAAAAATAAAATATGTATCTTTTTCTAACAAATTACATAAGGGCTTAGTAATTTTAGAAAAATCTCTAATAAAGCTACGATAAAACCCGGCGTGTCCCAAGAAGCTTCTAATGGCTTTCATATTATTTGGCGGTGGAAGCTTTTCAATTGCAACCACTTTTGCTCGATCCACCTCAAGCCCATTAGATGACACTTTATGCCCAAGTACTATTCCTTCTTGCACCATGAAGTGACATTTTTTCCAGTTAAGCACTAGATTTTTCTCTTGACAATGCTGCTAAACAAGGGTCAGATTGTGCAAAAAATGATCAAAAGAAGACCCAAACACAGAAAAATCATCCATAAAAATTTCCATGACTTCTTCCATCATGTCAGAAAAAATTGTCATCATGCACCGCTGAAAAGTAGCCGGTGCATTACACAAACCAAATGACATTCTCCTAAAAGCATAAGTACCATAGGAAGAGGAAAATGATCTTTCCTAGTAGCCTTATTCAACCTTGTATAATCAATACAAACTCTCCAACCAGTAACAGTACGAGTCAAAATCAACTCGTTTTTCTCATTTTTTACCACAGTCATACCTCTTTTTTTTGGCACAACCTGTACTGGCGACACCCAAGAACTGTCAGATATAGCATAAATAATACCAGCATTCAATAATTTCAACACCTCAGCTTTTACTACTTCTTTCATCGTAGGATTTAATCTCCTTTGATGATCAACATAAGGACTATATGAATCCTCCATTAAAATCTTATGCATGCAAATATTGGGACTAATTCCCTTGATATCAGAAATTGACCAACCCAAAGCAGATTTAAATTTTCTCAAAACTCTTAATAATTTATCATTTTCATCATGAGTGAGAGAGGATGAAATAATTACCGGGTTAGTCGAATTTTCTCCCAAAAATGCATAACATAAATGACCAGGCAGTTCTTTCAATTCAGGAGCAGAAACTGGTACCTCTTTGCTGACTTCCTCAGGTAATGCTTCAATTTTTTCTTGGCCATCTTTTTCCTTTGGCAAACTTTCAAGAGCAAGAAATTGCTCTCTAAGTTCCCAATCCTCCACATCAAACTGCTTCACAGAATTAATTAAACACCTAGCCAATGCGTCCTCCAACTCCATTCCTGCACAAAAATTATTCTCATAAGAATTAGATAAATCAATGCGATTACAAGAATGTACCTCATCTTGGTATTTCATGGTTTTATAGATATTGAATGTGACAGCTTCACTACCAACTCGTAGAGTTAGTTCACCCTCCTGCACATCAATTAACGCTCTGCCAGTTGCCAAGAATGGTCTCCCCAAAATTAGAGGGACATCTTGATCTTCTTCCATATCAAGCACTACAAAGTCAGCAGGAAAAATAAACTTATCTACTTTTACCAAAACGTATTCCACAATTCCTCGAGGATATGTCAGAGAACGGTCTGCCAACTGTAGAGTAATTGTGGTTGATTTCACCTCGCCAAGCTCCAACGACCTGAAAATAGACAAAGGCATTAAATTAATACTTGCACCTAAATCACATAATGCCCTATTAACAGTCGCACCACCAATAATACAAGGAATAGTAAAACTCCTTGGATCTTTCAATTTCTGTGGCAGTTTCTTTTGTAGGATGGCACTGCACTCCTCAGTCAACTTCACTGTTTCAAACTCTTCAAGCTTTCTCTTCCTCGCCGTCACATCCTTCATGAATTTCGTGTAGTGTGGCATCTGCTCCAAAGCATCAGCGAATGGAATATTTATATGAATTTTCTTGAAGATGTCAAGAAACTTTGAAAACTTCTCATCCAACGCTTTCTTCTTGAATCGCTGAGGATATGGCAGAACAGCTTTTGGCACAGGCGGTTTCTCAGGAACAACTGTAGACTTGCTAGAATTTTCGCTATCAGAATTTTTGGACTCCACCACAATCTCTTCAATTTCCTCATCATCCACTGCCTTTGGGTTATCAGTCCCAAGTTCTGTACCACTTCTAAGAGTAACAGCCTTGCATTTCTCCCTAGGATTAACCTCAGTATTGCTAGAAAATACACCTGTCTGCTGATTATTCAATGCATTCGCCAGTTGACCAATTTGTGTTTCAAGATTTTTCATAGAAGCGCTCACATTGGTCAAGTGTGTCTCCATACTATCAAGCCTATTTTCATTCCTTTTAAATCTTGTGGATGATTCTGCAATATAATTACTCACCAAATCTTCCAACGATGCCTTACCTTCACCATTCTGAGTATTGAACCCCGGTGGAGGATTCAACACATTCTTATTGTTTGCATAGGAAAAATTCTCATGATTACGCAAACTAGGATGATACTGATTGGGTACAGGATTACCTCGATAGTTGTTGTAATTCCTGTTGTTCACATATTGAGCTTGCTCCACACTCTCAAATCCATCAGCAGAATTTACGGCAGTCGCCAGCGATGCTGTCTCATTAGAACTTTGATTCCCTTTGGTCAGTGCATCCAACTGTGTAGAAATAGTAGCCATCTGAGCAGTCAAAGCAGTGAATGCATCAACCTCATGAATTCCAGCAGGCTTCTTTATTGCAGATCTCTCACTCGGCCACTGATAACCGTTAACTGTCATTTGCTCAAGCATCTCATAAGCCTGTTCAGGAAATTTAGAAAATATTGAACCTCCAGCTGCAGCATCCACAGAAATACGAGTTGGTCCATTCAAACCATTGTAGAATAACTCAATCTGTTCCCAGTCTGGAAAATTATGGTTTGGACACTTCCTAAGCAACTCCTTGCACCACTCCCAAGCTTCATACAATTGCTCAAAATCTTGCTGTTTGAATGTAGTGATCTCTATTTTCAACTGAGCCAACTTAGCCGGCGGGAAATACTTAGCCAAAAATTTGGAAGCCATATCATCCCATGTAGTGGTACTCCCAAGAGGTAGTGATTGCAACCAACTACGAGCATTGTCCCTAAGAGAGAACGGGAAAAATCGTAGTTTGATGGTGTCCTCAGTAACACCATGAATCTTTACTGTGTCAGAAATCTCTAGAAAAGTACGCAGATGCAGATTTGGATCTTCAGTAGCAGCACCCCTGAAATGATTCTGCTGTACCATATTAATCACAGCTGGCTTCAACTCAAAATTATTCGTCGTGATGTTCTGCCGAGCTATCCCAGAATAATGAGTATTGATCACCGGTCGAAAGTGATCTCTGATCGGCACTGGAGCATTATTGACAGCTCTTTCCCTTTCTTCAGCCATTTGTTGCAACTCTTCTCTTCTAGCTTTTCTCAAAGCTTTAGCAGTTTTCTCGATTTCCGGATCAAAGAGCAGTGAGTCGTAACTTTGGCTTTTTTGCATAAACTGCATAGACAGGAAAAATTTAAAATTAGAACCAACAAAATAAAATAAAAATGCTCTAAATCAAAATTAAGACTAATTATCACAATTTAATATAAATCAAATAAAATTCAATCCCCGACAACGGCGCCAAAAACTTGTTGCATGTTTTTCGCTCGCAAGCGCACGATATCAAGTTATAATATAGGAATTAAGTCCAAGTCGATCCCACGGAGAATGAATAAATGATATTATATCAAATATTTGCAACTAATCAATCCTAATCCTATGTAGAGCTAAGAAAGTGGTTTGATTTTTATGAAACTAAAATTTGCAATAAATAAAATTAAATAACCACGAGTTCACGAGAGAGAAATTCAATAAGCGATAAATGCTAGAGGTTCAACTTCACTTGACTGTCCACCACAACTTATTTCTAATGATTGTTCAATTATAAAATCTTCTAGTTTATCAGCCAAGAATCTCTATTATTTTCTACTACCTCTCTCGAGTGTCAAGCAGAAATTCGTATTCAATAGCAAACTCAATATCTCTATCTAAGTTCAACTATTAAATCCGGTAAATAGCACAAGAATTCTTCTATTGACTTCTATGGAGTTATATGCCTCTCGAACAATATAAACACCAAAGATGTATTTTCCTATGTCGTATTCAAAATCTCCTCTCTCGAGTGATAGATTCTAAATAAAATATCATTCAATCTATGACCAGTAAATTGAAAGCATTAAAATCAAGATAACACAAATAAACTGTACGAATAAATTTAAATATATAAATCAAAATATCTCAATCATGATTTCCAGTCAAGATCCGTTTACCTCTAGACTAAGAAATTAGTTCATAACGCAATTCAAAATCAAATAACACATGTTTTTCCAACAATCCATAAACTAAGAAAAATAGAATTCAAAGAGAAACTAGAATGAATTAGAATGAAGCTTCTCCGTCGTCGGATGCCGCCGTCTTCCGTCTTCGTACCGAATTCTCGAGCTCTTGTGCAATCCAAAACTCTCAATAGCCGTCCGTATGCTCTGAAAACTTCCTAAACCCTCGTATATTCCGAATAAGTTGTAAAAATCCTTTTTAAAACCCGATTAGAGACTTTCCAAATTTTAGGAGACTACGCAGCGCGGGTGCGCTCTTCATCGGCACGGGTGCGCCGCGATTAATACATGATAGCGCGGGTGCACTGCTGAATGGGCGCGGGGGCTCCATACGGTACCACAATTCTTCGAAAATTTCTTACAGGGCGCGGGTGCGCCGGGCATGGGAGCGGGTGTGCTGTCTCTTCTTCATCTTTTCTTCTTTAATTTCTTATTCCATCATTTTTTACTTCATTTTCTCAAAAAAAATTGATTGTCACCTAAATTCCTGCAACTACACAAATGACAAGAAAATACGCATAACATCGCTCAAAACAAAACAAAAGCCAAGCTAATTCATATAAAATATAAGTGCAAAAATTGCACTTATGAGTAATGCAGGTGCGATCTTTAGCAACTCCCCAGGCTCAGTAAGTAGCTCATCATCATCCTTCTCAATCTCTTGAGATAGAATCATGGCATAAATCAGAGAAGGATATGGCAGCTTCAGGGTCGGTTGAGCACAATCTGCAAAGGCCATGACTGTGTCAAACACCAGTCGGCCATAATTGAAGTCTGCTCCTAACCCAATGGCGAATAAAACTGGAGCCTGATGTTTGGTAACCACAGTTGAATTCCCGGAAGGAGTCCAGGTCTTCACGAAATTCTTGTGCAAAAAAAAGTACAGAGAAGTGAGTTTCGCAGCCTGCAACTTCTTAGGGTGAGCTGGAAAAATAATTGCTTGACCTCCTGTGATGACAGATGTCATCTCATCCATGGTAGGCAGTGTCGCATCATCAATAAAAGGTGTATGGTGAAAGCCATTGATGATAGCAGGACTAAAAGAGAAAATCTGTCCACGTACATACACTTTCTCATACTTCATGTACCTTGGATCCTTCACAGCTTCAGTGAGATTGCAGTAAAATTCTCTAACAATTTTCCTGCAATATGGACCAGCTGTAGTGACTGTGGCAAGCAGATTTCTTACCTCAAAAAATCTGACCATATTCTGAGCTCCGTAGCTCTCCACATCAATATTGTGTTCCTCCAGGAACTCTCGGTCATCATTCTTGTCCCAACAATCTGCAATATCCTTGGAATAAAAAGCAGAAGAATAAGACTCATTTACTCGATATTCTTCGCCTAAGGTGTTGTCCAAGGTATCGGCAACACCTTCCTCAACATCCTCTTCCTCATCCTCAGAGTCATCAGATTCTGACTCTTCAACCAATTCTTTTTCAGCATCTGAGCCTTCACTCGAATCAGAGCTGGAACTATCAGAGGGATGTGGGCGGTTATCAGCGAATTCTTGAAGCATCTCTTCATCAGGTTCTTCATCGGATTTATGAGTGACAGCTTCAACAGCAGGCTTCTTGCTTTTGGACTTTTTCATCTTGGTCATGAACTGGGCTATTAAAGTTTCCTCATCATCAGAGAAAATAAGAGCAGCAGATGATGGTTCCTCAACAGTAGGAATAGATTCAGATGCATCTTTCTCGATATCAGCAGCAATCGATGGAGTTTCTAACTCTGTGGAATCCTTATCAGAGGAATCATCTGCTGATTTGCTTTCAGCAGCAAAAGGAACCGGAATAGCTTCTCCAGAAGGTTCCTGGGTACTCGATTTTCCCCTTCTTCGGCGTACTAGCTTGAAATCTTCATCAGAGCTTTCATCTCCAGAGGTAAACTCAGTTTCCACCAGAGATGGTCTTGATGGTTAACCCTTTCCACGGAATCTTTTTGATGCAGTGAAGTCAGGATTGTAGCCTGCCTGACGCTTGGAACGACGGGTCAAGGGTTTCGTGGGTAGTACCTTGTTTAAAACAGCCCTGTATGGTAACTTATCCACATCAAGTGCATTGCCAGGCTCTCCAGGTGCGATAATGTCCAGAGGCACAGGTTCCTCGGCAATAGGAACGATGGCTTGCTCGATCATGGGGTGTGGTGACTGAGGTGTTGTAACACCTTCAGTAGAATCCTTAGAAAATCCCATATCCGATCGAATATCTTGAGGATCAAAACCTTTTCCTGCCATTTAAATTTTACGAGAGTGAAAATCAGAGAGGAAATTAGGGCAATATGTGAGCAGAGGCTATGAAAATAAGGAGAAGTGAGGATTAATGCAAGGAAATAATGTATTTCCAAAAACAGATAAATACCCAAATATATAAATCACTCAACCTTTCCTATCCTCACTCGTATTTACAGCCTTTCTAACGGTAAGAAAATCCCAACGGTAACAAATCCTAATCCTATCGGCACTCAATTCGATTAGGAAACAAATCTCTTTAATTTTCACCGATAATCTAGGCCCAAATATTTCACCAAATATTTCCAATTTTAACTCCTCATCAGAATATAACACCACTAAAACAAAATCCAATCCCATTCAAATTCAAAAATTCAGAGGATAGGGAAAAATTCAAAATTTTTGTTTGATCAGAATTCATAACCTTTTGGCGCAAGATATTCACCAAAAAAATATGCATGTCCTGATTATGTCTAAAACAAAGTGTGACAGAATAAAAATGCAAGCATATGCAAAAATTATATGTTGACATAATGATGTGTTTTCAACGATGTTGGCAACATCTTTCAGCAACACTTCAGGATTCCGAAAAAATATTTAGTATCCAATTCATTATTACAGAAGTAGTAGCCTGCACACTAAAGAAACGATCTTCAAAGGACCCCTTTAGGTAGCTTTTTCCATTTGCTTCTGATTATCAATCAAATTTGATGATTGACTCACTTCAAGTTTAATCATTCTTGTTCTTTTGTGATTCTGATTTTGCAAAGTCACTTTTTATTTGGGACAAGATCATGGAATACACGAACGTCCCTCCACTATTTCGTGACTTAGTCAGAACTCTTCTTCAATTAATCCACATTAAACTGTAAAACAATTTGCACAGAATCCTGAGTGAAAACTAATAGATGGTTACAAAGTATCCAACACATCATAAAACAAAATGAATTCATGAATGCAATATGCCTAAAATCCTAAAAATGCACATGCATGAAAAGGTGTTGTCACAGGGTGTTGGCAACACTCCTGACAACATCTCGGTTCTATCTATAATGCACACATACTAAGAGACTTCCTTAGACTGAAGAATCTCTCAAAATCCAAAACTTTTGTGAATATATCAGCTAATTGGTTATTTGTTCCAACAAACTCAATTAAGATCATGTTTTTCTCGACCAAATCTCGAATGAAATGATGTCTAATGTCAATGTGTTTGGTTCGAGAGTGTTGTACTGGATTTTTGGATATATCCATGGCACTAGAATTATCACAGTACACAATAGGAGTATCACTCTTAACACCATAATCATTTAGCATTTGATTCATCCAAAGGAGTTGTGAGCAACAACTACCAACAGCAATATACTCAGACTCGGCAGTAGAAAGTGAAACACAGTTTTGTTTCTTATTATACCAAGACACTAAGTTATTCCCCAAGTAAAAACATCCTCCCGAAGTGCTCTTTATCTCATCTAAATCCCCAGCCCAATCAGCATCACTAAACCCTACCAAATTCAAATTGGTTTCTTTAGTGTACCACAAACCCAAATTCAAAGTACCTGCCACATATTTCAGTATACGTTTCACGGCCTTTAGGTGAGTAATTTTTGGGTTAGACTGGTATCTAGCACATAGACAAACACTATACATGATATCAGGTCTAGTAGCACTTAAATACAAAAGACTACTAATCATGCTTCTGTAGAGGGTATTGTCAACACCTTCGGCAACATCCTCCCTAGACAGTTTTTCATTAGACCCCATAGGTGTGCGCATGTGTTTAGTGTTGTCATTCAGAAACTTTTTCACCAAATTTTTAGCATACTTGCTTTGACACAAAAATATACCATCATGCATTTGTTTTACTTGCAATCCCAAGAAATAAGTTAACTCACCAACCATGCTCATTTCAAATGTAGAAGACATGCACTACACAAAATCATCAACAAGTTTGTCATTTGAAGCACAAAAGATTATATCATCTACATAAATTTGGCAAATTAAGATATTACCTTGAGACTTTTGCACAAATAAAGTCTTATCAACTTCACCTCTTTTGAAGCCAATATTGAGCAAGTACTCATTTAATCTTCCATACCATGCACGTAGTGCTTGCTTCAATTCATACAATGCCTATTTCAAATTATACACATAATCAAGATGATTTGGATCCTCAAACCCTTTAGCTTGTTTCACATAAACTTTTTCATTTAGAATTTCATTCAAAAAGGAACTTTTTACATCCATTTGAAAAAGTTTCATTCCCATGTTACATGAAATAGCAAGCAAAAGTCGGACTTACTCAATGCGGGCTACAGGAGCAAAGGTTTCATCAAAATCCACCCCTTCAACCTGTGTATACCCTTGAGCTACCAACCTAGCTTTATTTCTAATGATGTTTCCCGACTCATCAGTTTTATTTTTGAAAATCCACTTAGTTCCTATGATATTACCATGAGCAGGACACGGTACCAAGTACCAAACATCATTCCTAACAAATTGTTCTAACTCTTCATGCATAGCATTGACCCAAAATTCATCTTTTAAAGATTCTTCAAGTTTTCAAGTCTCCATGCACATTTCCAATGACCTGTGAGGTTGGATGATTCTTCTGAATTCTGCTTGGAACATTCTTTCCAGCTTCGTTTACCTCACTGTTCTCATCAACATTCTCATCAGTAGATTTTTCTATTTTTTATTCTTGAATTTCTGCAGTAGGTGTTGTCGGAGGTGTTGGCAACACTCCTTGGACAACATCTGAATTTCCAGAATTATCCAACAGATCATCAACTTCATCCTCAACTGTTTTCTTCTTTAGATCTGCAAAATCATCAAACACAACATTAATAGACTCAAAAATAGTCCTTGTTCTCAAGTTTTACATCCTATAGGCTCGGCTATTTGATGAATATCCCAAGAACATACACTTATCACTTTTTGCATCAAACTTAGCAAGATGATCTCTATCATTCAAAACGTGACATACACATCCAAAAACATGAAAATATTTAATGTTTGGCCTCTTTCCCATGAGAATTTTAAAGGATGTCATAGTAGAACCATTCCTCAAATAAACTCTATTTGAAATATGGCAAGCAGTATTCAAGGCTTCAGCCCAAAAATGTTTTGAAATGTTCTTCGAACTCAACATCACTCTTGCCATTTCTTGCAAAGTCCTATTTTTCCTTTCAGCAATTCCATTTTGTTGTGGGGTTTTAGGAGCAGAAAATTCATGAGAAATACCTTTCTTATCACACAAACTAGAAAAAGAAGAGTTTTCGAACTCCTTACCATGATCAGTGCGAATACGGATTACCTTCAGATTATGTAGATTCGAAATCTTAGTGAGCAGTTTCTTGAAAGCATCAAACGTGTCTGATTTTTCTCTCAAAAAATTTACCCAAGTATATCGTGAAAAATCATCCACACAAGCAAAAGAATATTTCTTACCACCGAAGCTTTCAACATCCATTGGACCCATCAAGTCTATATGTATAAGCTCAAGGCAGCGTGTTGTCACAGATGTTGGCAACACCTCGTGTGACACTCTAGTCTGCTTCCCTTTCTGACACGCTTCACAAACAAATGGAATACCAGATTTCAAATTAGGCATACCTCTAACAGCATCTAACTTACTTAGGTTCTTTAATGTCTTAAAATTTGCATGACCCAATTTTTGATGTCATAGATCAAACTCATTCACTTTTGTGTGCTTAAAAGCCATCTCTTCTCCGAGTTGATAGCAGTTGTCAGATGACCTAGTACCTGTCATGACACAGAGATTTGACTCATCAAAAACTTTGCATAATTTCTTATCAAATTGCACATGCAAATTATCATCACAAAGTTGGCTTATGCTTATTAGATTTGCGGTTAGTCCTTCAACATGAAGCACATTGCGAAGCTTAGGCAAACCAGCAACATTCAGAGTTCCCTTTCCAACTATGTTTCCCTTTGAACCTCCTCCATAGATTACTTTTCCACTTTTCTGTTCAGCATAATCAGTGAGAAACTTCTTGAAACCTGTCATATGACGTGAGCTGCCACTATCAAAGTACCAAGCACCTGAAACATTAGTTCTCAAAGCAGTATAAATCATATGACATTGATTATCAGCTTTTGGTACCCAAACCTTTCTTACAGAAGATCTGTTTCTGTAGATGTTGTGAAAGGGTGTTGGCAACACCTTAGGCAACACCTTTGATGCAGATCTCTGTCTGTAGTCTTCCTGCAGCTTAAAACAGTATGGTTTGATATGGCCAGGTCTATGATAGTAGTGACAAATATACTTAAGTTTCCTTCTAGTCATTCAAGGAGCAGTAGGCTGTGGCTTTGGTTTTGGAGGATCAATTGGTAAAGCCTTTTTGCTTGAGCTTTCAGTACTGCTACTTTCCTTGACAAATACAGGGCCTTTCGAACTTTCACCAACCTCAAATTTGCTTTTTTCAAAACCTAAACCAGCCGTACCATCTCTTCCCATCATGAGTAAAGAATCAAGCTTGGAAGTGCTTGAATTAAACTTAGCCAATGTAGCTTTTGCTTTTCCGAGTTCTTCCTTCACTTGACTTAATTCCATATCTTTCTTGCTCAGCATCACTTTGAGTCTTGACACATCAGCCTTTAGATCAGAATTTTCTTTGGAAAGAATGGTATTCAACTTATTCCTTTCGATCCAATTAGTATGTAACTCTTCAAACATCATCTGAGCTTCTTCCATAGACATTGTCTCTTCACCTGTATCATTATCACACATATTATCAGTAATGGAGGAATTCAAACAAACTGACCTTTGGGAGGTGTTACGACCAGATGTGGCAACACTTCCGGCAACACCTAAAGAATTAACTTGAAACTTCTTCTTGCTTTCCAGTAGGGCAGATAAGGCAGTGTGGCTTTCTTCATCCTCTTGTTCTTCTTCATCAGACTCTTAATCACTTAAGGATGTATTCATACCTTTCCTAGGCGTGTTAGCACACTCATTTGCATCATGTCCAAATCCTTGACATGCATGACATTGAACTGTGTCTAACTTCTTTGGAACTATCTTCTTCTTTCCTTCCAATATCAGTCGAGGCTTAGGAGTATCAGTAGGCTTCCTTGGTGACTGTTCAGGTCCAGTAATTCTCAAAGGCTTGCTTGGAAACATTGGAGACTTGAGTTTTTGATCCGTCTTTCTAGTCTCTTTCATCTTCTTCAGATAATCATTGAATTTCCTAGTCATGAGAGAGATTGAATCATCCTCCAAATCAGGCTGATGAACTTCTTGGTGGAATTGGACATACTCCTTGTTTGAGGGCTTTGAAGCTTGAAGGGCTATTGATTTCCCTTTATCATTCTCTTGTGCAGTAAGATTCATCTCAAAAACTTGAAGAATGCTTATCAGTTCAGTCATCTTCATCTTTGATGTGTCTTTCACTTCCTCAAGTCCCCAAATCTTCCCATTGAATCTATTTGTCAAAGATCGAAGAACCTTATTCACCATAGTTTCACTAGCAATAGGTCCTCCAAGATCATGTGCCTCTGAAGCTATCTCCCTAAGTTTCTTATCATAATCAGCAATGGTTTCATTCTCATCCATCCTGATATTCTCAAATTTTGTGTTTAGTAATCTTAGTCTTGTTCTTCTAACACTAGCAGTTCCTTCACAGTATTCTTGAAGAACTTCCCATGCATCCTTAGCAACAGTGCAGTCAGCTATGAGTCCAAACATTCTCATATCCACAGTAGAAAAGATTGCATTGAGTGATTTAGCATTGTGACTTGAGCTTTGTGTTTCCTCGGCGGTTCAAGTTTCTTCTGGCTTGATAATGTATTCTCCTTCTGGATCTAACATCTTTGGAGGTGTCCAACCAGTCAGAATGCTTTGCCAAGCACGAACATCCATCGCTTTGATGGTATATCGCATCCTTGTCTTCCAAAGTGCATAATTCGTGCTGTCAAGAACCGGAGGTTTCAAAAACGAGTTTGCAACAGACGATGAGTCCATCTTATTCCCTGTAATAAAATAAACAAACCAAGATCAGTTCTTAGTATATCAAGAAGATGGCTCTGATGCCACTTGTAAGGGAATGAGGGTTGCACATAAACAGTTTGAGATGTTGTCACAAGGTGTTGACAACACCTACAATAACACCTTGAGTAATTTGCAGTGGAATATAATTTAAACGTGAATAAAACAAACAAGAAAACAAAATAAATAGACTCAGATAAATAAAAAAAGTATAAAATACTCTTGCAGTGCCTCAGGGCAAAACATTCACTAGAAAACTTTCAAAGAGTTTTACAAACCCTAAAACTAGTGATCATTATAAAATTCAATTTTCTCCAACATATGAGAAAAGAAACTGTTAAAATAAATCCTAAAAATTCTATATGAAATAGAATAAAGCAAACAAAGCAAGGAGTCGAAAATCTTGATGCTAAAACTTGTTGAGACGAACACCCTTTGAACTTTGATCTCCAAGAGTTCTTCAAAGCATCAAGTTATTATGACTGATAAAAGCCTCAAAAAGATCTTCAGAATTCTCTCAAGTACGTACGTGAAGCTCTTTAGAATAAACTCACACGGTCTCTCTATATTTCAGTCGGTCTATATCTCTCCAATATATAGACTAGAATTCTTCCTTGTAGATGTTTCCTTGTAGACATAGGATTCTAGATCTTGTTCTTTTTTATCAAATCAAATCTACATAGTAAAGAAATTAAATCATTAAAGATAAGATAATAAATATTATGATAAAGTTAATCATATCTCAAATCAATTTAATCAAGAAAAAAAAACTTATAAAAGTTACTTCACGTCCAAGAAAGGCAAAAGATATTTAATAAATCTTTTCAAAACTTGAGAATTTTAAGGAATAAAATATTCCTTTCATATGTTACACTTAATACACCAAAATTAATTAGTTTAAGACTTTCATATTTTATAATATAGTATAGATAGACGCATTGCATGTCAAAACCAGTAGTAACACGTTAAATCGACATGCATAAACTCATTACGTGCCAAAAGACAGTAATAATTTTCAGGATCACCATCGGAAATGGGTTTAGAGAGGGTGAATAACTTTTAAAATTTTATATAAAACATTGACAAACAATGCAACCGGTTTTGGTAGTGTTAGCTAAACAAGACCAAATTTATCAAACCTTAAAAAAGGTCGGACCACATATAATGTGGAAAAATGTCTAATAGATTTTAGTGAATCTTTATACTCAACTCAAGATGTTAGCATGAAGATAAAAATAGTGCAAGAATGTAAAATAACACAGGATATATGGAAGTTCGAGGGCAAAAATTCAATGTATAAAATCTCCAATAAACCCATGGGATACAAAAATTCACCCAGGAAACTGCCACATCGACCAGTTCAACGTTCGTTCCCACCGAATACATCCAACCTGAGTCATGCCCCATGGAATGGGGTGTCCAAAACAAATAAATTAAGGACATGAGCGATGAAAACATCATGTGTAAGAGTATGAATATACAAATGCTATGTAATACATGTGTACAAGTGAATAGGTACCAAAGATCAGAACCAATCAACTCTCCTCAAACTAGAGGTGTCATAGTACATAGCACTCTGTGCCGTCGTACCAGAAGGTGGCTCCCACATCATAACATGTGGTTAACGTTGACCTGAACACATAATAACATGTCCAACCAACCACTCAAAAGAAGTAGGGCTGAGAGACCCTCATTAATAGGCTATCTCAAGAATATAAGCTCGACATGCGGTGCATGTAACATAATAATCGTGACATAAAATATGCACATACAAACATGACATATAAAATAAAACACATAAAAAATGCATACACAATCAGGACATATCGGATAGTAATTTCGTACCTCTATCAAGCAACCTATAAGCAATGATTCGAGGGTTCAAGACTATAATCAAAATAATACCATATTAATAAAACTGATCTAAAAACATTAACTAAGCTAATAGACACTCATGTTATATACTAGATATCTCGGACTATACACGTGTCCTTCGTCAGCCCTTTGATGTCGAAGGCCCTTAAATCCTTGGTACAACTCCGCTACTAATTCGGAAGCGCCTCGCTAACGCCCGAACCTCGATAAGATGTATAAAAACACTAAAGAATGTACTAGGCATGAGAGAGATGAGTTGTGGAATGAGAAAATTTTTGATTCTCGGATGGCCTATTTATAGGCGACGATCGGAAGCTCCGATCCCTAAATTGGCAGGTTCGATCTGCATGGTGTGACACGTTTCTGAATGGAAGACTTTGGAAGCTCCAATTATTCCTTCGGATATTCCGTTGCATGCATGAAGTGATGTGTCATCTATGTCTTGACACCTAAGTGGGCAGCTGCCTTCGAAGGCTTTGAACCCACCTTCAGAAGCTTCGATCTTCCACGTGTTTGTGCACTTTTTAGACATAATTTGTGTGCATGGCCCAACTCCCTTCGGAAGGAACGATCTCAGTTCGGACGTTCCGAACTCACCCTATGCTTCCGAACTACACACTGATCTGTTTGGTGCTTTCGAATTATACTTCGGACATTATGAACCCTTCGATGGTTCCGAAGCCTATATTCTTTGTTTTGATTTCATTTATACACTTTATTTTCTTAACACATGACCCCTTAATCAAGTTTAGAATTTTATTGACTTAAAAAGGTACTTGGATTACTACATCAACAAACTGAGTCGAAAAGAGTTTAAAGTGAAGAAGCGTCGAATTTTGAAAATCTTTGTGAAGAACCAGCATCGAAACAACAAGTTCAGGATATGATTTTTTTTTTTTTTGCTGGAAAATTAAGAAATTTTTTAGATGCAATTTCATCTTGATGATTGTTTTTTTTTATATTTTCCAATCGAGTGATTCTTTGATGTTTGTGTATGTTGTGTAGTGGTTATATTAAGGTTTCATATATCGTTTGAATTATGCTAATTTGATTGCCAATATTTAATTCTTATGTATTTCAGTGGGTCTATGGTTCATCACAACTAATTTTGGATTGATTATCTTAAATTCGTTATTGTTCTTGATTATAACGATTTATCAATACCAATTTTTATAGTTTAGTACTGGATTATAAAGATTGTATAGATAGTCCTTATAGTATTCAATTCTTCTACTTAAAAGTGTGATTTTGTGATTTTTTTTCAGAATGAGTTATGAATGAAGCCATGATATTCATGTGTGATCTTATTTTATTGAATGTTATGTTTTATTGATTAGGTTGAGAATAGAATCTATAAATTATTCCGCCAGGATCGATGAAATGGGGGTTGCTCAACTGGAACTGTTTTTACTAAACTTATTTCAGTTGGGTTGGCAACTGGGCTCTTGTCTTTTTCGTATGTCGATGTTAATTGACCAACAAATAATTATGTGCGGAAAAATGTCAACTAACCTATTAGAACTGATATGAAATGACTAGACTGAATATGTAGGTGAATGAACGTGCTCGATTGGAATGTAAATGTAGTGACCCGTATCCATAATTAACGATTAATGAGTAATTAATCAAGAGATCATGTTTAGATTAAGTAAAACATGATTAAGGGAATTTCCAAGGGATTAACGGAGTCCGAAAATGGATCCAGGACACTCAAAATAGTGGGAAAGGTCCGGAAGGATCGGACGGTCCGAACAGAGTTCGGAGGATCCAAACATGTACGGAGCCAGGCTTCGGAGGCTCTGAAGGCTTCGGAAGTCCCGAAGTGGGTTCGGACGATCCGAACTCATGCGGCCAGCTGTCCCAAAATATTATGTCATTTGTGACGTCATTTGGGGGGAGTTCGGATGACCCGATGGTGCAAAACGGAGGCTCCGATCTGTAGTCCCGAACAGGTGTACGGTTGCATATGTGAGTGTTGACGCGTGGTAGGCTTCGGATGGTCCGAAGTAGAGATCGGAGGATCCAATCGAGTTCGGACGCTCCGAACATGGGATCGGACGGCCCGATCGTATTCTATACATATGAGGTTCGAGCTCCTCATTTTGTGTGAATTCCAAATTCCTCTCCTTCGCCCATGTGGCTCTATTTTAGGGCTTTGAATACTCTTATTTTAGAGTTGGAGTAGGGAATATATTTTAGCATAGTCAGACAGTGTCTGACATAGTAGCGGAGCAGTGCTCATGTAATAGAGTCGTGCTCAAGGTTGTGTAGTTGCAGCAGGGGTGTGCCCCTAGTTGCGGAATAGTCGCCATCAGCGAGCTGACGACGAACGCAGGTATAGTTATGGTCTCCTTAAATTATTTAGGAGTATGCAATAGCTTAGTTAAGGCTTTTAAAACTTAATGAATGATGCATGGGTATTTGCATTGCAGAATTGATGATAGACTTGGAACCTAGAGCGGGACTGCTAGGACTACCTGTAGTAAGGTACGTAAGTACTAACTGAGATGACCAGCATGATGTATGTGTGTGTAAAATTTAAATAACAGTTAAATAAATTTTACCTCCAATCTCGCAACGAGATTAATGGACACCAACAGATTTGATCTGCTCTTGTTGTCTCTCCCTGGAACCGATGAACGCCTTCAATCAGGTCCACGAACAGAGGTTTAATCCCTCTGATAGATTGCACTAGAAAATCTATCAGAAGATTTCTGCGAAGAGAATACACGAATTTGATTCGTTATTCCTTACTGCGATTCAAAATCACAGACCGGAATTTTCTCGGGCAGAGCAAGGGGGGGGTCGGCCGAAACTTTATGAGAGAGGGGCTAGGGTTCGAAATTTTTTCTCTCAAAATAATGACCTGTTGTGTGTAATTTCTGTACTGAAATAACTTATTTATAATGCAGGCCACTAACACCTTAGGGCCCATTAGTCATAAGCTAGGGCCCGACAAGCAAAGCCCGCACGTTCAGAAATTAATATAAAATTCATCGTGACTCTGATCGATGAACCAATTTCACCAATGTGCACAGAAACCATTTCTGCACATTTTAAAGTCAAAATAAATTTTCCTGAATCCGAATTCAGTGGTTTCCAAAAATGTCCATCCCTATGTCATTTTAGGAAATCCTACTCCCTTACTCTTATTTAAGAAGTCCAACTCCTTAGTTCATTAAATTTAACTCTTTAAATTTAACTATCTCAACGGGGATTAAAACTCCATTACACTGTGTGACCCTCAATGGTTCAGGGATACAGCTAGCCGTGGGCTCACAACTCCTTGTGACTCGGAACAACACTTTCCGACTTGCCCAACGAATCAAGGTAAAGCGCCTAGCAACATCACCCCATGATTCCCTAGGTATCACTGATAGTGCCTACAAGAACCAGTAGATTTTGGTTAGCGTACAGTACGGTCCCTTCATCCATATATCCCGATCGAATCAACAACCATTGGTATATCGAGAGTCGCTCAAGATTCGATAACTATGCAATACATCTTGAAGATCAAATTAGTGACATCGCATGTGCTACTAAGAAACCATTTCTTAAATCACATCAAGTACTCTGGCTAGAGATTCGTCACACTAATATCTCCTCAGATCGCATAGGATATCCACACTCGCAAGTATGTGGTGAATCCTTGACAACAATGCATTGACTCCTATATGTGTCGTAACTGTACCCAATCTCGACACCTGATGACCCCCTCAGAGTCGGTAAACGAGTCAAAGCACAGTACTAGCATATAGAGTCTCCATGATGTTTCAAGTCGTAAGGACTAATGGTGTACAACCAAAACCGCGGACTTTATCCACTCGATAAGTGATAACCACTTGGAAAGTCCGGATAGGGTAGTTCGATTATTCATCCTATGAATATCCATTTGCATGCTTCGAACATCTCCATGTTCCCTACCAATGAAACGTGGTACTCAGCATCGCAAATGCTAGTCTCAAACTCGAGCGATCCTTATCCTTATTATCGGACGGCTCA
The DNA here is from genome assembly GCF_033568475.1 of Henckelia pumila. Taxonomy (NCBI): domain Eukaryota; kingdom Viridiplantae; phylum Streptophyta; class Magnoliopsida; order Lamiales; family Gesneriaceae; genus Henckelia; species Henckelia pumila. The sequence goes on along the minus strand of NC_133123.1, from coordinate 197,936,615 downwards.
ATCGACTAGGAACGGTTTTAGAATATACAGTGACTATAAGATGTATTTCATGATAGACATCTCCATGTTCTACCACATCTTACATACACTATAGTATATTCAAGGTCTTTATCAAAACAACAATAGTATATCACAATATAACAATATGAAGTAATATAAAGTCATTGCCATAAAAGTGTAAATAATATTAAACAAAAGATTGTTTATACAAAGAGTCAACAAAGCCCATAGCCACACAGTTGGCTCACTGGGCACCCACTCTTACAATCTCCCACTTGCCCTATAGCCAACTAGTCATACTACGTAGACCCATTGCTTCGCGATGTTTGTCAAACAATGGTCCTGGCAAAGGCTTAGTAAGTGGATCAGCGATATTGTCTGCAGAGGCCACTCGTTCGACACTGATGTCTCCTCTTTCCACAATCTCCCGGATTATGTGGTATTTCCTCAGTACGTGTTTGGATCTTTGATGAGACCTTGGTTCCTTTGCTTGAGCAACGGCACCCGTGTTGTCGCAGTACACCGGGACTGGACCAACAAATTCAGGAATGACGCCCAACTCTTGGACGAAATTCCTCATCCAAACGGCCTCTTTAGCAGCAGCTGATGCTGCAATGTATTCAGCCTCAGTGGTGGAATCCGCTGTGGTGTCCTGCTTGGAACTCTTCCAAGAGACAGCACCGCCATTGAGCATGAACACAAATCCAGAGGTTGACTTCGAGTCATCCACTTCACTTTGGAAGCTAGAGTCGGTATAGCCTTCCAGTTTGAGTTCTCGTCCTCCATAAACCATGAACATATTCTTAGTCCTTCGCAAGTACTTAAGAATGTCCTTCACGGCTTTCCAATGCATCTGACCAGGATTAGACTGATATCTGCTCGTGACACTCAGAGCAAATGCTACATCCGGTCTGGTAGATATCATCCCATACATGATACTACCTATGGCTGACGCATATGGTACATGTGTCATATTCTCTATCTCTGCATCAGTCTTGGGACACATAGACTTGGATAGAGAAACTCCATGACACATGGGTAGATGTCCTCTCTTGGACCCATCCATTGAAAACCGTTTCAATATGGTATCGATGTAGGTTGATTGAGTGAGTCCTATCATTCTCTTAGATCTATCCCTATAGATCTGTATCCCAAGAATGTAGGATGCCTCACCCAAATCCTTCATCGAAAATCTACCTGATAACCATATCTTTGTTGACTGCAACATCCCTACATCATTCCCAATGAGTAGGATGTCATCAACATAAAGTACTAAGAATGTCACCGCATCCTTAACTACTTTCTTGTACACGCAAGGTTCCTCCGGGTTCTTGATGAAACCAAAATCTTTTATTGTTTCATCAAATTTCTGGTTCCAACTTCTTGATGCTTGTTTTAGACCATAAATTGATCTCTGAAGCTTGCATACCTTATGCTCGCTTCCCATGGATGTGTACCCCTCAGGCTGCTTCATATAGATTTCTTCCTTAATGTCTCCATTAAGAAAAGCAGTCTTCACATCCATTTGCCATATCTCATAGTCATACCATGCAGCTATGGCAATAAGGATTCTTATGGACTTGAACATAGCAACTGGTGAAAAAGTTTCATCATAGTCAACTCCTTGCCTTTGAGTATAACCTTTTGCCACCAATCGCGCCTTGTAAGTCAATATCTTACCATCAGGCCCAAGCTTTCTTTTGTAGATCCATTTACACCCTATTGGAACAATTCCATCGGGAGGATCCACTAAAGACCAGACTTGGTTAGTATGCATCGAATCCAATTCAGACTGCATAGCTTCAAGCCATAAATTCGAATCCGCATCAGAAATTGCTTCCTTGAAGCTTCTTGGATCACATCCAATGTCGGGTTCATCTTGACCCTCTTCAAGAAGAAGACCATATCGAACTGGAGGTCTAGAAGTCCTCTCGGATCTTCTAGGTGCAGGCGTGTCCAGCAATGGTTCCTGAGGTGTGGGATCGTTATTTTGTATTTCGGGTTCTTCTCGAACTTCTTCGAGTTCCATCATCTCGCCTTTCTTATCCAATAAGAACTCCTTCTCCAAGAAGGTGGCATTCCGTGAAACAAACACCTTTGTTTCAGCAGGATAATAGAAATAATATCCGATTGAATTCTTCGGATACCCCACAAAATAACACAAGCTGGATCGACTATCCAACTTATCTCCCACTGTCCGCTTCACGTAAGCAGGACATCCCCAAATCCTTAAGTACGAATACTTAGGAGCTTTGCCATTCCATAACTCGTATGGTGTCTTGTCCACTGCTTTAGTGTGGACGTTGTTTAACAAAAATACCGCCGTTTCAAGCGCATAGCCCCAAAACGAAGGTGGAAGCTCAGTGAAGCTCATCATAGATCGAACCATGTCCAACAAAGTTCGATTACGACGCTCCGATACACCATTAAGCTGTGGTGTCATAGGAGGAGTCCACTGAGAGAGAATCCCATTCTCTTTTAGATAGTCCAAAAACTCGGTACTCAAGTATTCTCCACCTCGATCCGATCGAAGTGCTTTAATACTTTTACCTAGCTTGTTTTCTACTTCAGCCTTGAATTCTTTGAACTTTTCAAATGCTTCAGACTTATATTTCATTAAATATAAATACCCATACCTAGAATAATCATCAGTAAAGGTAATGAAGTAGGTGTGGCCATGTTGAGTCCCTACTCTAAATGGACCACAAACATCTGTATGGATCAAATCCAACAGATTTTGACTACGCTCAGGCTTCCCCTTAAAAGGAGATTTAGTCATTTTTCCTTTTAGGCAGGATTCACAAGTAGGTAGAGAGTTAATATCAGACATATCAAACATGCCCTCTCCCACTAGCTTGTTCATCCTCCTTGAGGAAATATGACCTAGTCTAGCGTGCCATAGGTTTGCCGGGTTTTGACTATCGATTTTTCTTTTGTTTGTTGTTGCCGGTTTGTCAATACAATTCACTGGAACGTCTTTTAGTTTTAAATTATATAGATCGTTTTCAAGTTGTCCATTTCCAATTAAACATTCATTCTTGTAAATATTGCAAATCCCATTCACAAAATTACAAGAATAACCATCTCTATCAAGCATAGAAATAGAAATAATGTTTTTAATTAAATCTGGCACAAAATAAAACATCTCTCAACAATAATTTAAAACCATTCTGCAAAATTAAACAAACGTCTCCTACGGCTTTGGATTTATCTCTGGAACCATTCCCGAGCCTTGACTGGGTCTCACCCATCCTTAGCCTATTACTTCTTGTCATCATTTGCAACTCATTGCAAATATGAGATCTACATCTGGTATCCAATACCCAAGAAGTAGTATTAAGAAAAACATTTTAATGTAAAACATACCCTTTGCAGTTCGCAACTGCTTGGGGGTATTCCTTGCAGTTACGTTTCCAATTACCGGGTTTCTTGCAGTGATGGCAAACTTGTTTAGACTTGTCCAATTTTGCATGTAACATTTGGCCTTGAGATCATGGTCCAACCATTTCTCTAATTCGGCCAACCTTTCGGCAGTTACATCAGCCGGGGCTGTTTTCGGAGAAGCCTTTTCTAACACTTAGAAAATCTTTTTCCGAACTTAGGACAATCTTAACTTATGGAATCATTCTGTATTGTTTGCGTCAATAAGTTTGTTTTGTTGGAGAACAGAAACATGTGGATTACTGAGATAAAACAGACAATTATCGATGATTGTTTAAATAATTTACTAAGACATAAAATTGGCGAATTTTATTTTATGAATCTCACTCCCACTATTTTAACGATTTCACCACCCTCTAGTGAAAACGGGAAACTTTTTCCTTAGTGAGAACATGGAGTCCAATTGACAAACTTATGGTCCCGAATAATATCAGCCAACCATAATTCTCAAAAGGTAGAGCCCAATTGCTTCCAAAGCAACCCCCATGTATTTACCTCATGTCCAATAAGGGCCCAATAATATGACGCCGTTTAAAGTGACATGTCAAGATGACCCATCAATATTAAGTTGTGATGGACGGTCGCCATGTGGATCCCCCAATAATATGAGCCGATCCCATGGGAGTTCCACCCAACTTACAACATTTGTCGATCCAATGTACAGCTTTCCGACGGACGGGCCCCCCCAATAATATGAGCCGGACCGTATCCGCGGGTAGCATCACATACATTGACCGTTGATGGAAGGTAGGAACATTTAAACAATATTTAAATTTCCTTTATTTATCTTGATATAAATTTTAAATCATATTTAAAATGAGGGATTTTATTTATCAAAATATTTGTCTCATCATATTTAATTTATTGCATGCATTGCCGGATTCACGCAATTTATGTCTAAACATGCATACAATCATAATATCACATATTATATAGGATGATCGATTCCATTTCTAATTGACCCGTGGTTGCCAATCACGGGTCTTAGTCCAATCCTAGGTAATATGCAGTATGCAAATGCAATCCTATTACATATGCTTCCAATTTACATTTCTTCAGTCTTCATTGTCTGCTGGGCCCACCATCTTCAAATCTTGATCTCCCACTAAATCTAATGTATTTACAATAAATAACAATGACAAGTAGGGGATACATTTTTAGGGGGTGGGAACGGGCTATAAACCAAGCCCACTTTTATTACATATGACATTCATATCGGGCCATAAACCAGGCCCATTAATAAAACCAACAACAATAAAGACAAAATGTAAATTCCTAACATACACCTACAAAATTGGTCATGGCAATCGATCATCCTTATCCAATAACATTTAATTCAAAATTAAATTATTGGATAACATGCATTGGCAATTCAAATTTAAACAAGATAAAATCATATTTATATATAAAATCACATTTCACATATAAAATCATATTTTATCTCCATATCGAATAAAATCATATTTTATCTATAAAATCCAATTTTACAAATAAAATCATATTTTACTCAATATATCATAAGATCATATCTTATCATCAATTGTACCAAAATAATTGATTTCAAAATTCAATTTACGGATAAAATATTAAAATTTTCCAAAAATTCAAATTTATCCAAAATCAATTTTAAAATTTACGGACTCGAACAATTCGATCCGAAATCTCGTGAACCAATCAAAAACAATTTTTGACCGGACCAAAAATAAAATTTTAACATATTAAAATTAATTTTAATAAAATATTAATTTTTCCCGCGGGCCACCCGGGACACTCCCGGGTTGGCCCGCACCCGGGGCGCGGGCCGGGGCAGCCCGGCTGCCCCCTTAGGGCAGCAACGCTTGCTGCCCTGGCGGCGCCTGGCGCCGCCGCTGGGCGGCGCTGTGCGCCGCCCTGGGCGGCGACGGTCGCCGCCCTGGGCGGCGCCGTGCGCCCCCTTTGGGCGGCGCCGTGCGCCGCCCCTGGGGGCGGCGACCATCGCTGCCCCCTCCGGGCAGCGATCCAATCGCTGCCCGGGTTTCGCCCCCGGAAAAAAAAAAATTTTTTATTAAAAATATTTATTTTGTTTCAAAAACCGAGACTCAAAAATTTTGTACAATTGATTAATTCAATCGATTGATCTGAGCAACCTGGCTCTGATACCACTGTTGGAAAACTGACGGGTTCCCAGACCAATTACGATTGATACCCGGTGCAGCGGAAGTTTAAAAATTTTTCATGGAACGTTTCCATGGTATGGGTATCAACCGTTCATCGATTGAATTATTGTGTGTGTAAAATTTAAATAACAGTTAAATAAATTTTACCTCCAATCTCGCAACGAGATTAATGGACACCAACAGATTTGATCTGCTCTTGTTGTCTCTCCCTGGAACCGATGAACGCCTTCAATCAGGTCCACGAACAGAGGTTTAATCCCTCTGATAGATTGCACTAGAAAATCTATCAGAAGATTTCTGCGAAGAGAATACACGAATTTGATTCGTTATTCCTTACTGCGATTCAAAATCACAGACCGGAATTTTCTCGGGCAGAGCAAGGGGGGGTCGGCCGAAACTTTATGAGAGAGGGGCTAGGGTTCGAAATTTTTTCTCTCAAAATAATGACCTGTTGTGTGTAATTTCTGTACTGAAATAACTTATTTATAATGCAGGCCACTAACACCTTAGGGCCCATTAGTCATAAGCTAGGGCCCGACAAGCAAAGCCCGCACGTTCAGAAATTAATATAAAATTCATCGTGACTCTGATCGATGAACCAATTTCACCAATGTGCACAGAAACCATTTCTGCACATTTTAAAGTCAAAATAAATTTTCCTGAATCCGAATTCAGTGGTTTCCAAAAATGTCCATCCCTATGTCATTTTAGGAAATCCTACTCCCTTACTCTTATTTAAGAAGTCCAACTCCTTAGTTCATTAAATTTAACTCTTTAAATTTAACTATCTCAACGGGGATTAAAACTCCATTACACTGTGTGACCCTCAATGGTTCAGGGATACAGCTAGCCGTGGGCTCACAACTCCTTGTGACTCGGAACAACACTTTCCGACTTGCCCAACGAATCAAGGTAAAGCGCCTAGCAACATCGCCCCATGATTCCCTAGGTATCACTGATAGTGCCTACAAGAACCAGTAGATTTTGGTTAGCGTACAGTACGGTCCCTTCATCCATATATCCCGATCGAATCAACAACCATTGGTATATCGAGAGTCGCTCAAGATTCGATAACTATGCAATACATCTTGAAGATCAAATTAGTGACATCGCATGTGCTACTAAGAAACCATTTCTTAAATCACATCAAGTACTCTGGCCAGAGATTCGTCACACTAATATCTCCTCAGATCGCATAGGATATCCACACTCGCAAGTATGTGGTGAATCCTTGACAACAATGCATTGACTCCTATATGTGTCGTAACTGTACCCAATCTCGACACCTGATGACCCCCTCAGAGTCGGTAAACGAGTCAAAGCACAGTACTAGCATATAGAGTCTCCATGATGTTTCAAGTCGTAAGGACTAATGGTGTACAACCAAAACCGCGGACTTTATCCACTCGATAAGTGATAACCACTTGGAAAGTCCGGATAGGGTAGTTCGATTATTCATCCTATGAATATCCATTTGCATGCTTCGAACATCTCCATGTTCCCTACCAATGAAACGTGGTACTCAGCATCGCAAATGCTAGTCTCAAACTCGAGCGATCCTTATCCTTATTATCGGACGGCTCAATCGACTAGGAACGGTTTTAGAATATACAGTGACTATAAGATGTATTTCATGATAGACATCTCCATGTTCTACCACATCTTACATACACTATAGTATATTCAAGGTCTTTATCAAAACAACAATAGTATATCACAATATAACAATATGAAGTAATATAAAGTCATTGCCATAAAAGTGTAAATAATATTAAACAAAAGATTGTTTATACAAAGAGTCAACAAAGCCCATAGCCACACAGTTGGCTCACTGGGCACCCACTCTTACAAATTGTAGCCCACTATAAACTCATTTTAAATCCTTCATTTTTTCCATTTGAGGCAGGGGTATCACAATCACCCCTTCTTTAGAACGCGAAGTCCTCATCGCAACCTGAACTTTCGATCCACCAACACCGAGAATCTAGAGGTGGCTCCTACGGATTAAAGATGTGGCTCTCGTCATGTAGCACTTTTCCCTGCAGGTTCAAGAGGTGGCTACCAAGCACATAGCACTTTGCCCCATATAACATGTATTTCTCGGGGCCTGCCGACTGGTAACTGGCTCTGATACCATTCTGTCACGCCTCGAACCCAGGCCCGCGACTGCATACAATGAGCCTCTATAGAAACTACTTCATACTCATCCTCGCTTTACGAAAATGATTAACCCAAGTTGCTTTATAAGTTCATTGTAGCTCATTATAAACTCATTTTAAATCCTTTATTTTTTTCCATATGAGATAGGGGTATCACAATTACCCCTCATTCAGAATGCGATGTTCTCGTCGCGACCTGAACTCTCGATCCACCAGCACCGGGAATCTAGAGGTGGCTCCTACGGGTTCAAGATGTGGCTCCCGTCACGTAGCACTTTGCCCTGCATAACACTTATTTCTCGGGGTCTGTTGGCTGATAACCGTCTTTGATACCATTCTGTCGTGCCCCGAGACCCGGGTCCGCACCTACGCGACTGCACACAATGGGCCCCTATAGAAACTATTTCGTATTCGTCCTCGTTTTACGAAAATGATTAACCCAAGTTGCTATAGAAGTCCATTATAGCCAATTATAAACTCATTTTAAATCTTTCATTTTTTCGTGTGGGACAGGGGTGTCACAAATTTAGTTAGGACTTACACAGCTGCCTACAATTGAAACTCCTAGACTTAGCTCAATAACTCAGTCCTCGACTGATTCTCTTACAACAATAGTGTTTTGACAGTTCACTAAATTGATCTATTACAATGGGTTTACAAATCGATATAATTAGCACAAATTTATCCTACACTTGATCAAATATATCTTTAAATGTGTGATTGATCTGTTTGTTTCAATCACTTCTTGAAGCTCTTTACTCGACTTCTTGATAATAAACTTTTTCCTTAGAGAGTTATGTATTTCGTACGTACGACAGCTCATCTATTTTTAACTAATTTTCTAACTTCTATTTATTGTAGAGATGCAACGGTCATGATCTTCAAAAATAGTCGTTCAAATACATAATTATTATAGTGTCTTGTAGCATCTGACTGTCGTACTACGGTGAGTGCTACTAGTTATGCTGCAGTAGTATGAAAAACCTTATCCAAATGTTATTGGCTTTAACTGATGGTCTCTGAGAAGTTGATCTACTTATTGTACTATGTCAGTTTCAGTTGAGCTCGATTCAATCTTCCTCGATTGATTCAGTTTCGATCTGCTCAACTGAATCTAGTTTAGATTAGACTAGTCCAGTTTTGGTTCCATTTTAGCTTAGATACTAGTAAATATCTTCAGTTGACTTGTCCAATTGATGTCTTCAGTTGAGTATGTTGACTAAGTCAATTCGGTTTCAGTTTGACTAATGGCTTTGGTTAAGCATGAATTCAGTTTTGCCTATTTCTTGTCATAGTTTTTGCTTTTTCGACACCAAAACGACATATATTCTAACAGATTCTTGCATTCTTGCATTTTTAGGTTGTTGTAAATACAAGAAAAATATGTTTGTGATATCAATCTCAGTGGGTATAGCTTGATGGATATATTTGTGAGCATCGGCAAAAAAATGTGCATAAATTTCTCCGGAATCCATGATTCTGCAATACATAGCACCACAATATAAGATGTTTGTGTTTCTAAACAATGATGATGATATCATTAATATGATTTATCTGTATATGTGTATGAAGCTCACATGTTTTTGGTTGATCATGTTTTACGTTACATTTATTATTATTGAAATTATGTTTTGATTATTGTTTTGTATATTTGATCAATATCTTAGTACTAATATATTTACATTTTGTACCTTGTATATATAATTTTGTAGTTATTGTTCCTTATTTATATTTTAAATTGATAATGGTTTTTGAGGAAGACACACAATCAAGGATCACAAATAAGATACATGCGTTGAAAACAAGCTTCATAGTATATGACATCCTAGAGTCGATGCATATTCGTTCATGGATGTAGTGAAATAAAAATTGAGATAGGAGCTCTTTGATCATCCTTATACTATTCAAAATAACTTACAAAGAGATTATAGGATAGAGTTAGAATACCGCCAAGTGTGGAAAGATAAGGAGTTGGAGATGCATGATGCTATGATACGATAGTTTAAGATGGTACTATCAAAAATCTCGAGATTATCAATTCAGTCAAGAAACTACTCGTGGGGAATCATTTTTATGTATCGTATCAAGTTATTTTGTAACTTTGATTTATTTAGAATTTTTGTAGTTAGAATTTATTGTTGCGGTTAATAATGATACTAGACACTTGAGTAATATATTATGTTGAAATTCGGTACACGTTAGTTTTTATTGAGGTTGTGGCGGTTAAAGTATGAAATGATGTTGTATGTCATATGTGTATGGAATGTTGTTTCAAAAATTATTTTTATTGGTTCATTTGTGAATGACAAATTGATATGCATGAATATAAATAGTCGAACTATTATTCGAATAGAAAAATTGATATAAAATTTAAAATTTTAGGTACTGATTGGTATTAAGTTGGTACTAATTGGTATTAATTTGATACTAATTGATGAGAATTCATTAACAATCGGTAGTCCCTTTTATCCCAGTAAATATAATAATTTATGTTGAATTAGGCCGCATGCGTACTTTTTTTGTTGATGTGTTGTGCTAGACTGTATTAGTTCGATTCTTAATTAAGTTCATCAACTGTCTGAACATGTTTAATTAGCCAAAACATGATTAAAGAATACTCATTTGAGTTTAGGGAGTTGAAAATCGGATTCAGAACGATCAGAAATGGTTCCAAGGACTTCAAGTTATTGGACAGTTCGGAAGCATCGAACTGGCTAGGAAGCAGTGTTGTACTTCGGAGGCAGATGGTGAGTTCGGAAGCTCCAACTCAAGATCGGAAGGTCCGGTCACCTTTGGATAAGAAAGTATGAGCTTTTTGATTGGTGAATTGACGTGAGATAGATCAGAAGCTCTGAACTCCATCGACAACTGTTGCGTAATTTTGTGCCCGCAAGTGCACGGTGTCAAGTTTTAATATATGATGAGTATAGTATCGTTCCCACGAGGATTGAAAATTTATATTCACACCAAGTTCTGTAATTAAAATAATCTCAACTTTGTTTAGAAAATCAAAGTTTAAAATTTATTAAACTAAAATAATATAATGAATCTAGAATTTGAAGGATGGCTTTGGGTACACGATCATCTGAGACGGGTTCTAGATACAAGATGTCACTCGATTTTTATTCATGCAAATCATATCAATTGATTATATCATCTATTTCAATTTATAGGCCAACAACCCTTAATTGTTATTTATTGCCTCTCCCGAGCACCAAGTAAATGTTATTATTCTAATGCTAATTTCGATATCCCTATCAGAAATCAAACAACAAAATAATTTAATCAAGTTCTATGGTTCTCTTTAAATGACTTCAAAGGAACTTGTAGGCCTCCCGACCTCTACAAAAATTCTAGGTTGTGTTTTCCTATGATCCTATTCAAAATCTCCTCTCCCGAGTGCCAGATTACAAATAAATATAACAATTCAATTAGTGATCAAGTAATTGAAAGACAATCAAAACAGGAATACACAAATAAATTGTTAAGAATAAATAATAGTAGGCAAAATAATAGTCAAAACATAAAACTCCAATCAAGATCCGTCAATCTCTAGAAAAAACTAATAAGTTTATAATGAAATAATCAAACACATAGACATATCCAAAAATCTCATCATAAATCAAGGCAGATAATAAAAATCACAGTCCATCCGCAGATGAATTTCCTCTGTCGTGTGATTCGATTATCCCTTGTCTTTCGCTCCCACGTCTCGAATCCGTGTCCCAAGCCTACTTGAATGCGTAGTTGTGTGGTTCTCTTGTTTGGGTGCCGCTTCTTCTCCTCTAGATTCTCTCAAAAGTGTGCGTCTATGTTATGTTTCTGATCGTGCAGCTCTTCTTCCCTAATTGTGCCTAAATATCTCCTTTTATATGCCCCTAAAATCGTCCAAAAAAAGCCCAAAGAAAACCCAAAGTTTCCTTCCAAAACAAATAACAAAATCTGACTCCGCGACGGCGCGCCCGCGCATGGCTCTCGGGTATGAAATTCTGCAGCGCGCGACAATTTTCAAAAAATCATATCTTACAATCTAACCATCGGATTGAGCTGAAATTTTGACAGTAGTTTCAAAATATCTCAAATTTATTCGGAACGGTAAAGATCGGATTTAGATGACTCAAATATTCCCAGTAATATTCTGAAGTTGCTGCTCATAATTCGTCTTTCCATTTCTTCTTGCTACTTTTCTTCCATTCCTTGCAACTCACAAAAACAACAACCAATATGCATAAAATCCACTCGATACATCACAAAAGTCAATTCAAATCATATATAAATTAAGTGCATAAATTACACTTATCAACAACAGTGGGTTGTCCAATCAGAGACACGCGTTCTGTGGCTAGAGATCGGAAACTCCGAAGTACGTTCGAAACCTCCGAACGTGGGATTTGTAGTTTTGATCATTGTCTATAAATATGGGTCAAGAGCTTCATTTGTAACTCCCGCCAATCACTTTCCTCTCTCGTTTCTTGCTGATTAGGAAGGATTCCGGACGTTGTATTTAGGGTCAATCGATAGCGAGGCGCCACGGGGATCGTAGCGGAGTTGTTCCTTGAGTTTGAGATCATCGCCATCAAAGGACTAACGACGGACGCAGATATAAGCCTAGACACTAATTAGCTTTAGTGAGCAGCTATTAGTCTAGTTAAGACTTTTAGTAAACAATAAGTGATATGGTGATTAACTGCTTATAGGCTTGGACTTGAGTACCCGAGTGGCTAGGTTCTTGAGTTTCTTGATTAGAGGTACAGACGTACTATCCGAGATATCCTTGTTGAGTATGCATGTTCTATGTTTGAATGTTTTATATGGAAATGGCTTATGTGAATGTATCATGTCACGATTATTATGCTACACGTATTTATCAATTTAAACATGTACCTTGATACAACCTATAGTGGGGTCGCTCAGTCCCGAGTTATTGAGTGGATGGTCGGACCCATTGTATTTCGGGATCAGGTCACTTATATCCACAATTTTTTTATGGTATGTGAGTCACCTTCTGTTGTGATGGTCCAGCGTGATACATACCATGTCGTCTATGAATGTATACAAACCGAACGATTCATGAGCTATTCGGAGTTTGGCTCGATAGAAAGCTCGTTCGAGCTCGTTCGGTAAGCTTATTGAGCCGAGCCCGAGCTTGATTTTGAGCTTGACAATTTTCACGAGCCGAGCTTGAGCTTAAAGATGTTCGGCTCGTGAGCTCGCGAACATGTTTGTTAATAAGCTCGGAAGCCCGAGCTTGGGCTCGGCTCGTTTAGGATGCTCTAGTATGGGCTCGAGCTCGGCTCGTTTAGGAGGCTCGCGAGCTCTAGCTTGGGCTTGGCTCGTTTCGGAGGCTCACAAATATGTTCATTTAATTTATGTGGTTTTATCTAGTTGAGTTTGAGTGGACAAATAAAAAATATTAATATTAATGAAAATGACATGATTAGAACATAATACTTTGTTGAAATAAAGATGCATTTACAATATATAAGATGTAGCAACAATTTGTATTTTTTTATTTTAACTTTAAAATCATTGTATTAAAATTCTCTTAAAAACACAATAAATAAAATATTTATATGTGCAATATTACTAATGAATGACAATTCAATCAATACATTTTTAAAGAACTGAAATAACAATTTTATTTAAAATGCTTACTAGAATTAGAACTATATGTGATAAATGAATGATATATAATTTTAAAATGTAGTTAAAAGAAGTTGTGAAATTATCTAAATTAAATTTGTTGAGTTAAAACTTGTTAACTTAATATATTTATATATGCACAACATTTTAATAAATTTATATAATATTATTAAATAAAATATTTCATATACGGACAGATCGTATCACAAGTAATTTTTATATCTCATTATAAAAAAATAATAGTGTGATGGTTTTTTAAAAAATATTTTAAAATAAATATACATTTTTTTGAAATCTAAAAATATATATTATAATAATTAAGCCACACAATAAAGTTTTATATACTTGTTAAATAAACATTGACAGTGTTGATTTTCTTCAAGTGTAAGTGCTCGAAACTTGGGTTTAGGATTTTTAGTTGGGAGCTTCAGAGTTTATTTGAAAGATATAAAGAATAAGAAGCTTGAATTTGGATCTTATTAATTATTTGATCGTGTGGTGAAATTTTGGAATGATGAATACAATTGTGTACTATATAGCGTAGTATAATTCACATTGAACTTGTACAGATTGAAAGCATTTGAAGGATTGTGGTTGAAATTTGCATCTAGAATTTGATCTTTAATAAATTCAGAGATCTCAAGATATAACATGACTTGAGCAGTTAGTAATGATGTTGCAAATTCATAAACATCGAAAACTTTGATAAATGAAATTGGTGGATTTTCGAATTGGGCTGTGTTGGAGGTTGAAGTTTTAGATCATGGTAAGCTTATAAATCAAGTTATAGTAAATTTGATCGAAAAATTATAATCAAAAAAAAATCAAACTCGAGCTCTGTTATATTTTTGACGAGCCAAAAAACGAGCCTGAAAACGAGCTTGCTAACAAGCTCACTTAACGAGCTTGAGATTCCTTAATGAGCCTGCTAACGAGTCTTTCTTAACGAGCCCGAAAATGAACTCACTAACGAGCCTGAAAACGAGATCTCTAACGAGCTTGCTTAACGAGCCTGAAAACGAGCTGAACTCGATCCAGGCTCATTTAATATGATAAACGAGCCGAGCCTGAGCTTTTATATATACTAAACGAGCCGAGCTTGAGCCTTATGATAAAAGCTCGGATCGAGCTCGAGCCCTTATTTCTGTCAAACGAGCCGAGCCCGAGCCTGATACTGTTTGGCTCGGCTCGGATCGGCTCATTTACATCCCTAATGTTGCCTCTTGTTTGAGCAGAGTTTTTACTGTGATAGGTTTCCGTTTTCTATTCATTTGCATTAGCATTCATAGCATGTGTATATTCATACTTTCGTACTGAGCATTGTTAGCCCAAGTCCTCGGTTTTTGGTTATGGATACCTATTCCACGGGACAGGACTTAGGTTGGATGGACCGGAAGGTAGTGGTCGTTGAGCTACAGCGGTGTTAGGATTGTTTTCGTTTCAGGTTTCCATTTGTGTATTTTAGTACTGTTATTCGATTGGGATGTATAAACAGTTTATTTTAGTTGATTTTGGTACCGGTTGTATTCCGTCATTTGGTTGTTGAACCGTTTTTAGTTTCCGCTGGTTTCTATTGGATTATTGTACTTTAAGATATTTACTGCATGCTTAAGTTTGATTAGTAGATGATTCCAGAGTGAGTCACTACATAGACCCCAAGACCAGGCATACTCTTTTAATAGTAGAGCTCAAATACAAGTCTCGTCTAACTAATTATGCTAATCCATGTCAAAATATCATACTTAGCACATTTTAAAGTTTATAATTACATCTAGCTAGGCAATTGTAGATGTTGGACGATGAATGATATCACCACATGTGTTCATTTAATAATGAGCAATGCATTCATCTTTTACATTTTTCAAAGTAGTGCAAATGACATAAGATGACCAACACCAATGTAATTGGGTGACAATTTATACGATAATGAAAACTTATCATAAGCATTATAACGTGTGTTATGTACCAAATCATAACATTTCTGTGTATGTGCAGAGCCTCTTTCATACCCAATCGCTTCTTTGTTTATGTCGTATCGAGATTGTTTGAATTTAATATGGAATGATTCAGAATCCGGGACAATTTGAACCTAATTTATTTTTACTTGGCAAGGTTGGTCTTAGTAGCCTAAAATTTTATCCCGATAATTAGAATAATTTGTGCTAACTTAGGTCTCATTGGCATGATTATTGTTCATATGTTGTGTCAGACATCATGATCAGGCAGACTCTTTTAATAGTGAAGTTCAAATATAAGTGTTGTCTTACAAATTGGCCTAATTAATGCTTAAATATCATATTCAATAATTTTTTAAGTTTATAATTACATCAAGTTACACAATTGTAGATATTGGACATTGAATTATATCACCGCATGTGATCTCATTCATTAATGAGTAATACATTCTTCTTTTACATATGCCAAAATAGTGCACATGACATTAGATAACTAACATCAATATAATTGAGTGACAATTCATACAACAATAAAAAAATCAACATAAGCATCATAATATGTGTTATGCACCAAAGCATAACATCTTCGTGCGTGTGTAGAGAATGAGTCTCTCTCATACCTAGTTGTTCTCTGTTTGTACCGCAAACGTATGAGATTGTTAAAAATTAATATGGAATGGTTCCGAATCCGGGATAATTTGAACCTAATTTACTTTCACTTGGAAAGGTTGGTCATAGTGGCCTAAAATTTTATCCCAGTAAGTAGAACAATTGATGCTGAATTAGGTCGCATTTGTACTCTTATTGTTCATGTGTTGTGCCAGACACCATGATCAGACATGCTCTTTTAATAGTGGAGTTCAAATATAGGTTTCGTCTTATAAATTGGACTAATTGATTCCTAAATATCATATTCAACAATTTTTTATTTATAAGAATATCTAGTTACGCAATTGTAGACATTGGACAATGAATGAGATCACCACATATGATCTTATTTAATAATAAGTAATGCATTCCTCTTTTACATTTTTCAAAGTGGTGAACATGATATTAGATGACTAACACAAATATAATTGAGTGACAATTCATACAACAATGAAAACTCAATATAAGCAACATTGATGTCACCCTGGAAAATCACGTAGTCGGGGTGGGTGATTTTCCCGTTAATGGGTGGAAGCTTCGACTGGATTGAAGGAAAGAGTAGTGTAATCAAGGTCCTGTCCTCTCGAGCCCTGCACACACTCGAACAAGAAAGGGTTAGTGAGACGCCAGAATATTTTCTAACCACTCTGATGCTTAAGTCAGCAAAGTGTACACACACAAAATGAGAATAGAATTAATGTAGATAGTATTTTAAAAGCTAAAGTGAATTCCATGTTTACCTTTGCTTGAGGTATTTATAGGGCCTTAGAGTCAATGGTTCTTCCTAGATTCTCGGGTAGTGGTCATGATGCTGAGTCATGGACCATGTTTTTATTCATGCCCAAGAGGGTGGTCATGGAAGGGAACGTGTCCCTGAATTATCGTTGGATATGATCCACGACATCTTGACCCAGTCTCCTCACCAGGGTAGATTAATCCAGAGCTACCACACCACCCTTATCTCACCCCTTAAGCCCAACTCATTCCCGATTCAAGATTCTCGAGGCTTCCTCTTCGGGATAAATTTCTGCCCAGGTTATCCTGCCCTTCTCACTAAGGCTCTTTGTACCCGTTCCAGGACCGGTGATTGCCTAAGAACCTCCTGGGGTATCGCCACTCCCTTCTAAAATAGTCAGGATAAAGCATTGCTCACTGTCCTGATTGATTAACCTAGGACCTGGGCGGGAAACGTCTCTGTTTTTTTATTTTTTGGCGGGCTAGGGCTGACATAAACAAGACGTCGGTCCTAGAAGTTGAAGAGGTACATCCTTGTCAAAGGTGTTGTTAGATGTCCTTTTGCCTGCTTGACTCATCATTTCGCCTACCCAGCCTGCCCAGTTCAAGTTTCGAGGATCATCTCTTCCGTCCATTTAACCCGCATTGGATGGCCCTGATCATTTCTCTGCGCCTATAAATATCCGCCCCAACCATTCCACACTTTTGCTTCCTTCTATTCCTTATCATGTAACTTCCGTGCTTCCAACGTTCTTTCTCCTGCGATTTGCGGCTACCTTTTTCCTACGCATCTCTTTTTTTCCGATTCAATTGTAAGTTTCTCATTCCCTTTCTTACAATATGTCACTCTACTTCTTCAAATTATGGTGCCAATGCGCGTGGCTCGTGTGGATACGAGTCTCCCGCCCTACGCTCTGATTCTCCTCCCCTAGTCTCCTCCGTCACCCGTGTTGTTATTTTTAAAAAACCTCCCCTCAGCCCAAAAACACTCAACCGTATTTAGTCAAACCCTATGGAGCCCGAGGCAAGGGCAAGGGAAAATAGAAAGTACCCTCGACCTTAGCCCTCACTCCTACTAAGAAAACCAAAACCCTGGATGGGCATTGGTTTTCTGAGGTAAGGAACACCCTCCATCCGGAGTCCACAGAGGATCTTTGGTCTTTAGGCTCCATACCTCCCTCCTAATCCATTATTATATATGGCCCTTTGAACTGAGTTGATCAGCCCCGGAGGCTTCTATACATTTTTCTGGGACCAAGTTAAGAGTTGTCTCTGTTTCCCGATCCCTCCTTTCTATTCAAAGGTGGCCCGATACCTCCTGGTTACCCTTAACCACCTTCACCCAAACTTCATGTGTGCGTGAAAAGAATGAGACTCTCACACTCAATTGCTTCTTTATTTGTGCTGCAAATATATAAGATTGTTCTAAATTAATATGGAATAATTCTGAAGATGGGATAATTTGAACCTAATTTATTTTCACTTTGCAAAGGTCGATCTTAGTTCCCAAAATATAATCCCAATATTTAGAACACTTTATGCTGAATTAGGCCGCATGTGTACTATTATTGTTCACATGTTGTATCTTATTAATTCGAAATTATTTCGCATTATTTACCATTTGATATTAATTTATTTTAAGAAATGAATATCACAATTTAACAATGAATAATGAGATTACACATATAAAAAAATTTGACGATGAGATTATATGTATATATATATATATATATATATATATATATATATATTTACTTACAAGACTGGAATATATATATATATATATATATATATATATATAGTTTCTATCACATGGGCAATCACCATTGGCAACTACGTGAGCAACAGCTGACGTGACAATTACTCATTGGATGTACAAGGTGTCACATCAGCTGTTGCTCACGTAATTGCCCATGGTGGTTGTTCATGTGATCATAACTATATATATATATATATATATATATATATATATATATATATATATATATATAGAGAGAGTTTTGTTATGCTGCCCACCTAGCTATCGTGCCCACCTCATGGTCTTCATCACATCCAATTAATGAATGTCACCTCATGGTGGGCACATTAGATGGGCAGCATAACAAAACTCTATAAAATATATATATATATATATATATATATATATATAAATATATATATATATATATTAGACCAAACCATAACTATTTGTGCAGTGAATGTCAAATGTTGTATATTTTTAATTTGAAATTATTTCGAATTGTTTACCATTCGATCTTAAATTATTTTTGTTGGAATATTCAATCTTAGTAAGACTAATTTCTTAACCTGCAAAAACTTATGCTCAATTATGCAAAAAAAAAAAAAAAAAAAAAAAAAAACTACTATTATCTAGCATTAGCTTGGTTTCACTGAAGCTTAAATAACATATCTTGACTACTTGAGTTTACCAAATTTCTTCGTATTAATTAATTATTATCGTACTTACATCAATCATAACACTCTTTTCCTTTTAAAATTCTTCAACACTAACATATTTCCCTTAAATATTTCACCATCACAAACATTTTTTCTTTCAACAAATCATCGATAGAACTATGCACAAACACATCAACAAAATCATCAAAATGACCTCCTACATCACCTGATAGATTAAAAAGTCCTCTTCTTCAGTGGTGTTATATCGACCTCATCAACATCTTCACCAAAACTCGGATAATTATTGATAATAACACCCCTTCCCTTACCTTTTCATGAAACTTCTGTCTCCAATTCGATATTTCTATCTCACGAATCAGCTTCCTCTTCGCTCAAAGTCTTTTAATTTCATGTTGAAATTGAGCACAAATTCGTTTCAACATTTTTTTTTCATTCATTTGTTCTTTCACAATATTTTCCAGTTCACAAGCATCTGAAGTGCCTTCTTGTTGCTTCAAAACCCATCGCACAAACTACAATGTTATGTAATTAATAAAGTCTGCATTTTAAAAAAAATTAGAAGAAAATATGGACGCTGCTCGAATTACCTTCAATTTCAAAAATATATAAAAATATATTAACCTTATCACAATATAAAATATACAATAACAAAAACAAATATATAAAATTTGGGAACAATATAATAATAATTGAGCACTATATCAAAATTTATAATCTTAAATTGCATTCATGCATTTCGAAAAATTGATCAAATACAACCACGAAATACATTAACAAGCAGTTTTAGAAAATTTTCTAGAATCAAAATAAATTTTGGCAAGATGGATTTACCATATTCGTTCAAACATTTCAAATCAATAATATTTTCATTGAAAAAGCCAAGAATATAAACAAAAACCACATAACAAATTCAATAACAGCAACATAAAAATTTTAGATAAACACATGAAAACAAAGAAATAAAAAATAATTTGTGAACCTTAAGTTAATATCGAAGGATTTCGAGTAAATACTTCACTGCGACAACTGAATAAATAAATAATTAAGTTTTTATCAAATTAAAAAACAAAACCCAAGAAATTGGGATGACCAAATTAATGTCAAGCGTTATAACAAAAAATTATGAACTTTAGCATAATTATTCAACAATTCGAATAAGTAATCAAAGAAACAAACAAATAATTTGGACAATAAAAATACAAAACAATCAACTAAAAACCCTAATATTTTGGGAGAAAGAACACAATCGGGAGAAATAAATAAATAAAAATAACACAAATATGATAAAACCATTAAAACTAGTAAAAAAACAACGAAATTTTGGTCAATTTCCAAGATGAAAAAATATTTTAATATAAAAAACTTCGAACGTTTTTTAGACTTTACATTTGACGATTTTTTGTCCTTCGTAGTGTTCACCACTTTATTCTCTTGAAAGTTTTTTTCGTGATGATAGTGTGTGTATTAAAAGCTTTTAGCTCGTGATTGTTGTTTTTCCTTCTCAAAGATGAATATATTATGAGAGAGGAAAATAACAAGATTCTTTAGTCTCTTTTATTAATTTATTCAGAAAATGAATAAAATATATTGGGTTTCAATTAAAATGGAGGGCAATTTTGTATGTTAACTTAAACTAGGAGAGTCCAAATAAATGACAGACTTTTGTCAAGAAATTGGAACAAATAAACAGTTACCTAGAGAGTGACAGCAAAGTTAAAGTTGTAGTTAGGGTTTTATTGCTCATTTTTTTCCTAATAATAATGACAATAATAATAAAATATCTATTCTTTCTTGTAAAATTCAATGTAACCGTTGGCGGCTTTGCTTAACTGTCTCATTCGAAAGCAATCATAACGGTCCACAGAAAGGTTGAAAAATTCAAAACACGCTTTCAAACTAAAATTGCCTACTCAACTACCAACAGAACCTTTCAAATTGGATGAACATTTAAATGTCGTTATCAAATCAGTTTCCGGATCATTCAAGTGTTGTACACTATCTTGGCTTTTGGGCATCTCATATCCGTTCTTGATGTAAATTTCATGAGCCGATAGATGCAAAATCAATGCTTTTAAAAAAAGTTTTATATACATTACTACTTCAAATACATATCTATAACCATCATTATTGTTAACTTATCTGACATCAAGATCTTAAATGTGAAACAATTGAAGATCTAATTGTAACAAAAATCTCTCATCCCCAACTCAAAAAAAATAACAATAATTATTGATTATTCTACCATGAGAGGCCAACAATTTTACAGAGAACATATCGACCGTCACTTTTCTTAACCATATATCTAAATATATCAATCTTATGACCGTCACTTTTCTTAACCCTATATCAAAATATATCAATCGAAAATTTTTTTTATTATCTTATTCAATATGATATCACACTATGACACTAACAATTGATTTAGGTGATCGAATTTTAGCATTATAATTCTCTTTTCATTATTAGATTTTGATATCGAGAATTTGCGAAGGATTTTTTTTAAAAAAAAAAAAAATTCATGATTATGTTCTTGTTTTGTTTTGGATTTATGTCCAACAAATGATAATAATTTTAACAAAAATTTCTGCATTTTATTTATATTTGATAATCACTCAATAATTATTCAAAGAACGAATAATCTCCTTTTGGTTAGTTTCATTAACGAACAGAATATTAAATTATACGAGTGGAATATATATATATGCACTATTGGGATGCAATAATTGTTCATGCTGGTATAGTGATGGAACCATGGTTCTTGAGTTGCTTTGCGGTTTAAGAGATTTGAGTTGCACCAATATCACCAACTATAGTTTTTGGTAAAACGGCAAGCACTCGATCCTACCATGTTAATTTACAGATACATTGAAATTATAAGTTATACAATAGATAGAATTTATTTATTTGTAGATATAATCAATGATACCAAAACATTTTTTAGATAACAGAAAATATCGAAGAAACAACGAAAAATAGTATTAATTCAGATCGAAAACCATACGTATAGATAAATATTTTAGTGTCATAAATAAAATAATGAGGAAAAAATTGGTAATTTGACGGACGTGGACGAGAAAGTCAAAGCAATAATAATGTTAAAGAATTTGATTCATCTATAATTTATACATGATAACAATAATGATATAAAAAAAAAAGAATTATTCAAATTAACTCTCACATAACGAACTGAAGATGATAATATTAATATCATCGAAGATGTTCAACATAAAAATGTAAATTAACATAGTTATTTTGTCTCTATATATTCATAACCATATAGGTAGGAAGAAATGTGAATTGGGATTAATCTCACGAATGGGGAAAAGAGTAATAAGACTTGTGTCCAATCCGTGCCAAAAATAATTAAAAATATCAACTTATCATCGTTAACCTTTCACTTCAGAATTTCCATTCTACATAATTTTTGTTTTATTGAATTTTGTATCGGGTCGATAAATTTTATTTTATTTTTAAAAAATATCTTTATTATACTTATATTTTTCAAGAGTAAGTTTTTTACGAAACGGTTTAACCAATTTATATAGACGGATCAACATTTCTTGTATTTATAATAATAATTAATACTCTTGGGTAAAAATCAATATTTTTTTATGGACTTATCCAAATAAGAGATCTGTTGGATAAAATTGATTTATGAGACCGTTTCATTATGAGTTTTAGTTTGTGGTTTTTCTAAAATCTTTAAAAATCACAAAATTCTAGCTTTTGAATAAAAAAGAAATTACTCGGATTTCTAGCTTTTGGTAGTTCGATCGTGGAATTTATTTCTTTCTGTATTTCCGGAATATGAGTGTGTGACTTGTTATAATGGATAGGGGTGGATTTTCGGTATCCGTATTAAAAATATCGGTATGAACAAAATTCATATCGGTACTGATACTGAAATTTTAAAATTTTGATATAGAAAAAATTCATATTGATACCGTATAGATATCAAAAAAAATTCTGTATACTGAAAAAATGTCTGTATATCGAAAAAATTTCGGTACGGTATGTCGAAAACTCGGTATTTTGGGTTCGGTATGTCATCCCTAATAATGGATTCTATTGATAGTACAGAAAATTGGTCTGTCACCTTGATAGAGATGGTTCTACTTCGTCGGATATTTATCCGAGTATCTGGAACACGGACTATATGAACTAGATTAAGAAATATTTGAACTATGATTCATACTTAATATTATTTATTATATTTGACCTCGGTACGGACTCCAAAAAGAATTTCAAATAGTTTAAAAAAAGATTTTTCTTTTTTTTAGTCATTCTATCTAATTCATGGAATACATGATGATCCCCATGGTTCTTACTAAAAGAATCCTTGACATAGCTTATGATTTATTAATGAATTAAATCATCGTGGACCCGTGGTTCTTGCATGAATATGAGGTTTTAATTTATTTTATAGAGGCTTAACAAGAGAATTCCTCTTATTTGGTGAAGTTAAAACTTAAAAAAAAATCTAGATTACGATTTAGGATAGTTGGAGAATAGCATTGGTGACAACAATTGATTCACTTTACAAAATTCAAAATTTCAAATATTAAAAATTTAATTTAATTTTTTGTTCAATTAAATATAACTTACGGATCGGAATTCTCAAGTTACCTATAAATCTCAATGAAAATAAAACCTGAAATAGTTTTTAAAAATTATTTTCCAATTTACGACGGTTTAATAAAAAAAAACGTCTCAAAGTTAGCGACAATTAGTCAAAAAATCCGTCGCAAACAGAGACAGTTTGTTAAATAGTTTCGTTGCTATTAGCGATGGTTTTCGGGTATAATTTCGTCGCTAATACTGACGATTTCATGTATTATTTCGTCGCTATAAGCGACGATTAGTTTCATATATAATTACGTTGGTAATAGTGACGGTTAATTCAAATAATTAGTTGTTAATAGCTACAAATTATATAATTCGTCGTTAATTATCAACGACAAAGAAAATACAGACGCTTTTGAAATTAGCCGCAAAATCGTCGCTAATTTGAAAATAGCGACGATTTTTTACATTAAAAACCGTCGCTAAACATCGATTTTTTTTGTAGTATATATAGAAATTGAAATAGCGTAATTCGGTTTTACATTTATGATTTTGTGATTTTTCTATCTTTTTCTTTGATAATTTTAATTGTTTTTTCTATGTGACGTTGATCTGATGTTTATGTGTGAGGTAATATATATATTGTTACGATGGAAAAAAAATATTAAAATCGAATAATAAATAATAGAATAAAGCTCAATTTCGACAGCGCAAAAGATTAAAACTAGAAATCATCAAAAACAAAAATACATGAATGATCCAAAAAAAATTACATGAAGAAATTAGCAATTCTCCCAATAGAAACTCATGGTCTCTTTGGTTTGTTTTAAAGTCACTTGACCAAAATGCTTTTATAGTTAATATTGATATAATGAGATACTGTTCAACTTTATCTCCAGTTTTGACAGTTGACTCTGGACAAAGAAAAAGTCCTCGATGTTTAATTTACAAAAATTATATTACTGATTTCCCTTTACCTTAACACTTAACATTATCATCCAAGATTATATGATTAACGATATAATTATGACTTATTATGACTTCATTTAGACAAGTAATTTTAAAAAAAAATTAATACTTAATAAATAAAAAAATTAAATTAATTTGGACAAGATTTTGTAAAAAGTTTTCGAAATTCTTTTTAAAATATTTTTCTCCAATTATAATTTTAAAAAAAAAAGAGTAGGTATCTTGTGATACGGTCTCACGGATCTTTATGCGTGAGACGGATAAACCCTACTCATATTTACAATAAAATAATAATAATTTTTAGAAAAAAAAAACTCCTATGAGACGGTATCAAGGGTCATTTTTTTTAGACGAGTCTCTTATATGAGTTATCTATTAAAAAATATTACATTTTATGTCAAAAGTATTACTTATTATTATAAATATGGGTAAGGTTGACCCATCTCACGGATGAGACCGTCTCACATGAGTGTTACTCAATTTTTAATGAGTGACCCAAATAAGTGATCCGTCTCACAAAATTGACTCGTGAAACCATATCACAAGTGTTTTGTGTATAAATGAATTAGAGTTATGCAAGTATGCTACAGATACAAAAAAATTTATACACCAAATTTTACAATACAAAAAATTTAATACAAAAATTTAAGTTATCAAAATCTCGCGATATATTAAATATAAAATCTCACTATATTATTATTATTGTTGTAAACATGTGTTTACTTGTGAATCGAAGTCCTAATTTATTATCCGGTCCACTAATCTTTCATAAAATGATTATATGTTGGCCCAATAAGAAGGTACAACACCAGTGAACATTTCCCCAGTTCTTGTTGTACTCAAGGCGAGGGTTTAATCAATTTCAATCTAAACCCTAGAATTCAATTTCAGAGAAGAGGGATCGAAGATGGATGGCGTCTCGTACCAGAGATTCCCAAAGATAAAGATTCGTACGGTGAGAGATGACTACATGAAGTTCGAGCTCCGCGAAACTGACGCCAGCATCGCCAACGCGCTGCGGCGTGTGATGATCGCGGAGGTGCCGACCATCGCCATCGACCTGGTTGAGATCGAGGTGAATTCTTCCGTGCTCAACGATGAGTTCATTTCGCACCGCCTAGGTCTGATTCCGCTCACCAGCGACCGGGCAATGGCCATGCGCTTCTCCCGAGACTGCGATGCTTGCGACGGTGATGGGCAGTGCGAGTACTGTTCCGTTGAGTTTCATCTGCGTGCTAAGTGCATTAACGACCAGACGCTTGATGTGACCTCGAAGGATCTTATTAGCTCTGACCACACCGTTGTCCCTGTTGATTTCTCCGATTCCTCCGCGGGTTTTGACAGCTCAGAAAACAGGTGTTTGTTTTTCTTACGTTGAGAGTGTTCCTGCATGTTGGGTATGTTGTCCGATTTGATTTGTGGTTTTTTAGTTCCATGATTGTTTGAATTGGAATTCAATTTTGAGAGCCTAAGAGTACAATTGTGGCGATTCCATTTGTTCTGCAGAAAGAGATTTTGTTTGTGTTGTTCTGGTTTTAAGGGTAGATGATTTGAGAATGATCGGAGATTGTAATTCTCTTAGCTATCAATTATTGGTGGAACGATATTGAGGCTGAAGTAATTAACTTGACTTCACTGCGCCCTTTTAATATTTTGATACTTGTCATGCAGATAGGGATAGGGGAAAATATGATTTGGGACGTCCAGTTTACCTTATTACCTTACGTAACAAACTGGCGGTGGTAGATATGATGTAGGAGGTGGTTTGAGAGTTGAGATAATTGTGCTGTGGTCATTAAGAAATATCTGTGAATTCATATTTTGCACGTGGAAGAAGAATCCCGAGGAAAACAAATGGTACAAACCTAAGTGTCAGGGGATACCGCTGCATAGAGCTGCTAGAGAAAACAAGAAGTAGAGAGAAATTGAAAATAGATCGGCAAAGGATTACTTCAGGAATTTTATTTAGAACCTCTAATTTAAACTTTACATTTAATTGCGAATTTTATCCGGCTAGTCTTCATTTATAGATTTTTGGGATCTTTCCTTATGTTTCAGCTAAGCTCAACAATTTTCCCATGTTTAATCTAATACATTGAGAAATGGGGAGCCATACTATTGTGGTGCCATCTGTAAGACATCATCTTTGAGTTGGATGATGATGGGAAAAAGAAAAGAAATGGTTTGCATTTACTGGATTTGTTCCTGAATTCAAGTGTGTGTGAGAGTTTATTTAACTTTGAAATTAGTGGAGGATGAAGCTGACGTAGGCTAGACATTTGCATTAGAGTTTTACGGTGTACCTTACAGTATATTTTGTTTGTAGCATTCAAATAAGATAATAATCTAGGTCTATACTTGATTTAAGTTAGTTTAAGTTATCATCTTTTTGTTTACATAAGTAAAACAATTACCATTTTTGGCCTGTTATTGAGTTTTGTGAACGTACGTAAAAATATCCGGAATGAATTATGTGATTATCTCTTTGTATAGGGGAATCATTATTGTGAAGCTTCGTCGCGGTCAGGAGCTGATTTTAAGAGCCATTGCTCGTAAAGGAATTGGTAAAGATCATGCTAAATGGTCACCTGCGGCAACTGTGACTTTCATGTATGAACCTGACATTTATATCAATGAAGAGTTGATGGAGACCTTAACCCTCGAGGAGAAAAGGGAGTTTATTGAAAGCAGCCCTACAAAAGTGTTTGAGATTAATCCTCAGACACAACAGGTAGCTCATAAGATCATATTAGCTTGCTAGGCTTGTAACCTTGTCATTGTCACCGTGAGTGTTTTTTAACCACTTCAGTCTTTATTCGTGGTGCTTTAAAATAGTATAAATTGGTGGTCTTAGCTAGTAGCGTCATCATGCTGCTTAACGGTGATATCTACTGGTGGGGAATGACCTTCAATGTTCCAAAAGTTGTATGAATAAATATTTTTATTGCAGATGGTGGGAGCAAAGTGTATTTTATTCAAGATAAGTCCTGATTTTACGCACGCCTCTTGATTACCCAGTGGATTTTCATTTTTCTTTTGGGTGAGAAACAAAGTCAAGGGATGTTCACTATTATAACTTAAATCAGTTAATAGTATTCCAGCTCAAGAAGTTTGCTCAAAGACAAACATTTAGGTGGATTTATATTGGGGAATTGACCTTGAACTCATAAAATTTATTGGTTCTTGAAAGATGACATTTTGTTGTGAAGGGTTGGGATTCATTACAGTTCAACTTTTAAATGCCTCTGGATATATTAGTTGGTAAATTTTTATTGTGGGGGATGGATTACAAGTAATATACGTAGGATATACTCGTTTTTTAAGGATTAAAGTTTATGGTTTTCTTTCGATTTTCCAAAGAATTTGTCTCATCTTCTTTTTTGGATACAAGAATTGGTCTCATCTTGTAACCACTTTTTAAGTTTAACATTTTAGGTTTATGTTCATGATGCTGAGGCATATACATATGATGATGAGGTGATCAAGAAAGCGGAAGCTATGGGGAAATCAGGGCTAGTGGAGATTCATGCGAAGGAAGATAGTTTCATTTTCACCGTAGAGTCTACTGGCGCAATAAAAGCTTCGCAGTTAGTTTTCAATGCTATTGAAGTTCTGAAACAGAAGTTAGATGCAGTTCGCTTGTCTGCAGACACTGTGGAAGCTGATGAGCAGTTTGGGGAGTTGGGTGCACATATGCGTGGAGGATGAGTTGTGTACTTGGATTACAAATCTGGCATCTAACTCGTAGGTATGAGTTCAGGTCTGACTCGTATAATTATTTCAATTTTGGAATCTCTCTACCTCCTCCCTGCAGTGGTGCATTATCGTAATATTGCCTGGCCTATATTAGCACCTTCCCTAAAGTAGTGGAATGTATGGATTTCCCAGAATGAATGAAACATTATTGCCCCTTGTCAAATCTTGTTTCTGGTCTGTTGACACATTTAAGACTTTGGTTCCTTATTTCTTTCATCGCACGTTCGTTAAGGCTGAGTGCTGAAAATGGTTGATTTTAGTTTCGTATCATGTTCAATCGGTAGACTGGAGCTGGAATACGAGTAGTTAATTAGTAATGCACAAGCAATGTTCTATAAATTACTGTTTCCTCCTATTCGTGCAGTATTTCCTTCTACGCTCATGTAGAATTTGTTTGGCTTGTAACAATTTTCTTTTGTAAATGGCAAAAGTGGACAGCAGAAATTTTTGTACATGATTAAAATTTTTATGGCAAAATAAACAAGAAGCAAAGGATTTCATTTCGGTCATTGGGGTCATGGTCATATAATTGGACGCAGTAGGGTTTTATTGGGGTCTCTTTGTTGATATGTGGAGAATGTGCTGTGTTTTACGTTTTTCAAGGGTCTGAGAGGGATTAATAAACTTAAATTCTTAATGGTTTTGGGCTTTGGGAATCAGTAATCAGTATTACTCTCATGTTAGTATTCTTGTACCAAATTTTATCAACATGTTATCGAGTGTATCGTATCTTGTCGAGCACCAAACCCGATAAATTTTGTCGTTTATTATTTTGTTTTGATTGATATTTGTTTTCGGATTGTTTTGGACAACACTACTCCAAAACACTACAGAGAAGGAAGACTATATAATCGTTTTATATATTTAGGTATGGTTAGTTGACATTGAAATTAAATGGATTTGACCCTAGGTGTCTTGTCGAGCCCGATTCATATTCCAAGATTAGATCAAGGCTTGAAAATCTAAAAAACAATCATCATTTGGTTATTTCATTCTCATACGGCACACTAAATTCATTCTCATATGCACGCTCATTTGACGAACTTTTAGGTTCCATCCTGTGTAAGATTTATGATAATATAAAGATCATAAATTAATGTTTGTGGAAAATTAGTTAGATTTATAACTTTAATCTTTGGTGGAATTTGATTAATTTCAAAATATATTAAAAAAGTGGAGTAAAATTTTATTGTGAGTCATTACAACACCAAAAAAAGGGTAGGTTCTGGTCTGTTTTTGGCATTGGCCCACCTGATATAAGAGAAGACGTCCTATAGATACCCAGATCTTTGTCTGACCCGACCCACCACCAACCAACTTTCACAGTTTAATTATTATATGGGCCTCAGTCCATGTGGTCCCTATATCCAAATATGCAACATTCTGAATCGCTACTTTCCATAAATAATCTTTTCAAAAAAAAAAAAAAAACGGGTATAAAAATTTTATAGATCACAAAAGATATGCATATACAAACTTGAAACTACAAAGTGTTCTGGCTATACACACATTAGAGGTGCGAATGATCCGGTTCGAGCTCTCGGCTCGATTTAAATTTTGTAAACTCGAACTTGATCGCTCATTCAATTCGTGAAATAATCAAGTTACTTGAGCTTGTGCTTAAAAATGTTTATAGCTTAATTTTAAGGTTTAAATATTGTAATATATGAACAAAAATATTTTTAGCTTATATATCTTCTTTAAAAAAAAATTACTAATATATAGTCATTTGCGTAGCTTATTGAGTCAAGTTACTCAAGCTTCAGTCGAATTTTGATCGAGTCACGTATGAGCTACTCACAAATAGCTCGGCTAATTTGCATTCCCTAATACAAATAAATACAATTAAATTTGGGTAAAAGATTATGAATTAAAATACGTCTATCAAATGTATTAATTTTTTTATCTCTCAATTGTATCACAAATACCATATTTAAATTTTAAACTCCAAATCAAGTAAATATGGAAGTTATCTCATTTATTGAAATCTTAATTGATTTTTAGAAACAAATTGGACCACTTCCACCCATAACACTGGACTCCCCATTATTACACATTCAATGCTTCTCGTCTTCGTCTTCTAATTTTACATGAACTTCGACAAAATATTTATGGATAATTCATAATGTTTCATCCAATTGTGGGCACACTTTATATTTTCTAAGGTCCCATTGGATCTATTGATTATATATGGGAAATGCGTATCCAAATTTTTTTTCCGTCAAATATTTTTATTTGTAGAAAATTAAATAAATTTATGTGCAATTTTATTTTTTTAAAAATATAATATAGATTTAATAAAGTTCACAGTATTTATGTCAGGGAGGTAGTTTTGGGAAACAAAACTATCATTGAAGCTTAAATGATATAGATAAGTATTACGTGTAAATTTCAACCATTTCGTGATGTGTTATCTGCACAAATTCGAAGTTTATCCCGTGCACATAATATTACAACCAACCACGCGCGAAATATTTATCAAAAATCATAAACTTCAGACAATTTTATTGTGATTTTTATATATAAAAAAAATTGTGACGAGAACTTATTGAAAAAGAATCGATTTTTCACGGGGAAAAAAAATAAAAAAAAACTAGTATCTGTATAGAATTCAATTTCAGGGCTTTTAAGCAATTATTCCACGAACTTTCTAATTTCTATCACGGAGAATATGGGAAATAATTAAATGGTCTCTGAATATATTCTATTACGATGCTTTTTTATTTTATTGTTTCATGCATTTATTGAAGTTTTGAAGCAGCGTTGTGTAGCGCCAAGCTGCAATTTGTTCTATATTTTTTCAATTTTTTTGAAATTTTAAGTATTTAATAATGTTAATTATTAATTTAATAAATAATTTTAATTTCTTATATACAAACAATTATTACTATCAGTTTGTGTTAGTAGTCAATAATTGTTTTTTGTAAGAATAACGTGCAAATAATTTTTTTTTTTTGGTTTTAAATAAACATAAAAGTAAGTAAATGAAATGTTTGAATAAATTAAATTATTTATTTAATTAAGTAATTAAATTGATAAATACATTAAATATTTATCAATAGATACTTGATAGAATGAAAGATTTGTATCAATAAAACAATAAATAATATGAGGATATTTTTCTAAAGTAAATTTAATAAGATAGATAGGTCGACTCAGTTTATATTTATAATAAAAAATTAAAATTTTAACCTAAAAAATAATAATTTTTTATGTGTTGAGTCATAAGAGATATTCTCATAAAATTGACCTGTTATACTATCTCATAAGAATTTTTGAGTAAGAGTATATTCTTATTAAAAAATTAAATTGTTGAATACGGATTCGTGATTTACGAAAAATCGCACTAGTTATGTCAAATTTTTCATCAAATGTGGAACTCCTAGACTCGTGGAAGGAGATAATAAATTTAAAAACAAAGATACCTAGTTGTTTTATTTAAACTTTAATTATAATAATTTAAGCCAAATATGAAATGATTTTAAAATACTTCGCGCAAGCAATGGCTAATATTGGTAGGAGATAATCTAAGGTAATTTTGGAATTGCTTTTGAAAAATACTTTTGAGTACAGGTGTCAAAATGAGTTAGAGGGTGGGTCGGCCGACCCACAACCTTTCGTAACTCAACATTAGGCAGGACGGGGCGAGTTGTTTTACCTTTTAGGCGGGTTAAAAAAATACCAACCCGACTATCTTAGGTAGCGGGAAGGGCCAAACAGGCGAGCTTACGTGTGATTTGGTAGATTTTGACGGACCGATCCGCAACCCATCATTATGTAGGGTGGAACGGAACGACCAACCTTTTAGACGGACTGAGAAATTGTCAATCCAACCCACCTTATTGATATCAACCATTCTTGTTACTCAATTGACTCCATTATAAAGACACAACATTTGTCCAACGGGTAATTTGCAAGTGGTTAATATAACGAGTTTTCAGCAATCTCATGATTTTATAGGGATGATGTATGTAATTATTCGTCTGAACATTATTTAAAAAAAATTAATTTACATTCACTTCTTCTATACTTTTTTTCCCTTTTTTTCATTCACCCCCTTTACTTTTAATAATTAAAACTTTTCATACTTGTTTAAAATTGAATCTAGTCATCAAAATTGGGATTGGTAATGATTCGAGCTAAATGGCACAGATACACACACATATTTCTATAAATATAGATACAGTAAAAATAATAATAATAAATGTAAAATAAATAAAAGAATAGAAACAATAAGTTGAATCACAAGGGGAGTGTGTGGGCATATGAGAATGTAAATGAGGTCAGTTTCAGATCCGTGTAGGCCCGCTGAGTCAGATGTTGCTCTCACCAGCCCACCTGGATCGATCCTGGGCCCATTTAGATTTCTAAATTCAAACATTTATTTTTATTATTATTATTATATATTTTGATTTTTTTTATAGTATTATATATTTTCCTTCTAATAAAATAAGAGATAGAAATTCATTTTTCCTTGAAAAAAAATCTCGAATTTTAATAAACGTCTTCTATAATCATCCGGACATGCCTAATTACAAAACGATATAAGATCTTATAATGTTGTTGTTAGCACACAAAATTTGGCGAGTGAGAAATGTTGCAGGCGTGCAATGCACATGATGTGCCAAAATACGAAAAAAGTGAAAAAAAAAAAAACAATCTAACTTTTAAATCAAATGAATATAAAGCACCGGTTCAACCGTCGGTCTCAGTTTTTCCGGTTAAGCTCAAAAACTAAGGACAATAATTTGTAAAAGTGGTGAAAATAAAGTTGAAAGATTCAATAATGACAATCGAATTAACTTAGCCATTGATTGAACGAAAATATGCATAAAATTCATAATAAGAGAAATTGAAATAAGCTGTTGAAAAGCATGAGGAACTACGAAAATAACAGTAGAAAATATGTATTGAAAATTCAAAAAATAAAAGATGAAAACTCGGAAACTTGAAATCTGCATAATTTTGTTGTGAAATTGAGAGCAAATTGAGTGATTGTTCATTGTTGAATGAGTGTGTCTTGTATTTGCCTTTGTTTCTTTCTTTTAATATGTCGTTTTATTCTAACTGTCATCCCACAAAATCAAAAACATGAGTCATGTCACCTCTCCACTTTCTCCACTTTTGTTTGACTTGATCTACTATTGTAACTAGGGATGGCAAGTTTTATATAAATCCCGACCTGTCCCGATTCCCAACCCGATCCCGTTCCGAAATTTTCCCGACCCAAGTGGTCGGGATTTTTTCCGACCCGATTAATTTCGGGATCGGGATCGGGATAGGCTACTCTTTCCGACGGGATTCCCGACCCGATCCGAATATAAAAATAATATTTTTTTAATAATATTTTTTAATTAAAAAATAATTTTTTTTTAAATTTTATGTTTTAATATTAATATTTTTATAATTATATACCATATATTTTTTTATATTTATCTTTTTTAATATTAACATTGAGTTATAAATTTTTATTTTGTTTTTTTATTATTATGAATAATTATATGTTTTTTTTATTAATTAAGTAGTTGTTTTAGTTTATTTGTAATGTACTAAAAAAAATTTTTAGTTTTTTAATGGTTATATATAAATAAATTTTAATTTATTTGTAATGTATTAAAAAATTGTTTGATTTTTTTCATAATTTTTTTTAAAAAAATATTTTCATAGAATTTTTTTTTAAAATATTATTCGGGATTACCCTCTCCCGACCCGACGGGATCCCGAATATTCGGGTCCCGACACTTCTCGGGTGCGGGATCGGGAGAAAAAAAAATCTCAATTTCTATCGGGACAGAAAATCGGGTAAGGGTGTTACGGGACGGGTCCCGACCCGATTCCACCCCTAATTGTAACTTCTAATTATGGCCTATATTCAACGAGGATAAAATTGATTGAACGAAAATATGCATAAAATTCATAATAAGAGAAATTGAAATAAGTTGTTAAAAAGCATGAGGAACTACGAAAATAACAGTAGAAAATATATACTGAAAATTCAAAAAATAAAAGATGAAAATTCGGAAACTTGAAATCTGCATAATTTTTGTTGTGAAATTGAGAGAAAATTGAGTGATTGTTCATTGTGGAATGAGTGTGTCTTGTATTTGCCTTTGTTTCTTTCTTTTAATATGTCGTTTCATTCTAACTGTCATCCCACAAATCAAAAACATGAGCCATGCCACCTCTCCACTTTCTCCACTTTTGTTTGACTTGATCTACTATTGTAACTTCTAATTATGGCCTATATTCAAAATTTTTCTGAAGTCTTGCTTTAATTGTCAAGTTCCTTGAGCTGATGCACCAATCCACATGCTCCACTAACTGTCCCACTAACTTCAACATGCCCCACTTTCTTGAAACTGTTTTGACCTAGTCTTGTTTTTTTTTTTTGTCTCTGATTAGTTCCTCAACATGGTTCTCCGAGTGCTCGACTTCACTCCGCTAACTTGTAATTATTTTGATCTGGTCTTCTCCTTTGTGCCTACTTAGTTCCTCAAGCTGGTTTCTCACGCACCCAAGGTTCCTCGAGTTGGTTCCTTGACTTTTCGGCCTGAATTAGGATTGGAACTGCATAATACTATAATTCAAATAAATAATTTAGACATTAATTAGTTGGCCTCTAAAATAATTAAATAATCTATTTTCTGGTCAAACAGTTGTTTATTCAACGACAGAGGTGTGAATAATACTCAAATCATTCATTCAAATGTCCACATCTCAACACATATGCATAATTAATATTATAAGATCGACATGACAAATCATGAGTTGTTAGATCTCCTATTAGGGTAATACCCTTAAGGTATGTTGAACTAAACCGTGTTGGTTTGACATATTGTTTGCTTGGTAGAGTTCAACCTAGCATATGAGTATTACATCAATGATAGATCTAATGTCTCATGATTTGTCACGTCAACAATATATCATTAATTAAGCTTATGTGTAAAAATACGAACTATTGGGTGCATGATTTGAGTATTATCCTTAGTGTAGGATCTCATTAACCCGTTTGCTTCTATTGTTAATCAAATTTCGACACAAAACAATTTTTATGGTTCATTAAATAACATACCAAATTACATGAATTATATATATATATATATATATATCATCAAACTAAACCTCAATACTTTTCGATTTAGTTTAGTTTTGATGATATTCTCGATCAAGCCTACCGACATGACTTGCTTAGTGTTATTTACCTAGTTAATATGGTTTACATGTTAATACATTAATTAGCCCAAAGATTTTATCTAGTACTCACGGAAATGTACATGTAAGACGGAAAATTTTGACATCATCAAATAATAATAATAATAATTAATAATTAATCTGATGGTGCTATATATCACCATTAAATGCCTTATTAAATTATAATTATTATTCTTAATTACCAATATACACCATGCCGACGTTGGGTATGCTATTTGCCTAGCTCCTTATGGTAGTTAAATTAAATTACATGGTTGGTTCATCACCTAGTAACCTATTATAGTTTTCCAAAAGAGTATGTTGCACTTGATAACAAAAGCGCCATTAGCTTTTTGACCTAAATGGTTGCCTGCTGTTAGGTTTCGGGTCTTCTATTGGAATGATTGATCCATTAATTAACGCCAAATAATATATATATATATATATATAAATTTTTTTATGTCGATTTTAGTGTACTAAAATCATCGGGTTAAGGTATATAGATATTGGTGAAACTGAAATAAAGTAGGAAATTTTTTCAGTTTTGAAATGGAACGAGGATACGAAGACTAATCCCAATATTCCCACAAAAACAATTAAGAATTAATTTCAACTCCGTGTATACCAATTATATATGTACGTAGTTAAACAATCAAATTTTGTATTTAACCCTATCAAATAATCCTTAGAAAAACAATTAAGTGAAAATAAAATTTATTTCATATCACGTGATTAGAAACCTAATTTGATAGATATAAAATAGTGGGGGAAAAAAAATTCTTCATGATAATAAAAGCAAAAGGGTTGTTAATCCTTCCATTGGAAAGTCAAAAGAAACAATAATATGTTGTCCACAGTACTCGATGAAGGGCATGAAAGGTATTGACTTATGAAGTACTTCCAAACAAATTTTGGTCAAGTGATCAGTGTAAAATCAATACAAATAAATTGAGGGACCAAAACCTAGATTATATTTTTTTTACATTTTTAAAAGGGTGAGACATAATTTTTTCTGTCTCATGCAGCTTTACAGCTGTGGGCATTGCCCAAAAAAAATAAAAAAAAATAAAAAAAATTAAAGAAGTTGAAAAAGAAAAGGTAAAAATTCCATGCAAGGGGTTTTACTTTTACTTTTACTTTTCATCATAAAATAAATTATTGCGCTTTATTAATTATAATAATAAGCAAAAAGGGGAAGAATATAGAAAGAAAGAAGAAGGTAAACTCCGTAAGCAAAAAGTATTGCGTGGAGTTTATCACTGCTTAGACTTTTTAGCTAGGAAGGCATTGGTAATCATCATTTGAGCTACAAGAATTGGTCTAATATTTGTCCTCCCTCAAATTTTTGTCACCAAATATATATATTTATATATTGTTCGTCTTTGAATATTTTTTCCATTTTTCTTATTCATGAAAATTTTGAAATTAGAAGCTTTCTCAAACATTATATAAGTACACGATCGAAATTGTATGCAAAGTGGTTTTATTTTAATTCCATCTTCTATTTGAATCGGAACCATTGGTTCCGGAATCAAAAAATCGTGGCTTTAGAACCGTGGTCAGATCTGTGTACATATATATAAAAGGGGTCGAAGCACATATGTTACATGTGTAAAAATTAATGATAAATCCGATGCTAGAGATTTGGGGGTGATTATTTTTATTGTTATATATAATATTAAAGATATAAATAAATCTAAATCAAAATTTTGAGAGTAGAAAAAAATTAAGTTACTTTCATATAAAACTTTTAAAACCATTAGATCTGCTACATCTGACTAATGCTTCGACTATTGCTTTAAAATTATAGATTATTTGTCCTTCTGTGATCAAATGATCCACAAGATCTTTGATCAATCACAAGGGAAAATCATTGCCAAGATTTATTGAAATAATTTAATCAATTATCTTGGAATTATCCCGCAAATATATATGTTGTTCTCCTGAAAGGAACTAGAAAAAAAATGACGAAGAAAATGATATGCCCTTAATAAATTCCAAATTATACATGTATTATTTACTTGATAAACCACAAAATTAAGCAGATGTAATATTTAATTTGTAGATTTTGGAAAAAAAATTAAACCACAATTATCTTTAATTATTTTAAATTAGATCGAACATGGAATTGTGTCCTCCTATTGAAGGCTCGATAAAATTAGAAAATTGAATAATCGATCTATATCATAATTCATATTTCATTTTTTCAATAATAATTTTATCATCCAAAGTCCAAGTGCAACATAGAGATTTGATTAATTTAATGGTTTCAAGAGAATATATTAAATCTTTGAATTATAGAAAACTCTAGTCTAAATGAAGCTATTATTAGTGTAGTGGAAGTGTATTCCGAGTTTTTTTTATAGAGTAAATATTTATATATAAATAAATAATATTTCAATGTCCGAATATAAGTTTTTTTATTGAGATAATCAACATTTATAGTTTTATTATAGTAATTTTTGTAAAAAGAAAAACCAGCATATATAGTGTGTGTGATATAAGTTTGAAACCTTAATACTTTTATCATAGAGAAAATGAATAAATTAAAAGGGAAATAATAATAATAATAATAATAATAATAATAATAATAATAATAATAATAATAATAATAATAATAATAATAATAATAATAATAATAATAATAATAATAATAATAATAATAATAATAATAATAATAATAATAATAATAATATGAAGAAACAGTCAAACAGTTATATATAGAATGGTCTACAACTCTACATCCTGCTTGCTTGCTTTCTTTATGCAAGCAAATCACTATTGTGATAATTTTGTCTACCAATAGAGGCATTAATTATTAACTAATTAGAGAGATAGAATATATTTTTTAAAAAAAAAATGAAAGCGAGCACTTATATTATATATTAAAAAAAATATTTCTTAATATGTCACCTTAATTTAATTCTGCATCAGAATTATTAAGGAATTTTTTAGACTAGAATTATTAAGGAATTAAAACTAATAATGTGTGCGTATTTTTGGGGTTTTTATTTAAAAAAAAAACGTTTCTATATTGTCTATTGTGTGATATACAGACCGAAGATATACATATTTAGAGTTAATAAAATAGTAAAGATATAACAAAAATATGATGGTCACGCATTAATTATGTAGTACAGATCTTCCACTCGAACTGATTCACAACAAAATATTACATTTTATGTCAAAAGTATTACTTTTCATTCTAAATATTGGTCGGTTAATACGTCCCATTGATATAAATCCGTATGACAATTTCACCAAATATCTACTCGATAATATTATTTTTAAGAATGTTAATTTAATGTAACAAATACTAACAATAAATGGGATTATACCCTTTTTCATTCCCGTTATCTAGAATTTATCTTCGGTACATATATAAGATAGAAAAATTTCTAAACCGACATAGCTGAATAATTTTTTGTTATATGCTTTTGTTTTTAAGAATAAAATTATTACTCCATATGTACCAAATATATACCATTGTTTGATTTTTCACACAGATTAAGATCATCTTTATAAAAATAATTTTTTTTAAAAAAACTCAATTTATATTTATTAAATTTATTTGAAGAAAATAACGGCATGTTTTCCAATACTTTGTTAATATGTCGATACTGGTAAAAAAAAAAACAAAAAACAAAAACAAAAACAAAAACAAAAAACGTTACTAAAGTCTAATAAAATATAAAAAGTAGATTATATATTTATTTCAACAGAAAAACGAAAAAAAAAATATATGTAAGTGGAACAGATTAAATGTAATATTTTATATTCAAAGTAAAGTGTGAGTACGTAATATAAAAGGGAGTAAATATATGATGATACAATAATTATTTGTGCAGATTTTTATTATTAGGCGGAGTTGCAAACTCCAAAAAATCTTAGATATAATAGATGATTTATTTATTATGGGTTAATAAAGTGTCGAATCAGACATACTTTATTATAAGGATTTCGAATGTGCATGGAGAACTGGCATGCACAATCTATTTCATCGTGTGTTACATTCAATTGGTATACAATAATATAACATAAAACATTCGGGAAAAATAATCTTGCAAGAAGATCACTCTCAGTGTGTTTGGTTAGAAAAGCCAACGAACTACAACACTATTAAAAAGATAAATTTTTTTAATTAGAAAAATCTAGTGTTTGGTAACAAAAACTGTTTAAAAAACATTTAAGTGTTTTTTAGAACTAGAATTTTAGTTTTTTTTTTTGAAAAAAAAATCTGGTTCTACTTCTATTAAAAAATAAAATAAAAGTATTTGTCAACATTTATCTAATTGTTAAAACTCCTTCTTATTTTTTAATTAATAAAATCACTTTTTAAAAACTGGACTTGTTTATGTATTTTTTTCCCAAAAAAATAGATTTTATATATCCAAACTCACCGTATATCTGATATTATTGTCGAACTTTAGATTTTAATCTAATTCACACAACAATAAACTTCATAAATTATTTTTTAAAGAAAAGTTACAATCCACCATTCTGAATTTGCCCAATGAATTGGCAGGCTCAAGTCAAACCCAAGATTATATATCATGTAAAAGAGAAAATATGGGAATGCATGCATAGTTCAGAAAAGCAAATAAAAGAACAAATTATACAAATGAATGTTAAACAAGACAAAATAACACCGGCAAATAAATCATGGATAATTATGTTATTACCATCTTTGTGATTTCAATCTACTGCCAAAATTAGTTATTAGTCATACATAGAGGTGCAAACGAACTGAACCCGTTCGTGAGCTTTACGAGTTCGCTCGATAAATATTTGATTCGTATTCGAGCTTATCGAACTCGAGACAAATTCGAACATGTTCGAACTTTTTTTCGAGCCGAGCTCGAGCCGAAATTATTCTGTTCGATAGTTCGCGAATAGTTCGCGAGCCTTAATATTTTAATTAATTTAATATAATTATATAATAAATATATATATATTTCGAACTTTTTCGAACCATAATATCTGAATAGTTCACGAATAGGTTCGAATATTTCGAGCCGAACTCGAACTTCATTTCGAGTCGAACTCGAGCTAAAATATTTGAAATTATCGAACTTCGAATCGAGCTCGAGCTCGAACTCGAATATACTCTTATCGAGCCGAATTCGAACCTTAAAATTTTACCATTATTCGGCTCGATTCGATTCGTTTGCACCCCTAGTCATACACCTTCCACTTTTGAGAATTTCGGTAATTTATTTTATAATTTTAGTCATTATTTTTTCTATGGAAGTGTTATAAAACAATATGAAAAAGCCAAAAAGCTGGGACTAGGATGGGAAAAAAACAAACACACACAAATATATATAGTTTACGAAAAGTGAAACTTAATAACATTTAGAAAAAATTAACAAAAAACTAATATAAAATATCGAAAGAACAAATTTTGACAGTGTATTATTATATATAACTATAGTATAGAAAATATTTCGTAAACTATTATTACTTAGACTAAATATCATGAAAAAAAAGCAGCATGGCACCAAGATCTATCTCTCGACTTGCAGAATATCGAGAATATATATATATATATACTAAAACACCATAAATAGAGCAACAGTTGTGCAGATATTCTTCAATGTTTCTCTCATATATGTTTTTTTTTTTTTTTTTTAACTTAAAAATTTGACTGTAAACAAAATGCCAGCTCTTTCTGCCACCACCAACTCTGTTTGTTTTTTTCCTCCTCTTCTAGTGCAACAAATAGGCAGAGTTTTAATGAAAGCAGATTTAACTTTACTCAACCATTCAGAATATTGCAGAATAATTGTAAGTTAATAACTATAAAGGAATATATATGGAGATATGAATAATGTTTCTTGGAAGAGGTAAAAAAAAAAAAAGCAGAGTTCTTTTTTCTTTTTCTTTTTTTTTTTTAATTAATGAGGGCTGCTCCATACGGCATCTACAAAAACTCTGCTGCTCAATGATCCCTGCAGCTTCATGTGCTGTTCTTGAACCCTCATTTTCTTGAGAACTGGCTGGCTAGGGGACGAAGAAGATGAAGCTTCCCATTGATCGTTTGAGCCATTTGGGATATTGATGCTTGAAGCTTGGCTGGATTTGCGCTTTGGGGGGCTGTTTAATATGTGTGAGATAAGATTGTAACAATCATCCACTTGTTCCTGCCAAAAAGAGGACAGTTTTTTAAAGAAAATGTTTTGGTTTTTATGGAACTGATTAGCATGAAAAATGGGAGAAAATATGGCTGTTTATACAAACCTTTCTGGTTTTGAGGACAAGAAGAAGCTGGTTTTCATAGTCAATGGAATCATCACAAGGCTCCAACCCATGAATCACTTGAAGCATAGTGGCAGTGGCCAACACAGATGGCAGATAGTGTGCGATTCTTGAATCTGTTGAATCCAAATCTTTGGTCAATAAACTGCTCATTTAATTAAACATCAATCATTCTGTCTCAAAACTAATTACCAGATATTACTGAGAGCAGAAGATTTTCACAGCTCCTGAGAAATTCCCAGTGGATATAGTTATAGCCCTTCATCCCAAGCCTCCTCACAATGTGATCGAGAAACGAAAGTGGGGTCACTGGATTCATCCTCCATTGGAGTGATGAAAGAACCAGAAGCTCCATTTTCTGAATGGTTTTGGCATCAAACACACACTCTGAACACTCCACCTAAAGTTGATCAAACAGAGAATTAACAGCAGATTAAAGACTACAAACAAAAACCCACAAAGAATAATAAGATCCAACTGAAAAAATGCTGGTTTCGAAACATACCTGAAGATCTAAGAGAAGGGGGGCATCGGTTTCTTCAACTTTAGCAGCCAAGGAGAGACAAGTAACAACAGCAAGCTGCATCATCCATGGTTTACTATCTGTCCGTAAATTTGAGCTCCAAAGAAACCTGTCGAAATAATTAACAGCAAGAATAGCAGTGGTGGGTGAGAATCCATAATAAGCATTGACTCTCAGTATCCACTCCACAGATTCTTTTCTTGCTAGTGAAAGGGGACAAATGGTTTCGACACTGCTGTCGGATTTAGGACAAGATTCTTTCTCTTTTCGGAAAAGGGATTCAAGTTCTTCATCTTCCGAGAACAAATCTTGTTCCAATACATGGAACAAGGGGGGAAAGGATGGATTTTTGGGATCGGGACTGTTCTTGTTTAAGGTAACTT
Organism: Henckelia pumila; assembly: GCF_033568475.1. Classification (NCBI taxonomy): domain Eukaryota; kingdom Viridiplantae; phylum Streptophyta; class Magnoliopsida; order Lamiales; family Gesneriaceae; genus Henckelia; species Henckelia pumila. The sequence continues at coordinate 197,893,817 of NC_133123.1, read as the reverse complement.
GGCTTTCTTGTTCTTCTCCTTCAAATTCAACCCATTTTTCTTCTTCACAATAAAGGAAATCGAAGCAGGAAAATGGAGCATTTTGTTGTATATTCATCCTCTTCTGAGAAGAAGGGCTATTTCTCCTGCGTTCATTATACTCGAAAAGGGGAGAAAATTAAAGGTGAAACCATTCGCTCTCTCTCTCTCTCTCAATCTGAGCGGTGACCGAAGTACTCAGTTCTCAAAAAACAGAGATATAAAAAGGGAGAGAAATTTTATTTAAACAGAGTGGGTGTCACGCTTGTCTTTTCTTTATGCATATGGATAAATGGTAATCAAAATATTTGTTTTTTATATTGGATAATTGCAATTTTTTTACCTTCCCTCAAAGAAATTACAATATTTAGTGGATTTTTATTATTCAATTAGGTTTGACGATTCTTTTCATGTCACGCTTTGAAATCGAGACATGTCATCGGCATTATTTAACGCATCATAACGTGAAACAACAAGCCACGTGGTATATACAAAATAACCAACAACAGTCTTTTGCATAAACCATAAATTGTCTTTATAATGTAAAAACACAATTGCGACATTGTGGAAGCGAACTAAAATTTAAAGTAACAAAATCTAGACATGATTTATCTTGAGCTGATTCGTCCTCACCAGCACCAAAACATATTTTGTTCCTCGTCATCTAACTCATCTTCATCCTTATCTGGGGAGGAAAAGAAGGGGTGAGTGTTTTGGAAAACACTCAGGAAGTGGGGGCCGATCGAGCATGATAAACACCAAAATATATTTACATATACACATGTACATTTCATAATCTCGAAATGAAATAAGCATGTTGAATCTAACTCAAATACAAAACAAACTTAGCACTGAAAATCATCTCATTTTTTCATGGTTTACTGATAAGTCCCCTATATGTTACTCTTCTAAGGGTCGAGGCCAAATGAACGGTTATTATATCTCACCGCATCAGGACCAAATCAAATCAAATCATCGAAAATTTCCTTAGCCACTTCTAATTCGAATCTTAACAGTGCATTTCAAATAATTCAAACATGCTTCGAATATTTTATATAATATCGAACAACCAACGAATTCAATGTAGTATATCAAGTCAAACAAATATATATCATGCCGATCGAGTTTTCAAAATCATATGTAATTTATTTTGTAAAACTTAACTCACACAAAAATAAATATAAGTATAAAGACTTATATCAAGAATATAGGTATAAAAGCCCACTTACTGTATTCAATTTCTATGAAAAAAATCGTGTAGGAGTAGACGTTGTTTAAAAACCTTGAACTTGAGCAAATCTCGAATTTGGTGAAGGCCAGAATCTGCTCAACCTTAGGGGAACTAAACTGCTCGGTTTTGGACAAAAAAAGACAGCTTCTTCGGTTGAATCCCAGGCTTCTTCTTTCGACTTTTGGACAGACTTTTGGCTTAATATCCGCTGCTAAAAACTCCGATGATTGCTGCAGGTGCTAGCTTCGAAACTTGGACAGATTCCAAGGCTTCAAGGACAGAATCTTGCTCTCAAAATGTTGCTCAAAGGTTTTGAAAATGGCCAGAAGCTCTTTTCGAAACGATGCCGAGTTTTTTGAGTTTTCTTGACAGCACTTGTGCTCGAAACTGAAAAGAATTCTCTCAACTTTTGCAGCGCTTTGCTCACTTGAAATTGACAGAAGTTGCTGCTCGAAAATATGTGTTGCTGGTGCTTTCATTGGTGTGATTTTTCTTTCAGAATCTGCCATTATTTATAGGATATAAGTAGCAGCTGAAGAGCCTCCCATTTATGGTCAATAACTCTCATTAACAGCCATTATTCCTCATCATTTACAATTCTTGGCTGCTAATTTCGAAATCTGTAGCATATTCCATCAGTTTCAACCTCTTGATTGCTGATATAGGCTGTTACAACTCCTCATATTCAGCTGATTATTGTTTCCTTGTAATGCTGTTGAAAATTGAATCTCCACATTTCGTCTCACAAAATGAATCCATTTTAGAATTGCAATATTTATGGGATTTTTGTTAAGGGTGAGGCCCATATTAAAATCTCACATCTGAAGATTATCAAAACTGAATGAGAAGACCTCCTATAAATAGAGCTCCCTTATTTCAGTTATTGTATCCCATTCTTCTCTTTTGTATTGACATTAGAGAAGAAAATAAAGAAAGAAAAAAAAAGATTTGTTTTTTTTTTCGGTGATCTCTTGTGTGAGTTAGAGAAATATTTTCTCGGTAATACTCGAGGCTTGAGTGTGGAGAGATATAATGTTTTGTATACACTTGTAATATTTTTCCGGTAATAAAGATTTGCAGCAGCTCCGTGGACGTAGCCTATATTGGGTGAACCACGTAAATCTTTGGTGTTTTTGTTGATTATTTTATTCCGTAATTTCTATTATCGTCATGTTCGCTTCGGTATAATCCATAACAACTGGTATCAGAGCTGTTACGGTGTTCGAGAGCCTTGGTGAAAAATTTCTTAAAATTATGAGTATGCTCCGTGGTTGCAGCTTTGTCTGATTTTCCACATCAAAAAAGATTTTTTTGAAATTTTATTAAGGCAGGAGAAGCGATGGCCGGAAATGACGGATCGGGACCTGGAATCAATAAGTTCGACGGTACAGATTTCACGTTCTGGCGGTTACAGATTAAAGATTATTTGTATAGCAAGAAGCTACATCAACCTCTATCCGGGGTGAAGCCAGAAAAGATGGAGGATGATGAGTGGGAGCTCCTTGATCGACAGGTGTTAGCGGTAATATGATTGACCCTAAAAAAGAACGTGGCACACAACGTGGCGGAGGCAAAAACCACGGAGGAGATGATGTCCATTTTGTCGGACATGTACGAGAAGCCATCAGCAAATAATAAAGTGTTCCTCATGAAAAAGTTATTAAACTTGAAGATGGAGGAAGGTGCTTCGGTGGCGGCACACATCAATGAATTCAACATGATTGTTTTCCAGTTAACATCGGTGGAAATCAAGTTTGATGATGAGATCCGTGCACTTATTCTTTTGGCATCTTTACCAAATGTTTGGGAGCCAATGCGGGCAGCGGTTAGCAATTCTGCTAGAAAAGGAAAGTTACAATTCAATGATGTCAGAGATCGAATCCTTGGTGAAGAAGTTCGCAGGATGGATTCGGGAGAAGCAACATCATCGAGATCTGCTCTAAATCTGAAAAATAGAAGTAGGGGCAGGAGTAGCAAAAAAGGTTCTAACCGATGGCATGACAGATCCAAATCAAGAAGTGGAAAAGACAAAAATACATTTGAAAAGAAATTGAAGTGCTGGAGCTGTGGTGAAACCGGTCATATGAGAAAGGACTGCAAATCACCCAAGAATAATGCAAATGTTGTTACTGAGAATGCACATGATGCCTTAGTACTATCCATGGAAAGCCCGGTTGATTCTTGGGTTATGGATTCGGGAGCTTCGTTTCATACCACTGGTGATCGTGAGCTATTCAGTAATTACACTGTTGGTAATTACGGAAAAGTTTTCCTGGTTGATGGAAAACCTTTGGAAATAGCTGGTATGGGTGATGTCAATTTGAAAATGTCAAACGGATCTATCTGGAAGCTCAAAAAAGTGAGGCATGTACCAAAGTTGACCTGGAATCTGATCTCAGTGGGACAGCTTGATGACGAAGGCCATAAAGTGACCTTTGGTAATGGCTCTTGGAAAGTGAGCAAAGGAGCCATGATTGTTGCTCGAGGAACGAAAACTGAAACTCTTTATATGAATTCCAGTTGCAGAGACATGTTAGTAGCTGTGGATGCTGGAGCCAACTCAAGTCTATGGCATTGTAGACTTGGACATATGAGTGAGAAGAGAATGAAGATGCTGATGTCAAAAGTTAAGCTGCCGGAGTTAAAAACTGTCGAACACAAACTGTGTGAAAGTTGTGTTCTTGGAAAACAGAAAAGGTGAGCTTTTCGAAAGGCGGTAGAGAACCAAAAGCAGCAAAGTTGGAGTTGATTCATATTGATGTATGGGAACAATCTCCTGTGACATCCCTTGGCGGCTCACGATATTATGTCACATTTATTGATGATTCGAGCAGGAAAGTTTGGGTTTATTTTTTGAAAAATAAATCTGATGTTTACGAAACATTTAAGAAGTGGAAAGCCATGGTGGAGAATGAGACCAACTTGAAGGTGAAGTGTTTACGGTCTGATAACGGAGGAGAATATGAAGATTTTGAGTTCAAGAAGTATTGTACACAAAACGGGATCAAGATGGAGAAAACCATTACTGGTACACCTCAACAGAATGGTGTGGCTGAAAGAATGAACAGAACCCTGAATGAACGTGCCAGGAGCATGAGATTGCACGCTGGACTGCCGAAATCATTCTGGGCTGATGCAGTTAACACTGCAGCGTATCTGATCAACAAAGGACCTTCGGTACCACTTGATTGCAGAATACCAGAGGAGGTCTGGAACGGCAAAGGAGTAAACCTTTCGTTCTTGAAAGTATTTGGTTGTCTCTCATATGTTCACATCGATTCAGCCAGTAGAACGAAACTTGATCCGAAATCAAAGAAATGTTTCTTTATTGGTTATGGAGATAATGATTTTGGTTATCGGTTCTGGGATGACCAAAATCGAAAGATCATTCGGAGCAGAGATGCCATTTTCAATGAGCAAGTTTTGTACAAAAACAAATCAGACATTCCAGCTGGAGATAAATGTCCTGAAGTCAAGAAAACAAATGAAGTGCCATTAATAGATATTCCTATGAATGAATCGGAGGATAGTAACCAGGAAGAAGAAACTGCACAAGAAGCTGATCCACAAACTCCGGTGATTGAACTGAGGAGATCTTCAAGAACAATAAGACCACCTGATAAGTACTCCCCTGCACTTCATTATATTTTGCTGACAGATAAAGGTGAACCAGAGACCTTTGATGAAGCGATGCAAAATGATGATTCAATCAAGTGGGAGTTAGCCATGAAAGACGAGATGGATTCACTATCATCCAATCAGACTTGGGAGTTAACAAAAATTCCGGAAGACAAAAAGGCATTACACAACAAGTGGGTGTACCAGATCAAAAAAGAAGTTGATGGTAGCAAGCGGTACAAGGCGAGACTTGTTGTGAAAGGTTTTCAACAGCGGGAAGGCGTTGATTATACCGAGATTTTCTCTCCAGTGGTAAAGTTAACCACTATCAGAATTGTACTTGGACTAGTGGCTAAGAAAGACTTACATCTGGAGCAGTTGGATGTAAAGACGACGTTTCTTTATGGTGACTTGGATGAAGAAATTTATATGAAGCAGCCACAGGGATTTGAAGTACGAGGGAAGGAGAAAATGGTATGCAAACTTCAGAAGAGCTTGTACGGTCTCAAACAAGCTCCAAGACAGTGGTACAAAAAGTTTGATGAATTCATGAATAACAACGGTTTCCTGAGGTGTCAGGCGGATCACTGTTGTTATATGAAGAAGATTGATGGTTCTTATATCATTCTACTGCTATATGTGGATGACATGTTGATAGCAGGATCGTGTCTGGAGGAGATTGATAAACTCAAGAGAGAGTTATCAAAAGAATTTGCAATGAAGGATTTGGGAGCTTCAAAGCAAATCCTTGGAATAAGGATCTCAAGAGATCGGGTGAACGGAGTCTTGAAGTTATCTCAGACAGAGTACGTGAAAAAGGTGCTTAGCAGATTCAACATGGATGAAGCTAAACCAGTGAGTACTCCTTTGGCTAGTCATTTCAAACTAACCAAAGTCCAATTACCATCGACGGAGCAGGAGCATGCTTATATGAATAAAATTCCTTATGCCTCTGCTGTCGGAAGCCTCATGTATGCAATGGTGTGCACCAGACTAGACATAGCACATGCAGTGGGAGTTGTGAGCAGGTTTATTAGCAATCCGGGAAAACAACACTGAGAAGCAGTGAAGTGGATTATCAGATACTTGAAAGGTACTGCTGGTTTATCTCTATGCTTCAGGAGGACTAATCAGGACTTACAAGGATATGTCGATGCCGACATGGGTGGTGACCTAGATGGCAGAAAGAGTACTACTGGATATGTGTTCACATTGAGTGGTACGACAGTAAGTTGGGTGTCCAAGTTGCAAAAGATTGTTGCACTTTCGACTACTGAAGCTGAGTACGTTGCAGTCACGGAAGCGAGCAAAGAGATGATTTGGTTGAGATCATTCCTTGAGGAATTGGGTCTGAAGCTTGAGGATAGTACATTACACTGTGACAGTCAGAATGCTATTCATTTGGCAAAGAATCCTGTTTATCATGCTAGGACGAAGCATATACATGTTCGATACCATTTCATCAGATTAGTTTTGGAATATAGAATCTTGATGCTTGAAAAGATTCCTGGAAGTAAAAATCCAGCTGATATGTTCACAAAAGGCGGTGACCACTGACAAACTGAAGTTATGTTCGACTTCAGTTGGATTGCAAGTATAAGCGAGGAGGCATGAGCTGCTGTGTAGTAGCCCGTAACCAAAATCAGTAATTAAGGAATTAATCATAATTACTTGGGTAGAGTTCGGAAGCTCCGAAGATGAGTTCGGAAGCTCCGATCAGGATCGGAAGCTCCGAACAGGATCGGAAGCTCCGATCGATATTACGTCAGGCATGACATGTGGCAAGATCGGAAGCTCCGATCAGGACCGGAAGCTCCGATCACCCCTATCCGGAATCAACAAGTGATATTTTGACACGTGGCAGATCAGGATCTTCGGAAGCTCCGATGGCAGGATCGGACGTTCCGATCGAGGTTCGGACGTTCCGATCGAGAATCGGAAGTTCCGATCGTTGTCTATAAATAGAAGGCCGAGGCTTCACTTTCATTTGCCAATTCCGAGTTCTCCTTTCCATTCTAGTCCTTTTGGAGCTGTTCTAGTCTTCTTAGGCTTGGTCCGGAGGTCGGCGAGGCATTCGGTAGTCGTAGCGGAGTTGTGCCCAAGTTCTGGAGGCATCGACATCAAAGGGCTAACGACGGACGAAGGTATAGCTTTTGCTTCCTATAAATATTTGGGAGTATGCAATAGCTTAGTTAAGGCTTTTAGAGCACTTTAATGATAGTAGTATCATTTGGCAGTGTAGAGCAGACTATAGGCGTGGACCTAGAGTTGGTAGAGCTTGCACTGTTTTGAGGTACGAAAGTACTGTTCGAGATATCCTGACTGAGTATGCATGTATTATGTGACTGCATGATTTATATGCCATGATATTATGCTGCATTCATTTGCATCTTGCTGTATCTCTTTCGAGATGTCTGTTAGTAGGGTTGTACCCTATCCTGTTAGTGGATGGACTTCCATCGATTTGGGTCCGGCGTATCCACGGTTATCTCGGTATGGGAGCCACCTCCTGAAGCGACGGCACAGCGTGCTACATACCAGGGCCCGGTCTGTCTCTGTTATCTGATCCTTGACCTCGAGTCTATAGGGAGTTCACTTTGCATGCATGTATACTCATACTCTCGTACTGAGCGTTTTATGATCACGTCTCGTACTCTGTATTTTCTGGACACCCTATTCCATAGGGCAGGTTTGCGATTGGAGGAGGAGGGTGGATCCAGGAGGGGCTAGTCAGTGGTTGGCCAGCTGGAGCTTCGCTTAGGTTTTATTACTGTTGTTTTGGGTTTATACAGCTATTCGATTTGGTTGTATATTATTGGATAAATTACAGATTTCTTTACTTGGGATTGTATATTATTTATGGTTTTTGCAGTTTTATTCTGATATCTGTTTAATTAAGTTAATTGCATGCTTAAGTTCTGTTTAGTAGGTGATCCGGGTAAGGGTCACTACATTTATGGTATCAGAGCATGCAAAAGAATTCTTGGGATTTAGTCTCATCTTGAGGTATTTTTGTAGATGTCAAATCGTGACGACCGGAGTTCTCATGGCAGTGTTGGTGGGCGTTGGGGTGATGCCGACCGGGAGCCTCGTCGAGAACGGCGTCATCGTCACCATGACGACGAGCGTTTCACTATGCGTCGATTCTTAGCTATGGGTCCTAAGCCCTTAGTTGGAGGTGAGTCTCCGGAGGATGCGGAGAACTGGTTAGACCGCATGGAGATGACTTTTCAGACTTTCTAATGCACAGAAGAGCAGAAGGTGGAGACCCTTGGCTATCTTCTGGATGGGCGTGCGCGCAGGTGGTGGAGGTTTACTTCTGCACCTTTTGTTGCTGCGAGAGGAGTGGCCACCTGGGCCGAGTTCCGCACAGCTTTCCAAAAGCGGTATTTTCCTCCTGCACTCCGTCAGTCGGAGGCAGGCGAGCTACTGAGTCTGCGATAGGGAGCCATGTCTATCGATGAGTATCAGCAGAGGTTCTTTGATCTGCTATCCTATTGCCCCGAGATTGCTGATAGCTCAGAGATGAAGTATAATCTGTTCCTTCAGGGCCTTAACCCTGAGATCCATGATCGTGTGGCGGTTGGCGACGACATGTCCTACGAGGGTTTGGTGAGCCGTTGTCACCAGGCGGAGGACAACATTCGGCGGAACAGGTCTTTCCCTCAGTCGAGGCCTGCTAGTTCTTTGGGTCCCCGTGCCCAAACTTTCAAGAAGTCTGGATCTTCTTCTCCCTCTGGTTCTGGAAGTGTTGTCCGTTACGGTAAGAAGGACAAGTGTGATCACTGTGGGAAGAACCATCCATCCGACAAGTGCCGTAGAGCTTCTGGAGCTTGTTTCCGTTGTGGGGAGACTGGTCATATCCGGAGGGATTGTCCACTGTCTGGGGGAGGCGGTTCTGGTTCTGGTTCAGGATCAGGTTCTCAGGCCACCGTTCAGCAGAGGTCGCAGGGACAGTCTGCTGGGAGTTCTCATTTGAGGCCACGAGCTTCTGGCCAGGTGTTTGCCCTGAGACATGATCAGGCAGTGGAGGAGAATGAGAAAGTCATCGCAGGTACATTTCTGCTTTATGGTATACCTGCTCTTGTACTTATAGACACTGGTGCATCTCATTCCTTCATTTCTGCACGTTTTGTTAAGAGGCATAAGTTACCATGCATTGCACTAGACGTAGTGATGTCTGTTTCTACTCCGACGGGCCGATCTGCTTTGGCTAAGCGTCTAGTGATGGGTTGCCCCTTAGAGTTTGAGGGTAACATTTTGATTGCGAATCTCATGGTCCTGGCGATGGACGACTTTGATTGCATTCTGGGAATAGATATGTTGACTACCTATCGAGCTTCAGTGGACTGCTATCAGAGATTAGTACGCTTTCATCCAGAGGGGAATGAGAGTTGGTTTTTCTATGGTGAGGGAGCGCGACCTCCGATGCCTTTGGTATCAGCTTTGAGAGCCTGTCGAGCTCTAGAGTCTGGCGGAGAAGGCTACCTTATCTATGCAGTTGATTTGTTCGCTGAGAGTATTGGGATAGAGAGCATTCCTGTTGTGGATGAATTTCCAGATGTGTTTCCTGATGGGATTCCGGGTTTTTCTCCTGCTAGGGAAGTTGAGTTTGGCATAGAGTTGATGCCGGGTACTTCGCCTATTTCTAGAGCACCGTATCGTCTGGCTCCGTCAGAGATGCGTGAGTTGAAGAATCAGCTACAGGATATTTTGGAAAAGGGGTACATTCGTCCTAGTGTATCTCCTTGGGGAGCTCCTGTTCTCTTCGTGAAGAAGAAGGATGGGTCGATGCGGCTGTGCATTGACTATCGGCAGCTGAATCGAGTCACTGTGAAGAACAAGTATCCGTTGCCTCGTATTGATGACTTGTTCGATCAGCTGCAGGGCACGTCAGTTTACTCCAAGATTGACTTGAGATCTGGGTATCATCAGTTGAGAGTTCGTGATCAGGACGTAGCCAAGACTGCATTCCGTACTCGCTATGGGCATTACGAGTTCCTAGTTATGCCATTTGGTTTGACCAATGCGCCGGCTATATTCATGGATCTGATGAACCGTGTCTTCAGGAAGTATTTGGACAAGTTTGTTGTGGTCTTCATTGACGACATCTTGGTTTATTCGCGTAATACGAAAGAGCATGTTTCTCACTTGCGGTTGGTACTACAGACTCTTCGAGATGAGCAGTTGTACGCCAAGCTGAGCAAGTGTGAGTTTTGGATGGATAGAGTGGTTTTTCTTGGCCATATCATATCCAGGGAAGGGATTTCTGTTGATCCAAGCAAGATTGAAGCGGTACTTAATTGGTCGCGTCCGACGACAGTTGCTGAGATCCGTAGTTTTTTGGGTCTAGCAGGGTATTATCGTCGATTCATTCTGAACTTCTCTCAGTTAGCTCGACCTTTGACGCAGCTTACCCGCAAGGGTGTGGATTTCGAGTGGTCCTCCGAGTGTGAGGAGAATTTTTGTGAGCATCGACGGCGGTTGACTTCTGCGCCGGTGTTGGCATTATCGTCCGGATCTGGAGGGTATGTGGTTTACACGGATGCTTCTCTTCAGGGGTTAGGTTGTGTCCTGACTCAGAATGGGCATGTGATCGCATACGCTTCGAGACAGCTGAAGCTTCACGAGGACAACTACCCAGTCCATGATTTGGAGTTAGTAGCCATTGTGTTCGCTTTGAAGATCTGGCGTCATTATCTGTATGGCGAGAAATTTGAGATCTTCTCCGACCATAAGAGTCTCAAGTATTTGTTCACTCAGGAGGAGTTGAACATGAGGCAGAGACGTTGGATGGACTTGCTTAAGGACTATGATTGCGAGATTAAGTACCATCCGGGAGCTGCTAATCTCACCGCTGATGCTTTGAGTCGCAAAGTGCGACTATCCGCACTTCAGACTTGTTCGATATCTAGTACGATTAGTGACTGTTGTACTTCAGGTTATACCTTCAAGCATAAGAAAGGTATGCAGAGTATCCAGATGTTTGCGATATTATCTGAACCAGCCTTGTATTCGCGGATTCGAGATGCTCAGATGTCTGATTCAAAGACCCAGCGTTTAGCTCGTCTAGCTAACGAGGGTAGCTCGTCTGGATTTCATTATCAGTCAGATGACTTTCTGTGTTTGTCTGGTAGGCTTGTGGTTCCGCAGGATGAAGAGTTGCGAGAGGAGATTTTGTCTCAGGCGCATCGCACTAAGTTGAGTATTCATCCTGGGAGCAACAAGATGTACAAGGATCTACGTACTCGTTTCTGGTGGAAGGGAATGAAACGCAGTGTTTATCAGTTTGTTTCGAGATGTTTGGTGTCTCAACAGATCAAGGCAGAGCACCGACGACCTGGAGGATTGCTTCACAGTCTGCCTATTCCTGAATGGAAATGGGAGTTTATCACAATGAACTTTGTGACCCATTTGCCGGTATCCCCGAGGAACTGTGATGCTATCTGGGTTGTGGTGGACCGACTCACCAAGTCAGCGCATTTCATTGCCTATAGCCGAGAGTACTCTGTGGATCGCATGGCACGGATGTACATTCAGGAGATCGTCCGACTTCATGGAGTGCCTGTGAGCATTGTCAGCGATCGAGACCCCAGGTTTACTTCTAGATTCTGGGGGAGTGTTCAGCGTGCGATGGGTACTACTCTTAGTTTGAGTACAGCCTATCATCCGGAGACTGATGGTCAGTCAGAGCGCACTATCCGTACGTTAGAGGATATGCTTAGAGCGTGCGTCATGGATTTTGGTTCAGCATGGCAGGATCATTTGCCGTTGATCGAGTTCGCTTACAACAACAGCTATCACACTAGTATTGGGATGGCACCTTTTGAGGCGTTGTATGGGCGACGTTGTCGTACTCCACTCTTCTGGGAAGAAGTGGGGGAGAGACAGGCTGAGGGGCCGGAGTTTATCCAGCAAGCGATAGACATTGTTGATCAAATCAAGAAACGAATTAAGACTGCACAGGATCGTCAGGCCAGCTATGCTAATATCAAGCGTAGGCCTTTGCAGTTCGAGGTTGGGGAGAAAGTGTTTCTAAGAGTGTCACCTTTCCGCAAGATTCTCAGATTTGGCCTTAAGGGCAAGTTGTCTCCCAGATTTATCGGTCCGTTTGAGATCTTGGAGAGCATTGGCGATTTGGCTTATCGACTAGCTTTGCCACCGCATCTATCCAGTATTCACAACGTGTTCCACGTATCTCTGTTGCGACGGTATGTGGCGGATGAATCTCATATTCTGCAGCGGTCTGAGGTTCAGGTAGACAAGGATTTGACTTATGTTGAGAAACCTCTTCGTATCCTGGATTATAAGGATAAGGTTTTACGGAACAAAGTCATTCCTTTGGTTTTAGTTCAGTGGCAGCGCCGAGGCACTGAGGAAGCTACTTGGGAGCTTGAGGACAGGATGCGTAAAGACCATCCTGAGTTGTTTTGATTTCATTCTTTAAAGTTGTATTCAGTTGCAAACTCTGTAAACGTTTGATTTGAATAAAGAATGTTTCTGATTTCTGTTTTTGCATTCGGTACTTAAGATCTGATTTCGAGGACGAAATATCTTAAGTGGGGGAGAATGTAGTAGCCCGTAACCAAAATCAGTAATTAAGAAATTAATCATAATTACTTGGGTAGAGTTTGGAAGCTCCGAAGATGAGTTCGGAAGCTCCGATCAGGATCGGAAGCTCCGATCGATATTACGTCAGGCATGACGTGTGGCAAGATCGGAAGCTCCGATCAGGACCGGAAGCTCCGATCACCCCTATCCGGAATCAACAAGTGATATTTTGACACGTGGCAGATCAGGATCTTCGGAAGCTCCAATGGCAGGATCAGACGTTCCGATCGAGGTTCGGACGTTCCGATCGAGAATCGGAAGTTCCGATCGTTGTCTATAAATAGAAGGCCGAGGCTTCACTTTCATTTGCCAATTCCGAGTTCTCCTTTCCATTCTAGTCCTTTTGGAGCTGTTCTAGTCTTCTTAGGCTTGTTCCGGAGGTCGGCGAGGCATTCGGTAGTCGTAGCGGAGTTGTGCCCAAGTTCTGGAGGCATCGACATCAAAGGGCTAACGACGGACGAAGGTATAGCTTTTACTTCCTATAAATATTTGGGAGTATGCAATAGCTTAGTTAAGGCTTTTAGAGCACTTTAATGATAGTAGTATCATTTGGCAGTGTAGAGCAGACTATAGGCGTGGACCTAGAGTTGGTAGAGCTTGCACTGTTTTGAGGTACGAAAGTACTGTTCGAGATATCCTGACTGAGTATGCATGTATTATGTGACTGCATGATTTATATGCCATGATATTATGCTGCATTCATTTGCATCTTGCTGTATCTCTTTCGAGATGTCTGTTAGTAGGGTTGTACCCTATCCTGTTAGTGGATGGACTTCCATCGATTTGGGTCCGGCGTATCCACGGTTATCTCGGTATGGGAGCCACCTCCTGAAGCGACGGCACAGCGTGCTACATATCAGGGCCCGGTCTGTCTCTGTTATCTGATCCTTGACCTCGAGTCTATAGGGAGTTCACTTTGCATGCATGTATACTCATACTCTCGTACTGAGCGTTTTATGCTCACGTCTCGTACTCTGTATTTTCTGGACACCCTATTCCATGGGGCAAGTTTGCGATTGGACGAGGAGGGAGGATCCAGGAGGGGCTAGTCAGTGGTTGGCCAGCTGGAGCTTCGCTTAGGTTTTATTACTGTTGTTTTGGGTTTATACAGCTATTCGATTTGGTTGTATATTATTGGATAAATTACATATTTCTTTACTTGGGATTGTATATTATTTATGGTTTCCGCAGTTTTATTCTGATATCTGTTTAATTAAGTTAATTGCATGCTTAAGTTCTGTTTAGTAGGTGATCTGGGTAAGGGTCACTACATGCTGCATTGACTCTGTGAAGCCATGATTGAAATCAAGTCTTCAAGTGGGAGAATTGTTAAGGGTGAGGCCCATATTAAAATCCCACATCGGAAGATTATCAAAACTGAATGAGAATACCTCCTATAAATAGAGCTCCCTTATTTCAGTTATTGTGAGACCTCGGTTCTAAACAGCTAATCTCGGGATTAGACAACACTAAGACATACAATAACCAAAGGTTAAAGAAATAAAAGAATTTTTTTTTAAAAAGAGAACAGTGTCGCGCTCGATCCGGCAAAAAGCCAGGATCGAGCGCACCACTTCTCTCAACTCTCTGCCGAGAAAAATTAAGGTTCCGCGCTCGATCCGGCAAAAATCCAGGATCGAGCGCACCATTTTTCTGAAACCTCTGCCTCAAACAAAACAGGGGCTGCGCTCGATCCTGGCTTTTCCTAGGATCGAGCGCACCCTGGGCAGCAGAAAAAAATCAAAACAGGGCAAGCTAACCAACTCAAACCAACAATATTCATAACAACATGCATCAATCCAAATTCAACATAATCTCGACTACTTGATACAAAATCAATTCTTCCAACTAGTACATAAAATTCTTGAGTTCAACAACTGTTCAAAGTAGAGGACATGCAACAACAACATAACGATGAAGTTCGATATCTAAACATGTTCCAATATCACTAGGTAGACATGCTGACACGACTTCTAAACCGAGTCTCACTACTAGCTCTCCCTCTTGATGTTAACCAGGCCTTCGCTGACTTGGTCCTGCCCCACTTGTTGCCAAGTACACATACAAAACAAAGCAACAGCCGGATAACTGGTAAGAATGATAATCCCAGTAAAAGCAACATAACAAGTAATACAACAATAAACATGCTTTCAAGACAACGAAGAAATCAATAACAACTTAATGAAATGCATGTCTTTAAACCGGGATATCAAATCTGATAAACGAGGGATTGCTGCTGTGCTTTTGGGATCCCGAGGATGAGATCACGTAATGACTCACCGACTCTCCCAATCGAGGTGGTTCCACGTATCCCACTCCTCTAGACTTTGAGAAACTATAATGAGTATGCTAGCACCAGGCAAAACGACTACGACCTAGGCCACTCAATCATAGTTTCCAAACGTTTAAACAAAAAGGGGCGGTTCTGCTCGCTAGAAACAAGATTGGCTCAAGATGAATGCATATCAAAACATAAACATAAGCCACATAAACAACTCAAATAACAACCAAAATACAAGTTCCACATGCAAGAACAAGTATTGATGCAATATGTGATTTGAAAGAGAAACTCGAGAACCAATTGTCCCGAGTATGATATCCCGCTATAATGACTGCTTTTACCTTTCAAGGCAGTAGTTCCAACTTCTGGGAAGCTACAACAAAAGATTGTATCAAAGTCTAACCAATCTAAACAACAACAAGGCTCAAGGTAATTCTCTATACCGTTCTTCGTCCAAATCTCTGAAACGAACAAATGCTGTTAACCCCGGGCTTGACAAACTCCAAACGAATCTGTTCAGATACAAAACAAAGATCAATAACCATGATCAACTTACAAGCCAAGTTCAACAACTCAAAAATGGTTCGAAATCCCAAAACTCAAACCGACGGCATAACGGCTATAACTGAACAAACCGACAACGCAGATAGCAGTTCAATAGCGATAACAACTCATAACAATGCTAAAACAACCTTAACAAGGCAATCCCAACAAATCTCAAAATCAATATTTTCGAAAATGGCTTCCAAAAATCATATCAAATCCGAACGTCGCTCCATTTCAAAACCGACAGATAATAAACGATCACTCTGTCAAGAACAACATACTCGAATCTCGAACAATTCTAACAACATCCAAAAACTAGAATGTATCCGATCGTAGAGAAACTTACAATATAACGGAGCTCGCGCTGCAGTGATTGCTAATCTGCCTTCAGAAATAAATTCCAACTGACGGATCGAGCTCGGACTGAAATCTGGGAGCTTGGAGAAACGTTTAAAGCATTTCAATGGAGGGGAGGCGGCTAAGGGAAGGTGATGAATGAATAATACAAGTCATTGCCCTGATAAATATCTAATAAAACCGATATTTGCGTTTTAGTCCCTGAAAAATCCAAAATTTGCAAAAAGGACCCTGATCAAAATCAAGTCGGCTCTTGAACTCTGCAAATTTCCGATTAACTCAAATAAACTCATTTAAGATAAAAACGGGGAGTTACAATTCTCCCCCACTAAGAAGAGATTTCGTCCTCAAAATCAACAAGAACCACAACTCATAAGATAGAATAAAGAACTAAAGACAGTAAGAAGAACTCACGTCATCCGAATAACTCCGGAAATCGCTGTCTCATGTCAGATTCTGTCTCCCAAGTCGCTTCCTCGACGCCGTGACGGCTCCACTGCACTTTCACCAACGGAATCAACTTGGTTCTGAGTTGCTTTTCTTTTCGATCAAGGATCTGAATCGGTCGTTCAAAATAGCTCAGAGTCTCATCTAACTCGGCTTCGTCAGGCTGAAGAATATGAGAAGGATCTGGATGATACTTTCGCAGCATAGAGACGTGAAAAACGTCGTGAATACCAGATAAAGACGGAGAAAGTGCAAGTCTGTAGGCAAGATCGCCTATCTTCTCGAGAATCTCGTACGGCCCGATGAATCTCGGAGATAACTTCCCTCTCTTACCGAATCTGACAGTGCCTCTGAACGGAGAAATTTTCAGAAAGACTCGGTCTCCCTGATCAAAACTCAGAGGTCTACGCCTGACATTCGCATACTTCGCCTGTCTATCTTGAGCTGACTTCATTCTGGTCTGAATGATCTTAACCTGCTCTGCCATATCTCGTAGCATATCTGGCCCCAAATCTGGTGACTCGGACAAATCATCCCAAAACAGCGGAGATCGACATTTCTTACCGTACAATGCCTCAAAAGGCGCCATACCGATACTCTCTTGGAAGCTGTTGTTTTAAAAAAACTCGACAAGAGGCAAAGAATCCTGCCAACTAGTGCCAAAGTCTAGCACTATCTCGCTCGCAGCATATCCTCTAACGTCTGAATAGTCCGCTCTGACTGTCCATCGGTCTGAGGATGATAAGCTGTACTCAGATGCAATCGAGTACCCAGTGCCTCCTGAAGACTGTGCCAGAAGTGCGAAGTGAATCTTGGGTCTCTGTCTGAAACGATCGACTTCGGCACCCCCATGCAATCTCACAACATTGCTAACATACAACTCAGCCATCTGATCATGACGATACGTCATCCTGTACGGAATAAAACAAGCAGACTTCGTCAATCGGTCGATCACTACCCAAATAGCATCGCATCCTCGAACGGATCGTGGTAGCTTCGTGACGAAATCCATGGAAATGTGATCCCATTTCCATTCAGGAACAGATAGACTGTGCAACAGACCTTCTGTTCGCTTCCGCTCTACTTTCACCTGCTGACAATTCAAACACCGAGATACAAACCTCGCAATGTCGCTCTTCATTTTCTTCCACCAGAACTGAATCTTCAAATCGTTGTACATCTTACGACCTCCAGGATGAACGCTGAACCGATTGCAATGAGCCTCTCGGAGAATACGTTGTCTCAACTCTGGAATATCAGGCACAACAATACGGTTATTCACCAACAAAACATCATCTCTAACCTGGAATTCAGACTGATGTCCCGATTTGACTTTCTCTACTGAAACCTGAATGCTCGGCTCAGACTTCTGTGCTTCTCTGATTGCAACAAACAACTCCGGCTTGGCTTGAATAGCAAACACTCTGATAGTCTCCCTATCTGTTTCAAACTCTAAACCAGAAGTGCAACAATCATCGATCAACTGAGAAACACCGATAGTAGAAAGAGATAAAGAACAAAGCTTTCGGCTCAAGGCATCTGCAACTGCATTTGACTTTCCCGGATAATACTTGATTTCACAGTCGAAATCCTTCAACAAGTCCAGCCATCTTATCTGTCTCATATTCAGCTCTGCCTGTGAAAACAAGTACTTAAGACTCTTATGATCAGAAAAGATCTCGAAAGACTCACCATAAAGATAGTGAAGCCAAATCTTCAGAGCTAATACAATCGCAGCTAGTTCTAGATCATGAACCGGATAACGAGTCTCGTGCGGTTTCAGCTGCCTCGATGCATACGCTATCACATGCTTATGCTGCATAAGAACACAACCCAAGCCTCGGTTAGAAGCATCATAATAGACTGTGAAACCTCCAGTACCCTTCGGAATAGAAAGAATTGGAGCACTGGTCAGTCTCCTCTTCAGATCAACAAAGCTAGCCTCACAATCTGGAGTCCAAACAAAAGGCGCATTCTTCTGAGTCAGCTGGGTAATTGGCTTGGCAATAGACGAGAAACCCTCGATGAAACGACGGTAATAACCAGCTAAACCCATGAAGCTTCGGATCTTCGGCACTAAAGTAGGTCTAGGCCAATTCATAACCGCTTCAATCTTGCTGGGGTCGACAGAAATCCCATCTTCAGAAATAATATGACCGAGAAAGACAACTCGATCTAACCAAAATTCACACTTAGACAGCTTGGCAAATAACTGCTCAACTCGCAAAATCTGCAGTACGGTTCTCAAGTGCTCTGCATGGTCAGTACAATTTTTCGAGTAGATAAGAATATCATCGATAAAGATAATGACGAACTCATCTAAATAACGCTGAAAGATACGGTTCATCAAACCCATAAAAACCGCTGGAGCGTTAGTCAAATCGAACGGCATGACTATAAACTCAAAATGACCATACCTCGTTCTGAATGCGGTCTTAGGAATGTCTTCCTCTCGCACTCTCAACTGGTGATAACCTGACCTCAGATCAATCTTAGAGTAGACAGAAGAACCCTGCAGTTGATCAAAAAGGTCATCTATTCGGGGTAAAGGATACCTGTTCTTAACTGTAGCCTGATTTAATTGGCGGTAGTCGATACAGAGCCGCATAGAACCATCCTTCTTCCGAACAAAAAGCACAGGAGCACCCCAAGGCGATACACTAGGTCTGATGTATCCCTTGGCAATTAAATCCTCAAGCTGCTCCTTCAATTCTCTCAATTCAATAAGTGTCATACGATACGGAGCTTTGGAGATAAATTGAGTACCTGGCACTAAGTCAATGCTGAATTCGATTTCTCGAATAGGTGGCAAACCAGGAACATCTTCCGGAAACATATCAGCAAATTCTCTAACCACCGGTAAATCTACCAAAGCTGGGCTAGATTTCAGTACATCAACTGCATACACTAAAAATCTTTCTGCACCTTTCTGTAGCAAACGAGTCATAGATAACACTGATATCAAAGGAATTCTAGATCGAGAACCCTTACCAAATAATTTCCACTCGTCTGCCATTTTAGGTCTGAACCTGACAACTTTCAGAAAGCAATCGACGGTTGCCCTGTACTTGGTTAAAGCATCTATACCGACAATACAATCAAAATCTGACAATCCAAGTACAATACAGTCGAATTCTAACATATTTCCTTCAAAACACAGTTCATAGTTCCTGACTAATCTGACAGAAACAATTCCTCTACCCAAAGGTGAAGTAACAGCTACTGTTGTAGGCAACAACTCAGTAGGCAAAACATGCAATAACACAAATTTCTCAGAGATAAAGAAATGGGAAGCACCTGTATCTATCAAAACATGAGCAGAATAACCAAAAATCGAACAGTTACCTGCTATAACATCGTCAGGTGCTGCCTGAGCTTGATCCTCTGTCAAAGCAAAGATTCGTGCCTGCTGTCTTGGAGGCTGGTTCGCACTAGAGTTACCTCCCTGTCTGTTCTGCTGCTGAGGCTGGAAAGAGTGCACTGCAGAAGACTGCCTCTCGGGTTGAGCTGCAGGTCGAGATGAACTTCCGCTCTGAGCTCTATCTCTGCTACGCTGAGGGCACACCTTAGAGAAGTGTCCCGGTTGCTGACAGGTGTTACAATTACCAAAGACTCCCACACACTGATCCGGTGAGTGTCTTCCCCCACACTTGCTGCAGTACATGGCTGAAGATCCAGAACTCTGTCCTGAACCGAATTGCTTCGAACCACTGGAACTAGAAGAACTGTTCCCCTGCCTCTTGAACTGTTTACCTCTTGCTTTGTACTGATCTTTTCTGTTTCCCCCACTGTTTCCACCTTTATACCTTTGCTGCTGGTTCTGATGATGCGGTGGCTGATTCTGATACTGAGATGGTTGGTTCTGATACTGCCTCTGCTGCTGAGGTGCCACCTGATTACCTCTTTTCCTCCACAAGCCTACTTCTGCTCCTTTTGCGTGATTCATGACATCCACAAAGTTGTTAGGCCTGTTGGTGTTTACCAACGTGAAGACGTCGGGGTTCAAACCATTGATGAACTGATCTGCCTTAGCTTCTTCATCTCCGGCAATTAGCGGCGCAAAACGCAACAGACTATCAAACTTAGCCACGTACTCTTCAATGTTCAGATTACCTTGCCTCAGGTTGGCAAACTCTGCTCTCTTATATTTGTGATACGAGATAGGGAAAAACCGCTTATAAAATTCAGATTTAAAAAGAGTCCAAGTAACTTCCGTACCTCTACTCTCCATTGCTTTCTTTGTCATGATCCACCAGCTCTTAGCAACCCCACGTAGCTGAGGAATGACTAACCTGATTCTACGGTCATCTGTGTAATCAATGGAATCGAACAGCTGATCAATATCATCCAACCAACTCTCGCAGTCAACTGGATTTTTTGAACCCATCAATAACGGCGGATTGAACGACTGAAACCTCTTCAGCAAGGTTTCCATAGGCGTTGCTGAAGCATCCAACTGATCAATTTCAGTGCTAGCTTGCTCAGTCGCAGGGATAACTGGCGGTGTGTTTCTGTTTATCACTCGACGAGGACCCATCTTATAATCAAAGGTTAGGACACGAGATATCTCAATCGCTACAATCAGTGCCCTTACAACCGCTTGGAATACCGGATACCAGTCGATAACAGAAACAGTTATATCTCAAGTAGATCATGCTTTATAAATTAAATCACATAACCATGTAATTCAATAATTCTCAATAATAAAGCATGCTCGCATGGAATTAAGTACACAGTTAAAATAATTCAAACACATGCGAGGAGCCAATACACGCAGACTCAATCTACCCGCTCACTCTAGTTCGATCAAGAATCTTAACTCTCTGATACCACTTAATGTGAGACCTCGGTTCTAAACAGCTAATCTCGGGATTATACAACACTAAGACATACAATAACCAAAGGTTAAAGCAATAAAAGAATTTTTTTTTTTTTTAAAAGAGAACAGTGTCGCGCTCGATCCGGCAAAAAGCCAGGATCGAGCGCACCACTTCTCTCAACACTCTGCCGAGAAAAATTAAGGTGCCGCACTCAATCCGACAAAAAGCCAGGATCGAGCGCACCATTTTTCTAAAACCTCTGCCTCAAACAAAACAGGGGCTGCGCTCGATCCTGGCTTTTCCTAGGATCGAGCGCACCCTGGGCAGCAGAAAAAAATCAGAACAGGGCAAGCTAACCAACTCAAACCAACAATATTCATAACAATATGCATCAATCCAAATTCAACATAATCTCGACTACTTGATACAAAATCAAATCTTCCAACTAGTACATAAAATTCTGGAGTTCAACAACTGTTCAAAGTAGAGGACATGCAACAACAACATAACGATGAAGTTCGATATCTAAACATGTTCCAATATCACTAGGTAGACATGCTGACACGACTTCTAAACCGAGTCTCACTACTAGCTCTCCCTCTTGATGTTAACCAGGTCTTCGCAGACTTGGTCCTGCCCCACCTGTTGCCAAGTACACATACAAAACAAAGCAATAGCCGGATAACCGGTGAGAATGATAATCCCAGTAAAAGCAACATAACAAGTAATACAACAATAAACATGCTTTCAAGACAACGACGAAATCAATAACAACGTATGAAATGCATGTCTTTAAACCGGGATATCAAATCTGATAAACGAGGGATTGCTGCTGTGCTTTTGGGAT
This sequence comes from Henckelia pumila, assembly GCF_033568475.1. Taxonomy (NCBI): domain Eukaryota; kingdom Viridiplantae; phylum Streptophyta; class Magnoliopsida; order Lamiales; family Gesneriaceae; genus Henckelia; species Henckelia pumila. The sequence goes on along the minus strand of NC_133123.1, from coordinate 197,872,041 downwards.
CCCGAGGATGAGATCACGTAACGACTCACCGAATCTCCCAATCGAGGTGGTGCCACGTATCCCACTCCTCTAGACTTTGAGCAACTATAATGAGTATGCTAGCACCAGGCGAAATGACTACGACCTAGGCCACTCAATCATAGTTCTCAAACGTCTAAACAAAAAGGGGCGGTTCTGCCCGCTAGAAACAAGATTGGCTCAAGATGAATGTATATCAAAACATAAACATAAGCCACATAAACAACTCAAATAACAACCAAAATACAAGTTCCACATGCTAGAACAAGTATTGATGCAATATGTGATTTGAAAGGGAAACTCGAGAACCAATAGTCCCGAGTATGCTATCCCGCTATAATGACTGCTTTTACCTTTCAAGGCAGTAGTTCCAACTTCTGGGAAGCTACAACAAAAGATTGTATCAAAGTCTAATCAATCTAAACAACAACAAGGCTCAAGGTAATTCTCTATACCGTTCTTCATCCAAATCTCTGAAACGAACAAATGCTGTTAACCCCGGGCTTGACAAACTCCAAACGAATCTGTTCAGATACAAAACAAAGATCAATAACCATGATCAACTTACAAGCCAAGTTCAACAACTCAAAAATGGTTCGAAATCCCAAAACTCAAACCGACGGCATAACGGCTATAACTGAACAAACCGACAACGCAGACAGCAGTTCAATAGCGATAACAACTCATAACAATGCTAAAACAACCTTAACAAGGCAATCCCAACAAATCTCAAAATCAGTATTTTCGAAAATGGCTTCCAAAAATCATATCAAATCCGAACGTCGCTCCATTTCAAAAGCGACAGATAATAAACGATCAGAACTCTGTCAAGAACAACATACTCGAATCTCGAACGATTCTAACAACATCCAAAAACTAGAATGTATCCGATCGTAGAGAAACTTACAATATAACGGAGCTCTCGCTGCAGTGATCGCTAATCTGCCTTCAGAAATAAATTCCAACGGACGGATCGAGCTCGGACTGAAATCTAGGAGCTTGGAGAAACGTTTAAAGCGTTTCAATGGAGGGGAGGCGGCTAAGGGAAGGTGATGAATAAATAATACAAGTCATTGCCCTGATAAATATCTAATAAAACCGATATTTGCGCTTTAGTCCCTGAAAAATCCAAAATTTGCAAAAAGGACCCTGATCAAAATCAAGTCGGCTCTTGAACTCTGCAATCTCCGATTAACTCAAATAAACTCATTTAAGATAAAAACGGGGCGTTATAATTTATTGTATCTCATTCTTCTCTTTTGTATTGACATTAGAGAAGAAAATAAAGAGAGAAAAAAAAAGTTGTTTTTTTCGGTGATTTTTTGTGTGAATTAGAGAAATATTTTCTTAGTAATACTCGAGGCTTGGGTGTGGAGAGATATAGTGTTTTGTATATACTTGTAATATTTCTCCGGTAATAAAGATTTGCAGCAGCTCCGTGGACGTAGCCTATATTGGGTGAATCACGTAAATCTTTCGTGTTCTTGTTGATTATTTTATTCCGCAATTTCTATTATCGTCATGTTCGCTTCGATATAATCCATAACAATTTTTAAAGATTTTTTTTTCTTTTTGATATTTGGAAATAGTGATTTTTATACGGATCTTGAAGCCAAATCACCTTGTCCTATGTTATGATAATGAGCCATTGGACAAAGAGACCTATGACGATTTTTGTGTGAACTGGCGAGAACGAAATTAAACGATACACACCAACATAATCACACAAAAATCGCTTTTTCGTTAGAGCAATATTAAGATCAATATTTTTCAAGCAATCATATTATAAAGGGTTTATCTAATGCAATTTAGCTAACTAATATGTACGAGTGTCAAAAATGAATTTGATTCACTAACCCGACATAAAGGTTAATGTTGAGGTAAGATCGGGTTGGACTCGATCGAAAAAATGGGTTGAGTTGGCTTCGGATTTACATGAATGAAAAATCAGGGCATCCATCAAATCCTGTCCAATCCATTTATATATATTTTTTCATTGACGCAAACATCACAAACCTTTTTATTTTAACCCTATTTCTGTACTAAGGTATTCACATTTTCTTTTTGTTATGCTTAAGAGTGTTTTTTTTTGTATCGTGTAATATTTATTTTGTGAAATATTTCAATTTTTGGAGTAAATAATAATTTAGACAATTAGACTTTTAAATTTAAAAATCTAAACACATGAAACATAATTATCAGATTTAGGAGATACTTTGTTATTATGTGTTTAAATTAAAATATTATTATTATTGCGTATTTTGAATTTTTATTTAATGATTTTGTTAAATAATAATAATGTTGCATAGTAAAAAAAAAATCAGGCACAGGGTTGGTTTGATTCAGGTTGGGAAACTTTTTTAATATTTCTTTCAACTTAACCCAAACTCACCTTAATCGATATACCTACAGTAATGTGGTTTACAACATACTGTATTAGCCTTAAACTTTATTTATTGTAAAAAAAAATTGATTCGAATGAGACACCATCCCACATGAGTCAAAAGTCCATTCTTAAACTTTATCTAGCAACATTAAAAGACATCTATTATCGATTTCATCTTTTAAAAAAAATATGAGGATCAAAGACTAGACCCAGCTAGCTATGATCCTATTCATCCTATTTTTATTTTGATAAAAATTAAATTCGTAATTGTTATTGTTAAGTAATTAATTTGAAATACTTTAATCATCTCAAGAGATATCATTATTTTGTTTCCTGAATTGTAAGGAACAAACTGCAATCTATACGAGTTCGAACCTAAACCAAAACATATGGACGCACATATATAGTCATTATATATTTATACGCACTCTATATACATATCATAAAAAAATTTATGAGATCGTTTCACGAGTCAATTTTATATGATAGATATCATATCTTACTCAATCCGTATCAAAAAAAAAAAGAGAACCGTGAGATCCGTGAGATCGTAGGAAACCTACTCCATGTACGTAAGTAGAGTAATAGGTAAATAATAATTTAATATTTCAAATGGATATCGAATTTTATGAATGATGCGATGAAGAGGGAACATGTGTATTGTTTGGGGAAAATGATTGGATTAGGTAATGACTAAACCAAAGTCTAAATCCGCTTTAATAATTAATTAAATAACTAAAAACCACCATCATTAATTAAACCATCAAAAGTAGTTGCACTCGTTTGGTCCAAAGCGGCCCACAACTCAATAATCAAAATGCGAGTACTCCTCAACTTTTCAAAATCGTCAATCATTATTTATCTGCCACTCAACATAACTCAATATATGTGTAGCTTATCTGACATCAAGATTCAAGATCCCAAATATAAGATGAGACCTCGAATTCGAGACCCAATTGTAACAAAAATCCACTTCTCCAACTCAAAAAAATAACAAAAGTTTGTTTTCAGGGCCTGAACCAGTACCGCCTACGGTATCTTGAACCTGAACCCGAACGCAATCGAATGCTCTCACAGATATTTCACTCAAATTAATAAACATCTTATCTTATTATTTGGATTGGATTAATGGCCAAAAGCCCATTCTAGGCGACCACGGCCAACACAATAATATATAATTACGAAATATATACACACTTCTGAATAAAAATACCTAGTAAATAAACCAAAATGTACTCAATTTCTATATCTATTTACAATGTGCTTCACGCTAACGGTAAAAGAAACGCAAAAATATGAAATAATTCTTAACAGCCACCACACATGGAAACAGCCACAAGAAAAACGAACTCAAATACCGGCCGAGAGAGGTGGATAGCGGGTGTGGAGCAAAGCTTGTTGTCTTAGTATTGCGGAGGATGATAAGGAGTCGGCGGATATAAACCTGTTACAAAGGATAGACTGGATTAATTTTTGTAAAAAATAATATAAAAAGTCAGCCATTCGTCTCCATAAAAGCTATAAAATAGGTAACGCTTACCTGGAGGATAGTAGTGTGGGTCATTGGATGGTGGAGGATAAATTGACTGCGGAGGATACACCGAAGGAGATGGTCCCGGTGGATAAGTTGGAGGATATGTTGGCGGTTGATGATATGAGGGTGGAGGATATACTGCTGGACTAGGAGGGTACGACGGAGAAGGAGCAGGAAATGGGGGATATATTGCTGGATTAGGAGGGTATGATTGAGGAGCCGAAGGTGGGGGATATACTGCTGCATTAGGAGGGTATGCCAGAGAAGGAGCCAGAGCTGGGATACTTGTTGGAGGATACGAAGAGACTGAAGGTGCTGAATAGAGAGGGACTTGAGGACCTGGCATTACCGAATATGGCGAAACTGATGGAAGGTGACTTGTAACTGGCTTCTGAAATAACAAGACGTGTTCATAAGCTTATAACAATCAATAGGACTCATATGAAAGACAAAGACGATTATTGACTTACATAGGCATTAGCATAGTGGAGTATTAATCGAACTTCTCCAGCATGCCTATAGATGAAAAAGCATACATAAGCTGTCTATAAATACGCATTTGGGCTGGGCGAATATGTGGATAATCGCAGCGAACTTAAGTTCATCATACAAACAAAATTGAGTGGCAAGTGTCATAGCAAAGGCATACATTTAATTGAAGAAGGAGAAGTTTTGTGAACAAAGTTACATAGTGCATTTAAACAATCTCATGCAGTATTTCCAAGAAAAAGATATAGTCATCACAGGATCCACTCGGTGCTCGCAAAATTGATGTATGATCAAAACGAGGTACACTACTATCCAATCTACAACAATCTTTAATTTTATGAGACTCAATCACACAAGGATTCAAGCTCTCTATATACACAGTGACAATCAGGGGCTAATTAAACCAACTGAAGGGCTAAAAGGCTTCTGCACCTCAAAAGGGAAAAAAATTATTTATATTTTTTAATTTTCGAAATTCGTTAATTTTGCCTGAATGCCTGAATGCCAAGTTCCAAAGGAATTGAGTAGCCCAACTAAACTCTTCACGCACCCTCAATACAAGTCACGATTCACAGCCAATTACAACAAACATTTTAGAAAAACTTTTGAAAAGCACAAGCAAACTATGTGCATTAAGCTCACTCACAATGCTGCTAAAGCAATCTCAAGCATCCAAGCTCTCTACGTACACATTGATGTTCGGGGGTAGACCCAGCAAAGGGGGTAAAGGGGGCTCCTCAGAAGGAAAAAAAATTATTTATAATTTTCAAAAATACTAGTTTTGCCTCCTCCCAAATGAATTGAATCACCTTGCTAAACTGTTGGGTCGCCCTCAAACACAATTCACGATCAACTGCTGATAACACTCAACATTCTAGAATAACTTTCAAAAAGCACAAACAAACAACTACATTGATTTAAGCTCACTCAATGTGCCGCTAATGCAATTCGTAATGTAGTTTTATACTCAGATTTTACCTTCCCCTTTTGTCCTGAAGAGCCCACGCGCTATCGTCGTAACCACTGGATAGAACTTTCTGTAATTGAATTCTACATACACAAAATTCAAAGGTAAAAACTAATGAAACAACATTTTAAAAAGAGCCGTAAAAGAGAGAAAAAAAAAATATTACTTTCCGCTGCCTATGAAATCGTCGTAAGTCAGAGTATTGCTGTTCCACACATTAACACTGAACTCCCTCAACCCTTCTATTAAAGAAAGCACGAATTTCTCTTGAAAAGTAGGATTCTTCCCTCCATCTACACAAATTTCACCCAACAAAATGATTCAAACAAAAGATAGCAAAACTCCTGAATAGAACCGAGACAGCAATAGACACACAAAATTTCATGTGAATATACAGAGACAAACCTGTACAAGTACGCGTACGAAACTTGGAGCCACCATATTCAATACAAACGTAGGGATCTTGCCTGGAGATCCATTCGGTATTTTTCAATTTGTTACAACCGACAACTGAAAATCCAATCCAAAAACGTGATAATAAGCAAATCAAACATGAAAAATATACATAAAAAAGCAAAATCTAGACATCAATCGTACCTGTAATCTCCAACGGTTGACCTTGGATGCCGAAAGTCGACATTGAGCAATCGATAAAGGGGGAAGAAACCTCGGATTATTCAAAATTGCTTCACCGCAGTAACAATGCAACTTGCAATTAAAGAACTCAAAAATTGACGAATTGGATTAAAATAGAGTTGACCAAGGAAATTCGGAAAGGGGATTTGTGATGGAAGGGTATTTATAATAGAGGCGCCGCGTCTGAGCGTAATTGATTTGCCGCCATCAATTTATACTGTGAAACGCGTTAGGAGATTAACGAGTAAGTTCTTATGTTCCAAGAAATCTCCATGCAACCTTTTCCTTCCACATCATTTTTTTCAAAAAAATAATTAAGGAGACGTACGTGCTAAAAAGATTTGAAAACATATGGAGTAATATATTATTCTTTTTTTCATAAGATTTTTTTAATATAATTTTTGAGATTTCACAATAGTGATTTATGCAATTTACCCATAAATAAATAGGGTAAATACATTATTGAGCCTATTCATATATTCATGTGTCGAGATAATTTGTAAAATTTTTAAATTATTTAGATATAAGTCTTGAATGATATAAATCGGGAGAAATTCCTTTTATTTTTCCCATGATATATTGGATTTCATATTTTTTTGCAAATTATTATGAGTGTGACACAAACAAATTATACATTGAAAGTAATTGCAAAATGTTATTTGAAGTTTGTAAGCACACAGAGAAGTGAGAACGAGTGAGTGACAATGACGAGGTCCGACACATCGTAGAATATACGTGAGCTGACTAGCGTGTTCAAACATCAGCTTCGTAAATCCTTTTGGACAATTTCATGTTATTGTTCCACGTAGGGGTGTTCATTCGGGCGGTTTGGACCGAACCGAACCGAACCGAACCGAAATTTCGATTTTTCGAAAAGCCAAACCGAAAATCGAACTGGGCGGTTCGGTTCGGTTCGGTTTTTAACCGAAATTATTTCGGTTTTTCGGTTTTTTTTTAAAAAAAATCTTTGAATTTTTTTTTTTTCTAAAAATCGGTTTTTTGAAAAAAAAAAACTAAATACTTTTAGTTATTCGAATAGTTTTTTGGAAAAAATTAATGGTTAAATCAAATATTTGTGATTTAATACTTCGAAAAGTATATTTGAAAATAACTGCGCTTGGAACAAAAAAATTGCTAACGTTTTTAATTTTAATAATAATAATTTATGAATTTATAAAAATAATGTAATATATAATGCAAATATGTGTATATATAATATAATAAAATAACTTTATTAATTTTTAATTATTTCTATTTCAAAAATCAATATTTTTTAAAATCATTAAATCAATACATTTTTCAAGTTGAATCCACAATTCAAGTATGTTTGAATAATTAGATAAGTAATTAAACCAATTATGTTTTTTTTAAAAAAGAACGAAGGATGACTTTTGTTCTTTCAGTTTTTTAATAAAATTAATTTTATGGGCACACAATATTGATGTACATATTAATTGATTGGTAAAAAAATTCAAATTCAAATTCAAAAAAAAAGCAAAAAAAAAAAATGGCTTTTCGGTTCGGTTCGGTTAACCGCGAAAAAAACCGAACATAACCAAAAAACCAAAAATCCGGAAATCCGAAAACCGAAAACCGAATTTTTGGTTTCGGTTCGGATCGGGCGGTTATCCGAACCGTGAACACCCCTAGTTTCACGGAAGCTCAAGAAAAAGTAATGGGACCCCATTAATCTTTTATTCATTTTATTATCATAAATAATATAATATATTTTTGTTTGGATAAACAAAGTTTAAGGTGCAAACCAAAATAATCGAACCGAATAATACTAAAAAATTAAAGCTCGAGTTTGGTTAGACTTGGCCAAAGCCCAAAGGCTGGGTCTAACCTAGACTCGGTTAGTGGTCAACGGGCTGGTTAACCGAGTCAACGGGTTTGACCCGAAACCGAGACCAAACCAGCCCTTAGGCAGTCTGGTTATGGTTTACAAATGTCAAACCAGTCGACCCGACGGATAGGACGGGTTTGACCCATCGGACCGGTCTTTTTTTAAAAGATATATATATATATATATTGCATATATAATGAAATACGAGTGAATGTGATTGAATATACTGAAAAAATAATAGATTTTTTTATATAAAATGTTAAAATTAAAATGTTATATATTTTTTTATTGAATAAACGTAAAAGAATTTTTATTGAGATAATGAAATATTTGATAGAGTTTTTATAAGGTCAATTGTGCAAAACCTTATTTTTAAAATTTATTTTTTATACTATAAATATTTATTTAAAAATATTTATTTTAAAAATAAAAGAGTCGGCTCATAACTGGGTTCGAATCGTACCGTAACCAGCCACAAGCAAGCCGGTTAAGGGTCGGACATAGAGACGTCAAAATGGGCTAGGCGGCCGTCCCACCATAAAAATAGGTGGGTTAGGTTGGCAATTTACCAACTCGCCTAAAAGGTGGGCCGACCGCCCCAATGGGGTTGGTGGGTTGTGTTGGAACACGTTTTCAGATCATAGATCTGATACCAGGTGCAGCGGAAGTTTAAAAATTTTATATGAAACGATTCCATATCATGAGTATCAAATCCTAACGATTAAATTATGCAAGTAAAATAATAATAACAATTAATATTTTACCTCTTCAAACTATGGCTTGATTATGGACTCCAACAGATTAAATCTGCTCTTGTTGTAAATCCCAGGAACTGATGACTTGCTCGATCAATATCCGGAATTAGGTCCACGAACAGAAAACTAAAACCCTCTTATTGATTGCACTAAAAATCAATAAGATGTTTATCGAAGAGATTAAACAGATTTGATCTGTCAATTCAGAATGTAATTTTTCATAAAAATCACAGACTGAATTCTCTCAAAAAGGAGACAGGATTTTCAAAAAATCCTTATTTTATTTTGTGTAATTTTCGAAAATACAAATTAGAATAAAACATGAGATTTTTGAAAATTGCACCTTATATTTATAGATAATTTCTAGACTGAATTAAGTTATATGTCTATTAGGACACTAACTCCTTAGGCCCATGATCCATAACTTAAGCCCAACAAGCCAAGCCTGTTATTATAGAAATTAATATAAAATTCATCATGACTCCGATTGATAAACTGATTTTACCAATGTGCACAGAAACCATTTCTGCAACTTTTAAAGTCAAGATAATTTTTCTGAATCCGAATTCAGTGATTTCCAAAAATGTCCATCCCTATGTCATTTTAAAAAATTCCACTCCCTTTAGTTAAGAAGTCCAACTTCTCTTTCGCTAAATTCAACTCTTTAAATTTAACTATCTCAACGGGGATTAGTAATCCATTACTTGTGTGACCCTCAATGGTTCAGGGATACAGCTAGCCGTGGGCTCACAAATCCTTGTGACTCAGAACAACAATTTCCGACTTACCCATCGAATCATGGTAAGAGCGCCTAGCAACATCGCTCCATGATTCCCTAGGTATCACTAATAGTGTCTGCAAGAACCAGTGGGTTTTGGTTAGCATACAGTACGGTCCCTTCATCCATATATCCCAATCGAATCAACAACCATTGGTACATCGAGAGTCATTCGAGATTCGATAACTATGAATGCATCTTGAAGATCAAATAGTGACATCGCATGTGCTACTAGGAAACCAAGTAACCTAAATCACATCGAATACTCTGGCCAGAGATTTGTCACACTAATATCTTCTCAAATCGCATAGGATATCCACACTCGCAAGCGTGTGGTGAATCCTTGACAACAAAGCATTGACTCCTATATGTGTCATAACTGTACCCAATCCCGACACCTGATGACCCTCATAGAGTCGGTAAACGAGTCAAAGTATAGTACTAGCATATAGAGTCTCCATGATATTTCAAGTAGTAAGGACTAATGATGTACAACCAAAACCGCGGACTTATCCACTCAATTAATAATAACCACTTGGAAAATCCGAATAGGGTAGTTCGATCATTCATCATATGAATATCCATTTGCATGCTTTGAACATCTCTATGCTCCATACTAATGAAACATGGTACTTGGCATCGCAAATGCTAGTCTCGATCTCGAGCGATCCTTATCCTTATTTGCGGACGGCTCAATTGACTAGGAACTGTTTAGAATATACAGTGACTATAAGATGTGTTTCATGATAGTGATCTCTCTTTATTCACTATCTCATCTTACTTACACTATAGTATATTCAAGATTTTTATCAAAACAACAATAGTATATCACAATATAACATTATGAAGAAAGATAAAGAAAATGCCATTAATGAATGTAAATTATATTAAACAAAGATTGTTTACAATAAGAGACTCTCAAAGCCCTTAGCCACAACTTGGCTAGCGGGGCATCAACTCTTTCAATCTCCCACTTGCCCTATAGTCAACTAGTCATACTACGTAGTCCCATTACTTCGCGATGGTTGTCAAACAATGGTCCTGGTAAGGGCTTAGTAAGTGGATCAGCGATATTGTCTGCAGAGGCCACTCTCTCGACAGTGATGTCTCCTCTTTTCACGATCTTCCGGATGATGTGGTATTTTCTCAGTACGTGTTTGGATCTTTGATGAGACCTTGGTTCCTTTGCCTGAGCAACGGCACCAGTGTTGTCACAGTACACTGGGACTGGACTAACAGCTTCAAAAATTACGCCCAACTCTTGGACGAAATTCCTCATCCAAACGACCTCTTTAGCAGCAGCTGATGCTGCAATGTATTCTGCCTCAGTGGTGGAATCCGCTGTGGTGTCCTGCTTGGAACACTTCCAAGAGACAGAACCGTCATTGAGCATGAATACAAATCCAGAGGTTGACTTTGAGTCATTCATGTTACTTTGGAAGCTAGAGTCGGTATAGCCTTCCAATTTCAATTCTCTTCCTCTATAAACCATGAATATATTCTTAGTCCTTCTCAAGTACTTTAGAATATCCTTCACAGCTTTCTAATGCATTTGACCGGGATTGGCCTGATATCTGCTCGTGACACTCAGAGCAAAGGCTACATCCGGTCTGGTAGATATCATCCCATACATAATACTACCTATGGCTGATGCATATGGTATGTGTGTCATTTTCTCTATCTCTTCGTCAGTCTTGGGAGACATAGACTTGGATAGAGAAACTCCATGACACATAGGTAGATGTCCTTTCTTGGACTCATCCATAGAAAACCTTTTCAATATGGTGTCGATGTAGGTTGCTTGAGTGAGTCCTATCATTCTCTTAGATCTATCTCTATAGATCTGTATTCCTAGAATATAGGACGCCTCACCCAAATCCTTCATCGAGAATCTACCTGATAACCATATCTTTGTTGACTGCAACATCCCTACATCATTCCCAATGAGTAGGATGTCATCAACATAAAGTAATAAGAATGTCACAGCATCCTTAACTACTTTCTTGTACACGCATGGTTCCTCCGGGTTCTTGATGAAACCAAAATCCTTTATTGTTTCATCAAATTTCTGGTTCCAACTTCTTGATGCCTATTTGAGACCATAAATTGATCTCTGAAGCTTGCATATCTTATACTCGCTTCCCATGGATGTGAATCCCTCGGGCTGCATCATATAGATTTCTTCCTTAATGTTTCCATTAAGAAATGCAGTTTTCACATCCATTTGCCATATCTCATAGTCATACCAAGCTGCTATGGCAATAAGGATTCTTATGAACTTGAACATTGCGACTGGTGAAAAGGTTTCATCATAGTCAACTCCTTGTCTTTGAGTATAACCTTTTGCTACCAATCGTGCCTTGTAGGTCAGTACCTTACCATCAGGCCCAAGTTTTCTCTTGTAGATCCATTTACACCCTATTGGAACAATTCCATCGGGAGGATCTACTAAAGACCAAACTTGGTTTGTATGCATCGAGTCTATTTCCGACTGCATAGCTTCAAGCCATAACTTCGAATCCGCATCAGAAATTGCTTCCTTGAAGTTTCTTGGATCACATCCAATGTCGGGTTCACTTTGATCCCCTTCAAGAAGTAGACCATATCGAATAAGAGGTATAGAAGTCCTCTCGGATCTTCTAGGAATAGGCGTGTCGTTTAATGGTTCCTGAGGTGTAGGATCGTTATTTTGTATCTTGGGTTCTTCTCGAATTTCTTCGAGTTCCATCATCTTGCCTTTCTTATCAAGTAAGAACTCCTTCTCCATGAAGGTGGCATTCCTCGAAACAAACACTTTTGTTTCAGTAGGATGATAGAAATAATATCCGATTGAATTCTTCGGATATCCTACAAAATAACATAAGGTGGATCGACTATCCAACTTATCTCCCACTGTCTGCTTCACGTAAGCAGGACATCCCCAAATCCTTAAGTACGAATACTTAGGATCTTTGCCATTCCATAACTCGTATGGAGTTTTATCCACTGCTTTAGTGTAGACATTGTTCAACAACAATACCGCCGTTTCAAGCGCATAGCCCCAAAACGAAGGTGGGAGCTCAGTGAAGCTCATCATAGATCGAACCATGTCCAACAAAGTTCGATTTTGCGATGCTCCGAAACACCATTAAGCTGAGGTGTCATAGGAGGAGTCCACTGAGAGAGAATCTCATTCTCTTTTAGATAGTCCAAAAACTCGGTACTTGCTACAACTTAAATTGTAATTCACCCAAGTGTAGGTTGTCTGCAAGTAATATACTCGTGAGTACGAGATTGATCCACGGAGAGGATGTTGTAAGTTTAATTTTAGCAATAATATATTATAGATGAAAATATTATTATAAAACTTCAAATACACAAATTATAAAATTGTCAAGGTTTCAAAGGTTCATTGTTGGTTTATTTAAGATTGCTTAATAAAAATAAATAAAAGAAACTAAAATAAAAATAAACATAAAAGAACAATGAAATATTTAAACAAGTATATCATATAATATAGTTCCCACTATATTAATATCAGATTAACCGATATTTAATACATGGTACCCATAATATATATATAGATGAATAAATATAAACATAAAAAGAACAATTAAATATTTAAACAAGTATATCATATAATATAGTTCCCACTATATTAATATCAACCGATATTTAATACATGGTACCCATAATATATATATAAATGCATAAATATAAATTGACATAAAAGTAAATGTTAGATCAAATCACAATATTTTATTTAGAACAACCGGCAGAGCCACGCTATCGTCTAAATAAAATATATGACTTTATGTTAGATGCGATAAAGTAAATGTTAGTTGCGGAAAAGTAAAAGTTAGATGCGAGAAAGTAAATGTTAGTTTCGGAAAAGTAAATGTTAGTTGCGATAAAGTAAAAGTTAGATGCGAGAAAGTAAATGTTAGTTCAAATCACAATATATTATTTAGAACAACCGACAGTGTCACGCTATCGTCTAAATAATATATATGACTTTATTATAAATAGATACATATTTATAGTATATAATTATTGTAGTATTTATTGTATCATATTTGACAACAAATCAAGGTAACCACATTCAAGGTACCAAGCATTTGATGTAAATAGATAACAACAAATCATCCAAAATTATACCTACAAATAAAGATCAATTAGTAAAAATAAAAATAGAAAAGAAAAGAATATACAAAATATAGACAATCTTACTTGACCAACAATGAAACCTTTTCACCTTGACATAAAAAGATTTAGCTTTCCATGAACATGAAACTCAAGAATAAAGATAAAAGAAATTTCATACTTGAACTTGAGAAACTTGCACACTCAAACTTTTATTCTCACACACACAATATTTATTTTACAAATGAAGAATTCTCTATACTCTTGCACACTACAAAGCTTATACAACACATCTATTTATAGGCCAAATGAGAGCAAGAGTCCAAGGCTCATTAAATGTGAAATAGTAAAGTTGGTGGGTGCTTGTCTCCTTGAATGTCAATACCATGACCCAATTTTAATTGGCATGTTTGATGCCTTAGACCACCGATTCAGCCTTTCTTTTCAACATAGAACACGTAGGATATTTTGTGTAGATGTGTTTGGACAACTCATTCATCCCTTTTGGATAAAATATGAAATACTTATGATATTTTTACTTCAAGCTGGTCATAGTAAAAGTAAATCTATCTCCATTTTGATGTTTGATTATTTTGATCATCTTAATGAAGTTTTTGGAATTTTTTGTCTTCTACAAAGTTGAAGACGCCTTTTTGTGATTCTACAGGTTTTGAAATTACTCCATTATAACCTCTGTAGCTTGAGTAATTTTATTTTTACCAAACCTGCGCAAACCGTAAAATACAACATTTTAGTAAAACATTTAAATATAAACACATAATACTAAAATAATACAACTTCATAATTTTAATTAAACTTAAATTTTAAAACACACTTTTTAACATATAAATAATTACAAATTTTAAGTTTCATCACACCCCCAAACCGGCTAATTACTAGTCCCTTAGTAATAAAATATCATAAAATATCATAAAATATCATAAAATCACAAGTTAGATTTTTATTCCTTAATATATATATTCAAATTTGCAAACTTTGAAATTTTAAAAACACACTTGTGAGGAGATAATATGTTTATTTATAAATCTCATTATCAACCAATATATCAATATGTAATTGGATGGGCTATACATATATATTTCACACAATATCAAAATATTAAATATATATAATATTTTTTTTTACATAAATATTTTCTAAAAACTTTGAGAATAATATAATCAAAAGGATAATAGAAATCATTTTCATAACATGTATATCATCAGGAATATTAATGTAAAAGTCTCAACTCCATATTCTCTCGGGTTAAAGTATTTCATATATAGCTGTTTTTCACTCATGGAGTTGGAAGAAATTATACACTCTTTGAAAATGGCTAGTAAAGCAGACAATCAAATAACCTAATATTGAAAATAAGATAGGATGATTTACAAAGAATAAACCCATTTTTTTTTGTTTTTTTTTGTTTTTTTGTTTTTTTTTTTTTGCTTGGCTGCAAAATTGTTTTTACATAATCAAATACCTCCAATAAACTTTGAAAATGTAACATTTTTTTTTTCAAAGTTTATTTATTTTTTTTTATTTTTTATGAGGTAAATCTATTACATTAATAATTATAGTAGAGATATTAATACTCTACATCTTTACAATCAAACTTCAAACAACTTTGCAGCCAATTTTCATTTTTCATTTTTTTTTCTTTTTTTTTTTTTTTCAAAATGGGTTTAATCTAGTAATCAACCATTTCTTAATAATCAATAAAAGCTTATAAGTTGTTTTCTCAATTCTTACCCCCCCACTCACAAAATTTATGTGAGTAACTATTGCACTTTTACAAATTAATTCCCTCAATTATACATGTTATTATTTATTCAATCAATATCACTTTAATTATATACTCATAAAAGTTTTAGAAAATATGTATTTGAAAACACACAATTATATATTATTTATAACTTATATCCCATCAATTATATATTTTCTATTAAATTGATAAAAAGAAGAATAAATAAACATCTATACAAAAAGACTTCATTTTCTTAGTAGTTTGCAATTTAAATATATACGAAATATTAAAATCTAATCTATTGTGATAAGATGATAAATAAAAAATAATGCGTGTCAGGAGTTTTTGACTCCTTACTCTGTCATTGAAAAAGAAAAATAAATATTATTATAGAAATATATATATTTTTTTTAAATTTTAAATTTTTTTTTTTTTTTTAGAGATAAACCCTCCCCCAAACCTGAATATGACATTGTTTTTAATTTTTTTTTTTAAGAAAAATAAAGAGTACATGATGAAAGAGATATCACCTGGAATTATTGAAGATGAGGAACAAACACAAACCATTTCATGACATGTTGAATCAATGATCCAGTTTTCTTTTCTTACTAGTTGGTTGAGACCAATTGATCTTTGTTATAGCTGAATCAGGTTGATGAACAAAAGCTTGGAGATCATCAATTAATTGGTCTTCATTCGAAGCAGAGATGAGCATCCTTCGTGAATTTTCTGAAATAAAATTTTGTTCCACGGCTACATCGAGAAAAGTCAACAAACCATCATAATATTATTGATATTCAACAAGCCAACAGGTTTATTATGGATATTAAGTTGTGCCCAAGAAACAACATGAAAAATTTCTTCTAAAGTACCAAAACCACCAGGTAAGGCAATAAAAGCATCAGAATTTTCCATCATTTTAGTTATTCTCTCGTACATTGATGAAATTTTCAACTCTTTCCCAACCGTAACACCTGTAATATTTCCTTCAGCTAAAGCTGTAGGAATAATACCCAAAACCTGACTACCTCCAAGATGAGCTGCTGTTGAAATAGATCCCATTAACCCAATATTGCCTCCTCCGTAAACCAAGTGAATTTTTCTCTCTGCTAACTTTTTTCCAAGATTAATTGCTGCATCAACAAATATTTCATTTTTTCCAGTATTAGAACCACAAAAGACACAAATATTTTTCAATTTTTGTGAAGAAGATCCTGTCATGTTTTTTTCTTTTTTTAAAAAAAATATAGAGAGAGTTGAGTGATTTTATAAGGAAAACAAGGAATAAGACAGAAATAGGAATACAGATGTGAACAAAATGATGAAAATAGTAAAAAAAAATAATATATAATAATAACATGCATGCGTATAAACAGTGATGTGATTGTGGCTCACAGTGTTCCTTCAATATTTATGAGTCGAGGGTTGGCTTACCATCCAATTTTCTTATAAATTGGCAAATAGGGTCTTTTTTAGTCAGATTCCCAAGACCATCACCATGACACTGCGCTTGGAATAGTTTCCATAAATGGAAAAGTTGACCTTGTACATCTCCACTAGAATGCGTCTCAAGAGTCAATGAGATATCATCCAATGACTCTTTACTCAGCCCATTCTTAATGAAATCAATTTTATCTTCTCTATTTGTGGAAACATATCCCAAAGATCTGCATTGTCTATTACAAGTCCATCTGGCACAATTATGACAAACATCTAACCTTTTAGCCCTTCTTTTCTTCGCATAGGTACTTTTTCCTAGTCCAGACATATTTCGAACAAGTAAGAATTTTGGAACTTCACCACCTAATCGAACCTTGGCTTCAGTTATAAGACGAATATCCTCCGGGATTCCTTTTTGCATAAGCATTCTCAATCTTTCACATCTGCCTTCATAAATCATTCTCAGAACTTTTTTAGAAACAGATGGAAAATATTTACCAAGTTTTTTGATAGCTTCATCCATAATATATATTTATATATATATATATTCAATTATTTTGGGAAATTGAAATAAAACCGACTGAAAGTAGTCACGGAGTACCGTTATCCGCCACTTAACCGGGAAGTGAACTCAATTCTGCAAAAATAAAATAAAAATATAAGTAACAATTAAGTTGGATCATATAAAGGCATAAACTCTTCATTAAGAACTTCATTTTCTATAAACGGTTTAAGTCTTTGCCCATTAACTTTAAATACATTATTATTTTTAGGATTTTCAACATCAACAGCACCATGAGGATAGACAAATTTAACAATAAATGGTCCAGACCATCGCGATCTAAGTTTTCCTGGAAACAAATGCAAGCGAGAATTATAAAGTAAAACTTTTTGTCCGATTTCAAAAGATTTTCTCATAATATTTTTATCATGAAATGCTTTTGTTTTATCTTTATAAATCTTTGCATTTTCATATGCATCATTTCTTAATTCTTCTAGTTCATTTAATTGCAATTTTTTTGATTTAGATGCATCATCTAAATTAGTATTAAACGCTTTAATTGCCCAATAAGCTTTATGTTCAATTTCAACAGGTAAATGACAATGCTTTCCAAAAACTAATCTATATGGTGACATCCCCAATGATGTTTTAAATGCAGTTCTATATGCCCATAATGCATCACTTAATCTTAAAGACCAATCTTTTCGATTTGGATTGACTGTTTTTTCCAAAATTTGTTTTATTTCTTTATTTGCAAGTTCAACCTGACCATTCGTTTGAGGGTGATATGGAGTAGAAACTTTATGTGTAATACCATATTTTCTTAACAACGAAGAAAATGATTTATTTATAAAATGACTTCCCCCATCACTTATTATAGCTCTAGGTATTCCAAATCGACTAAAAATATTTTCTTTCAAAAATTTTATCACAACTTTATGATTATTAGTTCTACATGCAATTGCTTCAATCCATTTTGAAACATAATCGACAGCTACTAAAATATAAGTGAATCCAAAAGATAATGGAAATGGACCCATAAAATCTATTCCCCAACTGTCAAATATTTCAATAATCATGATTGGATTTAAAGGCATCACGTTTCGTTTTGAAATTGAACCCATTTTCTGACAATTTTCACAAGATTTTCAAAATGAATGTGTATCTTTGAATAAAGAAGGCCAATAAAATCCACATTGAAAGATTTTTGCAGCTGTTTTCTTTGACGAAAAATGACCTCCACATGCCTCAGAATGACAAAATTTAATGACACTACTTACCTCATTGTCGGGTATGCATCGTCGAAAAATTTGATCAGGACAATACTTAAACAAATAAGGATCATCCCAATAAAATTTTTTGACCTCTTTCAAGAATTTATTTTTATCTTGTGAACTCCAATGAGAAGGCATTTTATTTGTCACAAGAAAATTTACAATATTAGCAAACCAAGGCATAGTAGTAGCATAAAATAGTTGATCATCCGGAAAATTTTCATTTATTGGTATTTCATTTTGAGATGATTCAGAAATTATTCTTGATAAATGATCGGCTACTACATTTTCTTTTCCTTTTTTATCTTTTATTACAAGATCAAATTCTTGTAACAACAAAATCCATCTTATTAATCTCGGCTTAGCATCTTGTTTATTTGATAAATATTTTATGGCAGAATGATCAGTGTAAACAATAGTAGTAGAACCAATTAAATAGGATCAAAATTTATCTAATGCAAACACTACTGAAAGTAATTCTTTTTCAGTTGTTGAATAATTGATTTGAGCACTATTTAAGGTTCTACTTGCATAATAGATCACATAAGGTTTACCTTCTTTTCTTTGTCCTAACACGGCTCCTACAACATAATCACTTGCATCACACATTAATTCAAATGGTAAAGACCAATCAGGAGGTTGTAAAATAGGTGATGTAGTTAAAAGATTAATTATTTTTTTAAAAGCAGTTTCACATTCTTGAGTCCATTCAAATTGTGCATCTTTTGTTAAAAGATTTGAAATTGGTTTCGATATTATGCTAAAATTTTTTATAAATCTTCTATAAAATCCCGCATGACCCAAAAATGATCGAATTTCTTTGATCGTGTTTGGTGATGGTAGATTAGCAATAACATCAACCTTAGCTTTATCAACTTCAATTCCTTTTTCAGATATGACATGCCCTAACACAATTCCGGATTTAACCATGTAGTGACATTTTTCCCAATTTAAAACAAGATTTTTTTCTTCACATCTTTTTAAAACTTCTTCCAAATTTTTAAGACAGTTTTCAAATGAGTTTCCAAAAACAGTTATATCATCCATAAAAACTTCCACAAATTCTTCAATCATGTCACTAAAAATACTTAGCATGCATCTTTGAAAAGTAGCCGGGGCATTACATAAACCAAATGACATTCTTTTAAAAGCAAAAGTTCCGAACGGACAAGTGAAAGTAGTTTTTTCTTGATCTTCTAATGATATTGGTATTTGATAATACCCCGAATACCCATCAAGAAAACAATAATAAGGATTACCTGCCACTTTCTCTAAAATTTGATCTAAAAATGGTAACGGAAAGTGATCTTTTCTAGTTGCATCATTTAATTTTCTATAATCATTGCACATACGCCAACTAGATGGAATCCTAGCTTGTAATAATTCTCCCTTTTCATTTTTTATAACAGTGATGCCTGATTTTTTTGGTACTATTTGTGTTGGACTTACCCATTTACTATCCGAGATTGGATAAATAATTCCGGCATCTAATAGTTTTAAAACTTCATTTTTAACAACTTCTTTCATGTGTGGATTTAATCTTCTTTGTGGTTGTTGATATGTTTTAGCATTTTCTTCCAAGTGAATTCTATGTGTGCAGATTAAAGGATTTATACCTTTTATATCTTGCAAAGTCCATCCAATTGCATTTTTGTGTTTTTTAAGTAGTGTTATTACATCTTCTTCTTGTTTTGGTAAGAGGGTAGAAGATATTACAATAGGATATGTTTGATTTTCACCAAGAAAAGCATATTTTAGTTCTATTGGCAAGGGTTTTAATTCAAGTTTTGGACGATCATTTTCTTTTACTTCTTCAAGTTCATTAATTTCTTCAAATAACTTTGATTTAAAAACATTTTTTGAATCAAAACTTTCCACTAAACAAACTTCAGATTGTTGATTTAAGTTTTCTTGGTGTATATTTTCTTCCACAATTGTTTCTATTGCATTATCATCTTCATCTTCATTAATACTTGGTTGTTTACATAAATTGAACACATTAAGTTCTAAAGTCATATTTTCAAAAGACAATTTCATTATTCCATTTCGACAATTAATTAAAGCATTTGAAGTTGCTAGAAATGGACGTCCCAATATTACTGGAATTTCGTTATGTACTTCTATTGGTTGTGTATCCAAGACAATAAAATCCACAGGATATATGAATTTATCGACTTGAACTAACACATCTTCTACGATACCTCTAGGTATTTTTATTGACCTATCGGCTAGTAAAAGAGTGACAGATGTAGGTTTTAAATCTCCCAACTTAAGCTTTTCATAAACTGAATAAGGAATTAAATTCACACTTGCTCCCAAATCTAACAAAGCTTTTTTAATTTTATTTTTTTCAATAATACATGAAATTGTTGGACAACCGGGATCTTTATATTTCAAGGTAGAATTATTTTGAATAATAGAGCTTACTTGCTCCGTTAAGAATGCTTTCTTCTTTACATGCAATTGTCTTTTCACAGTACATAAATCTTTTAAAAACTTTGCATAAGAAGGCACTTGTTTAATAGCATTTAATAATGGAATATTTATTTTTACTTGTTTAAAAACTTCATAAATATCAGAATCATTTTTTTGTTTTTTATTATTTACTAATGCATGAGGAAAAGGAACATGTTTATTTATTTTATCATCAATTTTCTTATTTTTAGGACTCAAAGCATCATCTTTCTCAAAAGTATCAGGATTTGAATCCTTACTCTTTGAGTTTAATTGATCTTTGTTTTCATCACTATATGGATCATTAACTATTTTACCACTTCTAAGAGTAATAACAGATTTTACTTGATCAAATTTTTCTTGATTTTGATTTTTAGGATTAGGTTGTGGTTGAGATGAAAATTTTCCTTTTTCATGAATATTAAGTGCAGATGCAAATTTTGCAAGAGTTTCTTTCAAATCATTCATAGATTGAATGTTTTGAATATTGATAGACTCTTGCTTTTGAATGTATGCATGAATTTCATCTTCAAAATTTTTTCTTGGAGGTGGGATATAAGGAGCATAACCTTGATGATTTTGGTTATTTTGAAGAGGTTGTTGTGAAGGTTGTGCATTATTATCGTTCCTCCAACTAAAATTGAGATGATTTCTCCAACCAGGATTGTATGTTTGTGAAAAAGGATCTAATGTTGGTTTTTTAAAATTGTTAACATAATTGGCTTGTTCATGGAGACATTCTTTAAATGAAGGCAAAGTAGGACAATTTTTTGTAAGATGATCATGTGTGTCACATATATGACAAACAATTTCTTGAACACTTTTTAATTGATCACTCTTTTTCATTTCTAATGACTCGATTTTTCTTGCTAAAGATGTAAGTTTAGCTTGAACATCTACATCATCTTTAAGATGATAAATACCACCCCCATTTGTTGAATTATTGGTTTTACTTGGTGGTTCAATTGAGCCTATATTATCCCAATTTTGAGCATTTTCTGCTAATGACTCCAAATATTCCATAGCTTCATTTGGGTTTTTATCTTCAAAAGTTCCATTACACATGAATTCTATCATTTGCCTATCTTTAGGTATTAAACCTTCATAAAAGTGAGAAACTATTCTCCATATTTCAAAACCATGATGTGGGCATGTATTAAGTAACTCTTTATATCTATCCCAACATTGATAAAATGTTTCCCCTTGTTTTTGAGAAAAAGTTGTAATTTGTCTTTTAAAAGAGTTTGTTCTATGGGAAGGAAAAAACTTTTTTAGAAATTATTGTTGCATTTCTTCCCATGATCTTATTGAACTTGATCTCAAATTTTGCAACCATGTTTTAGCTTTATCTTTTAAGGAAAAAGGGAAAAGCTTTAATCGAACAGTATCCATGCTACAATTTTGATCATTATAAGTGTTGCAAACCTCCTCAAATTCTCTTAAATGCAAATATGGATTTTCAGAATCTAAGCCATGAAAATTTGGTAAAATTTGAATGACTTGTGGCTTAAAATTGAAATTAGATGCATCAGGAGGAAAAACTAAACAAGATGGTGTACTAGTTCTTATTGGATTCATATTGTGCCTAAGTGTTCTTGGTTGTTCATGTTCTTGATGATGATTATTATTATTATTATCATCTTGATTATTAGAATTATCGTCCATGTTTAAAATATTTTCAGTTACTCGAACAAGTCTACCACTTTGTTTACGACTCCAAACAATCATACAATTAAAAACAACATACTATTTACATAATAACAAAATTAAACTTAATTTATACCTCCCCGGCAACGGCGCCAAAAACTTGCTACAACTTAAATTGTAATTCACCCAAGTGTAGGTTGTCTGCAAGTAATATACTCGTGAGTACGAGATCGATCCACGGAGAGGATGTTGTAAGTTTAATTTTAGCAATAATATATTATAGATGAAAATATTATTATAAAACTTCAAATACACAAATTATAAAATTGTCAAGGTTTCAAAGGTTCATTGTTGGTTTATTTAAGATTGCTTAATAAAAATAAATAAAAGAAACTAAAATAAAAATAAACATAAAAGAACAATGAAATATTTAAACAAGTATATCATATAATATAGTTCCCACTATATTAATATCAGATTAACCGATATTTAATACATGGTACCCATAATATATATATAGATGAATAAATATAAACATAAAAAGAAAAATTAAATATTTAAACAAGTATATCATATAATATAGTTCCCACTATATTAATATCAACCGATATTTAATACATGGTACCCATAATATATATATAAATGCATAAATATAAATTGACATAAAAGTTAATGTTAGATCAAATCACAATATTTTATTTAGAACAACCGGCAGAGCCACGCTATCGTCTAAATAAAATATATGACTTTATGTTAGATGCGATAAAGTAAATGTTAGTTGCGGAAAAGTAAAAGTTAGATGCGAGAAAGTAAATGTTAGTTGCGGAAAAGTAAATATTAGTTGCGATAAAGTAAAAGTTAGATGCGAGAAAGTAAATGTTAGTTCAAATCACAATATATTATTTAGAACAACCGACAGTGTCACGCTATCGTCTAAATAATATATATGATTTTATTATAAATAGATACATATATTTATAGTATATAATTATTGTAGTATTTATTGTATCATATTTGACAACAAATCAAGGTAACCACATTCAAGGTACCAAGCATTTGATGTAAATAGATAACAACAAATCATCCAAAATTATACCTACAAATAAAGATCAATTAGTAAAAATAAAAATAGAAAAGAAAAGAATATACAAAATATAGACAATCTTACTTGACCAACAATGAAACCTTTTCACCTTGACATAAAAAGATTTAGCTTTCCATGAACATGAAACTCAAGAATAAAGATAAAAGAAATTTCATACTTGAACTTGAGAAACTTGCACACTCAAACTTTTATTCTCACACACACAATATTTATTTTACAAATGAAGAATTCTCTACACTCTTGCACACTACAAAGCTTATACAACACATCTATTTATAGGCCAAATGAGAGCAAGAGTCCAAGGCTCATTAAATGTGAAATAGTAAAGTTGGTGGGTGCTTGTCTCCTTGAATGTCAATACCATGACCCAACTTTAATTGGCATGCTTGATGCCTTAGACCACCGATGCAGCCTTTCTTTTCAACATAGAACACGTAGGATATTTTGTGTAGATGTGTTTGGACAACTCATTCACCCCTTTTGGATAAAATATGAAATACTTATGATATTTTTACTCCAAGCTGGTCATAGTAAAAGTAAATCTATCTCCATTTTGATGTTTGATTATTTTGATCATCTTAATGAAGTTTTTGGAATTTCTTGTCTTCTACAAAGTTGAAGACGCCTTTTTGTGATTCTACAGGTTTTGAAATTACTCCATTATAACCTCTGTAGCTTGAGTAATTTTATTTTTACCAAACCTGCGCAAACCGTAAAATACAACATTTTAGTAAAACATTTAAATATAAACACATAACACTAAAATAATACAACTTCATAATTTTAATTAAACTTAAATTTTAAAACACACTTTTTAACATATAAATAATTACAAATTTTAAGTTTCATCAGTACTTAAATATTCTCCACCTCGATCCGATCGAAGTGCTTTAATACTCTTACCTAGTTTGTTTTCTACTTCAGCCTTGAATTCTTTGAACTTTTCAAATGCTTCAGACTTATATTTCATCAAATATAAATATCCATACCTAGAATAATCATCAGTAAAGGTAATGAAGTAGGTGTGACCAAATTTAGTACCAATACTAAATGGACCACAAACATCTGTATGGATCAAATCCAACAGATTTTGACTACGCTCAGGTTTTCCTTTGAAAGGAGATTTAGTCATTTTTCATTTTAGGCAGGACTCACAAGTAGGTAGAGAGTTAATATCAAACATATCAAACATGCCCTCTCCCACTAGCTTGTTCATCCTCCTTGAGGAAATATGACCTAGCCTAGCATGCCAAAGGTTTGCCGGGTTTTGACTATCATTTTTTCTTTTATTTGTTGTTGCCGATTTATCAACATAATTAATTGGTAAGTCTTTTAATTTTAAGTTATATAGATCGTTTTCAAGTTGTCCATTTCCAATCAAACATTCATTCTTGTAAATATTGCAAATCCCATTCACAAAATTGCAATAAAAACCATCTATATCAAGTATAGAAACAGAAATAATGTTTTTAACTAAATCTGGCACAAATAAAACATCTCTAAAAAATAACTTAAAATCGTTCTGCAAAACTAAATAAACGTCTCCCACAGCTTTGGCTTCAACTCTAGAACTATTTCCGAGCCTTAGCTGGGTCTCACCCATCCTAAGCTTACGACTTCTTGTCATCACCTGCAAATCATTGCAAATATGAGATCCACATCCGATATCCAATACCCAAGAAGTAGTATTAAGTGAAACATTTATTTCAATATAAAGCATACCCTTTGCAGTTCGCAACTGCTCGAGATATACTTTGCAGTTACGTTTTCAATGACCGGGTTTCTTGCAGTGATGGCAAATGTCTTCAGATCCGTTCCCATTTGAAGCCTTTGTCTTGCTCTTCTTCTTTGGTACAATTTTCTTGGGTGGGGCATAACATTTCTTACCCTTTCCACTTGACCCTTTCTTAGAGTTAGAAGAGGAACCAACCAAGAGTACCGATTTATCCTTCTTTAATGTGGCCTCATAAGTCACAAGCATATTGATCATCTCTTCAAGGGTGGCCTCTATCTTGTTCATATTGAAGTTCATCACAAAGCCGTCAAACGACGAAGGAAGAGAAAGAAGTAACAAGTCCGCGTTTAGTTCATGCTCCAATGTCAAGTCGAGTGTTACCAACTTTTCAATGAGCCTAATCATGTGTACCCCATGCTCACGGACCGAAATCCCATCTCACATGCGGCATGTCATGAGCTCTTTGACGGTGGCATACCTATCCGATCTTGACTGAGCTCCAAAAAGTTTCTTGAGGTTCTTGTGAATGTCAGCAGCATTCACGACATCCTCAAATCGCCTTTGAAGTTCATCAGACATCAAAGCCTGCATGTAGCTTTTGGCCTTGATATCATGGTCCAACCATAGATCAAGTTTGGCCAACTCTTCTGGACTTGTATTAGCCGGGGCTTCCTTCGAAGGAGGCTTTTCTAACACGTAGAAAGCCTTTTCCGAACTAATAATAATCTTTAACTTACGGAACCATTCCGTATAGTTTGCGCCAGTCAGTTTGTTTTATTCGAGAATTGAGAATAGTGGATTGCGCGAATTCATTGTAATGAAATACTGAAAAGAAACATACAATAATCAGTGATTGCTTAATTAATTTACTAAGACATAAAATATGGCGAGATTTAATTTTATGAATTTCACTCCCACTATTTTAACGATTTCACTACCCTCTAGTGAAAACGAGAAACCGATTTCCTTAGTGGGAACATGGAGTCCAATTGACAAATCATAGTCCCGAATAATATCAGCCAACCATAATTTTCAAAAGGTAGAGCCCAATTGCTTCCAAAGAAACCTCCATGTTTTTACCTCATGTTCAATAAGAGCCCAATAATATGACGCCGTTTATTGTGACATGTCAAGATGACCCATCAATATTAAGTTGTGATGGACGGTCGCCATGTGGATCCTCAATAATATGAGCCAATCCCATGGAAGTTCCACCCAACTTACAACATGTGTCGATCCAATGTACAGCTTTCCGACGAACGGCCCCCCCCAATAATATGAGCCGGACCGTGCCCGCGGGTAGCATCTCATACATTGATCGTTGATGGAAGGTAGGAATATTTAAACAATATTTAAATTCCCTTTTGTTTATCTTGATATCAATTTTAAATCATATTTAAAATGAGGGATTTTTAATTTTGAAAAATTGTCTCATCTTATCATATTTGTATGCTTGCGGGATTCATGCAATTTAGTCTAAACATGAATACAACAATAATATCATATATTATATTTAGGATGATCGACCCCAAAACTAATCGACCCGTGGTTGCCAATCACGAGTCTAAGTCCAATCCTAGGTGATATGCAAGTATGAAATGCAATCCTATTACATTGAGCTTCCAATTTACATTTCTTTGGTCTTTATTGTCTGCTGGACCCACCTTTGTCTTCAAATCTTTATCTCCCACTAAGTCTAATAAATTTACAATAAATTTCGATGACAAGTAGGGGATACATATTTAAGGGTGAGAACGGGCCATAAATCAGACCCACTTTTTATTACAAATGACAAATCAAATTGGGCCATAAACCAAGCCCATTAATAAAACCCAACAACAATAACAAAAACCAAATGTAAATTTCCTAACATACACCTACAAAATTGGTCATGGCAATCAATCATCATTTATCCAATATTTAATTCAATAATTAAATCATTGGATAACATGCAATGACAACATAATTAAAAGATAAAATCAAATTTTTTTCTAATATAAACATAAGATCATATCTTATCATCAATTGTACCAAAAATAATTAATTTTATAAAATCTAATTTAACGGATAAAATTTATAAATTTTCCAAAAAATTCAAATTTATCCAAAAATCAATTTTAAAAATTTCGGACTCAAACAATTTGATCCGATGCCTCGTGGACCAATCAAAAATAATTTTCGATCGGACCAAAAACTAAAATTTCAAAAATCTAAAATTCCTTTTAAAAAATCAAATTTTAATTTTCCGGGCTGCCCGGGACGTTCCCGGGCAGCCCCGCCTCCATGTGGGACAGGGCTGCCCACGTGGAGCTGCCCAATCGCTGCCCTTTGGGCAGCGCTCGTTGCCCTTAAAAAAAAATTTAATTTAAAATTTTGTTTTGTTTCAAAAACCGAGGCTAAAAATTTTGTACAATCGATTAATTTTAATCGTTTGATCTGAGAGCAACCTGTCTCTGACGCCACTGTTGGAACACGTTTTCAGATCATAGATCTGATACTCGGTGCAGCGAAAGTTTAAAAATTTTATATAGAACGATTCCATATCATGGGTATCAAATCCTAACGATTAAATTATGCAAGTAAAATAATAATAACAATTAATATTTTACCTCTTCAAGCTATGGCTTGATTATGGACTCCAACAGATTAAATCTGCTCTTGTTGTAAATCCCAGGAACTGATGACTTGCTCGATCAATCTTCGGAATTAGGTCCACGAACAGAAAACTAAAACCCTCTGATTGATTGCACTAGAAATCAATCAGATGTTTATCGAAGAGATTAAACAGATTTGATCTGTCAATTCAGAATGTAATTTTTCATAAAAATCACAGACTGAATTCTCTCAAAAAGGAGACAGGATTTTCGAAAAATCCTTATTTTATTTGTGTAATTTTCGAAAATACAACTTAGAATAAAACATGAGATTTTCGAAAATTGCACCTTATATTTATAGATAATTTCTAGACTGGATTAAGTTATATGTCTATTAGGAAACTAACTCCTTAGGGCTCATGATCCATAACTTAAGCCCAACAAGCCAAACCTGTTATTATAGAAATTAATATAAAATTCATCATGACTCCGATTGATAAACTGATTTCACCAATGTGCACAGAAACCATTTCTGCACCTTTTAAAGTCAAGATAATTTTTCTGAATCCGATCAGTGATTTCCAAAAATGCCCATCCCTATGTCATTTTAGGAAATTCCACTCTCTTTAGTTAAGAAGTCCAACTTCTCTTTCGCTAAATTCAACTCTTTAAATTTAACTATCTCAACGGAGATTAGTAATCCATTACTTGTGTGACCCTCAATGGTTCAGGGATACAGCTAGCCGTGGACTCACAACTCCTTGTGACTCGGAACAATAATTTCCGACTTACCCATCGAATCATGGTAAGAGCTCCTAGCAACATCGCCCCATGATTTCCTAGGTATAACTGATAGTGCCTGCAAGAACCAGTGGGTTTTGGTTAGCGTACAGTACGGTCCCTTCATCCATATATCCCGATCGAATCAACAACCATTGGTACATCGAGAGTCGTTCGAGATTCGATAACTATGCAATGCATCTTGAAGATCAAATAGTAACATCGCATGTGCTACTAGGAAACCAAGTAACCTAAATCACATCGAGTACTCTGGCCAGAGATTTGTCACACTAATATCTCCTCAGATCGCATAGAATATCCACACTCGCAAGCGTGTGGTGAATCCTTGACAACAAAGCATCGACTCTTATATGTGTCGTAACTGTACCCAATCCCGACACCTGATGACCCTCATAGAGTCGGTAAACGAGTCAAAGTATAGTACTAGCATATAGAGTCTCCATGATGTTTCAAGTAGTAAGGACTAATGGTGTACAACCAAAACCGCGGACTTATCCACTCAATTAATAATAACCACTTGGAAAATTCGAATAGGGTAGTTCGATCATTCATCATATGAATATCCATTTGCATGCTTTGAACATCTCTATGTTCCATACCAATGAAACATGGTACTTGGCATCGCAAATGCTAGTCTCGATCTCGAGCGATCCTTATCCTTATTTGCGGACGGCTCAATTGACTAGGAACTGTTTAGAATATATAGTGACTATAAGATGTGTTTCATAATAGTGATTTCTCTTTATTCACTATCTCATCTTACTTACACTATAGTATATTCAAGGTCTTTATCAAAACAACAATAGTATATCACAATATAACATTATGAAGAAAGATAAAGAAAATGTCATTAATGAATGTAAATTATATTAAACAAAGATTGTTTACAATAAGAGACTCTCAACGCCCTTAGCCACAACTTGGCTAGCAGGGTATCAACTCTTTCAGGTTGTGGGTCGGCCCGCCAAATTACACGTAAACCCGACGGGTTGGGCTATCCCGCCACCTGAAATAAGTGGGTTGTGTTGGGTTGGTGTTTTCTCAACCTGTTTAAAAGATGAGCCGACCCGTTCTACCCCGCGTAATGGTGGGTTGCAACTGGTTGTGAGAAGGCCCAGTGCTAGCCTGTTTTGACGTCTCTAGTCGGACCTTTGTCGAATTGGACCAGGCGGGTCTGACCTGAACCAGAACCCGACACGTGACCAGGTCTAAGTTCGGCTCGAATTAAGTATATTCGAGTTCGATTCGAAACACAAAAATTTCAAATATTTTGGCTCGAGCTCGGCTCGAGATGAAGCTCAAGCTTGAGTTCGACTCGAAATATTTGAACGTATTTTTGAACTATTCGAACTATTGCTTGAATATTAAGGTAAAAAAACTTCGTTCAAAAGCTCGAAATTCGAAAAGGTTCGAAATGAATATATTTTATTATATCATTATATTATAAATTATAAAATATTAAAGAACGCGAACTATTCTCAAACTATCGAATAAAATAATTTTAGCTCGAGTTCCGCTCGAAAAAAAGTTCGAACATATTCGGATTTAGTTCGAATTCGATACGTCCAAACACGAATCAAATATTTATCGAACCGGTTCACGAGCTATTTATCAAGCCGGTTCGTGCCGGCTTGATTCGTTTGCACATCTATGCTGGGGTATGATCCAACCCACAATAGCTCTGGTTATAAGTGATGAACCGTGACAATTACTTCTATTATATATAATAATAATTTCAATTATGCAATCTTATATTAATCAAATCATTAAATTTAAATTATTATATTACTTTTTATTAATAATATTATTTATATATTATTTATTGTTAAAAGAACAAAATGAACATTTTACATTTTTATATAAAATTTATTCAATCAAATCAAATAAACTATAATCTATCAATCAAATCCAATACTCTATTAACAATAATTTTTTATTTATTTTTTATTACATTATATTACTTTTCTATGTATTATTTATCATATCCCTCCACCAAACAGTACCCAAGGTTATAAAGAGTTACACCAATCTTTAATATCAAATCTTTAAAAGTATATTAAAATAGTATGTACATGCGACAAATTCAGAATTTGATCCAACCGCAAAAGCATTCCCGAACAAAGTAACAAACCATTTAACCCTTAAAATAGAAAGGAATGAAATGAAATGCACACCACGGTTGCCGAGTTTATGAGCATTCACAAGCATGTATATACATAAACTACTCACTTTCAGTGTCATCGTCATCTCCAAATGAAAATATCGAAGCATCCGCAGCCATTGCTTTGAACTCACTCACCCCCTCCACCGGCTTTGATGCTTCGCTTCTCGACGAATTTACTCCAACAGCCTCTCTGCTTGGCTCAGATCGAGTTGAACCTGAAGTTCCTATCGAGACTTGTTCGGTTTTGTGCGTCAAATTTGCTATTTGATTTGAGCCATCTTTGCTGTTCGGTGCAGCATCTTTGGCCGTCATAGTTGAACTTACTTGGGGAGGCTTATCAGACTGATTGGATTTTGAAGATGCGGATACTTCATCTTCATTGTCGGAGAACACGTCGTCCTTGTCTTTATTCGAGTTAGTCGCAGCTGCAGGCTCCTCAACTGGGATGGGACTAGGTTTCGAGTTTGTACTTGCACCGGAAGTTTGGATAGATTCATCACTAGCGGTTTCAGCTGGGGTTCTTGGTGAAACAGCAGCAGCATCATAATCAACGAGGACAACTTCGACTTGGAAGCCGGGAGATGGCAGTTTTCTCTGCACACAAATGGATGTTAGTAATATTTATTATGCGCCACAGACTGAGCGAGTCCTGAAATGAAAGAAGGAATACAAGGTTGTCTGCAACAAAATGCCACTGTCATCATTCACAGATAAGATAACCAGTAACAATTATCATCATCTCTGAAACCCCAGAAACTAGGACATGAAGGAACCCTGAGAGTCGAGTTGGGAAGAAAAAGATCAACACATGTTTGACAAGCTAATAATAGTGCGTTCACAAAGTTGCAGTAATCTTGTAGCAAATAATGAAATTTACCTTGTCAAAACCATCAAGATCACTCGTGTTCAGAACTTTCCGGTTCTCAATCATTGTGGTGTTTAACCAGCTGATAATCGGGAAACCATAAATGTTACAAAACGAAGACAATAATATCACCTCTCCTTTCTTAACCAGGTTTTGACAGGGAAAGGAGGAGAAATATCATCACAACAGGGAAAAAAATAAGACGACGTTGATTTATTATACCAATAGAAGTCTCCTTGGCGATCATGAAAATGGATTTTGAAATCGCCAGACAACTCAGTCAGACCAGGCTCCCCGGGAAGGGCAAACACCATTATCCCTTTCTTAGGTGCACTAAACCAATAATCTTCAGGCTGCAAAAAACAGCACAAGACAAATAAAAAGTTCATGAAACCAAATATGCAACCACATAAAAAAAAGTTCATGAAACCAAATATGCAACCACATTGCAACAAGTCATTGCTATGATTTTCTGATGGTTCAAAATGACCAGTTCATAAAGTCATTCAGAATTTCTAATAGATGACAACGGAAAGCCAACTAAGGGATTGATGAAATCCCTCCCCATAAAATAATTCATAGACCTGTGAAGCATAAGCAGTTGTTATGTGATATCTGTGAAAGAATGGAATGATAAAGACATGAACACATGCCAAAATCTGAGACTGGTTGCCAGAAGGATGACTAACCGATAAATCCTTGGTTCTAGGATGTTTTTTCGTTGTGAATAGCACACCTGCAGAGTGGAGGTCGTTAGGTTAGAGACAAACAATTGAAATATGGTTTTAAAAAAAATGGTGTCATGAAGCTACATGAACTAAAGTGGTAAAAGATATAAGCTGATACCAACACTCAAAAACTAAGAGAAGTGGTTGATTTACAGCATAACTAGCATGCACAAGTCACAAGATCACATATGACAAAGAGATAGAGGTTACCATTATGATCAGAAACTGTAATTGAAGGCCTGATCCAGTATGGGCATCTGTGCAGCCGGAATCCTCTGAGCATGCACCTGCATCAATGCAATTCTTGATGATTTGAAACATCAACTCACAGAGGCTATACACACCCTTGATTTTCCTTGAAACATTCTATTTACAGCATCCATGATGATGCAACATCCATCATGAGTCCGCTAATATGGACACAAATACTAAATTCATTGTTTCCTAAATGGTAAATACCTACGACCGGGCTGATTTTCTCCATTGAAGTAAATTAAGATTCGTTCAAAATACTTGACGTATCTCTACAAGAAAGACGATTGTCAAAAGGCGTTAAGTATTAACAAAAAGACGAAAGAAGATTAAAAATAATTGAGACAGCTCACAATCTGACTAGGCAGAACAAGTCCTTTCCCATCAATACATCTTTTCTGGTTGTAGTAATCGATTGATTCCTCTGCTGTGGGAAAGAACTGAAAAATAGCAAATGGTAATACAAAGATGGTCATAAACAGCACAACGTCAACAAGGCATTACTATTAATCTGAGAACGTACTATCAGTCTGAGAACAGCTTATGAAGCATTCAAAGAACCATGATAATACTAACCTTCAGGTACAGAAGAAGACTAGATATCATCAATCCCGTCCTTGCCATTCCTGCTTTACAATGCACGACAACGACATTTTCAATATCTTCCTTCAACCATGAATATGCACTTTGACAAAATAACAGAATGAGCTGAATAGGAGGGCAATTGTGATCATCAAAAGGAAAGCTAGCCACCTGTAGAAATAGAAAAAAAAGAATAATGTAATAATGACAGAGTAAAACCAACTTCCCGCCTCACATATGCAAACTTTGCTGCTTTTTTCCGAAGCAAGACACATCAAAATACCAAAGTAAGCAAGACACTATTTTCTACTATTACTGATAGAGCTGAAAAGTTAGCTACACCTCCATTCACTAAGAAATGGGAGTTGTAGCAAGATTTATCTTGTTTTGCATTACACTGTGGAACCTAATATAGGCTACACAACAGTAAACTAGAGAACAAGAGGGGAAGAGGAAGATAAAAAACGTGAAAGGTTGTTAAAAGGGGAGAAATCATCTGAAGGAAAGCACATCTCACAGCATCAAAGAACAAGACATCAACCATAGTAACAACTTTAAGTGGTGCCAGCATATTAAAGGCGAGTATAGCACCTGCTGCTAACAAGAATAACGGGGCAAAATTAAAGAAGGAAATTAAAAGATTCATAATTTAATATAAGAAATGATAAACGATAACAAACCTTTCCCTCAAACAATGATGCATCATACAATCTTTCAGAACAAAGGTTGTATACTTTGTATTTCCCCTGCACAATTTGAATATAGTAATCAAGTAATAGTAGTGGCCATGAAATGCAATGACAAAAAACTTGTGGGCAAAGACAAATACACCATAATCATTCGAGGGTTGGGTGGTGACAACAAGATGCCTGCCATTCATTGATCATGATTATACTGACATTTAAAGATACCACAATAATTTCTCACCTTGTGATAAGTTTCAAAGAACCTGATTACTTCCTCCATGTGGTTCCTGTATAATCCCTAAACACAATCCTAATTCAGTTCAAATTAGAATGAATTAGCAATTATTTGTGTGCCATCTTTCAGAAATAGGATCTGGTACCTCAACATAACCGAAAAATCCAGAGCTCATATCACCAGCAGGGAAGCCCATGGCAATAATGTTCTCTGTGATGTAAGTCATATCTAAATCAAATCCTCCTTCCTATAAAAATAATTGTTGTAAGAGAAACACACCAATTTACAGGAGCATAGTACAACCAGAAACACATAATGATAACTTTGACAGGCTTCATATTTTTATAAAGCAAACAGAAATTAATTTCCACCAACAAAGAAAATAAGCATATCAAGTTACACATCACTGGCACCAACGGAAGCATAAAGATAATTTTAATGTTTCATAACTTTTTGGAACAAACAAAAATGGACTTCGACCCACAAAGAGAACAATTAAATTCTAAAAAGCATTCTGCCTAAACAAGGAAACAATTGAACAGTCTACACTTATGATAATTCCGTACAAATGTAAGCACCTGGTATCTTCTTTTATTTTGGGATACAACATGGCGAGCTTTGACCTGCACCGCCTTCACTGCACTCTTAGATGAATCAACGAAACCTTTTGTAATGGTACCAATAAAGCTGGACTGGTTAGTTGGTGAATTTACGTCAGAATTTTCATCTGATTGAGGAGATTTTGGAGACATGCGCAATCCAAACCCACTAGTGAAACGTGAAAAAGTTGACTGCCCTGAATTTCCAGAGGGTGATTCATCCTTGGAACCCACAAATGGCTGGGGAATTTTTAGATTCTTTGCCCAAGTGGAGATGCCAGAAGCAGAAAACTTCGAAGGCGAGCCGCGTTGAGAATAATCAGGTGCAGATTCCACAGGATTCGAAATTGGTACATCTGCAGTCTTAATATGCTGAGGATTTGATGAATCAGAAGATTCCGAACTCATTTCAACAGCTGAAATGTTTAACACTCAGGGAAGCACAGGAACTTGGCAGCAAAAATGAAATTATGCTCCTTACAAAGAAGGGAGGGTGCATTGATCATTGCTCGAGTACATTTCACACTGAAAACATGAAGACAGAGAAAATAGATGAGGTTATATGCATGTAGAATATACAACGTGGCAATAGCTTCCACATATGAGATAAGGCCTGGCAACTAAGTATAAGGTTGGAAAACATTGTTGCAACCTGAAGCAAACTCAAGTAACTCCCTCCAAGCTGATCAAAAATTGAATAATGATCACTGTCAACTTAAAAATGTAAACTCAATCGTAGCTGTATCAAACTCCAAAAACACCCCTATTTTCTTTGATACGGGATAAACAGCAATAGAAAATAGAGATACCCTATAGTTTGATAGGAAAGATTCAGGGTTCATCATATGAGAATATATATGCAAATTATTAAGTTCCTCTCCATCTCTCGAAACTTTGACAAAAAATCTTGTGAACAAGTTTACAAAATTCACCCACCCAATTAACTGACATCCCCTTACCCTAAATAAACATCAAAATAAATAGATAAAAACCTGTTAACTGGTAAATTTGGCTCTAACTTACAAAATTAAGTAATTAACATTCCATTCATATCCCAATAGAATTTTTACAAATGCCATTGCAATCAAATATCTAACGAATTCCAGCTAGACATAATCCATAACATGTGACCAAAGTGCTAATCATCCCCACGATTCTTGACCGAAAATGTTACCAATAACTCCCATACTTCACCACACCCAATATACTGGCAATGGCGAGCAATCAAATCACGAAATATGGACAATATTATCATCCTAAGCAAAAAATGAATATCAAGCCGAAACTACGTTCTATACATGGCACAATATAATATTATTAATCCAATCCTGTCGCATAACCGAAAAGAGAGTTAATTTGCAGCAAAAATTCCCAATTCATGAAACTGTTGATTGATTCCTCCACCGATCCAAATTACACACCCATTTGTAGCAGGAAATTAAATCAATTACAGATACTAACCAAAACCACTCTTAATTTACAAACACACAGAAAAAGATGCGAGCAGAAATATAGGTCGGTAACCTGAATCAAAGTCAACGGCGGCGGAAGGCTTCGAGTAGCGGTGGCTGCTCACTGCTGGAGTTTTTTCGTATACAGAAATCGCCCTATATTTTCATTCCGATCCCAAGAAAAAAATATTATATTATACTAATTATTAAAAACAAAAAAAGACCTTCAATTATCCAAATAAAATTCTAGCTATAATAAGGACAAAAAAAGATCCCATACTTCTGTTACGGTTTTATTATTCCTAGCATTTTGTGCACGTAATGCGTGTGTTTATCAAATTATTATATTAAAAAATAATTTATGATAAAATTTGTATCTTTTTTAGAAAAATTTAAAATCAATTATGTTATGTACGTAATATGTGAGAAAGTTAGTTTTTGAATTTTAAAATTAAAATATGTGCAATCGAGGGAAAATTGTATGAAAATAAATTGAAAATGTTAAATAATATATTTATTTATTGAATAAGATTATTTTTAAAAGTTCATTTAAAAATATTAAAAGTTAATTACTATAACATGCTCTTACTTTATTAATAATAATAGATAAATCTCTTTTTTTTAGTGATTTATTATTATAAATCTGATACTGAACGATCACATTCTCTAAATTGGGCCCATCTACTCCACAGCCCAAAAGTATTGTGTGCCAGATTGAAATAAACCTTGTAGTCAACCAGATACTGTCGCAAGGTATCCACCTCACGTTGAACTTGTCACAATTTGTGTTGTTGGATCTAACATTTGAATATTATTTTTATTAGCGCTGGCCGCTGTGTACACGTATGTTTATCAAATTATCATATTAAAAAATAATTTATAATAAAATTTGTATTTTTTTAAAAAAAAATTTAGAAATCAATTATGTCATGTAGGTAATATACGTGAGAGTTAGTTTTTGAATTTTGAAATTAAAATATGTCACACGTGAAGTATGAAATGGTGAAAAATTTGTATGAAAATAAGATAAAATTGTTAAATAGTATATTTATTTATTGAATAGATTTATTTTTGAAAGTTCACTTGAAAATATAAAAAGTTAATTACTCTAACATGCTCTTGCTTTATTAATAGTAATAGATTAATAGTAATAGATGTTAAAATAGTAATAGATCTAAATCGCGTGATGACATGTTGGATTTAACATTAAAGTTATTATATTTATGATATTTTTGTCTAGATCCAAAATACGCAATGAGAAACGGATGTCTCAAACTTCAAGTTTTGTAAGTTTAATAGGAGATCAAACGTGAAGAAACATTTTTAGTTTTTACAATAATTTTAATTTTAATTATTTCAAATCAATAAACAGATTAAAAGACCCATAAACACAAATTTTAAGAGTATAAAGGTATACATCTTAGAATTTTGTTTGGAAATTTTTGACATTGGATTTGGAAGGATAAACAAGGTTTTTGGTGGAAATGGGCGAATGACGAAACTTGCCTGCACCGCGTGGTTAAATAACTTAGTATGTCTGAATTCCTTTCTTCAAGATGGTTTGGGTTTTCGACTTGTGTTGCAAATGGTGGGAAGTGGAGGAGCAAATATTACATGTACACATTGGTTGGTGACTCAGAGAACTCTGTATTACTCACATGAGATACAGATGATCACAATTCACACAAAGTTATGGCTCATGTATCCTCAGTGGAACAAGATTTCAATCTTTCTAATTCTTGAGCCTGGTTTTCTTCCTTGAACATAGTGAAGAATATGCGGTTTTTTTTTTTTTTGCTGGGGTCAAGAACATGTTGCTGAGTCGGTTAATTTAGTGATGAATCGAATCAGTCACATACTTTCTTCCCATTAATGGCACATTGCCACATGACACAAAGCAACAAATGGCCAAATTATTCACGTCGTCAGGTGTGAAAAAATCCTGCATTTTCAGAACCCATAACAAATGTCTAAAAATAGGGGTTTGATATTGGTTTGAAGATGATCAAATTTCCCACCTCAGGCGTCAGGATTGCCTGATTATATAGCGAGTTTTAACCCAGTTCATCACGGATGAATAATTGGAAAGTTTGCGAAACCCTTGATTCGCTGCAAGAACCAGTTGAGAAAGTCATCCAAGAAATCAATTCCGGTTGTGTTGTTTCTGACATGTTCTGGACATGGGATTGTTGGTTCTGCTGCAAAATTCTGTACCCCGAGATTGGTTTTCCATGGAACCAGTTTCTTTGTGAGGTGTGCTTGAGAACAACTGAGGCGCTATGCTATCAAAGTCCTTACAACAAATGTTGTCTTGTTCAGAACCATTTGTTTTGCCCGATGTTTCGCAACAGTTGAAGCTTGTGGGAAGCTCAAGCACCTGAGTTTCAACAATGGAATCAAGAGTCAGTTATCGTTAAACAGCTTATAGAGCTTGAGCTGCATTATACTGATCAAGAAGTTTCTGGGAGGAGGGTCTGGAACATAAGCCCCTATTGTTGTGTAACAATGGAGATGAAGAAAGTACAAAGAGGGAAGAAATCAACCATTGATGTGCAATAATGCTCGACGTGCCTGGATTCCAAGAAGCCCAATTCTGTTAGTTAATTGTTTCGGAAGCACGGCCAGTTAGAAACTTGATTCATTACATGAAACTGCAAAAACGATTGATGCCTTTCATTTGGGAAATGAGAAAAGGTGAAAAGTAAGACGAAAGTAAAGATGGCAGAAAGAAAGGCAATGGGATAATGATAATAGTACGGGCACCCCAAATGGTGATTCTTCATCCTCCAGCCATCGGGGCTTTTGTGACTGACTCGTTGTGGATGGAATTCATCAGTAGAGGTAGTGTGAGCAGGTTTGCATATGCTAGTATAGCTCATGGTTGCTAGACGGTTTTTTTAATGAGACATTGGTGGCAAGTTTACAAGAATTAGAATTTGGAGTTTCTTTAGGCAGTAAGAAATGGCACCACCACCTTGGCAGAGGAAGTGCAGCACAACATGGTTGGAGAAGCATATGAAATGAGATTCCCAGCAAAGGCTTCCAAGGAAATGACAAGAAAGGCAGTGGGAGGTGGTGGATCGTATCACAAAGATTTTTGTGCTTCAATTGCGGAATGGAGCACCTCAGGCACGTGCAAACGAGTTTTAAAGTTTTAGATAAAGCGACTATATCGAATAAAACCAACCCCAGTTGATGGATGAACCATTAGAAAATTTTGGAAGGATAATTCAGTAATTTTTGCATAATTATCTTTAGTCGTATTCGTTAAAAGATATTATAACAGAAAATAATGGAATTTCAGGGCAGCAATGATTTTTCTGTTCTCAATTTGATCACAAGGAGAAAGGAATGAAGGGAAACAAAAACAAACAGCCAGAGAGTTCAATACATTATCTACCAAATGCTAGGTGTGCATTTGAATTTTCAAAAATATCTAAAAATGCTCCCAAATCAAAATAAATAAAACTAACTTTGTCCGAGTTAAAAAACAAATTTTCGGTAAAATTTTCATGCAACACAAAAGTCCTTGAATCAAGATTGGAATTTCAAAAGTTAACATCATAAGGTAACAATATAACAAACATACCTGGCGTGTCATCTTTCCATAATCAGCATTCTTACTATATCCTCGGTTCATAGTTGGTACACAGATTTTCCTAGCAAATACACAGCACAAATATTGATTATTATTATTAATTTATTTTACTATATGAATCTTGTCATTTTAACAACACATTCCATTCCATTATATGACTTTTTTAGTCAATGAAATCGTAAGACACTAAGACTATATCATTAGTCAGCAAAGGACAAGCATATATTTTTTCTCTATTATAAGATTACTGGTTATTTAGTTTAGCAACTAGTTGGATTTATTCGAAACCAAAATATAATAAATGGTATATCTTTTTTTTGTTAGTGGAAATTCAATCATTAGACAAGATTAACACTTGTTTCGTTAAGTTCATTCTAAGTCCATTATCTTTAGCAGGTATTACCCTCTCGCCGACAACCGAACATAACACTTGTTTCGTTAAGTTCACCTTCCTCTCAGGAAACAAATTACAGCGGCTCCATGCAACAACCTGAGCAAAAAAATCTTCGAACTTTGAATTTTTACGAGTCTAACATCCTGTTAAATATGCAACAATGTAGAACATCTCAGACAGTCCTACGTGAGTGAGAAAGTTCATCAAACTTTATATCTTAATGAGTCTGATGTCCTGTTAGAAAATCCAATAACATATTCTAGAATCATTTTTAAAAAATCTTAGCTGTGTTCTTTAACTTAGTGAATCTACATAGAAATAGTTTATTTGCACACCTTGTTCAGACAATTTTGCAGTCATAACTAGTGGACAGAAACTGTCATTAAATTAGTTAGCCAAATGAGAATCTGCAATAGAGAAAAGTTCACACCTAGGTACAGATCAGTCAGTACAGTTTTTCGCTCACTTCCTGATTCCAATGGTTCTTGCACATCACTATCTGAACGTAACTAATTCTTCGTTGATGGGATATTAAGAATTCCACCATAGTATTCACTCATAGATGCCTACATTCCAAAACGTCGCAAAACACATTATAAGTACATTTAAAGTTTAAGAACAAGAAAAATTAAAGAAGGCTTGGTGAAAATGATAGCAGGATAAAAACGGTGAAAATCTGAAAGAAACCACCACTGCCATCAAGTTTGCTTTTTTTTCATTTTGTACGATCGTGGGGAATTTCGGTGGAGAAAATGTAAAGAGCTGATGGAACCTGCAAATGAGGGAGGATGCTGTTGTAGGCTTGCACAAAAAGTTTCGATCTCTCTGTTAACCTGCGAAACAGGGCAATGAGCAATTGGTGATTAATTCACAGAAATGCAAACGCAGATACAAGCCACATAGACTAATTTAAAATATTCCGAGTTAATGATACACGAAAAATTACAAAGTGGAAAAGCGTTCATAGTTTTCATAATTGCAGGTAAAAAAAATTATAACAGCAAATATGATGCAATTTATAATATCAGAAAAAGTATGACCAGGGCAAATGTACATTCCATTGAAATTAAAACTCTTTTAACCTCAGATTTAAAAAATTGACAGCATGTCTCAACCTAAAGCAAAATCTTGAACTTAACAATTTTTTTGTTTGAAGGTCATATCATTAATATTCCAACATTATATCATGGTTGAAAACAACCTGACTGGTTCAAGCCTAACCTAAAGTTCAAATTTGTACTTTGTATGAGCTCATAATAAGAACTTCTAAGTACTGATCAACCTAGAACTCATATATACTCTTTATAAACTACTAAATTCACTAGTTAGAACTCAGTTCTCACGCACAGCACTCATTACGACATGCAACAAATCTATACTTACCTTCTCAAAAGGCATAAACAAAAATGAATCTCCTCCATATCTGTTTCAATCTTGAGATCAACATATTGCTTGAAAAGCTCATGCATGCAACTAGCCGTATTATCTAGTTCATCATCGGTCACTTCTGAGGACACCTTAATCTCAGACATAATCTGCTGCAGTAAAGAGGACAAAGGACCACAGGGTCCAGACTCATACAACTTCGCAAAAAGGTTCAACATACAACTGCAGCTGGTTTTGAACTTGTCAACCCATCGTGGAGGATTTCCGATCCAAAGATTAATGTTTGACTCCAAATCCCCAAATTCAGTCCAGTTATTGGTTAAGTTACTGGAAGAACCTTTAGCAAATTCTGGTCTTCTGTGGGCAGGAAGATGCTCAAGTATGTCTTTTCTCAACTCTTCAGGAAGTTGTAGCAAAGTGGAGCAATCTACTTGACTAAGAGATGCGGGCATTAGAGTTTTAGGAGAAACTGAAGAGGATACAGAAACGAGGGTTGCTTCATCACCACACTGCTTTTCAACAGAAAACAAAATATATGATCAAGCAGCCTAATAAAGAACAAGGAACACAAGCATCAACAACATTACCTGAATTTTCTCATCTTGCACCAATAGATCGAATGAAAGCTCAGGGACAATTCTTTTTCCTTTCAAGTCCTCTTCCTGAAGAGAATAATGATGGAAAGACACAAAATTAGTGCAGAAAAAAATGTACATAATAAAATAAGTGTATAGAAAACAGTGATCGGATCTAAAACACAACAAAATGATATCAAATATTATCATAATTTTTAATACAAAATATATTTATCATAATATTAACTAAAGTCCAAAATTGGTTCCAGATATTATCCTTAACTTCATTTTAATCTTATAAATGGTTTATATGCAGACTGTTATAAAACATGCAGCAAGGTAACCATATAAGCATTTCAATAATTACACATATGTAACAACGGTTCAAATTACAAAGTGGATCATGCTTTGGATGCAAAGTTTTAATGAAAAACCAAGACTAAACACACAGACTTTCTTCACTGTTGCGTTCATGTCGAAAGCAGGACATATCATCGGACAAAAAGGATCAAGTAGCGCAGCCAATACCTCATTGCCAACAGCAGTAATATTTGATTTTACTGGATGAGCATGACGAGATTCCTTTTCATCGAATTTTATGCCTAACACTAAAGAAAATTCTCATAAAAAACTTACAAACACAAAAGCCTCCGTTACAGAAATTATAAAATATTTACCTTTGCCGCTGAGTGAAGCATCACATATAACGCTTGTATTAACAAAGTTGCCTTTATTATCTGATACAAAACCGAATAGCTTTCCACCATACATATCATTAATTTCTGAAACAACTTCAGGTGGAAGAGACTTTATAACTGTCATATCCAGGTCGTGAAGAGGAGGAAGGGTTGCAATTTCAGAGCTGGACAAGCCGGCGCCTGTTTCAACAGAGAATCGTGTACTGATATTAGAGTGTAGTTGACCCTGAACTTCATGAGATTCAGTAATCAAGAAACCATATGAAGCACAAAACCTTTAGAATGAAATCAAGAAAAGATAAATGTAAATTAGTGTTGTATAAAAGAAGCTTTCTTAAAATGCCTTAAACCAGCACAGCTTTTCATGCTATATAATTAAAATTTATCACGAGTATAAGTAGAGTTCCTAGTACAGACACAGGTTATAAGAGTTACACGGGAATACTACAATGGAACAGCATTCAGCAACATGGGGTAAAGTATGAAGGAGATGAAAAACATGGTGTCATGCACAGAAAATTAACAGTAAGAAAATAACGCAAAACAGATGGAATTAAATAATGAAGTGACGCATGAGGTGGAAAATTGCTGCTTTGTGCCTGGTTTCACGTTTCAACCCCTCCTATACATGCTAGAGGGAAGGAAGTAGGATGAGTAGAAAAGGAACTAGAAGGAAAGAATAATGAAATCTAGATATAAAACCCTAAAAAAAATTTCAACAGCATATGAAAGAAAGATGAGGCTGGAAACTCTACAAAAACATGGGGAAGCCTCATTATTGAGTAAGGAGGGTGGTAGATGCTCAAAAGACATTAAAATTTATTCCAACTATGTACATTTAGGTGGAAAAACTGACCTTTTTCTGTTTTATTTTTCGGAGAAATTCTAATCCCAAAAATCGAAACAAACACGCATATTCAGTCTCCCCCCTCAAATTTTCTTTTTCCTCCTTTTTATAACTCACGACATAATCATTAATTTTAGCGACTGCCGACTAA
Organism: Henckelia pumila; assembly: GCF_033568475.1. Classification (NCBI taxonomy): domain Eukaryota; kingdom Viridiplantae; phylum Streptophyta; class Magnoliopsida; order Lamiales; family Gesneriaceae; genus Henckelia; species Henckelia pumila. The sequence continues at coordinate 197,828,000 of NC_133123.1, read as the reverse complement.
TCCTTTTTACTTCTTCAGAATATAATTTTCTTATCTCGTATTCAAACCAAAAGCTTTGAAACTTTACACTAACGTTATGTCACAATGTGATATGCCATGATTTGAGATCTACTAGAAAAAGAAATCTCTCTCAAAGAATGTGCAAATATACTAACATATTTCTGCTAATAAGTTTGATCTTAGAAAGTAAACACCAAACATTAAAAAGGGAACCCCTGTGATAAATTTTAAAAATCCATTTAATAATTGATGCTCTACTTGGGACAAAAAAATAATTCATCACGAAATCTTTGGTCACCTGAATCACCATGGTTGGAAAGATCACCACTTTGGATTCTATCCTTTTTCGAGGAGGAGGCAAGCCAAGAAAGAATTGAATTTCTCTCTTGAACTTCAACACCAAGTAAAGAACCAGTTATTAAATAAAACAATTAAACAACAAAGACGAAGAAAAATGGAAACTGCACTAACAAACTCGTGTTCTTAAAAATAATACAGTTCCGAGAAGTGATAGAGGAACATACCTTGCTTGCTCTCATCCGAACCTTCAAGTTTCGAGACCTGCAAGCCCATGCCTCGAATATCTCTAACGTCTGCACATCAATCGTCATGTTATCTAAAAAAATGAAGCAATTTGAATGGAGCTAAAGCAGGACAGGTGAAATAACAAACAAAATTTAGAAATCAGCGTGTAAAATCATAGTGATGATTACAAGAGAGAGAGCATCAACCAGTGGACGTTTAAACCAAATAAAATTACTAGTTTTGTATTTAGTATCAACATGTAATGCACACAAACATGCAAACTGAACAAATAAGAAAGCAGAGCTACATTTCATTTCCAACAAGCCACAAGGACGAATGATCAAAAAAATGAACAAACATGCAGAAGTTACCCAGTAAGTAAACGAGGTCCAGAAATAACAAATTATTGTGGGAACAATAAAATAAACTGTAATTGACTACCTATATGGAAATACCCAAAGAGCTTAGTAGCCAACCTCTGAAGCACGCCCACATCATCAGTTGCATCCGGAATCTGTCATGAAATCATAGCTATAAGAACATGTGCAAGGGTTTCTTATTATAAATACACCAAAAGGATAAAGGTTGACGCGAATACAACATTACCGACATAGAATGGCTAAGATTCTCACAGTCTCCACAGCCCATATACTTCACTGGCTCCGCAGAATCAGCTCTTCTCTTCTTTATCTGAATCGACACCATTGTTTTTTTAAATCGACACCATTGCTTAATGTATCAAAGATGTGATTCAATGGCTAAAATTGTCTTGCATCTCTTAAGTTTTACATCTATCCAGGTACGTGGCAGTACAATAACACCACGCACACTTCTAAAGCCTCAAAATGATTAAAATAAGGGAAAACCTTGATAGTAAAAGACCGCCCTTGCACTCCACATCCCTGCAATCGCAGCGAAACCTCCTTGCACAGATTCGTGAGAAAATGCTGAGTCTGAAACCAGGAAAAAAATTAACAACAGGAATTTGGTCAAAAAATAAGAAAGGTTGGTAAGACTCGAAAAACAATATGAAGGTTAGTAAGACAATGGACCACTGACATCCTTCATATTCCTGAACCTCACACCCCAATTAACTTCAGCGCCAATGGACTTGCTTCCCTGCAAAAGGGCAAACCACATACACAGGACAAAACCACAAATTTAAGACAGTTCGGGAAAAATAAAAATGAAATGGGGGGTGATAACTTACAAAATCCATCTAAATGCTGCTCCCACGTTGGGGCACATGTTACATGACTAGACAGTATGCACTAACACATGAACCATGGAAAGCTTATATATATGGATGCTATGCAACATCCACCAAGACATAAAAATATTTGGCCTGTTCTTTAAGGAATAGGCTAAGATGTGGTATTATATGGCTGCTAACCCACATAGAGCAAAACATGCAGAATAAAGGTGTTAAAAGCCAACCGGTACTGATTCCTAAAGAATACAACATTCCATGCAACTGGGAAATATTATCTGCGGTTCTATGGATGTTTCATGTACCTATAACCTACCTGAACAAATATTATATTTTTTCCCCACACATTTGGAATGATATAAAAAATTCTGAAACCATGTCTAACACACTAGGCACCACACCAGCAATGTCTGTTCCTTGATAATAACAACAACCGACATATGGAAAGACATCAAGAAGTAAGAATGTAAGTTTAGACATAAAAAATTGATCAAAGCATCTGAAGAACACTACTCGACTTCATAAGAAGATGAAGCTTGAAATGCCACAAGAAAGAACCCTAGCCTACCCACCTGAATAACTCCAACCACTCTATTGTCTACCCCTCTACAGTAGTTCCACAGCATCTCTCCAGTTTTCATTCCGAAATCCTTTTGAAGAGACTCCTGAAAACATCAGAAAATAGAAAGTCGAAAAAACAAAAAACAAAAACAAAAAATGTCCAGTAAATGTGATAGCCATAAATCCCCAGAAATCAATTTTTTTTCTATTAATTCCATCAGCAGTAGATTCATTCAGTTCTGTTACACTGTTAACAGACTTGGCTTGAACCAAGTTTCATGCGGTTCAGCCAATAGTGGGACCACGAATATTGAATAGTGAAAGCTTGAGAGTAGACAGTGAACAGATTCTAATAAAATTTTTACAGAGAACTAAAAAACCTAGAGGTATTAAATTTATGATAATTTGACATCTTTGTGAGGAAATTAATTTGCAGGCAATCTAAAAAACGATGGGAAAAATGAATTCACACTGCAATTGCGCATAATGAAAAGTCACATGAATGTTCCAGTGAGAAGGAAGGGATACAACCATTAGTCTGTGCCAGAAATTTATTGCAAAATTTGGTTTTATTTTGGGTGTTTTGGGAGAAGATTTTTGGAAAATAATTACGTTTGGTTTTGTATTGGGGAAATGACAGTATTAATTTTTTATAATTATACCTGAGAATGAGAAATTGTTTCTGGAAAATGAAACAAACATTGAATACAATTTATTCTTCGATCAACATGCTTTAATAATACAAGGTGACAAACTGGTAAATTTGACAAAATGCAAGAATACAAGAAAACTGAAGTCGAGATATATATTTGGGTTTTAAAAGGCATCAAACAAAGACATCCAATCGACTTAAAGTAAATGACCACCTTGGAGAGTAACCTGAGCTCCCCACAAGTTTCCACGCGTATTTTCTTCAACTTTTCCTCCAAAACATTACCAATTCCAGGAAGCGCCTTGACTGGTAGTGTGCATAAATAATCATCAACCTGAAATATGAAAAGGTTTAGGACAACCTTTACTAGTTTAAACTTAAGAGCACGCAAATAATTTGAGGTCCTGTAAATAACTCAACTTAAACAGGATAAAAAGTAAGAACACTTTTTTGATGATATATCAGTATTAAAATTTCCTAGAATTCACTATATCTTAACAACATGTAATCATATTCTCAATCATTTGTAGATACTGAGCCTTAGATAATTTCTGAAAAGAAAAAGAAAGCAGGAACATGCCATTTTATCATTCACCAACATAGGATTTTAAGCCATAGATATATTTCTTGGGGCTAATGTAAGATTCACCATCAGATAAAAAAATCTGATGCATTCCTTGACCAATCAAGTTATTTTACGGCAAAAGGCTGTAGTTTTGGATTTGCCTGCCCATTGTCAACAACTAAAGTGTCCAGATAAATTGGACTGCACTTTCCTTTCTCTTTTTTGGCCTTTAACTAACCTTGGTTTTTCCAAGATAGCGGGTCTATGGAACTCTTGTATCAACAATAAAAAGTGAACCTCGGATTGCATGCAAGGATTTCCAATTAAGTTTCGTGATACACAATATGCAAACAAAAAATTGTGAAAATTTCAAAAAGTGGGAAAAAATAAAGCTTCATACAAGCATACAATCAAGGACTTGTCAGTGGAACCATCTGTCAATTAGAAAGAAAAGAAAAAAACAAAATAGCATCACTTGAAAGCAGTAATTTAGGGCATCATTTGACTGCTCTTTTCCCTAACTTGCACACCAAGTGAAAAAATGCTCTGAATCCAGAAGAAAATAATGTGGGCTTAGAGAGATGTGGCGTAAAATTTATATGTGATGTAACTTTCAGTCAGTTTCTCAACTGAAAGAACATTACCAAACAGGCCAAATAAATCTGAAACACAGTAATTCTTTACTTTAATTTTATACTTTTTCACAAAACCATATGATGAAGGAAAAATATCTTGTTTCCAAACATTACCACTTCTCCCGATTGACGTAAATTATTTTATATTTAAAAAACTAGAAAAAAACTCAACATCTTTAAAGTAAAACCTCAGAAAAAGCAATAGATTTTCCTGCATGGCTGACTTAGTATTTCGAGTGTTATGGTGGCATTGTTAAATCATTGCTGCAAAAATGATTATGGACTTATTTCCATTCAATTTGCATAGACCAGTTTATAGCTGTCGCACAAAGAATAGGGCACGCCTCCAGATAAATAGAAAATACAGGAAAGTGAATGAGGAAGGTTGCTAGTGAAAATCTGCGAATAACAGCCAAAAGACGAAAACAGACTAGTCACCCAAGGTGAGACTTTTCTGAAGCAAGTATAATAACAGGACATTTTAGAGCTGGTATTTACCTTTTCAGGAGGAAGGTAATACTGGCCATTAGGTTTTGCAGATTTTGTGGCAAGGCGAGCCATAAGCATGTTGCTTGAGATTCCCGCACTTACAGTGCATCCTGTGGTGTCAAATATCTCCTTTCTAATTACTGAAGATAAGCATAGAGGGTCCCCCACTTCTGACTCAGAAATATCCAAAAAAGCTTCATCACAACTGACAGCCTGCATTAAAAACTCTCATATTAAGATATGAAAGGTCTGAAACCTCCTTAAAAATGTTTTCAAGGCCCCACCTGCACCTTCTTGCAGTGCTTGTGCAAAATGTCATAAAATTGATCTGCTACCTGTAAAGCGAGATGTGTCACATCAAAGAGCCATGTAATGCACAGTCATGAAAGATACGAGAGTTAGGTTGATATAATTACAATAGAAACATTAGATTTACAAAATCCACAAAAAAAAGCCTAATAAATACCTTCTCATAAGCTCCAAAATCATATGGAACTATAATTAGCTGAGGGCATCGAACTTTGGCATCTTTAACAAACATTCCGGCCTTTACTCCTAGAGACATGCAATGTATCAAACACCAATATACATGAGAGAAAACGAAAAGCTGCAGTTTCAGATGACAAGCCAACCATGATCTCGAGCAGGATAATTGGCAGATGAAATTTCAGCAGTACCACGGGGATTATCAGAATGGGATACTGCAACAGGTTTGTTCTGTAATTCAGGATGGTTCCTGATGACCACTGATACAAAGAAGCAATCCTGGATAGATATACAATTTTGCAAGATTATTTTTGAAACAAATGATAGAAAGAAAGGATAGGGACCGAATGACTATAATATAACGAGCCAAAAGAAGACATATACTCTTACCATTTTCATTTAAATTAATTTGGCAAGAGTTGGGAGATAAATCATGTATGCAAATAGGAAGGAAAAATCAAGAGAAGGAAATTATACTGAATCCTAACTTCCCTGTATCATACATACCAAGTCCATGTGTACTACGACTGTCTTCTGAGTCTTTGCAGCAGAGTTGAGAATAGAATTTTTGTGAGTAAAACCACTAGAAGAGCTAGGAAAGCGGTTACGGTAACGGTTTCTCCAAGTGCCAATAAAATGCAGTCTAGAACTCTGAGGGGAAAATCTAATTAGACGCTCGACAATCAATATTATTTCAAGTACAAAAGCTAAACCATTTGACCAGGAAAGTATAGTTAATCTGAATGAACAAACAGTTCAAAAGATAAAACAGAATCACCAAGGAAACAAACTGAAGCAAATAAAAAGAAACAAGATAGAGAATCTCAAATCAAAAAAGGCGAAAAATAATAATCCTACAAGTATAGAAAACAATGCCTGATTGCAATCTTAATCATACACCAATCAGCCACAGAACAAGTCAACTATAGTACTGTATATCAAATGCATTAGACATCAGAATACCAGCACCCTATAACAAAATATTTAAAATATCCTGATTGAGGAAAACAAATTATTTCCCTCAATACATCAATAAAACTTTGCTCAATTAATTCTACGAAGCAAAAGAAGCAACAGATTGGACATGGAAAGAAATAAACCCGCTGAATCACAAAAAAGTTCGATTGTACAGGTCAAAATGCTATGCATTGAAGCTCCCACGTCATATTAAGGCTTCTTAATCCAAGTCTACAAAGTGTATAATAATACAAATTCTGCAGAAAAAAGTTCGTACATTCAATTCAAGGGACTTTCAAAATTACAGACTAAAAATTTTAATCCAAATATTTTAAGTTCAACGTAAAAAATGAAGCTAAAGTATAAATGAAAATTAGCTCATTTTTTGATATATCACACCAGGTTCAAAGGTCCACACCTTAAGACAGAAACACATAATAAGACCTAACAAAATTATTTACAGAGGTACATTCCAGATCTTTTCAACTGCTTTAATTCGTATTTAAAACAACTATTCAATTGATTCTTTGCAGAGATGATTATGATACCCACCCCCAGGCTCAAACAATTGTAAAACCCCATTTATTGGATTATTTATATTCATAAGAAGACAGAAAAATTCAGGAGAAAAAACTTCGAAACACCAACTTTGAGGCCTAGAGAAAAGTTAAATTTCTCTGTCCGCAGTGTTAGAAAGTCATGCTTAACTGGTGAATCTTACTATTTAGGGCGTTCAGATTTCACAAACATCTCAAACCGATGCTTGTGCAGATTTTTTTAATAGTGTGTGAAAGTGATAACAAAAGGTAAGCTGAAAAAAATTATTTCCAAGAATTACAAGTTCTTACTTTAAAATAATTATCTACAAAATTGGGATCTGTCAGAGTTGAATGACGTTGATTAGGAGGCAAATTAGTCCTTAGGCTTGATGCTTCATCAGAAACCTCGCAATTGCTAGACATGGGCCTAATTTCACAGCGACTTTCTACACTGCATGCTGACTCTTCAGCTATCAACTTATCTCTGTTCCCTTGCCAAAGTTCATCAAGTTCCACACTGCTCTGGTCTCCCTCCTCTAAAGACTTGTGCTCCTCAGATAAACTAGAATCCATCTTGTTCAATGATGGATTATCATATTCAGTCATTGATTGACCATCGAGAAATGAAGATTCGATATCAGATACTCGACTGTTCTTGACAGTGAAAAAGGCAGATAACTTAGGTTGGCCATCACTCTCAGTTACAACCTGCTCCAGCTGATAAGGAATCCCTACGAGAATAATAAAACAAGGGACATGATGGTTCCACATTTTATAGTTAAACAGCTAAAGTTTTTCTCCAAATTTAAGAGGGAAATGTATTGTTCGATTTAAAAACACACCAAGTGAAAACTTCAGATATAGGTTCATAAAAACATTTTTCATGAAGTGTTAACTTCATTCCATGAGGAACATTTAGAAACAAAATTGCCCTATGGTCAATAAATTAATTGAGAAGCATTCTCAAATCTCAATAGTGTTGTGTCATTATTTATGAAGTATTCACGACCATGTCATGCCAATTCTTATATATTCAGAACTAAAGGCTAAACAATGAGATATCATACATACCACACTGGCACGCTACAAGGAATGATTTACTGCAGCCACTGAAAAATTAATTACAAGAGAAGTATACTGCATTTCAAGGTAACTTTTATAATTGATTACGCTGAAATGCCAATACTTCTAAATGTTAAATGTGCTATAGAAGTAGCTAAGACATATCCAAACCAGTAGAAAAGTTAATTACTTTTCACCAACTCTCCTATCCTGGTAACATTTAGGGTAGTTCTTCAATGTCTTGACCAACGTATGATCCCAGGTTTCTTTTGATTATAAAGAATCAAAGATGAATCAAAATCACGTTACATCTAGAATTAACAGAGAAACCTAGCTGAAGTATCCTTTCAAATAAAACTTACAACTCAAAAGTTCATTGGCAGCAACAGAATCCAGAACCCATGTAGGTTTCACTACTGGAAGTCCGCCACTGAATGCCCTATATCATTGACAAATTCATCTTAAGAAACATCTATCTTCACTTTTGATACGCGAATTAACAAACTGCATAACGAACCTCAAGTTCTTGATTTTACTGTTGGGGAGATTACTGCAGATAATATGAGTAACATGATGCCTAGAAAAATAATTTTCAAAACGCCCTCCATACTTCAGCATGTATCCACGAAGCTCCTGTGAAAAGATAATTTGTGTGTAACTTCAATGTGTTTCATACATAAGTCCAAGCACGATTCTTTTAAAGAAAGCTGAATGGATGGATAAAAGCACATATCCCAAATGCAACATAGACGTTATTAAGGGGCAAACCAATTAACTGAAGATCAAATTTTGAGTAGTTCAGCAATCTTCAGAGTGAAAATGTAAGACTGGAAAGGATCACACCTGACTAGAAGGAACAGTGTATCCATCAACAAAAATTGAAACTCCGGAAAAGATGGACCTCCCGGAACTGAAACCACTACGAGAAGAGCTTGAAGCCGCAGCATCAAACTGCTCATGCAGTTTCTGATTCTTCACAACCATGTAACTACACCAAGGTTGCACCCACAAAGTTATCTCCAAAAAAAACAAACCAGAAACAATAGAAGCTTCTTGGCCTCATGAAACAAGTTTACAAATAATACTTTGAAATTGATAACCAAAACAAAAGTTTACCTGCCGAAATCGGAGAAGGGGGAGTTTCCGAAAGCGGAAGAGCGAGAATTAGCGCCCCAAGCCATGCCTAGGGTCTTTTGGGCGGCCTTCTTCCTGTTCTTAGCGTTCCTGTCATCACTGCTACGAGAAGAATTATTTGAGGAGACCGATTTGAAACTCCGCTTTGATTTGGAGGCTGAATTGGAACTCATACTAGCTTGGGATTTAGCAATTACTTGAAGTAATTAAACAAATCGAGACTTTCTTTTTTTGGGCAGAGAAGGAAATTTCGATCTTCATGGGCATTGTGTAGTTGTATCGAGGAAGACTCTTTTATGCCTTCCAGATTTTAAATCATTTGCCCGGCCTAGCTAACACAAGTTGAAGACGGATTATATATCCGTCAAAGTGTTGTCATTCTATTTATAAATTGTTCGTCACCAGTCAACCAACCATAAAGAAATTCTCCTTCCATCCAAATAACAAACGTGGGAAAAGAAGAAGCAAAACTAGACATTCAGTAGAAAATTTATAGAAATAAGCCTCTCTACATTTTCATTTAAAAAAATAGACCTATTAGAACAAATTCCTTATTTATCCCCCTGCTTAAGCTTTCCCAACTAATACAAGCCGATAAATCGGGTCATTTGCAAAAATGACCCCTACACAAAAAATTTTTTAAGTTTAAAGGTTCCGCACATTTTTCTTTTTTTGGGTGAATACCCCTATTTTAAATTAATATTTTAATATTAAGTTTAATTAATCTCTAATAGGATTTTGACCCACCAAAATCACAACGGCTTCCTTCTTCTTGCTCCTCATTCTTGATCGCTTTTTTCTTATTCTGGTTCATCGGCATTTTTTTTTTCTCCTATATTTTCACTCTCAATCTTCATTTAATTTGTAGCATTCTCAACCTCTTCATTTTCTTACCAAAGCTTAATGAAATTATCATTATCACAAAATGTTTTTTCATAGGATGATTGGAAGATAAGGTATTTTGTTTGTTTATTTATTTTTCATGTTTTTGGGTTATCCATTTAGCAAGTAATTTTCCACTGAAGGGTCAGTCGCAAAAATGACCTCCACACAAAAAAATTTTAAGTTTAAAGGCTCCGCACATTTGTTTTGGGTGAATAGACCTATTTTAAATTAATATTTAATATTAAGTTTAATTAATCTCTAATAGGGTTTTGGCCCACCAAAATCACAACGGTTTCCTTCTTCTTGCTCCTCATTCTTGATCGCTTTTTTCTTATTCTGGTTCATCGGCATTTTCTGTTTTTTTCTCCCATATTTTCATTCTCAATCTTCATTTAATTTGTAGCATTCTTAACCTCTTCATTTTCTTCTCTCCAAAGAAATGTAGATGAAAACCAAAGCTTAATGAAATTATCATTATCACAAAATGTTTTTTCATAGGATGATTGGAAGATAAGGTATTTTGTTTGTTCATTTATTTTTCATGTTTTTGGGTTATCCATTTATCAAGTAATTTGACATATTCATTTTATTGAAGTATTTATTTCAGTCGGTTACATTATATAATACAGTAGGTTGAAAACATTAAATCAGTTGGTTACCTTTAAGTAAGTTAAACCATATATTACAGTCGGGTATTAGCATTCAATTAGTTGGTTAATTTCAATAGATTATTTATTAATATTTTATTTTAAAAATATATTTTGTGAACTGAGCTTTGATTCAAATTTTAATTAATTTTGATGGTTGAGTGGAAGAGTAACTTGATATATCATTCCGTTTGTTGAAACATTTATTTCAGTCGGTTTAGTTATATATTACAGTTGGTTTAGTTATATATTACAGTCGGTTGCAAGAATAAAATCGGTTGGTTGTATTTCAGTAGGTTAAGATTTATATTAAAGTCGGTTAATATCATTCGATTAGTTGATTAATTTTCAATTGGTTATTTATTATTCTTTTATTTTTTGTAACAGATTTTGTGGACCGAGATATGATTCAAATCTTAATTAATTTTGGTGGCGAGTGGAAGGTGACGGTGAACATAAATATTCATGGTGTGATGGAAGTAATTCGAGATGACATGCTATATCTATTGATGAGAGTAATGTGAGTATTGAAGATGTTGAAGATGCAATTTTTGAAACAGTTCAATTGGATAGACATGATAGGGTGTTGAAGCTAAGTTACTTGCCAAAATTTGAGGCATGCAATCTGAGACCAATATATATAAAAAGCTCACGTGCATTGGCAACATATCTGTCTTTTGGCGTTTCAAATGTTAGATCTTTGCTTCATGTTGAATTGATAGAAACAAGTGGCTTCAGAACCATTGATGAAACAAATGATAATGCTAGAGATGTTGAAGTTTGTAAAGATCTTAATGATGAGAGGGTTGCCAATTATGATACTGAAATATATGGTGGTGATAAGAGAACATATGATGAATATTTTGACGGGGTATTTTTTGAAAATGAGTTAGACGATGGAATGAATGAACATGAAGTTTTTATGGATGACACACAAGAGAGATTGATAATGCGGTGACCGAAATAGTTGAGCTTGTTATGAGTGAAGAGAATCATGTTGATGAGCTTACATTGTGTACTCCAAGAAATACACGAGTTGAATCTTCTTATCATGAAGAGAATCATGTTGATGGGCGTATATTGTGTACAACACAGAATACACAAATACGAGATGTTGAAGGGAATGCGACTTATTCATTTAATGATTTGTCTAACTTTTTTGTCGGTTAGGAGTTTGAGAGAAGAGATGAATTTCAAACATAGTTGTTCAAGACTCGTTTAAATTCCTTCTTTGAAATAGATGTTCGAAAATCCAACAAAAAAGTTTATGATGTTAAATGTGTGACACCAAGCTGAAGTTGGAAAATACGTACATCACAAATAAAGAATTCATCACGATTCTCGATACATGTTTATCGCAACGTCCATACTTGTGACCTTTCACATCGGAGGAAAATGCATTGGCAAGCAACTTCAGACTTTGTAGCAAATATTTTGGTTGAAAATTTTAAAGGACAACTCAGCTTGCCTAAACCAAAAGCCATTATCACGATGATGCAAAATAAAGGTGTTGAAATTAGTTATTTCAAAGCATTGAGGGGAAGACAAGTTTCTTTGGATAAGTTACTTGGAAGTCCTGAAGAGAGTTATAGAATTTTGCTTTCGTATTTGCATATGGTGAAGCAAGTGAACAAAGACTCAATAACTGATTTGGTGACAGATTCGAAGGGTAGATTTAAATATATGTTTCTAGCATATGGGGCATGCATTGATGGATTTCGTAGAATGAGAAAAGTTATATCTGTTGATGGAATATTTTTGAAGTGCAAATATAGATGTTGTTTACTTGTTGCTACTGCACAAGATTGTGACTTTCATCAGTATCCTATAGCATGGGCCATTGTTGAACCTGAGAATGATGATTCGTGAGCTTGGTTTTTGCAGAAATTAAAGGAGTTTATTCATGATGATCCTGACTTGGTAATCATTTCTGACAGACATATATCTATTATTAATGATGTCCGTACTATATATGAGCATGCGTCACATGTACATTGCTCGTGGCATATTTCACAAAATCTTAAGAGAATATCTGGCGGAAAAGATGGGATTGATTTGTTTATGAGAACAGCATATGCATACAAACTATCCTAATTTGAAGAGTTGTACAGATGTTTGAGAGAAAGGTATCCTAACATTGCATCGTATCTCGAAATGCATTCATCTCCTGACAAATGGTCTAGAGCTCATTCTCCCGGTGCTAGATACAATATAATGACGACAAATGGAGTGGAGTCAATAAATGCAATACTTAAAAAAGAAAGAGAGTTACCTGTTGTAGCGTTGTTGGATGAAATTCACAAATTAACTTCAAAGTGGTTCAACAAGCCTCGAAATGTAAGTCGGTTAATAAAATTATTTCAGTCTGTTAAGTGTGTTTATTAAGTAGGTTGATGCGTATATTTCAGTCGGATAAGTGTGTTTAATCAGTAGGTTTTGATATTTCAGTCGGTTGAGTGTGTTTAATTAGGTTGGTTAAGTGTGTTTAATCGGTAGGTTTATGCTTATATTTCAGTCGGCAAAATTATTTCAGTCGGTTGTGTGTTTAATTAGCGGGTTTATGCTTATATTGCAGTCGGAAAATAAAATTATTTCAGTTGGTTAAGTGTGTTTAATCAGTAGGTTTTATACTTATATTTCAGTCTGTTAAGCGTGTTTATTCAGTAGGTTGATGCGTATATTTCAGTCGATTAACTGTGTTTAATCAGTAGGTTTATGTTTATATTTCAGTCGGAAAATAAAATATTTAAGTTGGTTAAGTGTGTTTAATTAACAGGTTCAGCTACGACGACACTTACTCCTTCTACAGAGGCTATCTTGAGAGCTAATTTTACATTGTCACAACGTTTAAAAGCATCTCAGCTGAATGCATTTGAGTATCAAGTATTTGGTGATGGGAAGATTGAAGTTGTTAACTTATCTAACAAATCTTGTAGTTGTCGAGTGTTTCAAGTTGATAAACTCCCATGTGCTCATGCAATTGCATCAATTTACTGGGCAAAATTAGATTTGTATGACTTTTGCTCGCCCTACTACTCATCTCAAATGTGGGCTCTCATTTATGTCAGTACTATATATCCGGTGCCTATTGAAAGTGAATGGAACATTCCAGATAATTTTCGATATGATGTACTTCCCCCGGACGTCAAGAGGAAACGTGACAGAGCACAAAAAGAAAGAATACCCTTTATAAGAGAGTTTGGTCGGAAGAGGAGTAAAAAATGTGGTGTGTGTCATGAATCAGGCCATTATCGAAAAAAATGCCCACATAAACAGACTCATATGTAAAAAATTTGTTTAGTTTCTTGTTTAAAATGTTGTATTTGGATGTTGTTTAGTTTTTTCGAGTAGGTTGTATTTTGTAAACATGTTATCAAACTTTGTATTGGAAAATGATCTAATTTTTCTTACAATCAGTCGGTTAATGAAAATATATCAGTTGGTTGGATGTGTGAAATCAGTCAGTTACTGTACATATATCGGGTGGTTCAATGTATTTAATCAGTCGGTTAATGCAAATATATCAGTTTTTTGAATGTGTTACATCAGTCGGTTATTGTACATATCGGGTGGTTCAGTGTATTTAATAAGTCGGTTAATGCAAATATATCAGTTGGTTAGATGTAAAATCAGTCGGTTAATGCAAATATATCAGTTGGTTGAATGTGTCACATCAGTCGGTTATTGTATATATCTTCAATGTATTTAATCAGTTGGTTAATGCAAATATATCAGTTGGTTAGATGTAAAATCAGTCGGTTAATGCAAATATATCAGTTGATTTCACATCACAAATCTTTAGTATTAATCAGTCTCTGTTGGCCATTAAAGTATTTTAATTGGTTCAATGTGTTAATCATATTTCAGTTGATTCAATGTCTTGATATCATAACTATATAATATAGAAGTATGTTACACGATTTACATATGATAATATAATGTACAATCACACTTCAATTGGCTGAATCCTATATGTCAATTAGTTCAATGATATAAAAATATGCTACATTTGATATATTATTAGTTTCGTATGTTCGTCGATGCGAACGAAAGAAGATTGTCCGAAATTTTGTAATTATATTTTAACTTCGTAAACTATATTTTCAATTGATTCAATGAGATATATCAAATAGTTCAATGTGTTTATTCAGTCTGTTTTAATTAGTTCAACGTGTTAATCAATCATTTATGCTTATGATCTATTAAGTATGTCTTTTCAAAGAATAATATATGATGTAGAAGCAAATATTACATTTGATCATGATTGTCAAGGATTATTAGTTAAAACTACAATCAATCGGTTTATAGTATTATCAGTTGGTTTATAAGTATGTTTCAGTCGGTTTATGCATATGTCGGCCATTAAAATATTTCAGCTGGTTCAATGTGTTTAATAAGTCATTTAATTCAAATATAACATTTGGTTGAATGTGTTAAATTAGTTGTTTGAATGTGTTAAATCAGTTGGTTAGATGTAAAATATAAAAGTATGCTTATATTTTAGTCGGTTAATAAAAGTATTTCAGTCGATTCAATGTGTATATTCAGTCGGTTAATGCTTATATTTCTGGCGGAATAAAAAATTTCAATTGGTTCATTGTGTTTAATAAGTCGGTTTATAAAGGTATTTTAGTTGGTTCAATTTGTTTAATCAGTCGGTAAATGCAAATATATCATTTGGTTAAATTTAAAAGCAGTCGGTTAATTCAAATATAATAGTTGGTTGAATGTGTTAAATCAGTTGGTTAAATGTAAAATATAAAAGTATGCTTATATTTCAGTCGGTTAATAAAAGTATTTCAGTCGGTTTTAAGTGTATATTCAGTCGGTTAATGCTTATATTTCAGGCGGAATAAAAAATTTCAATTGGTTCATTGTGTTTAATAAGTTGGTTTATAAAGGTATTTCAGTTGGTTCAATGTGTTTAATCAGTCGGTAAATGAAAATATATCATTTGGTTAGATTTAAAAGCAGTCGGTTAATTCAAATATAATAGTTGGTTGAATGTGTTAAATCAGTTGGTTTAATGAAAAATATAAAAGTATGCTTATATTTCAGTCGGTTAATAAAAGTATTTCAGTCGGTTCAATGTGTATATTCAGTCGGTTAATGCTTATATTTCAGGCGAAATAAAAAATTTTAGTCGGTTAATGATAAGGGTCGTTTCAAAGGAAATGACTTATGCTTATATTTATCGTGTATTCAATCAGCCAATTTCCACAAAATTAATCATTCTGAATTCCATCACAGCAACATCAGTCCAAAAACCATCACATCAATAACATCTTCCAACTACACAAATAGATCGACAAAATAATTCCAAATATATAATGTGACGCCCGGGGCTGAAGAGGCAGGGAGTGATCGCCGGTGCCAAGAGGTTGCACGGACAATGAGCGGCTCCTGGTAGGCTTCTAGGCGGAGGGAGACATGAATGAACCGATCCCGTGCCGGAATGAGAGAGATTCTGAGACTGTGTAGGTATGGGACTACATTGTTGAGGAGGGCTTAAAAAATTTCATATGTACTATTCATATCAATAAGGTGCGTCTTCTTTTCGGGAGCTCATCACATAAGAACTCCAAAGTTAAGAGTGCTTGACTTTGGGGCAATTATAGGATGGGTGACCCCCTGGAAAGTTTCTCAGGGTGCGTGTGAGTGAGGACATAAGCACGCTGAAAAGACACGTCTTGATATAGTGGGCCTTTACAAATGGTATCAAAGCCGATCTCTCTTAGTACGGTATGGTTCGGGGACGAACCAAGCGGAAGCTGGTGGGCATGTGACGCCCGGGGCTGAAGAGGCAGGGAGTGATCGCCGGTGCCAAGAGGTTGCACGGACAATGAGCGGCTCCTGGTAGTCTTCTAGGCGGAGGGAGACATGAATGAACCGATCTCATGCCGGAATGAGAGGGATTCTGAGATTGTGTAGGTATGGGACTACATGGTTGAGGAGGGCTTAAAAGATTTCATATGTACTATTCATATCAAGAAGGTGCGTCTTTTTTTCGGGAGCTCATCACATACGAACTCCAAAGTTAAGCGTGCTTGACTTGGGGCAATTATAGGATGGGTGAACCCCTGGAAAGTTTCTCAGGGTGCGTGTGAGTGAGGACATAAGAACGCTGAAAAGACACGTCTTGATATAGTGGGCCTTTACATATAACATCAGTGCAAATCTATAAAATCCATTCACCATACTATACATATGTTGCTAAATATTTTCTATATGAATTCACAATATTATCATTCAATCCATATGGAGACTGCTGAGACAACTCCACCTCAAAAGTCTTCAGCATCCATGCACCGCAATCAGAACTGTAAAAATGAATTATTTTAGACTCCCGCAAAATATATTGAGTTCAAATGAAATGGTAAATTATGTTTTGTAATAAAAATTCAAGAAAATTCAAGAACATACATACCTGCTCATATTTTGCGTGAAATCTTTGGGGCGTTCAACTGTCCATATGTCTGGGATCTTGACTTTGCAATAATGTAGAAGATGTTGAACCACATATTCTACTAGATCAATATAAGAAGTCATTTCAGCATCGGTGTAACAACCGTGGTTGCAATCAAATATAGTGTTGATTCCATCCTTCACGTTCACTACAACTGCTACCCAATGTATAGGCAAATTCAATGGAATCAATATTGAATATGCATTTGCCCATGGTACTGAAGTCCAACGACGACAATATCCATCAACGTAGCCAAATAACTTCTTCCAATGCTATCTCTGAAATCATCACGAGCATTCCGATATGCAAAACCTATATCTTGAGAGAAATATGGACTCATGATGGCAACATCCTGTTTCACAAATGTGGGTATGTCTTTTGCAAGACAGATAATCCATACATGCTCTCGTATACATGCTGCATGTTATGGAAGCATATTATATATAAAAAAAATATTATGATTAGAACACGACTAGAAAAAATATCCTACTCACGCTTTCATCAAACCAGTGCCTCGGATTAAGAAGGTTTGTAAATCATGACTTGCCATATGATCCATATGTACATGATTTAAATCCATCATGTAATCTATCTACTTCTTTAGTGACAGTGGACAATACTTTCTTGATGGAAACACACTGCACTGGTTCAAATGAACCGGTGTAAGGACCGGTATATCCAAGTGCAGTCAAAGAAGGTGTCTCAGGTAGTTGTACAAATGGAGAGCGAAAAAATTGAGACTTTTTACTCCTTCGAGCATCTACATATGGAAAGAAAGTGTTTTAGATAGTGATTCATACCTTCAAAACTTAAATTCAAACAAATTATGACAAAGTATAATGCATACACTTTTGAACTGCAAGGGATGGTGTGATCTCCTTTGGTAATGCTTGATCATTCATAGCTGCATCATCATCAACTGTGATGAGATTTGCATCATCATGTTTGAATGAAATCTCCGTAGTAGCAGCATCTCGTTCATTCACACTACAACCAGAGATAAGATTCTTTTGAGACTCAACTACATCTAAAAGAAAGTAATGTATCATACACAAACAAACAAATGTTTCAAATATATAATTTCATGAATAAATGCACACATTACCATTTTTTTTCTTGGAACGCGTGTAGAAAATAATCTCTTTTCCAAATCTCTGTCGCTCATTGGAAGGTGGCTCGTCTATGATGAAACGAATTAATCAAGTTAAATAAAACTACGAAAATAGTTAAATTGAAGTTTGAAAATAAAGCATACGAGGTGGATCAAACAAAACATCTGGTTCATTGGTCACTTCATCATCGACCACCACTTGCTCACGACTAACTCCTTCATTCAAGTCTCGATCGACAAAAGTTGTTTCTTTGACTGTGTAATATATGATTTAAAAAATTAAATAATTGTAATTAAAATAAAAAAAAACATACTACAATTTGGATGTAAAAGAAAATATACCGAGAGATGTCAAAGGAGATGTTAATGGCGCCTCTTGCCCAAGAACCACTCCTTGATTGAAAAAAGGCGTCACCGGCTCATCTACAATTCAATCAATCATATTATTAAAAACAAATACATTATTATCTCTAACATTTTAAAATTCACAAAACTTACATTTGTGGGTCTTATTTCTTTTAGATCGTGCAAATATAGTGGTTGGTTCATTCGAACGCCTTTTGGATGAACTTGAAATGTCCTAAACTTGCATTACACGTTCAATCTTGCTATCCAAATTCGAAACCATATTTTCAACTCCACAAAATTTTTATCCATGTGCTCTTGTAAAGCTTTTACTTGTCTAATAATATTTGATTCACCGAGGACTTCAACTCGTTTAGCTTGATGAAATTGTTTTTTTGGTGCTTTCTTGGCTGAATCAATTTTAGAAGACCTTGTTGACTTATTTTTGAGACAAAGTTTACTTTCTTGATCTTCTTCTTTGGATTGTAGAGTCTCTTTAGATTCACAAAGAGCGGAATTCCTAATGCAATAAACAGATTTTCCTTCCAACAACAATGAATTGATAAATGACAAATCAGAATCTATGGAATCTTCAATGAAAATATTTCTAATGTAAGGAGCGGTAGATTCTTGATCTGTTGGTGACAAAATACTTCTAATAATCTGTAAATTTAACATATTTTAAATTAGTAAATAAATACATAGAACTTAATCATATAAATCAATCATATTTTGAATGCACTAACCTTTTTACCGCTTTTTGATGCATTTAAAATGTCAATATACCTAGGAGATCATTTTTTTGGCCATTTGTTTGGAATCCATTGGCACATGCGTGGTAGAGATGTATTGTCTCCTTATCTTTGTTTTGCAAATCGCTCTCCAATACCATAAACACATTCATATGCAAGAATCTAAATTCAAATTCAATTCAAAAATTATAAAACACATATAATCAATCATGTTATAAACATATGAAAAAATACAAAAATATTTACTTGCCTGTAGCGGATAAATAAATCCCACCATATCACGGGTTCCACTGTTCGAACGCTTAACGTTTCCTATTTTTTCGCTCAATACAACTTTTTTCTTCAAGTCACACTTCAAATCACGAATAGCTCGTTTGAAAGATATCGTACCCCAAGGATACTTATTAAAAGCATCAAAATCATCAATCAAGCTGAAATTTTTTTTATCAACTAGAGGATTCTTAACTGGCACTAGAGGCCACAATACACTACTGACAAAATACACACAAGCCATCTTCAACCCTCTCTATAGTCAACAACTCATCCACACTTTTCAACTCCTTCAACTTCATTTCAACTTCCATCAAAGAAACTTTATTTCTGCCTTGAAAATATCTATCACAAAAATCAGAGACTTCAAGTACTCTTCAGGAAAATTATCAGAACATTCCAACCCTGTTATCAATCCATACTCCATTCTAGAAAATCTTATTGGTCTATCATTCACAACAAAACATATTTCATCATCATCATCAGTTACATAAGTTTGTCTCATCATCATAAACCACAAAATCTGACTAGATAAATTATATTCTGCAGCATATTTGATCAAATTGCCAAACTGTGTTTGTTCAACCATGAATATCATTTCCTCCTCGTTCTAGCAATCTAATATGATCTCACTTACTTTCTGATATTTGGAATTTAAGCTAAATTTGCAACTAAAATAATTCTCCTCTGATAGTTGAGATTGAAGATTAACCTGCACAAAAAAATAAATCAAGTCAACTACTAATATCAATTAATTAAACAATCAATTATGTTCAAGTGATTTATAGAGAAATGTGAAAAATAAATAATTTTTATAACAAAAACGAACATACCCAAGTCTTTTGTGCAGTCATATCTGATATTATTTCTTCTATCAGCAAGAAGTTTCTACGAGAAGAGATCTTGATCGAAAAAATAAAAAAAACAATCAATTTCAAAATTGGTGGAGGATATTAAATATTTCATTTTAAAAAATTGAGTCGAAGAGTTAGGAAATGCATCTACTAAAGATCGAGTCAAAAATATCTTAAAAGACAACCAACACATTACATTGATTTCAAAGAACAACCAAAACCATCCAAATATTCATCACACATACAGACAGATGCTTACAACTTTGAGTTTGGTACTGTCTAATCAATACCCATTTCACCTTTATGAATTAGGAATAATGAGATTTAAAAAACTGTAATAATTATCTAACAATGTAATTCTCACAATCACAATCACAACCACAATCACATAAGTTTTCCTAGCCAATTTCACATAAATATCATACACCATTAAATAAAGAGCAAAATATTTTCAAAACAAACGGTATATTTTGGAATGTTTCATGTCCTATCTTGGTAGATAGCCATAGTCCACATAAACACACAATTCTCCAACAATCAAGCACCATAAGCTGCAAGAAATCTTTTCACAAGCGTTATCACCATACCTGACAGAGGAAGAATGCGTTTAATATTAGTGCATTTTGAACCTCAAGTAGTCCATTTATTGTTTCAGGATTGCCTCCACTCTAAGAGATGAACGAAAAGTGGCAGGTCAGCAGCATACAAAATAGTTCTAACCAGACAAGCAATTTGACAATGGAAAGATAGATGATACATTTGAAACTACAATGACAAGTGCCGATGCTAGCTCAGAGCCAAGTTGCGAGATTTGATGATCGATTCCAGCTGTATCTGTATTGTCAATGAATCTTATCTGCAAATATTATGATTAGACAAAATTAGGAGGACAAAACATAACACAAAAACAACCAAAATCTATCACAAATGAATTTCAATAGGTCAAAGAAAACAATCAAACCCGAGGGTTCTTAGAGATACTGATAATTGATGAACTCCCACTAAATCAACTATCCACTGAATGTGCTAAACATGGTGAACTTTAAAAATAGGGAAGAAGGGCTGCCGCTGTGGCAACGGGCAGGGCGTGGCACCGGGAACAAATAGGGATGAGACGAGGGTAGGGTTTGGCAGCTGGCAGAAGAGGGAAAAAGGATTGGGTGTGGCAGCAGGCAAGAAGAGGGAAACGAGAAGAGGGAGTAACGAACAGAAGAGGGAAATATGTTGGTCACAGGTGGAGAGTAGTTGGGTGTGGCAACAGACTAGAAGAAGAAGAAAGCGGGAAGAGAGAAGAAGAGGAGAGTTAGAGAATAATAAATGAGGGTTTATCGGATTGTATTAGTTGGGAAAGCTTAAGCAAGAGGGTAAATAAGGAATTTGTCCTAGTAGGTCTATTTTCTTAAATGAAAATGTAGAGAGGCTTATTTCTCTAAATTTTTCTTTGACATATTCATTGTATTGAAATATTTATTTCAGTCGGTTACATTATATAATACAGTCAATTGAAAGCATTAAATCAATTGGTTAACTTTCAGTAGGTTAAACCATATATTACAGTCGGGTATTAACATTCAATTAGTTGGTTAATTTCAATAGGTTATTTATTATTATTTTATTTTAAAAATATATTTTGTGAATTGAGATTTGATTCAAATTTTAATTAATTTTGATGGTTGAGTGGAAGAGTAACTTGATATTTCATTCAGTTTGTTGAAACATTTATTTCAGTAGGTTTAGTTATATATTACAGTCGGTTGCAAGAATAAAATCGGTTGGTTGTATTTCAGTAGGTTAAGATTTATATTAAAGTCGGTTAATAACATTCGATTAGTTTATTAATTTTCAGTTGGTTATTTATTATTCTTTTATTTTTTGTAACAGATTTTGTGGACCGAGATATGATTCAAATCTTAATTAATTTTGGTGGCGAGTGGAAGGCTGACGGTGAACATAAATATTCATGGTGTGATGAAAGTAATTCGGGATGACATGCTATATCTATTGATGAGAGTAATGTGAGTATTGAAGATGTTGAATATGCAATTTTTGAGACAGTTCAATTGGATAGGCATGATAGAGTTTTGAAGCTAAGTTACTTGCCAAAATTTGAGGCATGCAATCCGAGACCAATATATATAAAAAGCTCACGTGCATTGGCAACATATCTGTCTTTTGGCGTTTCAAATGTTAAACCTTTGCTTCATGTTGAATTGATAGAAACAAGTGGCTTCAGAACCACTAATGAAACAAATGATAATGCTAGAGATGTTGAAGTTTGTAAAGATCTTAATGATGAGAGGGTTGCCAATTATGATACTAAAATATATGGTGGTGGTAAGAGAACCTATGATGAATATTTTGACGGGGTATTTTTTTAAAATGAGTTAGACGATGGAATGAATGAACATGAATTTTTGATGGATGACACAAGAGATATTGATAATGCGGTGACCGAAATAGTTGAGCTTGTTATGAGTGAAGAGAATCGTGTTGATGAGCTTACATTGTGTACTCCAAGAAATACACGAGTTGAATCTTCTTATCATGAAGAGAATCATGTTGATGAGCGTATATTGTGTACAAAACAAAATACACAAATCCGAGATGTTTAAGGGAATGCGACTTATTCATTTAATGATTTGTCTAACTTTTTTGCCGGCCAGGAGTTTGAGAGCAAGGATGAATTTCAAACAGAGTTGTTCAAGACTTGTTTAAATGCCTCATTTGAAATAGATGTTCGAAAATCCAACAAAAAAGTTTATGATGTTAGATGTGTGACACCGAGCTGCAGTTGGAAAATACGTGCATCACAAATAAAGTGAAACGACCCTAACTCTCTAATAAATAAATATGCGGAAAATTTTTTTTTTTTTTATACTACTAAATAAATATATGTACATATATGCCCATACATATATGCACTAAATAAAATACTTAAAAATAAAAGGCATTCTTTAAATTAAATAAATATCTGAGTCAACCCTATAATTTAAAATATACTGCATAAATAAAATAAAATAAATAAAAATTGTGTGCATGCACTAAAAATACTTAATAAAATATTCAAACATCTCAACCCATAAAAATATTAAAAATGTATCACATGACATCATGCACGGTGACTCAGAAGCTGTCACGGTCACGGGGCTACTGCAGCGCTGCTCATACGTCCTCACCACCGGTAGGAGTAACCTGCTCCTCTACGTACTCACCTGCACCATATCAGTGTAGTGAGCCTAGAGGCCCAACATGCATACTAACAAGGGTTTAAAATAATTTAAACCAATTTATTACTAATACATACATATACATGAATGAGCATGCTTAAAAATTACATAACATAAATTACATAAATAAACATACATAACATACATAATATCATACATACATGAGTTGTTGAGCGTTTATTTTCTTAACATCGAATGGTCCTATCCGTAAGTGTGACCCATAGTGCGACTGATCAGTCTAAGAAACCATCGTACGAGGCTGGTGGCGAACCACCCATACATAAATGGCAGAAAACTGCCCATACATAAATGGCAGAAACTGCCCATACATAAATGGCCACACCACTTCAATTTTCACCTAAAATATTTTATTTGCTCAACCATAGAAATTAAATCATAACATAAAAATTGATTTCATGAATGCATGTACTTAAATAAATTGTGTGTCCTTCATATATATTTAATTTAATTTTCTTACTAACATATAAATATTAAAATAACTTAAATGCATAAAAATAATTAAATATATAATCAGGACACATGCAATTTTCTCATGGTTTGATACAGCTGCTGGCCCTAGACATGCAAGCCCAATAACTTAAGACTTGGCCCATAAATCAACCAAAGCCCATTAAGACTAACTTAGGCCCAATAACACTGACACTGGCCCAATGGGCCCAAAAGCCCAATAACAGGCCCAATAACTTTCATGGGCTCCCAAGCCCATAAAAATTTCTGGCCAACTTAAAAATTTAAATAAAATTTATTACAAGCCCATAAATAAATAAATTAACCCTAAATAATTTAATGGAGCCCAAATAAATTAAATGGTACTAATTAAATTTTGAGAATTTAATTAGTCCATTAAATTCCTAATTAACTTAAAAACTTAAAAATAAAAATACCCGAGCCCATATAAAATAACCCGGACCCGGACCCAATTAACTTAACCCATATTATTTTAGACCCGACCCGGACCATATGACCCGACCCGGACCCACCATAAACCCTAGAACCCGAAACCTAACCTATCCTTCTTTCCCTTCCTCCTCGGCTGCGCGAGCAGCAGGCCTTCACGGCCTGCTGCAGCCCAGCTCCGGCCACCGTGGCCGGAGCCCCGCCGGCAGGACCTTCCCAGGGTCCTGCCGGTTCGAACCACCCCCTGGTCCGAACCCCATGCTGCCCCCTTAGCCTACCCCGAACCCTCTTCCACCATAACCTAAACTGCGCAGAAAAATGGCCGATCATGGTTCAGTTCGAACCAGCCCGGTCCTAGCCCATTCCAGCCCTTGTCCGACCCTACCATTCGACCTTAGGGACCCCAAAGAACCCCTCTAACCGTGGACCAGCAGCCCACCTAGCCATGGACATGAAAACGTGAGCATGCAATCACAATGTCAAAACCGAGAGCATTAGAGGAGGAAAAATCGAAAAGTTTGCTGTCAAATATATCGATTCTGATGTTACACACCCACACGCATACATACACTGATATAGGTTTGAAAAGTGAAGAAAATCATGCCTTTCACCGTAGGTATTGATTTAACACGCGTAGGAAGGACTTCGGGACGACGGGACGACTTCGGCTTGCTTGGAACCTTGAAAACCGACCTCCTATGTTGTTTTAGGGCTGAAGACCGATTGGAGAAGATGATGAATGGTTGGGGTGGGTGTCGGCTGATGGAGGAGGAGAGGCGTAGGGTTTGATAGTTTAGGTTTAGCTTTTTAGGTTAATTAGAATTTAATTAGGATAATAACTTAATTAGAAATATATTATACCATAAAACACTTATTTAAAAAAATCCTTAATAACAAAAGTAATCTGATGGGAAAAATAAATCCCAAAATATTAGAGTAGGGAATTTTTTAAAAATACTAAAAAGTCAATATTTTGACTAATTTTGGATAAAAAATGACCCCTAAAATTAAATAAAATTAAATACTTAAAATTTTGAGATAATAAAATTCAAAATAATATTTTAAGGCTCCAAAAAGGCTCCTAAAATAATTTGGCTAGAAAGTTGTCATCTTGTCCGTCCACGGTCCCGTCTACGCGATTAAATAATAAAAATACTAAAAATCATAAAAATCACTAATTATGGGTTAAATGCTTAAAAATAAATTAAATCATGCATAAATAATTCACATAATTATTTAACCCATAAATCATAAATTTAAATAATTAAATATCCTAATTATGCAGGCGGATTTATGTAATTAAAAATACCGGGTGTTACAATTCTCCCCCCCTTAAATTGAATTTCGTCCTCGAAATTAAAGTACTTACCCGAACAACTCCGGGTAGCGAGTCCTCATATCCTCCTCGGTCTCCCAAGTAGCTTCCTCCTCCGAGTGATTCAGCCACTGGACTCTGACCATCGGTATGACCCGCGTCCTAAGCCTCCGCTCCTCTCTAGCCAAGATCCGCACTGGTCTCTCCTCGTATACAAGATCTGGTGGCAACTGTAAGGGCTCGAAATCCAACACATGCGACGGGTTGGAGACATATCTCCGAAGCATGGACACATGGAAAACGTTGTGCACTGCCGCTAGCCCCGGTGGTAGAGCTAAACGGTAGGCCAATGTGCCAACTCTCTCCAAGATCTCGAATGGCCCTATATATCTCGGATTAAGCTTGCCTCTCCGTCCAAAACGCGCTACTCCCTTCATAGGTGACACCTTCAGAAATACGTGATCACCGACTGCGAACTCCAAATCGCGTCGTCTGGCATCTGCATAACTCTTCTGCCGACTCTGCGCTGTCCTCATCCTGTCTCGAATCTGCGTCACTATGTCAGCTGTCTGCTGCACAATCTCCGGACCCAACAAAATCCGCTCGCCAACCTCATCCCAATGCACCGGAGATCTGCATCTCCTCCCATAAAGTGCTGCATATGGAGCCATACCTATAGACGACTGAAAGCTGTTGTTATAGGTAAACTCCACTAATGGCAGTCTAGTCTCCCAAGATCCTCGAAAATCGATGACACAAGCTCTCAAAAGATCCTCGAGAACCTGGATCACTCTCTCGGACTGACCATCTGTCTGGGGATGAAATGCTGTACTGAACAAAAGTCTAGTCCCCAAAGCTGTGTGCAGACTCTTCCAAAACGCTGAGGTGAACCTCGGATCCCTGTCTGACACGATTGACACTGGTATGCCATGCAGTCTAACAATCTCTCTGACGTAAAGCTCTGCATACTGTGTCAAAGTGTAAGTAGTTCTTACCGGCAAGAAATGAGCTGACTTGGTGAGTCTATCCACAATCACCCAAATCGCTGTACACCCTCTGGTACTCCTCGGTAAGCCAACCACAAAGTCCATCGTAATATTCTCCCACTTCCATTCCGGAATAGGGAGAGGTCTAAGAAGTCCCGCTGGACGCTGATGCTCTGCTTTGACTTGCTGACAAGTCAAGCACTCTGACACCACTCTCCCGATGTCACTCTTCATCCCGGGCCACCAATACAATAACTGTAAGTCTCGGTACATCTTCGTACTTCCGGGGTGAATGGAGTACGGAGATGCATGAGCCTCTGCTAGAATCTCGGCTCTCAACTGATCAACGTTCGGTACCCACATCCTCCCACGGTACTGAACGATGCCATCCTCCACTGTATACAAGAGATTACCTCTGGCCTCATCTCTCTGTCTCCATCGCTGTAGCTCCTCATCAGTGGACTGTCCCTCTCTAATCCAATCTCTCAACACTGGCTGCACCGTCAACACTGACAAACTTGGTGCATGGCCCCTCGGATAGCACTCCAAACCAAATCTCTGAATCTCGGTCTGTAGTGGTAACTGTGCAGTCAAACATGATACCACTGACGACTTTCGACTCAAAGCATCTGCCACTACATTAGCCTTACCCGGATGGTAGCTAATGTCACAGTCGTAGTCCTTAACAAGCTCAAGCCATCTGCGCTGCCTCATGTTCAACTCCTTCTGGGTGAAGAAGTACTTGAGGCTCTTGTGATCGGTGAAAATCTTGCACTTCTCGCCGTAAAGATAGTGCCTCCAGATTTTCAACGCAAAAACCACTGCTGCAAGCTCCAAATCATGCGTCGGATAGTTCTGCTCATGAATCTTCAACTGTCGCGACGCATATGCGATAACTCTGCCACTCTGCATAAGTACTGCGCCCAAACCAAGCTTGGACGCGTCGGTGTACACCACTAACTCCTCATGTGGCACTGTCATAGCTAACACAGGTGCTGAAGTAAGTGCATCCTTCAGCTGATCAAAACTCCTCTGACAATCTGGACTCCAACTATACTTCGCGTTCTTCTTGGTCAAGGAAGTCAAGGGTACTGCAATAGAGGAAAAACCCTTGATGAACTTCCTATAGTATCCTGCTAAACCCAAGAAGCTACGAATCTCCGAAGCATTCTTTGGAATCCCCCAATCCTTCACTGCCTGCACCTTGGACTGATCCACTGCAATCCCATCTCTAGAAATAATGTGGCCTAAAAACGCCACCTGCTCCAACCAAAACTCACACTTACTGAACTTTGCAAACAGTCGATGCTCCCTCAAAGTCTGCAAGGCTGTATGCAAATGCTGTGTATGCTCCTCAATGCTCCTCGAGTAGATCAATATGTCATCAATAAATACAATGACAAACTGATCTAGATACGGCTGGAAGACACGATGCATGAGATCCATAAAAACTGCTGGAGCATTGGTCAACCCAAAGGGCATCACCAAAAACTCATAGTGTCCATACCGTGTCCTAAAGGCAGTCTTAGACACGTCTGAATCTCTGACTCTCAGCTGATGGTAACCAGATCGCAGATCGATCTTGGAGAATACCGAAGCTCCCTGCAACTGATCGAATAAATCCTCTATCCTCGGTAGTGGATACTTATTCTTCACTGTGACTCTGTTGAGCTCTCGGTAGTCAATGCACAATCTCATGCTGCCGTCCTTCTTCTTCACAAACAACACTGGAGCTCCCCATGGAGAAAAGCTAGGACGAACAAAGCCCTTCTCCAACAACTCCTGAATCTGCTCCTTCAACTCTCTCATCTCTGTAGGAGCAAGTCGATACGGTGCCTTAGAGATAGGCACAGTATCCGGCAACAACTCAATACTGAACTCCACCTCCCTCACTGGTGGAACTCCTGCAACATCGTCAGGAAAAACATCTGGATAGTCACGTACCACCTCTATATCTGATAACGATCTGCTAGAAACATCTGAGGTAGTGACCACACTAGCCAGAAAACCCTGACATCCACTGCGCAACAGTTTCCTCGCACGGACAAGTGATATCATCTGAGGAATACTGCTAGACTGAGATGCAAAGAAAGTAAACATCTCACCTCCTGCTGGCTTCACTGATACTGTCCTACGTCGGAAATCAATCGAAGCTCCATTAACTGCTAGCCAGTCCATACCCAAAATCAAGTCAAACCCAGTCAATGGAAGAACCACTAGATCTGCTCGAATGGAGTGTCCCTGCAACTCCAATGCCAGATCCCTGATGACACTAGTGGTAGTGATAATCTGTCCGGATGGCATGGTAACATCGTAACCACTGTCTACAACCTCTGGTGTAATGCCTATCCGTCTGATAAAATCCCGGGAGATAAACAAATGCGTGGCTCCTGAATCTAGCAACGCAAACGTGGAGTTGCCTCCAACTAGAATTCTCCCTGCACGCAGAAGATTCCCAACAATTCATACCACTATGCTCCCAAGGTTAAAACACTAAAATCCTTAATTCTAATCACAAAGAAACAAAATTCTTATTCTAGCATGCTGATAATTAAACTCATGTAACAGGCATTCAGATATAATCGCAATAAACAAAAACAAGGAATTGAAAAAGTTCTAGGGGTTAGGTATACCAGTGATCAAGGAGGTATCTGGGTCTGCCTCCTCTGCCTGCATCACATATACTCGCCCACTGACATTCTGCCTCTGCGGGCAGTTGGCAATCTGATGCCCTGGCTCCTTGCAGCGATAGCAGACTCCTGCTCCCAATAGACACTGCCCGGAATGCATCTTCTGGCACTTCGGACACACTGGATATCTCCCTGGAGTAGGGGCCTCACCCCTAGTCTGCTGCTGTGGCTTCCCCTGAGGCCTCTGCTGATTCGGGCCCTTAGATGGCCCTGTAGACTGCTTCTTCGCAGGTGGCTGCGAAGATGCTCGCTGATACCCTGTCTGCACAAACTGCCTCTTACCCTGCTGCTCTCTCTGTATCTCCCTCCGTCCCTCCTCGGAACGCAAGGCCCTGCTGACTGCAGACTCATAGGTAAAGACGTCTGTCATACGTACGTCATGTCTAATCTCAGCCCTCAGGCCCTCAACAAACTGTCGCAGCTTCTCCTGCGGACTATCAGCAATCATGGGCACAAAATGACAGCCCCTCTCATACTGGCTCACATACTCAACCACAGATCTGTCCCCCTGACGGAGACTCATGAACTCTCGGATCATGCGACTGCGCACATCCTCAGTGAAATATTTGGCGTAGAAGATACGCCTGAACTCAGCCCATGTCAGTGTAGGTAGATGGACTCCTCTGACTGCACCCTCCCACCAAAGGGCTGCATCGCCTCGCATCATGTAAGTAGCACAGCTCACCCTGTCGGCGTCTGTGATCCCCATATAGTCGAAGATGGACTCAAGAGAGCGAATCCATCCCTCAGCCACCAAAGGATCGGTGGTCCCCAAAAACTCCTTAGGCCCCTTCTTCTGGAACCTCTCTGCGACGTCCTCCTCGTGGGACAGTCTGGGACGGGCAGCCTGCTGCTCCAGCAAGGTAGTAATACCCGCCATCATCGTGGCACTGGCCTGCTCCAGTGCTGTCATGGGGTGCTGTTGAGGTGGCGGTGGAGGTGGAGGTCTCCCACGTCGGTTCACTTGTCTGGGAGGCATTCTGCACCACCACATATTTATTTACGTAAATCGCCATGCATAACTAAGTGTTTAAAATTAAGGCTAACTTTAAATTCTAGAAATTAAATCATACTATAAACATTTAAAACTTACAGACCGGTAGCGTGGATTTCTGAGCTCGCATAGCAGTTATGACCCCTCCAAGGACCGTGCTCTGATACCAACTGAAACGACCCTAACTCTCTAATAAATAAATATGCGGAAATTTTTTTTTTTTTTTATACTACTAAATAAATATATGTACATATATGCCCATACATATATGCACTAAATAAAATACTTAAAAATAAAAGGCATTCTTTAAATTAAATAAATATCTGAGTCAACCCTATAATTTAAAATATACTGCATAAATAAAATAAAATAAATAAAAATTGTGTGCATGCACTAAAAATACTTAATAAAATATTCAAACATCTCAACCCATAAAAATATTAAAAATGTATCACATGACATCATGCACGGTGACTCAGAAGCTGTCACGGTCACGGGGCTACTGCAGCGCTGCTCATACGTCCTCACCACCGGTAGGAGTAACCTGCTCCTCTACGTACTCACCTGCACCATATCAGTGTAGTGAGCCTAGAGGCCCAACATGCATACTAACAAGGGTTTAAAATAATTTAAACCAATTTATTACTAATACATACATATACATGAATGAGCATGCTTAAAAATTACATAACATAAATTACATAAATAAACATACATAACATACATAATATCATACATACATGAGTTGTTGAGCGTTTATTTTCTTAACATCGAATGGTCCTATCCGTAAGTGTGACCCATAGTGCGACTGATCAGTCTAAGAAACCATCGTACGAGGCTGGTGGCGAACCACCCATACATAAATGACAGAAAACTGCCCATACATAAATGGCAGAAACTGCCCATACATAAATGGCCACACCACTTCAATTTCCACCTAAAATATTTTATTTGCTCAACCATAGAAATTAAATCATAACATAAAAATTGATTTCATGAATGCATGTACTTAAATAAATTGTGTGTCCTTCATATATATTTAATTTAATTTTCTTACTAACATATAAATATTAAAATAACTTAAATGCATAAAAATAATTAAATATATAATCAGGACACATGCAATTTTCTCATGGTTTGATACAGCTGCTGGCCCTAGACATGCAAGCCCAATAACTTAAGACTTGGCCCATAAATCAACCAAAGCCCATTAAGACTAACTTAGGCCCAATAACACTGACACTGGCCCAATGGGCCCAAAAGCCCAATAACAGGCCCAATAACTTTCATGGGCTCCCAAGCCCATAAAAATTTCTGGCCAACTTAAAAATTTAAATAAAATTTATTACAAGCCCATAAATAAATAAATTAACCCTAAATAATTTAATGGAGCCCAAATAAATTAAATGGTACTAATTAAATTTTGAGAATTTAATTAGTCCATTAAATTCCTAATTAACTTAAAAACTTAAAAATAAAAATACCCGAGCCCATATAAAATAACCCGGACCCGGACCCAATTAACTTAACCCATATTATTTTAGACCCGACCCGGACCATATGACCCGACCCGGACCCACCATAAACCCTAGAACCCGAAACCTAACCTATCCTTCTTTCCCTTCCTCCTCGGCTGCGCGAGCAGCAGGCCTTCACGGCCTGCTGCAGCCCAGCTCCGGCCACCGTGGCCGGAGCCCCGCCGGCAGGACCTTCCCAGGGTCCTGCCGGTTCGAACCACCCCCTGGTCCGAACCCCATGCTGCCCCCTTAGCCTACCCCGAACCCTCTTCCACCATAACCTAAACTGCGCAGAAAAATGGCCGATCATGGTTCAGTTCGAACCAGCCCGGTCCTAGCCCATTCCAGCCCTTGTCCGACCCTACCATTTGACCTTAGGGACCCCAAAGAACCCCTCTAACCGTGGACCAGCAGCCCACCTAGCCATGGACATGAAAACGTGAGCATGCAATCACAATGTCAAAACCGAGAGCATTAGAGGAGGAAAAATCGAAAAGTTTGCTGTCAAATATATCGATTCTGATGTTACACACCCACACGCATACATACACTGATATAGGTTTGAAAAGTGAAGAAAATCATGCCTTTCACCGTAGGTATTGATTTAACACGCGTAGGAAGGACTTCGGGACGACGGGACGACTTCGGCTTGCTTGGAACCTTGAAAACCGACCTCCTATGTTGTTTTAGGGCTGAAGACCGATTGGAGAAGATGATGAATGGTTGGGGAGGGTGTCGGCTGATGGAGGAGGAGAGGCGTAGGGTTTGATAGTTTAGGTTTAGCTTTTTAGGTTAATTAGAATTTAATTAGGATAATAACTTAATTAGAAATATATTATACCATAAAACACTTATTTAAAAAAATCCTTAATAACAAAAGTAATCTGATGGGAAAAATAAATCCCGAAATATTAGAGTAGGGAATTTTTTAAAAATACTAAAAAGTCAATATTTTGACTAATTTTGGATAAAAAATGACCCCTAAAATTAAATAAAATTAAATACTTAAAATTTTGAGATAATAAAATTCAAAATAATATTTTAAGGCTCCAAAAAGGCTCCTAAAATAATTTGGCTAGAAAGTTGTCATCTCGTCCGTCCACGGTCCCGTCTACGCGATTAAATAATAAAAATACTAAAAATCATAAAAATCACTAATTATGGGTTAAATGCTTAAAAATAAATTAAATCATGCATAAATAATTCACATAATTATTTAACCCATAAATCATAAATTTAAATAATTAAATATCCTAATTATGCAGGCGGATTTATGTAATTAAAAATACCGGGTGTTACATAAAGAATTCATCACGATTCTCGATACGTGTTTATCGCAACGTCCATACTTGTGACCTTTCACATCGGAGGAAAAATCATCGGCAAGCAACTTCAGACTTTGTAGAAAATATTTTGGTTGAAAATTTTAAAGGACAACTCAGCTTGCCTGAACCAAAAGCCATTATCACGATGATGCAATAAATGTGTTGAAATTAGTTATTTCCAAGCATGGAGGGAAAGACAAGTTGCTTTGGATAAGTTACTTGGAAATCCTGAAGAGAGTTATAGAATTTTGCCTTCGTATTTGCATATGGTGAAGCAAGTGAACAAAAACTCAATAATTGATTTGGTGACAGATTCAACGGGTAGATTTAAATATATGTTTCTAGCATATAGGGCATGCATTGATGGATTTCGTAGAATGAGAAAAGTTATATATGTTGATGGAACATTTTTGAAGTGCAAATATAGAGGTTGTTTACTTGTTGCTACTGCACAAGATGGTGACTTTCATCAGTATCCTATAGCATGGGCCATTGTTGATTCCGAGAATAATGATTCGTGGGCTTGGTTTTTGCAAAAATTAAAGGAGTTTATTCATGATGATCCCGACTTGGTAATCATTTCTGACAGACGTATATCTATTAATAATGCTGTCCGTACTGTATATGATCATGCGTCACATGTACATTGCTCGTGACATATTTCACAAAATCTTAAGAGAATGTCTGGCGGAAAAGATGGGATTGATTTGTTTATGAGAACAACATATGCATACAAACTATCCGAATTTGAAGAGTTGTACAGATGTTTGAGAGAAAGGTATCCTAACATTGCATCGTATCTCGAAATGCATTCATCTCTTGACAAATGGTCTAGAGCTCATTCTCCCTGTGCTAGATACAATATAATGATGACAAATGGAGTGGATTCAATAAATGCAATACTTAAAAAAGAAAGAGAGTTACCTGTTGTAGCGTTGTTGGATGAAATTCACAAATTAACTTCAAAGTGGTTCAACAAGCCTCGAAATGCAGCAGGTTAAGTCGGTTAATAAAATTATTTCAGTCTGTTAAGTGTGTTTATTCAGTAGGTTGATGCGTATATTGTAGTCGGATAAGTGTGTTTAATCGGTAGGTTTATGCTTATATTTCAGTCGGCAAAATTATTTCAGTCGGTTGTGTGTTTAATTAGCGGGTTTATGATTATATTGCAGTCGGAAAATAAAATTATTTCAGTTGGTTAAGTGTGTTTAATCAGTAGGTTTTATACTTATATTTCAGTCTGTTAAGCGTGTTTATTCAGTAGGTTTATGCGTATATTTCAGTCGAAAAATAAAATATTTAAGTTGGTTAAGTATGTTTAATTAACAGGTTCAGTTACGACGACACTTACTCATTCGACAGAGGCTATCTTGAGAGCTAATTTTACATTTTCACAACGTCTAAAAGCATCTCAGCTGAATGCATTTGAGTATCATGTATTTGGTGATGGGAGAATTAAGTTGTTAACTTATCTGAAAAATCTTGTAGTTGCCGAGTGTTTCAAGTTGATAAACTCCCATGTGCTCATGCAATTGCAGCAATTTATGGGGCAAAATTAGATTTGTATGACTATTTCTTGCCCTACTACTCGTCTCAAATGTGGGCTCTCGCTTATGTCGGTACTATATATCTGGTGCCTATTGCAAGTGAATGGAACATTCCAGATAATCTTCGATATGATGTACTTCCCCTGGACGTCAAGAGGAAACGTGACAGAGCACAAAAAGAAAGAATACCCTCTATTGGAGAGTTTGGTCGGAAGAGGAGTAAAAAATGTGGTGTGTGTCATGAATCAGGCCATTATCGAAAAAAATGCCCACATAGACAGACTGATATGTAAACAATTTGTTTAGTTTCTTGTTTAAAATGTTGTATTTGGATGTTGATTAGTTTTTTTCGAGTAGGTTGTATTTTGTAAACATGTTATCAAACTTTGTATTGGCAAATGATCTAATTTTTCTTACAATCAGTCGGTTAATGCAAATATATCAATTGGTTGGATGTGTGAAATCAGTCAGTTACTGTACATATATCAGGTGGTTCAATGTATTTAATCAGTTGATTAATGCAAGTTCAATGTATTTAATCAGTCGGTTAACGCAAATATATCAATTTTTTGAATGTGTTACATCAGTCGGTTATTGTACATATCGGGTGGTTCAGTGTATTTTATCAGTCGGTTAATGCAAATATATCAGTTGGTTGGATGTGTGAAATCAGTCAGTTACTGTACATATATTGGGTGGTTCAATGTATTTAATCAGTCGGTTAATGCAAGTTTAATGTATTTAATTAGTCGGTTAATGCAAATATATTAGTTTTTTGAATGTGTTACATCAGTCTGTTATTGTACATATTGGGTGGTTCAGTGTATTTAATCAGTCGGTTAATGCAAATATATCAGTTGATTAGATGTAAAATCAGTCGGTTAATGAAAATATATCAGTTGGTTGAATGTGTTACATCGGTCGGTTATTGTATATATCTTCAATGTATTTAATCAGTTGGTTAATGCAAATATAACAGTTGGTTAGATGTAAAATCAGTCGATTAATGCAAATATATCAGTCGGTTTCACCATCACAAATCTTTAGTATTAATCAGTCTATGTAGGTCATTAAAGTATTTTAGTTGGTTCAATGTGTTAATCATATTTCAGTTGGTTCAATGCCTTGATATCATAACTATATAATATAGAAGTATGTTACACGATTTACATATGATAATATGATGTACAATCACACTTCAATTGGCTGAATCCTACATGTCAGTTAGTTCAATGTTATAAAAATTTGCTACATTTGATATATTATTAGTTTCTTATGTCCGTCGATGCGAACGAAAAAAGATTGTCCGAACTTTTGTAATTATATTTTAACTTCGTAAACTATATTTTCAATTGATTCAATGAGATATATCAAATAGTTCAATGTGTTTATTCAGTCTGTTTTAATTGGTTCAACGTGGTAATCAATCATTTATGCCTATGATCTATTAAGCATGTCTTTTCAAAGAATAATATATGATGTAGAAGCAAATATTACAATTCGTGATTGTCAATGATTATTAGTTAAAACTACAATCAATCGGTTTATATTATTATCAGTCGGTTTATAAGTATGTTTCAGTCGGTTTATGCCTATGTCGGCCATTAAAATATTTTAGCTGGTTCAATGTGTTTAATAAGTCGGTTAATTCAAATTTAACAGTTGGTTGAATGTGTTAAATCAGTTGGTTAGATGTAAAATATAAAAGTATGCTTATATTTCAGTCGGTTAATAAAAGTATTTTAGTCGGTTCAATGTGTATATTCAGTCAGTTAATGCTTATATTTCAGGCGTAATAAATAATTTCATTTGGTTCATTGTGTTTAATAAGTCGGTTAATAAAAGTATTTCAGTTGGTTCAATGTTTTAATCAGTCGGTAAATGCAAATATATCATTTGGTTAGCTTTAAAATCAGTCGGTTAATTCAAATATAACAGTTGGTTGAATGTGTTAAATCAGTTGGTTAAATGTAAAATATAAAAGTATGCTTATATTTCAGTCGGTTAATAAAAGTATTTCAGTCGGTTTAATGTGTATATTCAGTCGGTTAATGCATATATTTCAGGCGAAATAAAAAATTTCAATTGGTTCATTGTGTTTAATAAGTCGGTAAATAAAGGTATAGGTATGGCAACGGGGCGGGTTCGGTCAAACCCGAGACCCGCCCCGCCACCCCGTGGACCCGGCGGGTCCAATCCGGGTTAAACCCGTTGGACCCGCCAAATTAAATATAATTTAAATTTTATTAAATAAAAAATTTAAATAAATTAAAAATTAACAAAAAAATCATTAAATTTATTTTTCAAATTTATATTAATAATATTTTTGGACAAAAAAGTATTCTTACAAGTTAAAATATATCATTTTTAATTTAAATAATAATTAATAATAAAGAAAAAATCATAATATTATATTTTTATATTAAAAATATAATAATATTAAAATTATTTAAATCCAAAAATATTATAAACTTAAATTAGGGATAAAGTATTGATAATGTAATATAAATAATATAATTATATATTATTAATATATATACATATATATTTTATATTTATATTTAATATATATATTTTTTGCGGGGCGGGTCCGGCCAAACCCGGGACCCACCCCAGACCCGCATATGGACCCTCTTTGCCGGTTCTAGACCCGCCCCACCGGGCCGGGTTCAATGAGGGGTCGGGTTTAGACCCAACCTATTGTCATCCCTATAAAATTATTTCAGTTGGTTCAATGTTTTAATCAGTCGGTAAATGCAAATATATTATTTTGTTAGATTTAAAATCAGTCGGTTAATTCAAATATAACAGTTGGTTGAATGTGTTAAATCAGTTGGTTAAATGTAAAATATAAAAGTATGCTTATATTTTATTCGGTTAATAAAAGTATTTCAGTCGGTTCAATGAATATATTCAGTAGGTTAATGCTTATATTTCAGGTGGAATAAAAAATTTCAATTGGTTCATTGGGTTTAATAAGTCGGTTAATAAATGTATTTCAGTTGGTTCAATGTTTTAATCAGTCATTTTGCTAGATTTAAAATCAGTCGGTTAATTCAAATATAACAGTTGGTTGAATGTGTTAAATCAGTTGGTTAAATGTAAAATATAAAAGTATGCTTATATTTCAGTCGGTTAATAAAAGTATTTCAGTCGGTTCAATGTGTATATTCAGTAGGTTAATGCTTATATTACAGGCGGAATAAAAAATTTCAATTAGTTCATTGTGTTTAATAAGTCGGTTTATAAAGGTATTTCAGTTGGTTCAATGTGTTTAATCAGTTGGTAAATGCAAATATATCATTTGGTTAGATTTAAAATCAGTTGGTTAATTCAAATATAATAGTTGGTTGAATGTGTTAAATCAGTTGGTTAAATGTAAAATATAAAAATATGCTTATATTGCAGTCGGTTAATAAAAGTATTTCAGTCGGTTCAATGTGTATATTCAATCGGTTAATGCTTATATTTCAGGCGGAATAAAAAATTTCAGTTGGTTAATGATAAGGGTTGTTCAAAAGAAAATGTCTTATGCTTATATTTATAGTGTATTCAATCAACCAATTTTCACAAAATTAATCATTCTGAATACCATCACATCAACATCAGTCCAAAAACCATCACATCAATAACATCTTCCAACTACACAAATAGATCGACAAAATAATTCCAAATATATAATATCAATGCAAATCTTTGAAATCCATTCACCATACCATACAGATATTGCTAAATATTTTCTATATGAATTCACAATATTATCATTCAATCCATATGGAGACTTCTGAAACAACTCCACCTCAAAAGTCTTCAGCATCCATGCACCGCAATCAGAACTGTAAAAATGAATTATTTTAGACTCCCGCAAAATATGTTGAGTTCAAATGAAATGGTAAATTATGTTTTGTAATAAAAATTCTAAAAAATTCAAGAACATACATACCTGCTCATATTTTGCGGGAAATCTTTGGGGCGTGCAACTGTCCATATGTCAGGAATCTTGACTTTGCAATAATTTAGAAGATGTTGAACCACATATTTTACTGGATCAATATAGAAGTCATTTCAGCATCGGTGTAGCAGCCGTGGTTGCAATCAAATATAGTGTTGATTCCATCCTTCACGTTCACTACAACTGATACCCAATGTATAGGCAAATTCAATGGAATCAATATTGAATATGCATTTGCCCATGGTACTGAAGTCCAAAGACGACAATATCCATCAACGTAGCCAAATATCTTCTTCCAAGTGCTATCGCTGAAATCATCACGAGCATTCCAATAAGCAAAACCTATATCTTGAGAGAAATATGGACTCATGATGGCAACATCCTGTTTCACCAAATGTGGTATGTATTTTGCAAGACAGATAATCCATACATTCTCTCGTATACGTGCAGCATGTTATGGAAGCATATTATATATAAAAAAAATATTATGATTAGAACACGACTAGAAAAAATATCCTACTCACGCTTTCATCAAGCCAGTGCCTCGGATTAAGAAGGTCCGTAAACCATGACTTGCCATATGATCCATATGTACATGCTTTAAATCCATCATGTATTCTATCTACTTCTTTAGTGACAGTGCACAATACTTTCTTGATGGAAACACACTGCACTTGTTCAAATGAACCGTTGTAAGGACCGGTATATCCAAGTGCAGTCAAAGCAGGTGTCTCAGGTAGTTGTACAAATGGAGAGCGACAAAATTGAGACTTTTTACTCCTTCGAGCATCTACATATGGAAAGAAAGTGTTTTAGATAGTGATGCATACCTTCAAAACTTAAATTCAAACAAATTATGACAAAGTATAATGCATACACTTTTGAACTGCAAGGGATGGTTTGATCTCCTTTGATAATGCTTGATCATTCATAGCTGCATCATCATCAACTGTGATGACATTTGCATCATCATGTTTGAATGAAATCTCCGTAGTAGCAACATCTCGTTCATTCACACCACAACCAGAGATAAGATTCTTTTGAGACTCAACTACAGCTAAAAGAAAGTAATGTATCATACACAAACAAACAAATGTTTCAGATATATAATTTCATGAATATTTGCACACATTACCATTTTTTTTCTTGGAACGCGTGTAGAAAATAATATGTTTTCCAAATCTCTGTCGCTCGTTGGAAGGTGGCTTGCCTATGATGAAACGAATTAATCAAGTTAAATAAAACTACGAAAATAGTTAAATTGAAATTTGAAAATAAAGCATACGAGGTGGATCAAACAAAACATCTGGTTCATTGGTCACTTCATCATCGACCATCACTTGCTCACGACTAACTCCTTCATTCAAGTCTCGATCGACAAAAGTTGTTTCTTTGACTGTGTAATCTATGATTAAAAAATTAAATAATTGTAATTAAAATAAAAAAAACATACTACAATTTGGATGTAAAAAAAAATATACCAAGAGATGTCAAAGGAGATGTTAATGGCGCCTCTTGCCCAAAAACCACTCATTGATTGAAAAAAGGCATCACCGGCTCATCTACAATTCAATCAATCATATTATTAAAAACAAATACATTATTATCTCTAACATTTTAAAATTCACAAAACTTACATTTGTGGGTCTTCTTTCTTTTAGATCGTGCAAATACAGTGGTTGGTTCATTCGAACGCCTTTTGGATGAACTTGAAATGTCCAAAACTTGCATTACACGTTCAATCTTGCTATCCAAATTCGAAACCATATTTTTCAACTCCACAAAATTTTTATCCATGTGCTCTTGTAAAGCTTTTACTTGTCTAATAATATTTGATTCACCGAGGACTTCAACTCGTTTAGCTTGATGAGATTGTTTTTCTGGTGCTTTCTTGGATGAATCAATTTTAGAAGACCTTGTTGACTTATTTTTGAGACAAAGTTTACTTTCTTGATCTTCTTCTTTGGATTGGAGAGTATCTTTAGATTCACAAAGAGCGG
This sequence comes from Henckelia pumila, assembly GCF_033568475.1. NCBI lineage: Eukaryota > Viridiplantae > Streptophyta > Magnoliopsida > Lamiales > Gesneriaceae > Henckelia > Henckelia pumila. Next base: position 197,787,384 of record NC_133123.1, on the reverse strand, counting down.
GATTCCTAATGCAATAAACATATTTTCCTTCCAACAACAATGAATTGATAAATGACAAATCAGAATATATGGAATCTTCAATGAAAATATTTCTAATGTAAGGAGCGGTAGATTCTTGATCTGTTGGTGACAAAATACTTCTAATAATCTTTAAATTTAACATATTTTAAATTAGTAAATAAATACATAGAACATAATCATACAAATCAATCATATTTTGAATGCACTAACCTTTTTACCGCTTTTTGATGCATTTAAAATGTCAATATACCTAGGAGATCCTTTTTTTGGCCATTTGTTTGAAATCCATTAGCACATGCGTGGTAGAGATGTATTGTCTCCTTTATTTGTTTTGCAAATCGCTCTCCAATACCACAAACACATTCATATGCAAGAATCTAAATTCAAATTCAATTCAAAAATTATAAAACACATATAATCGATCATGTTAGAAACATATGGAAAAATACAAAAATATTTATTTGCCTGTAGCGGATAAATGAATCCAACCATATCATGGGTTCCACTTTTTGAACGCTTACCGTTTCCTATTTTTTCGCTCAATACAACTTTTTTCTTCAAGTCACACTTTAAATCACGAATTGCTCCTCTGAAAGCTATTGTACCTCAAGGATACTTATTAAAAGCATCAAAATCATCAATCAAGCTGAAATTTTTTTTATCAACTAGAGGATTTTTAACTAGCGCTAGAGGCCACAGTACACCACAAACGAAGTAAAAACAAGCCATCTTCACTCTCACTATACTCAACAACTCATTCATACTTTTTAAGTCTTTCAACTTCATTTCAACTTCATTCACAGAAACTTTATTACTGCCTTGAAAATATTCACCACAAAAATTAGAGACCTCTACTTCTTCTTCAGGAAAATTATCAGAACAATCCAACCCTGTTATCAATGCTTACTCCATTCTAGAAAATCTTATTGGTCTATCATTCACAACAAACCACATTTCATCATCATTGGTTACATACGTTTGTCTCATCACCAAAAACCACAATATCTGACTCGATAAATTGTAATCTGCAGCATACTTGATCAGATTGCCAAATTGTGTTTTTAAACCATGAATATCATGTCCTCCTTGTTCAAGCAATCTAATATAATCTCACTTACTTTTTGATATTTGGAATGTAAGCTAAACTTGCAGCTAAAATATTTCTCCTCTGATATTTGAGATTGAAGATTAACCTACACAAAAAAATCAATCAAATCAGCTACTAATATCAATTAATTAAACACTCAGTTTTGTTAAAATTTCAAGTGATTTATATAGCAATATGAAAAATAAATATTTTTTATAACAAAAACGAACATACCCAAGTCTTTTGTGCAATCATATTTGATATTCTCTGTTCTATGACTTCTATCTGCAAGGAGTATCAAGGAGAAAATATCTTGATAGAAAAAAAAAACAATCAACTTCAAAATTGGTGGATGACATTAAATATTTGATATTAAAAGATAGAGTCGAAAGGTCAGGAAATGCATCTAATAAAGATCGAGTCGAAAGAATAGTAACTGCCTAACAATATATTTCACACAATCACAATCACAATCAAATAGTTTCTTCTAGCCAATTTCACATAAATATCAGACATCATTATATAAAAAACAACATATTTCCAAAACAACAGTATATTTGGCAAATGTTTGATGTCTTGTCTTGGTAGATAGCCATATTCCACATGTCCATACATTTTCAACAGTCAAGTACCATAAGCTGCAATAAATATTTTCACAAGCCTTATCAACATACTTGGGGCTGACAGTAACTTACTCCTAAAAAATTTACTAAGATGACAATGACTTGATAAAGATCATAAAATAATCCAACGATAAAATTAGGACAAAAAAATATTTGATAGCTTCTTACTATAAAATCACGAGTCTTGATAGTTTGTTAATAGAAAAATAACAATACACTTAGTGAATTAAGCTATTTCAAAAATAACATCATCAATATCATTAATTTATTACACAAACCCCAAAAACAGCAGAAATAATGATAAGAAAAAATATACTAACGTAGATTACGAAGAATGTGCGGAGTGGTCTGCCGCGCCAAGTTCAGGCGAGAATATGGCGAGCTTGTCTCTTCGAAAACCTTGAGATAACAGTATAGATAACAGGAACTAAACGAAGAAGAAGAGCGAGAAAGGGAACTGAGTGCGAAGAAGAAGAAAATTGAGCGCCAGCGAAATGGTTGAGAAAAGAAGATTGGCCCGTTGAAGAATGAGGAAGGGAGAGAAGGAAAGATTGGCTGTTGAAGAACGAAGAAAGGAAAATTTTGTTGAAGAATGAGGAAGGGAGAGAAGGAAAGATTGGCCGTTGAAGAACGAAGAAAGGAAAATTTTCTTTTTTGTGAGTTGGGCGGTGAAAAGAGAGAGAATGAAAGATTAGGGTGGGATTAAAAAAAGTGAAGATTTTTGGGAAGATTTAGATTAAACAAATGATTTAAGTGGGGAAAAAATGGGTATTTTAAATAACATGTCTATATTCCTAAATGACTTTTGGTGGTGGTCTATTTTTCTAAAATTTCCCCGATAAACCCTCATTTATTATTCTCTAACCCTCCTCTTCTTCCCTCTTCCCGCTTTCTTCTTTTTCTAGTCCGTTGCCACACCCAACCACTCTCGCCACCAACCTATTTCCCTCTTCTGTTCGTTACTCCCTCTTCTTGCCTGCTGCCACACCCAATCCTTCTTACCTCTTCTGCCAGCTGCCAAACCCTGCCCTCGTCTCATCCCTATTTGTTCCCGGTGCCATGCCCTGCCCGTTGCCATAGCGGCAGGCCTTCTTCCCTCTGTTTAAAGTTCACTATGTTTAGCACATTCAGTGGATATTTGATTTAGTGGGAGTTCATAATTATCAGTATCTCTAAGAACCCTCGGGTTTGATTGTTTTCTTTGACCTATTGAAATTCATTTGTGATAGATTTTGGTTGTTTTTGTGTTATGTTTTGTCCTCCTAATTTTGTCTAATCATAATATTTGCAGATAAGATTCATTGACAATACAGATACAGCTCGAATCGATCATCAAATCTCGCAACTTGACTCTGAGCTAGCATCGGCACTTGTCATTGTAGTTTCAGAGGTATCATCTATCTTTCCATTGTCAAATCTCTTGTCTGGTTAGAACTATCTGTATGCTGCTGACCTGCCACTTTCCGTTCATCTCTTAGAGTGGAGGCAATCCTGAAACAATAAATGGACTACTTGAGGTTCAGAATGCACTAATATTCAACACATTCTTCTTCTGTCAGGTATGGTGATAAGGCTTGTGAAAATATTTCTTGCAGTTTATGGTACTTGATTGTTGGAATTGTGTCTTTATGTGGACTATGGCTATCTACCAAGACAGGACATGAAACATTCCAAAATGTACCGTTTGTTTTGGAAATATTTTGCTCTTTATTTAATGGTTTATGCTATTTATGTGAAATTGGCTAGGAATACTTATATGATTGTGATTGTGATTGTGATTGTGATTGTGTGAATTACATTGTTAGATAATTATTACAGTTTTTTATATCTCATTATTCCTAATTCATAAAGGTGAAATGGGTATTGATTAGACAGTACCAAACTCAAAGCTGTAAGCATCTGTCTGTATGCCTGATGAATATTTGGATGGTTTTGGTTGTCCTTTGAAATCAATGTAATGCGTTGGCTATCTTTTAAGATCTTTTTGACTCGATCTTTAGTATATGCATTTCCTAACACTCTTCGACTCAATTTTTTAAAATGAAATATATAATATCCTCCACCAATTTTGAAATTGATTGTTTTTTTTTATTTTTTTGATCAAGATCTCTTCTCGTAGAAACTTCTTGCTGATAGAAGAAAGAATATCAGACATGACTACATAAAAGACTAGAGTATGTTCATTTTTGTTATAAAAGTTATTTATTTTTCATATTGCTCCATAAAGCACTTGAACATAATTGAGTGTTTAATTAATTGATATTAGTAGTTGACTTGATTTATTTTTTTGTGCAGGTTAATCTTCAATCTCAACTATCAGAGGAGAATTATTTTAGTTGCACATTTAGCTTACATTCCAAATATCAGAAAGTAAGTGAGATCATATTAGATTTCTTGAACGAGGATGAAATGATATTCATGGTTGAACAAACACAGTTTGGCAATTTGATCAAATATGCTGCAGAATATAATTTATCTAGTCAGATTTTGTGGTTTATGATGATGAGACAAACTTATGTAACTGATGATGATGATGAAATGTGGTATGTTGTGAATGATAGACCAATAAGATTTTATAGAATGGAGTATGGATTGATAACAGGGTTGGAATGTTCGGATAATTTTCCTGAAGAAGTACTTGAAGTCTCTGATTTTTGTGATAGATATTTTCAAGGCAGAAATAAAGTTTCTATGATGGAAGTTGAAATGAAGTTGAAGGAGTTGAAAAGTTTGGATGA